>NC_140487.1:23139453-23764453 GCF_964271855.1 Acomys minous | reverse complement strand
GCTGTATTCTGACTTGAATACCCACTTAATCCCACAATCATAACAGAACTGACTCACACCCTAATCTATGGGTGTCATGTGACTTAAACTGGCCAATCAGAGCTAAAGGATCTCCTGGCCAAAACAGTTGGTTCGGAGAAAGACATCAGGGATGATGACGTACCAGTAAATTATTTCTTAGGTGTGTGTATATGGTGAGGGCATTACTCGGTGACTGAGCACTTGTCTGGCCTGTGTGATACTTAAATTCAATCCCTAGAATTGGAAAGACATCAAAACAGGGGAAAATGTGGGAGGTTTTTGTTGTTTTTGTTTGGTTTTTCAAGACAGACTTTCTCTGTGTAGCTTTAGCTGTCTTGTAGACCAGGATGGCCTTGAACTCATAAAGATCCGCATCCCTCTGCCTTTCAGGTGCTGGGATCAAAGATGTGTGCCACAATGCTGGGCACAGATTGATTGATTTTGGTTTGTTTGTTTATTTATTTATTCATTTATTTTTGGTTGTTTGGTTGGCTTGGTTTGTTTTGGTTTGGGTCTTGGTTTGTTTTGGTTTTGGATTTTTAGAGATAAGGTTTCTCTGTATAGCCCTGGTTGTCCTGGACTCACTTTGTAGACCAGGCTGTCCTCAAACTCACAGAGATCAGCCTACCTCTCTCTTCCAGAGTGCTGAAATAATGAAGTCTTACTATATAGCCCCAGCTGACATTGAACTCAGCATAAATCTGCCTTAGCTACCCAGGTACTGACATTGCAGGCATCCTTTTACCGCTGAGTTGTATCCCCAGCTTTTACAATATTTTTTTAACATGTACATCACTTGCTTTGCTCATGGTCACCCAGTGTGAACTTCACTGGGCCTCTCCTGCCTCCCAAATAGTCCCTTTTTGTACTTTCTTTCTTTCTTTTTTCTAATTTATCTTCCACATGAGAGAAAATGTGATATTTATCTTTCAGAATCTGTGGTGCCCAGTTCTTAGTGATATATCTTAACCACCACTGAACATTTTAAGAGTAAATAATATCTATAACAACCTATGAAACCCATGAAGTCTAACAATTAACCCAACAACCAGAGAGTGAGTGCAGAGGCCAGCCAGGAGATGCTCAGACTGGGTCCTGGTGTCCTGTTAAGCAAAGCCTTACCTGAAACCAGATATGCCTGGAATGTTTTGTTACCTCCAGAAATAAGTTCTCTCCTGACTTTCGAGAACTTTGGGTTTAGTTTTCGGTCACAGTAGAAGTACCCCAATGCTGATCATCCCTGGAGGCGGAACTCATTCATCAAGTTGCTCAATGGCTGCGCCATGCTGCCTTAGCCCTTGTTCAGCACTTTGCTTTGTGTGTTCATCTCCAGAGGAAGTTTTCTTTGCGGCGCCACAGAGTACAGCTCTTTCCCCCACCCCCACCCCCACCCTCACCCCCACCCCCATTGGCACCCCTCGCTCTGTTTGTTCACAGCATTCTTCCACATCTAATGACCAGATACCCTAGCCCTCTCACATTAGCTTACTGTTTTGCATATCTGAAGACAACTTCTTAAACACAACCTCTGCAATCCCTCAGTATGATCCAGAGAATTAAACTAAAAAGCCAATAGAGCCTTCATAAATCCCAATCAGGAGATGAGTAGCTGACTATGTGAGTCTAGTACAGAGATTTGTGTCTCAGCTGTATGATGTTCACATTACAAAGGGTAACAGGAAAAGTCTAATAACACACACACACACACACACACACACACACACACACACACACACACACACCCCACTATGATCACACATGTCATGAAGTAAAATTTCTTTGGCAGTTTAATGAATAGAATTGACTCCATTCCAAAGGCTTACGGTTCCCAGCCCACTTTGGGCTGCACAGCTAGTCCGCCTAGCTGCTGCCTTCTCTTCAGTGCAATCATCTTTCTTCCTTTACTGAAAATCTCTGGCAGATCCTTGTGCAAAGTGAGCTTGCCATTCCGCACTAATCAGAGTTAAACTCACACTGAGTCAAAAACCAGGAAGATTCAACACTGGCTCGGGCACAAGTCCAACCTTCCAACTGTCTCCTGTCTCATGTCAGGAGACCTGGAAACTCATTTCTCTTGAAACATAACTTCTCTTCTAGGAGAGAGAGACAAGGCTAACACCACCAGGGATCAGTGTTAGAATTAGAGGTGATGTTGCTCTACTAATGAACCAACCCAAAATACATATGGGAAAAGGAAAAGTATATTGCCTTTCATCTACTACAGATTTTAATTTTTGAAATACTTTATTGTAATGAACTCAAAAATAAAAATATCAGTCTGCTAGATTAGGGGCCAGCCATTCAAGCAAGGCTTGCCCCATTTCAAACTCGATACAACTCTCCACATCCCGCCTACACAGTCAGATGAGCTACTCTGCAGTCATTACAAATTCCTAAAATCTTCTACAATGTGTGAAAGCAGTAGTTTGTCTTAAGAGGTCATTGTCTCATCAGTGAGAACAGAGAGCTGTGAGTGTTTTCCACCTCTCTGCCCCTGAGAGAACGTCTGGAGCCCTGAGGCCTGGAGCATCTGACAGAAGAGACACCCTGAGTCTTCTGGGGGACGTAGTAGAGACACCACCATCCTGTGCAGGGAGAGTTCATTACTGAACAGTGAGCTCTGTGGATGGAAGATAAAAAACAACAGGCCCCAAATAGCCTCGAGCTGAATTCATTACCTGTGGACCCAGTGCTAATGATTTAGGGAGTGCACTGGTGCTTAATATTTTATCTCTTTAGCCTGATGTAAGGGCTCTGCTATAAAGCGAGCCCTGTGCAGAGAATCTAGTGCCTGAAATGTCTACGCTGGAAGACATGGAACCAAGTGGGAATAAGGCATGTTATAAAAGAACCATTCTTTCAGATTCTGCTCCTTTCGAAGCAAAGCCCATCGCTATGGGGCCAGGGATCTCTACAGGGGCAGAGCCTACTCACTGAGGTTCATAGGAGGAAGATCCACAGCTGCTGTTCAGGGTGTGGTTTGATGCTCACAGCCCATTACTCATATGCTATTAGGAGTGTGGTGCAAGAGCAAGAACCCAAGTTTGCACCCAGGGTGTGGTTTGTCCTGGACATCGCCACCACTTTGAAAATGTCAGAGACACTCATCATAAATAAAACGGGGCCAGTCTCTCAGTGGCATAGGTCTGTAATCCTAACTACTAGGGAGGCTGAGGCAGGTAAATAACACACTCAAGGTCAACCTAGACAAAATATTGGAAAAGTACAACGTGCAACCTCCAGTAGCAGAAAGAGTGAGGGGAAGATGGCAAGGAGAGGGTACCAAGAGAGGCTCCTGAGTATGAGGTTACTCTTAGTGTTCATCCTGACATTAATTTAAGCCACAGCTGCTTCATTGCTTTCCCTCTGAGCACATTATCCAAGGAAGAAATGAGGATTTGGCTGGGATGGTGGCTCAGTCAGTGGAGTACTTGCCTAGTGTGCATGAGACCCTGGGTTTGATGCCCTGTGTGTTTGGTCCTCAGGATACAAGCCATGGTTGGTAAGCCTGTAATCTCTGTTTGGCCACATGTGAGTTCAAGGCCAGCCTGAGCTACATGATACCCTGTCTCAAAAAGAAGAAGAAAGAGGAAGAGAAGGAAGAGGGAGAGGAAAAAAATCAGGAGACACTATGCATGTGAAGTAGATGGTTCTAACTAACCAAAACAATGCAGACAAAACATCAGTTTCATTAAATACATTCAAGTAAATTAAGTAAAAACTAGAGTTTAAAGGGTCAATTAGATTTAAATGGATACTTACCTTGGACCTCTATCTAAATCTTCACATTCTAGAATACTATTCCTTCTTAAAGCAATCTAAACTGGTTGATTAAAATGTACATTATAAAAATAACTTTGCTACATAAACTTCTCAGGTATATAAGAATACTAGCTTTCCTTGTTCTATATTACCTTTAACATGTTATACTTTTCATTTGTTTCCGCCGCCCCCCCCCCCCCCGTGTTTGATTTTTGAGACAGGGTCTCACAGTGTAGCCCAGGCTGGCCTCCCATAGGCTGAGATTACAGGTGTGCTCCGCCACACCCACGGCACTTCACACCTTAAAGCTCCACCTCATCCTAGGAATCTGGTACCAGCACTGTCTCTATTAAAGCAATGCAGCCTCAAGGATGGAGTCGGGAGGAAAACAGAATCATAGTCAAGGCTATCTGGCTGCAGCCGTTCTCCTGCTACCTGTCAGAAGAACAAGGTGACACTAGGTGGAACTAAGTACAAATGGCAATCCCAAGCACTTACCAAAGGTGGCCACAAGACAGACAGACAGACAGACACACACACACACACACACACACACACACACACACACACACACACCTTAACTAAGCACAGGTGTGACTGCTCAGAGGAGTGCCCAGCTCTCACGGCAGAAAGTCACATGGAGCTATTTGCTAGAGAGGTGTTCCAAACCCATTGGAGGCTTCCTCACAGACAAACACAGAATCTGCAGTTGTAAATGAGTCTTCTGGGGGAGTGAAAACTAGAAAGATGCAAACCACCAGTTCTCTGGTGACCTAGTTTGATCTAGAGATAAAAATCTAACATTCTCGGTGACATACAATAACTGCATACCTTTCAGCATCTATCAGAAATTGATTTCTCCTAGGAACCTCTGGGAAGATGCTGGATAATGGATGGTTTGAGCCTAGAACAGGAGACGCAGCGTACTGCTAATTAGAAGGAAATCCATGAGCTTTTGAAATAATCAGGCAAAGAGTAGAGAGAAAGAGGTTCCCTTAGGGACTGTTAGGGTCTACCCAGAGGCTTGCCCGACCCCCTGCTCACCCATCCCATCCCATCAACACAGCATCCCCTGAACCCAGATTTCATTTCTAGAAATAGGACAAATCTAGAAGAAAGCTCCAATTTTCAAAGCTAATTAAAATAACACTTTTTATTTCAAAGTTTAAGATAGTTCATTCAGAACTGTAAAAAGTAAAGTGTGGAAAGGCAGGGGAAAAAAAAGAAATAAAAGAAATGGAAGGAACAAGGGACAAGAAAGGCAAGGCCAGGCTGGACCAGATAATGTAGAAGGTGGCATGCGGTCTCAGCAGGGAGTAAGACTTCACGGAAAACAAGATGCCAGCAGACAGCCCCTCTGGCATTGCTCACTTCAACTGCCGTATTGACTATGCTGCAGCTTCTTCCACTACAGAAAGGACCAAAGAAAGGCTCTGCAGTCACATGTTATAAGATGCCTCAGCTCATTGTTTAAGACTTCTCCTTTCATTGATACCTCTCAACAGTCCCAACCCCTTGTTCCTTGGCCTCCACATCAATAAAAATCCCAACATCGTGTACCAAGTTCAAGTACAGTGTCCAGTCACCTTGAACACGAGAGTGCTCACTCGCTCTTTCCTTTTAGCATTTCCTAGGCTTGCTCCAGGTTAGGCCACGTCATTTTGCTGATGAATGCCTCATGCTGTTCTTAGAAACAAGATTTATTTGCTCTCTGTGCAAATGGCTGTAAATCCAGACCAGCCTCATCCTTGTCTTCAGGTGGACCTCATCAGTTGTAGGTATCTTATCAGCAAGAAACAGCTTCTCCTAATGGCCTGATAAATATTCCGCCCTCCCCAGAATCAGTTATCGAGAGATCCAAATCACGGTCAGCACTTATAGCAGCTGTTACCACAGACTTAGTGCCGGTAACCCTTTGTACTTATCTCTGTAACCAGAGAGCCTGAAAAGCTCCTTTTATGTCTCTACTCCTGGTCACTAAAAGCTGAGTTCATTCAAAACTCCCTCCTGCCTACAGAGCTCAGAGTCCCGCAATAAAACCTGGAGAAGAGATTTGAGTGAATATAATATAAACGGCTCCCCAGTGTCCACTCTCCCCACCTCCAACCCTGCCTAAATTTGGCACAGGGCAGAGGAATGTAAGGCTTAAGTGGAAGGGCAAAGGAACATAGAAACAAATTTCACTGCGTTTGTATTTGTTCAGCAGAAGACAAAAGGAGTTTGGTGCAAATCAACTTTTTTTTTTCTTTTTTCTTTTTTCTTTTTTTCCTTGTGCATCTTGGTTTTAATGAAATTGATCTACAGAGCCTGAAATCTGAAGGATGTAGGGCCTGGGACTTATGAAATTTCTCAGTGGAAATCAAGTACTTTTTTCCCTGCCTGGCCTTACTGACATACCTTTGATGAAAGTAATTATAAAATCTCAATTACTGTGAAGAATAAGAGGAGCCGGGAGTTAACCCTTCCCTTTCCTTCACGGAAATGGGACCATGTGATCCATAAAGCAACTCAAGAATGTTTTTCAAAGAAGAGGAAAATAAAAAGCAGAATGCAAGCCTCTTTAAGAAATCTAAAAAGACTCTAAAACTCATAAACAGGCCCCTGGAAAAGCAGAACACTCAACAGGCCCTAAAAGTGTCGCCACTGCATCCTTAAAGTGTCTCTCTGCATCCTTACGGTCGCTTGGCCCCTCTGCGCAGGAGAAGCTGGGTTCTTTGGAATGTCAGCTTCATGCTGGGGTTCAGTAGAACTCCCAGGCCTAGAGGTCCTCCCCTCTGTGCTCCCTGCTGATCTTCACAAGGAGACTTGGGGTTTGAGAAAGCACAAGCAGCCCTTTCACTAACAAGACTGCTGGGGTTCAGCATGGGTAAGCCACCATGTCCCCAAAGTCACAGCGTCACGTAATGCTAGAACATACGCTGAGTTTAGATGCTCCGTGAAATTTCATGTAGTAGGGAGATACGTTGCTCATCAGCGGCCATTCCCAAGGCGTCTACTTCTAATCCAGGCAGGACTTTGACTCATATGCCCACTCGGCATTCTTTAAACGAGCTGAAAAGAAGTCTCAAATTCTACCTCGTGTATAAAAATAGCCTTTTCACAATTACTCATCCCTGTCACTCCACAGTTAAGTGGTTACATCCTGAGTGTCAGTCTGTGGCTGACCTGCTCCAGGAAGGTTTCAGTAGGGGGCAGCCTTGACCGAGAGAGCCTGTCATTCCCCTGCCCCCCCCCCACCTCCACCCCCCCAACCCCCACCCCTGGCAGTGGTATGTCATGGGGAGAGGAGAGGGAAGGACTGCAATAGCAATCTGGGCACCCTGGGTGGTTGCCTCCAACCTCCTCATCCCTTCTCAGGGAAAGCCCTGCAAACCACTGCATCAACTCATCCATTGTGAAGTGAGGCCCAAAATCACACCCTCCCTGAGGCAGTCTGTGGCCTGCAGGTATTGCCCTGCTATCTTTGGGTAGGAAGTGGGCTGGAGACTTGAATCTGCCCTCAGAACATTGAAAGTCATAATAAATATTTCCTTAAAATCTCTTGAAGAAGATAAGGGAGAAAGGCTGTAAAAATGCCATCTCCTGGGCATGGCAGAACCACTGCTGTTGTGATGTCACGTTGGCTATGGCTGCCTGCAGTGGTGCCTGTAACTAGACTGGACCTGGCAACAGTCAGCTACCGATGAGGGAGAAACTGACAGTGCTTCCCTGCAAACCACTGGCTTACTCTGGAGCACACCGGACTCCAAGGGATAGTAGTTCTAAACCCTCGGTCAGACGGATAATCCTGGTTAAGTTCAGTGAGGCTAAAAAACAAAATCAACAACAACAAAAATGCATGAATAAAGGAAAGAGACTTGTGAGGAGGTGTGGAGTAGGTATAAAGATGGGAGGGAGATAGGAAGTTAGCTAGGGTGAGAGGGTATGGTAATTGGAATATACTTTATACATGTATGAAATTATCAAAGAGCAAATTCAATGACTTTTTGTTTTGTTAATCAGCTCTCTAGGAAGAAAGAGGTTAATTCCTCTCAAGGGCTTCTCTCCTGTAAGTGGAAAAGCTTGCTAAATCGATGACCTCACAGTTGACAATTGTGTAATTGTGAAACAGAATCAATAGCAATAAAAGATTCTCCTGTGTTTGCTCAGCACCGTTGAGTGCCGCACTCATGAGGAGAAGGTGCCATTCAGTGCTGTCTTTCCACTCTTAAGATTTTGCCCAGGATCCACACTGGATTCTCTCATTCACAGAGATTAAATGGTCAGATAGAACACATAGGGTGCCATGTTTCCAGTCCTTCTGAGCCTATGAAGAAACATCTCATTACGACTGTTGTTTTAGTTTTCATCTGCTCCCATCTTGGTCCCACCAACAAGCCTCGTCCTGCCTCATGTCTTTTTCCTTCTAGCAGGCCAAATGCTCCTCGCCTCCTCCTCCTCCTCTTAAACACTGAGGAGCTAACGAAGGAGCGTGTCCTAACTCGGTAAACACCACGTCTTCCCCACACCGGGAGCTTCTTTGACTTCCAGCTTCTTTGACATTCAGAGTCTCATCCTCGGGTGAAGAATTTTCCCATAAATATTTTATGACTTCCTAACTCCACAGACTACCTCAGCCCAGCTTTATTATTGTATCTCATTTCTTATCTGGCACAGAGTTTTCCTCACTGAACCGTGCTCCTCTTGTGTGGCCCTGTGTCCGTTTGTGGGTTGCCAGAAGACAGCATGCTATAACAGAAAGCTCCGGGACAGTTCGCGTCAGCCAGGCTTCAGGGGGTTTTTTTGTTGTTCATTTCCTTCTCTGGGTCTCCCCTGGGCGCCTTTGTGGGGACTGTGGAGCCTTGGCACAAGCTGAAGCTTCTGAATGGGATGTTCTTCCGACAGGCACTGTGTTCCCAGCTTGCCCACCAAGGGCTTCCTTGGCCCCAATGCAAGGACGCCATTGAAGATCAGGCAGCCCAAGGGGACCTCCACAAAGGCTGTGGCTCTGACTCAGTCTTGGAAGTATTTGCTGTCAGTGGTGCATAAAAAAAGGCGGGGCTTCCGAAGATGGCTTTTTAAGGAGCCAAATTATTCACCTGGGTGATGAGGAAACAAAACCAAGTTGGAAAACTTACATTTAAATTATCAGCTAGTGCTGCCCCCACGTGTGGAAAGGTAGCAAGGAGAATGGCAAAGGAGCCTGGGGCTATCTTAAAAGAAAAAGTCTGGATAGCTTGGAGGGGAGTACAGGGATGGGGAGGTGGGGGAGGGGTTGTGCCTCTCAGGCTTGGAGAGGAAGGAGGTCACTTGAGGTCCCTGAGCTGGTGCTGCTCTACTTCCCGGTGTCTTCCTTACTCTTTTTTTGGGATTGTTACAGACCAGTTCAGACAAGGTAGGCACCCGCGCAAATCCAACTGGAAAGTCCTCTTCAGCCTCTCTCTTGGAGAGGGTGTGGGATGAGCTAATTCACTTCCCCTGAAAGGGGGGTGGGGGGAACGGAGGGTGTTAAGGTAACCCATTTCAGGAATATCCCCTTTGGGTTTTAATGTTCTCTGGAGCACTGAGGGGGATGGAAGCTGGACTTCCCGCGGGAGATGACGTTCTTTTACATTTCTGAGCCTCACCTCAGCGACCAGATATTCTCTTTGTAGCTTAGTAGTTTGCGGCAGCATTTTCCCTCTCCACCTCTTCCTTTACCGTAGATTGCAGCAGCATTTTCCCTCTCCACCTCTTCCTTTACCGTGCCTGTCCTACTTAGGAGCTCAGCTTTTACCTGCTCCGGGCAAAGTTATCTTCCCCCCCCCCACACACACACCCTTGCAAAAAATAGAAAGTCTCTAAAGATTTCTGGCTTTCCAAAAGTCAAAACTTTCAGAGCACAGCAAATTTGTTGGAGAAGTGAAAGGAAGGGAGGGTGTCTGTGAGTAAAAGAGACTAAAATAAAAAAAAATTTTTCCTGCTTGTTGGGTAACAGTTTCTTCTGAGACTAACCAGCCGTCTTGGAGAGACGCTATTTGAAACACAGCCGGTGAAACATTGCATTTTGCGGTGGGGGGCGGGGGGGGGGAAAGGAAGAGAAAAACGCGAAAGCTTCAGGAAGGCCCTGAAACTGACCAGATTCACTGGGCGTCTCCATCCCTGAGCGGGCATTTATTGTAAGACTCCTACGTGACATTCTCAGGCAAGATGAGCTTCCTAGAAGAGGCTCAGACCAGCGGAGCTCCACAGAAAGGACATTCTCCAACGTGCTGAGTTGCCTTCAGTTTGCAGTGAGCTCCAGGTTCCCCCTTTCTGTGAGTTGTCACCCTTGCGGTGGCAGCGTTTTGGACACTCAACTGTCCTTGCATTGTTTCCACTCCTATAGGTAACCTTTGTCCCATAATCTGTAGACAATACAAAGAAAACTCACTGATTCATCAAATCAGACCCTGGTGGCGCCCGTACTTTGTTCTGTCTTTGTTCCCCTATGGGGGTGAACAGACATTTGTTAATATCTCCTCCGGAATGGTGTCATACAACACAATTTCTAGACATAAACGCTAAAGAAAGAGCAGTTGACTGATTGCAGATGAGCAGAACCTTGAGTCCGCCTCCTGGCACAGCTGTAGAGTAGCCGGGTGGGTGTGGCTCTGAGGCGGACCTGAGAAAACGCTGGCCTCCCGGACTTGGTGTTCTGCGTCGCTGCTCCTGCACTGAGATTCAGCTGAACACTTCCTGCGATGAGAACGGACTTACTGAACATCTGCATGCAGCACATCTGTTCACTCGCAGAGTTCAGCACACAGCTTAAATTCAAAAGACAGAAAAACGAGAGGAGAAAGAGGAGAGGACAAATGGGTGAGGGAGGGGAGTGAAAACAGGAAAAGTGAAGAAGAAAAGGCTTAAGGTTTATTTTATTTTTCTAGGAGATAGACTAATTGACCAACAAAATTGTTGGTTCGAACCATGCAGAATTGCTGCTAATCAACCATTTGTTGACCCACATAAAAATGGCAATTTCATAAGGTTCAGCAATTAATGAAAAGCTAGTTTCTCTCCTCACAGGTGGTGACCTGGCCAGTTCCCTGGGGACACCCTGCCTGTCAAAGGGTTTCCCTCTGCAATGGTCCCCCGTGTAAACTCTCACTGTTCCCTGACATACATGGAGCATCCCCTGAGGGCATTGTTATCATTTCTGACAAGAAAATCAAAATAGGGTGTGAAAGAGAGTTAGGTGGCTACAAGCTGGGAGCAAGAAGGATTACAAGTTAAAACACAAATCTACTTGGCAGCCTCTTGTCTTCTCTTTGGGAGACTTGTGCCTCCTGAACAGGGTGCATTCCCTGTCTTTGTTTCCCATCTTCAAATGTATCCCTGTGTTTGTCTGCATAGCTCTGAACAACAAGGAAGAATAAACTAACAGCGGTCCCTCTGCAGCAGAAAAGAGCGAAATGGGCTCCTTTCATCGATGCCAAGGGAAGAGGAGCCTGTGACTTTAAGAGGAAACCATTTAAAAAGATTTACAAGTCTGAACTGAAGCTATACCCAGAGGATACCTAGCAGATGGCAAAGAAAGAAGACCTATCCAAGCTAGAACTCGAATCTCTACTGATGGCAAAAGAGCCACCCCCCCCACCCCACCCCCACCCACCACCCACCCCCCCTCACCCCCCCCCACCTTCAGTATGTTTTACTTTGAAATGGTCAATCAACTGTATTCTATAAGGTCTTTCCCGAGTTCCACAGTCACAGTGGGTTTCTGACTTCTCTGTCTTTCTCGGAACACTTGTGTGGCAGATTAAGATTCTTTCTTGGGTAGTTCAAACACCAGTGTTTGTGCCCTTAATGTATGCAGGACATTGTCTTGAAAGATAATGTAGAAAATATAATCTTGGGGATGGGAGGCTACAGAGATTGCTTAGTGCTTAAGAGCAGATATTGTCCTTATATAATTCTTGCAAAAAAGCAAAGTTTAGTTCCCAGTATCCATGTGGTACAGCTCACAGCCACTTGTAACTCCCCATTCTGGGAAATCTAATGCCTCTGGCCTCAGCCAGAACCTGCATTCCCGTGTGTGTGTGTGTGTGTGTGTGTGTGTGTGTGTGTGTGTGTGTACACACACATACATGCACAAGTGCATACACATACATACACACACACACACACACACACACACAAATTAAAAATAAGTAAAAAAAACTTTTAAAAAAGAAAATACAATCTTGTGTTTAAGAAGCTTGCAGTCCAGTCCGGTTGGCAGTGATATGACAGTGGCAGGGGTTGCTCTGATCTCTGCCAAAGGACTTAGCATATTTTATGTTCGCTACTGGACTGCCAAGGGCCTTATGAACAGAACTGTGTCACCCTTGTTTCTAGTCTGTCGGGAAGGGATGCCTAGCACCATGATCGTTGCATGTCCATGAAGGCATCTGTAAATGATGACTGCTCAAGCTGAGTTCTGAGAGATGGAGGGTACCATCATAGCTTGATAAATTGATGGCCAGTACTTGCTCCATACTGTGTTTCTGCTCATAGCCATTTGATTCTCTTTGAGCCAGCCTCCAGCAAACTTCTGCAGTCAAACCCAAAACTTGAGTTCTAGCCCGTCCTTCATTCAGACCTCCCTAACCCAAAGCCCATGCTCCACTGAAGGGATGTTAGGAAACATGACTTCCATTTTTGTCCCCTCTCCTTCCGCTCTGCTGGCTGCAGGGACAGCTAGTTTGCTTTTATGGTAATATTCTCCTTTAAACAGTTGTGGAAATCTCCTCACTTGATAATTTCCCAGGTGACCATTTTGCTTTTTCTCTCCCTGCAGTGTGATTTGTTTACTTCTGAATGTCTTCTGACTTTTAAAATGGTTTGTCTGTTCAGGAAGAACGTTGCATGGTACCCACATGAGGTTTAACAGTAGAAGTTGCATCAGTCAGAGTCAGAATTCCAGCAACCAATCCCAGGATCTCAGTTGTGATTTCTTTGAAAAGAAAATGAAATTTTTCTACAGGCAAATCTTCTACAGGCAATGATTGGGAAAAGGTCGGTCCCAGGAGACATGAAGAAGGAATGAGGAAATACTTTAGTGTGTAGGCTTCTAGAGCACACCGACACACAGTGGGTAGCTCTCATAACCCTGAATCTGTTTCTTACAGTCTTGGAGCCTGATTCTCTTATCAGTGTATCAGCATGCTTGGGTCCAAATGGAGATAGCGTTCCGCCTCTCAGCCATCCCGTATTAGGGCACTAACCCCATTTCAAAACCCATAGTCTCCCAAAAGCCCTCTCCTATTACTGTCGTGGACCGACTCAGTTGGGTATAGGTCGAGAACTCCCAACCCCAAGGGCCTATACCCAACTGAGATTGTCCACGACATATTACTAAGGTATAGGCTATGAATTCTGAGAGCCACGTTTTCAGTCCTCACCTGAAAGTGAAACAAAGAATGGAAGTTCATCAGCAAAGGGCGTGTTAACAAGCAGATGACCACTCTAAGCAAGAGTAGCAGAGCCCTGCTTGAGGGTCCTGTGGGACACAACTCAGAACTAACTCAGCCACAGGCTAGGAGCCTGAGAGAATCACACCCACCAGCTCCTCTCCATCCTCTTTGGTTAAGAACTGCTTCTGGGCCCTGAATCCTGCTTTGTTCTGTACATCCCTGAAGCCATTAAAATGTCCTCAAGCAGAGATGTGCAGGGGCTGGATGTAAAGAAATCTTGACTTGCAGAGAAAGCTGAACACTAATACTGCAGATAACCTCCAGGATGGCTGAGGGGGCACAGCTAAACACCAACGTGGACCATGTGTCCTGATGCATTATGGATCTTAAGAGCAGCAGAACTCACCCTATACTGAGAGAGACTAGTGCACCTGGGACTACACAAGTAACATCTAGTAGAAAGTGAAAATAAAACTGAAATATAGCTTAAATGCTCTTGACTAACTTCCATGTTCTGATGAAAAGAATCACTTTTCTGATTTATTCAGAAGTGGCCAATGGACTGGCTAATGGTGACCCAATGCTATATCAGTTCTCAAAGCCAATGCTGGATCTGATTTTACACATCACAGTTTCTTTAATGTGCTGAAGAAAGCATACTAGAAAAACACAGGAACAAACAGCAGCCAGGTTTCGCAGTGGATTAATAAGCCAGTTGTGGCATAGAGGTGGTGCCTGATGCAAATCTTAATTGTTATCGCCCCATGCCTAACACTTCTCCATGATCTTCTGCAGTGGAACTGATCTGTGCTTATCAGGAGCTGTCACTTCTAAGTCCTAGAGGCAGTTTCATCTGTTTTGCCTAACAGAGAAGTAAGCTTGTCAAATTATGCCCTTCACCATGGTTTACCTACCCCTGGCATTTGCCCTAATGCCTGACTGCCACAGAGGGGATTTTGACCTGACCAAAATCCTCTTTTCCAAGCTCACTTCTACATAGGAAAACTTCCCAAAGCTCCCCCATCGGGGCAGCTGGCCTAGAGTGCAGTGTCTGCTTTTTCAGCTTGGAATTTGAACTAGTATTGAGGCTGCCACTTCCACATTCCCTGACTCTGCTGAGTGTGTCTCTGCACTCGTCCTCTGTTTCGGGGCCAGGGCTTTCACTATTCTTTTTCTCCTCCACAGACTGTGGTTTGCATGCTTTCCATCTGACTACTTTAATGGCAGGATTCCTTTCTCCACCTCAGGAACCAATTAAATTTCCCTGATCGTAGGTTATTTACTTTGTCTTTGAAACCCTGTAACTTACCCTAGTTACCCATGAATTCTGAATGAATAGCTCCCGCGGCATGAAAGGCTGGCGTAGCCTCACATAACTAACTCCAAGTCAAGCACCTCTGCTTTCTGACAGCGGTAAGGTATTAAGAGGGCACTCTCAGAGGCCCTTCTGTCTTAACAATCGTTAGTATCCCAGAACCATAGGAAAACGAGGTGAGACAAGGTGTCTTGGAGGTTATTCTAAACTACCACTTAATGTCTGTAGCATCTAGCCTACACCATAATGCCATGGGTTGATGGAGAGGGTTTCAGATATGCAGAAGTCCACTGTAAAAAAAAAAAAATAGTGTTTAACTGTCCATGACAGAGGTGAGTGGCATTTGCCTTTTGGGGCAGTAAAACTTAAGTTGGACAAGCATTGGATTTTCTTGGAACCTAACAAAGCAGTGGCAAGAGTCAGTATGTCGGTCACCAAGGCTTGTCATAATCTGATGGATAGGACCAAAAATGTGTTCAGTTTCTTGTCGTGGCTTCACCAGAAACAAGAGGAGACACGTGGATGGTGCAAGCTCTCCTCACACATGCACTGGCACGGCTTCAGTGTTTCCTTCTGTTCTGTTTTTGTCTTTACAGCAGTGACAGTGGCTTTGACGCCAGCACTGGGTGTCCAGAGGAGATCATCCAGGAGTGAGTGCTTGGGCTCCTCATGCCTGCTTTTTGCAAGTACTTAATAATTAAAGCAATGGGCAGTCCCATATCTCCTTCTTTAGATGAGAAGTGGCTTGGTTTGAAAGCATGGTTTTCTTTAACAGTACGTTACCTGATACCACTATGTCATCTATGTTCCCAAACTGAAATTTGAAATTTGATTCATCTACTCCAACAACTACTTTTGAGATTTCAATGATTCAGACACAGAGGTATTTTCATGTGTGTGTGTGTGTGTGTGTGTGTGTGTGTGTGTGTGTGTGTGTGTGAGGGGGGGGGGCGAGACAGGGGAGGGAGAGGGAGAGAGAGAGAGCTCCTGTGTGCATATAATTAGAAACATTTAAAATCATGGAAGAGTAGCGTTGGGCTCAAAAATCCCATTGACCAGCTTTGTCTTTTGTACAATTAGTTCATCCTCCAATATTCTGTCTCCTGACCTGAAAGGCTTAAGCTAATAACACTTTATCAACATAAAGAAATATTAAGAAACATCATATATTAAAAAGAAACTAATATAGTAGCTACCTAGATCATACTATACATACATGATAGATAGATAGATAGATAGATAGATAGATAGATAGATAGATAGATAGATGACAGATAATAGGAAAGAGAAAACTGTTTTAGATTATATTTGGAACTCATATAAGACTAGTGAAACGCTTGGTATTCCTGAATTCTTTTCTTTTCTTTTTTTCCTTTTACAAATAACATTTTTTCTGGCTTTTTCTTTCTTTCTTTTTTTTAACTTATTTATTTGCTTTACATCCTGCCAAAATCTGAATTCTTTCCTTAAGTATGCTTGTGAAGATTGCTGATGGCTTGCATATCGTCTTATGAGATAATACTCTTGTTCATTCTAAGCCAGAGACCCAGGCTCATCTTTTCAGCAGGTATGAGTAAGCCTATTTCTCATCACACTTTAGAATCTTCTGGCCTTAGACTATGTCCTGACACAAGAGTTCCAAACCTAAAGGTCTCTGCATATCATGTCGGACTTATTAAACTGGCCTCTGACATCTACGGCGTCCATTCCTACAGCCGACTCTGTGACTCAAGAACGATCACACCACGTTGTCCGATTCACGATCCCCCTCACAGACTTCCTGTCTTCTACCTGGTGTAGATTCTGACAGAGCCACTCATCTTTAGCCATTCTCTGCTTGCATCAACTGCGACTCTGTAGCAAGCATTCTTGGCTAGCATCTCCAGACTTTCTTCTCCTTCCAGTGAAACTAACTCTGATGCAAGTCACTGGAAGGAAAGGCCAAAGTCTGTGTCTACAAAAACATTTGATAAGCATGTCTGAGGGACCCCTTTGCTCAGTCCTTGATTGTATCTGGATACACAGGATTGCTTTCCCTTCTCTCACCCATGTGGAGAGACTACACAGCTGGCCCACTGTGGAATTCCCTATGCAGAGATCCCACAAGTTGTCCCAGAGTCTAAGAGCTCCCCAAAGCCTGTGGAACAAATGGACCATGGGTCCTCTCGCAAAGCGGCATGTGGTCCACAGGCCTCTTCCCCGAATAATATTTCTAGAGGAAGAAGAGGAGGAACAAGTATGTAACATCCCAAAGGCAACCATATTAAATACACCAATTATATTGAAATACAGTCATTGAAAGTATTTCATTATGATATATACTTGTTCACCAATGTACAAAATAACAAGATCTTGTAACAAGTCGATTTACTGCTATAATTCCAAAGTAGACATGACTTTAAACCATCATTGAAATATTGCCAAAAAGACCCTTGTTGTTGTTTTTTAAACCCATGACCCAGTCATAATTATTACTAGCATAAACGTGGTTTGTACCATACCTTGTAACTGAAGGACTACTGAACTTCAAAGATCAGTAAAAATAAAGTTGTCAATTTGGTCCTTCATATTTGTAGAACTGCCCTGAATTCCACTTCACCAATCCCAACAACACACTGGCTAGCGTAGCACAAGAATTTTGGGCTGTGGATTCACTCTTGGAACTCTGTTATCTTTTGAGATTCCCACCCTCCGACCTCTCTCCTAGCCAACGCTGTTAGAACTCAACAGTCAGCTTCCTGGCAATGGACAAGCAAAATCCGCGCGTTCAAAGGGAAGCAAAGCTATCCTTAAGAGAAGAGCCTTTGTCCTTCCAGACAACGGGAGGGATTCACTGTTTAAAAAAAAAAAAAAAGATTGCTGTATGCCTTAACGGTTCGGTTCCTGGGCTTTGAAGGCTCTGGAACACGCCACCAGGAGAATCTGTCCTCCCTCTCCCCCTTCCCCTCCCCTCCCCCTCCCCCTCCCTGACCCACCACCACCACCACAGGATGAGTACTGCAATGGAAAAGGCAGCCCAGCCCAGAGTCTCTGCCACAGAGGATAAACACTTCCCCAGTCTGTCTCTGAAGCAGCAAAATTCTTCATGCTAGATCATGCTGGAGGGAGAGGACTTGAGGTTTTCATCCAGGACTCTGACTGGGTGGTTCCCAGCATTACCTTCTGTCTGTTTGTTCTCTAGTGTTTGTTTTTCTACGCCTCATCCCTCCTCCTCCTCCTCCTCCTCCTCCTCCTCCTCCTCCTCCTCCTCAGCCTGGCTCTGATTCAGCTCTGAACTGGAGCCCCCAGAGCACTGAGGCTGACTTCCTCTATGAACCCCCTCCTGAAGTCCTCAGAGGGCTCTGCCAGGGGGGGCAGGGAGTGGGGGGGGGGGGAGAAAGACAGAAGTCACAGCAACCAGCACAGTCCCCACCACCTGCCTGCCTCCTTTCAGCTCGACACCAAAGGGCTTCACCTCAGCTCCTGCCAAGCCCTGACAGCTCTGGAAGCCGGGAGGCTTCCTTTGACTAACACACAGGTCTCCACGCAGCGCTCAGCTGCCAAGCCACGGGGCCAGCTTTAGGAATGTGTTTTTAATATTCATTGTTCACTCTGTCTGTTACCGATGTGTGCACTGCAATTATTCTAATTCTTTGCACATGTGTTGTTATGCAATGTAGGCCTTTTAAGCTATGCCAGGTTTTTTTTTCCCCCCTTTCTGAAACCCAAATATATTATTTCTACCTATGTTTCAGTTTGTTTGCCACGCTTCTTTATTTTATTTCAAAGATCAATCTGGGAGGCAAAGAAAGAGCGGGGTGTGCAGAAAGCAAGGTCTGCCTGCTTCCCTCGTGGTAGACCAGTTGCTTTTTATTTAGGTTGGTGTGTTTTCTACCTCAATCCCTTGTTTGCCTCTTCCCACGTGCACAAGCAAGCTGACATCCAGCCATCCGTAGGCCACATTGCTCTTCCTGGAGTAGCATCTGCACCCAGGGGAAGAGCATGCGTGCAGAGCCAGAGCACAGATGTGCACATGTGTGCAGACTGCATGTGGGCAGATTTCTTTTTTCTTTTTCTTTCTTTTTTTCTCCTTCTTACCAGTGAGGAGAAAAAGGAAGGGGAAGGGCTCTTTCTTCTTTCTTTCCTTTCATTCCCTTATTTCCTTTTAAATTTTAATTGGGCCTTTTCTGATACAATAGAAAACTTCCACCACTGGGCCACACAAAGAATTACGTTCCCTCATTAATTCGCATTGTTTTATGTTTGCTTAATTTTTTTTTTCTTTTAAATCAAGGTAAAACAGCAACTGTGAAACCAGACTCTAAATTCTGCCATTGCTCTTCAAGTTTCAGGGGCTGACGGCACAGACTGAATAAATTAAGAGTGACTGTTGTTTACCTCTGAGGACTTAATCTAAGGCCCCCAGAAGCTAACTTGAGAATGAAGCAGTAGAAATACCCACCTGGCAAGCATCTCCAGCCGCCCCATGCATATGCCTCTCTTTAGAGATTCCTCTGGCTGCTCTCTGTTTTTGCCAGGCAGGGAAATCTGACACGGTCGCACCCCTGCCTGCTAAGCATTTTACTTTCATTGTTAACTATATCCATTTGTCACCATGAAACATTATTATTTTAAGGTAGCAGGGAAGCAGGCCTGCCTAGCTCTAGTTTCTCGTTGCCAAGAAGGAATCAAAGAAAAGGACGGTGCTAATGTGGGAAATCACACCAGAGAGAGAGAAACACGCAGAGAACGGCAGAGGCAGAGAGTAGGGGGAGGGAGAGGGAAAGATACTCAGAAACAGAAGACAGAGACAGACCTGCACAGGAAAAAAAAAAAACACCCTGGAATTTCCATGAAAAGATTTAGAAAAGAAGCGTAGAGCTGTTGCTAGGGAGCCGGGGAGAGAGTCGGCAGATACAGCATCCCCCAGATTTTTTAATACAAACCTGCATGTCTTTGTTTGCTCCATCTCTCGGGGGCTTGGTAAGGAGGAAAAGGAATACCCTTAAGTCCACTTTTTAAACAGATTGTTTTAAAGGTGTACTTGCGAAGTGCATTTGGGCAGCTACGTTGAAGGTGTGCTTGAAGTTAAAGGGTGCAGCCTTGCTCCCTGAATTCCAAGGAAACCCACTCTAATGCGACACACCCTTGGAGGATTGATGCAAAAGAGGCGCCCACATTATAACCTGCACGGGCAACCAAGTAGCTCAGGGTTGCTGTCACTCAGACCTGGGGGGGGGGGGGGAGGAAGGGCGGGCAGGGTTGTGGGAGACACAGACAGACACTGGTGACTGGTGCTGTTGAAAACTCAGGGTGGCTACCTGGGCTCTGTTCCAAATAAGCAAATGGAAGCGAAACAAGTGGAATGGGCCGGAAGCTGATGCTACTGCAGGGTCACCTGCACACCAGCAGTATTAGTCTGGGGTGCAGGGGTGCAAAGGTGCGTGCATGCATGCGTACGTGTGCGTGTGCAGGCTGGAAAGCTTCAAATTCTCAGGGCTTAGAAAATTCCATCAGGGGCTGATATTGCAGTCTTGCATCAAAACTCAGCCTAGAGGCAGAATTCCTTCCACTTGCGTAACCACGGCCCTTTCTCTGAAGCCTTCCCCTGACTGCTGGAAACTCACTCACATTATGCAAAGTGATCTATCTGCTTTATCCCAGGTCTTCCGATTTAAATAATAATCGCATCTCAGAAAATAATTTCACACCAACAACCAACATCTAGATTGAGGTTAACCAAGCAACTGGATACTCTGATACACAAAATTAACTGTGACACACCCCTATGAGATAAATTGGCAAATAACACCTAATAATTCACTCAGCCAACAGAGCAAAAATCCAGAGCAGGCTGGCCAATTGGAAAGCTCCAAGCTCAGTGGGAAACCTTGTCTTAAAAAGGAAGGTGGAAAGCAGAGACAGGAAAACCTCTGCTATGCATGTGCATGCGCACACACACACACACACACACACAAATGCATGTTCACATGAATCCACATATGAGCACACACTCACACACATACTATCCACATATGCACCCGCATAAAAGAATCTTTAGAGAAGAAAGTGCCCCCCCCCATGCCTCAGAATGACATCTTTGAAAGAAAGCTCCTTTATGGAATCCATCTCCTCAACTCACTTTTTCTCTCTAATGCATGTTTTCCTCTCTATGTCCATCACTGAAGTCCATCAGCTAGATGGTTGATCAGGCGGCGGCTGCTGCTGCTGCCACCGGAAGTTTCACCCTGCCTTATGCCTGGGTATCTAAGCTGTCTGCATCCAGAAATGGTGGCTTGTTCTCTTCACTCTAGTCACATGGCTGTTTTCAAATTTCAGGTCTCAGAGCTGATGTCTCTTCTGCAACTCAAAAGGGCTGGAGGAGGCAACTCTAACATCTACGTGAAAAAAACAAGTCCATGTACCCCAATTCCTGATCAATCTTCCTAAGGTTAGAAAAATAATACATAAACAAAAGTTCAATTTGAATTTTAGATAAGTAACAGATAACATTTTAACATAACTATTATACTTAGGATGGCCTACCTGATGTGTCCTAGGTAATCCAGCTACGGCTAGCTGGACACTGGAGAGGCTGAGACCATGAAAACTAACTGTTTGGTCCACGAGGTTGAATACCTCAGTAGTCCGATGAAGGTCTGGAGGGTTGCTGGAGGATTGCTGGAGGGTCACTGGGCTTCAGTCCGTCCTGGAAGGCTAAAGAAGCTGGGTTGCAATAGCAGTAAAGGATGGAGACAGCAGCAGCAGCAGCAGCAGCAGCGATGACAATAGAGTAGATGCACTAACCTTCAAAGGGCAAAGGGTGGGCAGGCAAAAAGCAACAGCTCTTCCCTCAGGCCTCCTCATAGCTGAGCTACCACCAGATTGTGCTGCTGGCTCTGCAGGGAGGGCCTTCCCTTCCCCGTCAGTCCTTCCAGGAAGGGCCCTCATGAACCTGCCTACAGCTTCTGTCTCTTAGTCAATTCCAGATGCAATCAAATTGGCAACCAGGCTTAACTATCACAGTTATTTTTTTTTTCTTTTTAATGTTTGTTAATCTGAAATTCAAATTTACCTGGGCATTTTTGTACCTTACAATCCTCTGAAGTGATCCGAATGATAAGGCCAGCCCTTGACCTCAGAGCACATTTGAGAATGTGATATTCTGATTCCTGTCTGATAGCAGATTCCACTGCAAGGCTTTACATTTGCTTCTTGCCTGTTGAAAGCGTGTCTGACTGGCTCTCTACCGGACACTGACTGCCCTGAGCAGGTAGTGCTGCCTCTGCTTCTCTGACTGGGGCGAGTGTGAGAGGAGTATTCAATGAATCCTGTCAGACCTGCTTTAACGGAGAGAATCCTTGACACCCCAGTCGGAGGGCTGAAGATCCTGCGGTTCCCTCCACCTTCTGTTTTCATATTTCCTCACATCTTTCTTGCAGCCCCTCTCTATAATCACAGCTACAACCCTGATCACTGACCTGAAGTTTGGGGCCAGTTAAGTACCCCAAAAGTCAGAAATAGTGCTTACCATCTTCATCTATTTTCTGTCACAATAACAAAACACCACAGACTGAGGCAATTATAAACAATTTAAGTTGATCTGGCCCACCATTCCGGTAACTAAAGGGCTCAGGGTGGAGAAGCTGCATCTGGTGCTGACCTGTTGTTGCATCCTAACACAGAGAGGGCACATGCTCACAGGAATCCAAGTCTTTCCTCCTCTTTTTATAAAGCCACCAAATGCTATTATGAGCCCCCCCCATAATTCCATCAAACCCTGGTTATCTCCTAAAGGTCTCACTTCCAAATACCACCCACGTGAATCTGGGGCTGAAGTTCTCAACAGCACCAGCTACACAGAGTATTTGGCTTTGACCTACATGAAGTCCAAAAAAGAAAAACAAGGACATAAATGTACCCTTGACTATAAAGACACTCTGTAAGTTGAAGGGCTGCCTTAATAATTTAAGTTACTTTGGAGGGTTGTAAAATACCAAATGTCCATAAGTTTGAATCTCAGGGCAACATTTTTTTTTGTAAACGAGTAATGGTTAGCATCTAAACAAATAACATAAAGTCAATATCATACTTTTCTGTGAAGAGACAGGGAGTCTCATAGCCTCTTTTATAACATTTACTCCACTTTTATATAAAAGCAAACACAGGCGATAGACAACACATCCATGAATGGGCATAGCAGTGCCCAGTGTGAACTTGGCCCACAGCCTGTAGATAGCCAGTAAGACTTGTTCTCCAAGACCTATCTTGGGTGTTTTCTGTAAATTCTCCCCCTCCTACCCAATTTGAAAGATATTTTTTCTTATTTCATACCTTATGCCCTTGTACGGCAATGCCCACCATCTGCTACATACACAGTCCTTACCCACCACTCTGTTGACAAGCACGGCATGGAAATCCTTACAAAAGCATGTTCAATCTTGTATATAAGGTATGTATTTCACAAGAAAATATTACATGAAGAATATTTCAAAAGTTTCTGTAGAGTTAGTCTGTGCAAGGGCTAAGGGTTTTCCAGCAACATCTTCTTGCTCCTCCTCTAGGGAAAATATCAATTCTCTTGAGAACCATGGACCAACACCAATGTCTTCTGGAGAATCAATTTTAGGCCTATCATCTGTCACTAAAACCATAGAAATCCACCCATCAAAAACTAATTCGCTGAACGTGCAACTCCCCAACCACAAATGTTGGTATTGCATATGCATCGGGGCACCCCTTTATCACCCTCAATGTTCCTGAGCCTACAGATGCCTGCCCTACTGTGGTATACACTGCAGGGAAGCACAGCAGAGTTACTCTACTCAGAGAAGAAAATGTGAATTCTGTCAGTTGGCCAAGAGGTTGGATCCATAGCCTAGATGGGCTTTGTTGCTGCAGTATAGATGTGGATAAAAACAGATTTGAGTTTTTATGATCAAACCTAAGAGCAAACTAACTTTTGGGGATAGGACCAAGGAGGAACCACGTGGTGGCGCATGCCTGTAATCCCAGCACTCAGGAGGCAGAGGCTGGTGGATCACTGTGAGTTCAAGGCCAGCCTGGTCTACAAAGCAAGTCCAGACAGCCCAGGTTACACAGAGAAACCCTGTCTAGAAGGGGGGGGGGGAGTAAGAAGAATAAAAGCGAGTCACATGACAGATCCATGCCAATGTTCTGCTGTGGAACAGACAATAACAAAGCTACAAAAGTAAAGAACAGGAAGACAAGACACAAACCTCCTTAACAGAGGCTGACGGGCTCTGGGAAGAGAGACAGTCATTGATTTTATAGGATCATGTCACACTTGAAACATTTGGAGAGATTGCAGAGAATAAGTAAAAGCGGGGTGATGGGGGCAGGGCGACTCTGACTAACATACATTATATGTATCTAAAGATACTGCTTCATAAGAAAAAATAAAGAAGAAATAAGAGAGATAATCTAGATTAGCACACATAAGATAAACACAAAATGATGTCTCAGGCTGTACAAAGCAAGTCACCAGCATAACGGATACAGGAAAACAGACTTTAAAACGCCATCATGGCTGCCATTCCGGTGTTTCTCCAGAGGTTCCACAGAATGAAGATTTTATGAGAAATAGCTTAATAAACCCCACGCTGTAGAAATCAATGCCCCTTGGCCTCAGGAACATTGAGGACATCGACTACATCAGCTTGCATTGAAAGCTTCAGGAGAAAAACCTGGGCTGAGGGTGCTGCCCGCCAAAGACCTCTTGTTCCCATAACTCTTACCCACGGAACGCTCTTTGACAAAGCTTAGGATGATGTGATTTTATTTTCCCTTCTACTCCTGTTATTGTTCTAGCAGCACACGTTCCTTCATTCCGTTAGAGATTTTAAAGACAAAGTTCAAGAGCACACAAGGCTATTTTACCCCTTGGGAGCCAACCAGAAAAATCCCCTTCCTGTCTAATAAATCTGTGTCCTTTGAGAAAACGCAACTATCTGGTCCCTCGATGGCATGCTTAGAAAACATATTAGCTCTCCTCTGTGCTGAAAAGCAGACTGGGGGAAAAATACCAACAGAAAAAGATTTGAATCAAGCTATGGCGAGCAGTGAAAAATAATGCTCTGACCCTACTGTTAACCCCTATTCCAACATGCTCCCAGCATCCACTTAATTAAAAGCCTAGAAACCAATCAACCAAAAGCTTGGAAGCAAAGCAGCAAGTTAAGAGTGGCATTAGCAACTAGAATTTCAATTTCTGCACGCCATTGCAAAAATTCAGCAATGCCTTGTATTGGATGAGCATCCAATTAGGGCACCAAGTACTATCGGGTATCAGCATTTAGCTGCTTAGCTGGACTTGACAAGCAGAGGCAAAGTCTGTAGTCAGCATTCCAGGAAAAAGAGAAGATGACAGGCAGGTCTTCACCCGGGGATTCTCTCAGAGGGTCTGAGGTAAGTGATCGGTCTAGCATGTTTGTGGGAAACCTTGCAAACTCTGGTGAAGCTGAGGTCTTAACAAAGAAAAGGTTCTTTAACATTTTGAAGGACCTAAGGTCATTTTGCGAGGGCCTTCAAGATGCTGCTGCTAGTATGTTCTGATTGTTTAAATTTCCTTTAAATACCCAATCACGAGCCCATAGCCAGGAAGCTAATCTGAGATCACCGAGTGCTACAAGAAAAAGAGCCTCAGCTTTCAGTCACACCTCCAACATGGACTCCTTTTATTAAAATATTTATTGAGTGCTATTATGGTCTGAATATGAAATTTCCCCCACAGGATCATGTATTGAAGGCTTAGTCTCCAGATGCAGCACTGTTTGGGGAGATGGAGAAAGCAGGTTCCTGTGATTGTGAGTTTGGAAGTGATACGTGGCTGCTGACCACATATTCTCATTCTCTGTGTGTGTGTCTCTGTCTCTGTTTCTCTGTCTCTGTCTCTGTCTCTCTGTCTCTCTCTGTCTCTCTTTCTCTCTCTCTCTCTCCCTCTCTCTCTCTGGTTTCTGACTGTCACACCCCCCCCAGGATGAACTGGACCCACAATAATACAGAATACATGAAGATGTAATTTATCTTTCCCCCTTCAGCTGTTTATATTAAGTATATTCTCAGGATTCTAAGAAAACATACAGGTGCATATCGTGTGCCAGGCCTTCAGTCTTCTAGAATGGTCAGCTTTGTTTGTATATTAAAGGGGCAAGGCAAGTGTGCTTTGTCAACTTGTCTCATGCTAGGATCATGGAGAAAAATAAATCTTAATGAAGAAAGTCCTTTTATAATATTGGCCTGTGAGGCAAATCTGTAGGGCATTTCAAGGTTGACAGCTGATGTGTAAGGGCCCAGATCACTGTGGCCAGTGCCGTCCCTGGGTTGTGTTCCTGGGTGGTATAAGAAGACAGGCTGACTAAATGTCCCTCTGTTGAAGAATGGATAAAGAAACTGTGGTACATTCACACTATGGAATACTGCTCGGCTATTAAAAACAAGGAAATCCCAAAATTTGTGGGCAAATGAATGGAACTAGAAACAATCATACTGAGTGAGTTAACCAGAAGCAGAAAGACGCACATGGTATATACTCACTTATAATTGGGCACTAGCCCAAAAGGCATGTCCTACAAAAGTCTTCACCAGGAGATTGGGAGAGATGTAAGGACATGCTATTGGGACTCCAGGTGAGAGAAATATTGGAGATGGGGAAATAGAAGGACCCAGAGGGTCCTAGAAACCTACAAGAAGAATATCGTGACAGGTGGCTCGGGGTCCAGGGAGGTCTGCTCAAACTATTGCACTAACCAAGGACAATACATGCAGTAAACATTGAAACCCTACTCAGATCTAGCAGGACATTCTCCACAGTTATGTGGAGAGCAGGGACTGACTCTGACATGAACTCTGGTGCCCCATATTTGACCACCTCCCCTTGGTGGGGAGGCCTGGTGGCACTCAAAGAAAGAATAAGCAGGCTCCAAGATGAGACTTGATAGCCTATGACCATATAGTGGGGGAGGAGGTCCCCCTCGGTCATAGACCTAGGGGAGGGGAATGGGTGAAAATGAGAGGGAGGGAGGAATGGGAGGATACAGGTGATGGAATAACAATTGAGTTGTAATCTGAATAAATTAATTAAATAGTAATTTTATTTTAAAAAAGATGACACACTGAGGAAGCCCTGGCAGCAAGATAGCAAGCTGGTCTCCTCTGTGGCTTCTGCTTCCATTTCTGCCGCCATGTTCCTGCCCTGACTTCCTTGAACCATGGACTACAACATATAAAATGAAACAGTATTTTTCTCCCAAAGTTGCTTATAATCATGATGTTTTATCACAGCAACAGAAACCCTAAGGCAGAAGTTTGTCAAAAAAAAGGGAAAAAACAATTTAAAATTATTTTCAGCGGCAAGAGAAATCAGTTGATGATTGTACAAAGGCATTAAGTGGGTTTCTAGCTCATGTATTATCACCTTACTTAAATGAACTTGAAAGTTCACCTTTTAAAAAGATCATATACATGCATTGTCCAGGTAAAGCTAAGAATATCAATCCCAGAGGCAAAGAAAGTAAAATGTCCATAGCTATGGTAAAACAATGTAGAATAATCCCAGTTTATGCCAGCTGCCCAGCATGCCAACTAGTCTAACATTGTCCCAGAATATTTACTTTTTAATGAAGAATTATTAATAATAATTATATTAGTAGGTCTTTGTGTGTGTGTGTGTGTGTGTGTGTGTGTGTGTGTGTGTGTGTGTGTAGGCCAGAGGTCAACCTTGGGCATTGCTCTTCAGGATAGCTGCCTACCTTAATTTTTGAGACAGTCTCTCACTAGGACCTGGAGTTCACCAATTAGGTGAGGCTGGAAGACCACTAAGCCTTCATGGCTCCACCTGCCTCCCTTGCTCTAGCACTGTGATTATTATAACAAGCTGTAACCACATCTGATTTTTAAATTTTTATTTATTTACTTTACATCCTGATCGTAGCCTCCTCTCTCCTCTCCTCCTGGTCCTACCCTCCCTTTCTTCCCCACCCCTCCCGTGCTCCCCTATTCCTCACAAAGGAGAGCTCCACCCACCCAGCTCATCAAGTTGCATCAGGACCAGATGAGTCCTCTTACCCTGTGGCCTGGCCAGTAGGGAGTGATCAAAAAATAAACAGCCCAATCCATGTCAAAGACATGGTCCCTTACTAGGGGACCCACATGAAGCCCAAACTGCCTATTGGCTACATCTGTGAGGAGGGTGTAGGTTCAGTCCATGCATGGTCCTTGGTTGGTGCTTCAGTCTCGTAAGCTCCTCTGGGCCCTGGTTGGTTTGTTTTTCATGTTGGTTCTGGGAGTCAAACTCGGGTCCTCATGCTTGCTCTTGCTACCTCCCCAGCTTTGTGTTTTCAATTTCTTGTAGCATGGGAGACGTGTGTGCAATGTTTTCTCTGACATGTGATTAAATCTAAAACATGTTCAGCATTGACCGATCCCTCTTTTACCTACTTCATCTATCCTCAGAATAATAAACACCTTCCTATCAAAGACAAGGTGCACAGCCCTTGCTGATAAACAGTGCACTCAGACACAAGAAAGCCCATGAAAATAAGTTTTCAAAGACAAGTGAAGATGGAAGGCATTGGGAGGTGAGACAGCAATAGCATGTATATCCTCTACTCTTCAAACGGCATGAAAACTCTGAACTGTTGTTTGGACACTGGTAGAAATATGGAGAATATTGATTGTTTGATAAATACAAAAGAGAAAGAGAAGCTGAGCTTTCCTGTTATAGAGTTCAGTATGACAGCTTAAAGGACCTGCCCAAGGACACCACCAGTTGACATGGGGATGAATGGGGAAAGCTCACAGGTCCCACCTCTGTATAAAGAACTATAGTCTCCTCTAGGGATTAACCCCCTTAATCTGTTTCCAGTAGTAAGTGGCCAGCCCTAAAATGATACACATATGAGCAACACTAAGTAAATTAAGCAAGGTTATTTATATATTTATTCATTCATCTATATTAACAAAAATAATTTTTGAAAAAGAGGTCGTACATTTGGAAGAAATGGGGGGTGGGGCTTGGGAGGTGTTGTAAGGAGAAGGAGGGAGACAGAAATGATGTAAATACAGCACATGTGTATGGAATTTAAAAAATAGTTTAATAAAAACAAAGAATGACCTAGTGCTGTAAACATGCACCAGCATGAGTTAATTCGTTAAACTAGTTGTGATAAGTGGGAAAAAATGTCAGAAAAAGATGTGAACTTGATAATTTACATTTTAAAAAGCTAATCTGTAGTGTCAGAAAGTGAATCAGTGACAACCTGGACAGGAGCAGAGATAGATAGGAGAGCAGGATTCCAAAGGACACCTAGGAGCTGTATGCAGGGCCCCTGTCCTCCTTAACACTAATACACATACACACACACACACACACACACACACACACACACACACACACACGCACGCACACACGCACATCAAAGCTCAGACTATGTTCTCTTCTATATGTATGCTGCTTTTGTATCACCTTGAAATGGAAAAAAAAATCTAATCATGTTATAAACTAGCCACGTGTGTGTGTGTGTGTGTGTGTGTGTGTGAGAGAGAGAGAGAGAGAGAGAGAGAGAGAGAGAGAGAGAGAGAGAGAGAGAGAGAGAGACATACAGAGGTTGCTGTTAATTAACAACACTGGTAATAAACCATTTGAGTAGCAAAGTCTTCCAACATCCTCAAAGTAGATATTTAGTGAAAACCCCAGTTCTAAATATTTATTCCCAGTGGGTTTGATGTTAACTACAGAACTCAAAGAAAACGTTACCAACTGCCTGCTGTGAAGGTGAGTGATTCAACTGACCACATGAAAACCAGGAGGCGCACACCAGAGGAGCACCAGAATCCTTCCCAAATATTGCATAACTGGAATTTTAGGAAGCGTCCCTTCATAGTCACCAGAGGATACCAGGGGAGTGTCTGTCTTGGGAGTTTTAGCCTCATTGATAAAAGGATTTAAGAATAGACTCAAAACTCAAGGATAATTTTATTAAAGTTTAAAATAAGAAAAAGACCAGGGCAAGCAATCTGGAAATCTTGGCAAGAGCCCAAATGGTAGAGAGAAGGAAAATGGCATATTGTTTGAGGTAAGCCAGGAGAGAGGTCAGCCACAGAGCAACAGGCAGGCACATGGCAAGGAGGGGAGTTTTGGAGAAAAGTGTAAAGAAGCCCTCTATCCCCTTCCTTAAAATATATATATGCTCTGACTCTGGCCAGAATAAAAAATAAATAAAAAAGAAAAAACAAAAAAGAAAAAAGAAAGAAAGAAAGAAAGAAAGAAAGAAAGAAAAAAAGAAAAAATAAATAGGCTTTTCTGAGCCAAAACTCAAAAGGAACAGACCCACCCAAACCTCATGACAACACAACTGGGACTGTGGCTGGGAAAAGGAATTCTGGGAAGGAGAAGCATAGTACCTCATTAAAGGGATAATCATTGCACATCTCCTCAGCACAGTGTAAGGCGTGTCTGCCTCTCTAGGTGTGTTCCACTCTCTGGAGTGGTGATCTCCTGGCCAGCTGAATGACTGGTTGACTGTTTTGTTTGGGGTAGCTTGTAGTGTTAGGGTTCCACCCAGCCAGAAATTCTATGCTCTTGAGTGTGGGCATAGGAGTTTTCTCTTAATGCTCCTTTACTTCCGCTGTGTCAGGTGGGAGCCACGCTAAGCCTCAAGTTCACCCGCAGAAGACACAGTTTCATGATCCCTGGGTTGGTTATAACCTCTTGTTTACCTCAAATGTTTGCCCTTCAACATTAATAGCATCCACCTGTACTCCAAGTTTTCTTTCAGTAACATGGAAAGTGAGTTGATAGCTGTGTTAATTCTCTTCCCAGAAGAACTAGGTGAAAAGCTGAACATGGAGAGGTTCTACATACTTCAAAGAGAAAATGAGTTTGTTCTAACTTGGCTCTTTAATTTAATTCATGAAATTAAACAAACTACGTCTATTTATCTAGTTAGCTAGCTAACTAGCTGAGACAAAGACTTACTGTGTAGCCCTGGCCTAGAACTCACTTTGTAGACTAGGCTGGCCTCAGACTCACAGAGATCCACTTGCCTCTTTGTCCTGAGTCCTAGGATTAGAGATACACATCACCACTCCTTTTATATAAGTGCAGTGAAATATTTGACATTATGATAGATGCTATAACATTACAGATTCAAATTAAAAGCTCAGTGTTAAAGATAAAATTATTTGGTGTGGGTGTGTGTGTGTAGGTGTGCTTAGAAGAGTGAGGTGTTACGGTTAAAAAACCATGTCTTCGTGCTAAATTCAGAAACCTTCAGAACAGAAAGGTGCTTGAAGTCCTGCATGGTGCGTGCAAACCTAGTAACGGCCTCCGAGAAACCTGCTGTAGTTCACCAATCAAAATAGCTGTCTGCCAAGATGTGTAAACATTAAATACACACATCTGCACAAGGTTAGGGGAACTGAACTACAAACTTTTATGGGGAAGTTGGTGTTCAACTTCATTGTGTCAGCCTCCGACTCCTCAGCCAGAACTCAAATGGGAGCCCACATCTGAGTAGATCTAAGGGTGGCACTGACACGACCGTGGCGTTTTAGAAATGCCTGAGTCTTAAAAGAGCCATTTTGGCAAGCAACTTAAGGCCTAAAAATAGCATGTATGCACACACACACTTTACCACACCCCTGGCACTTCAGAAATGGGAGAAGCAACATTACAAAGCCAGAGTAGGGGGATAATGTGACTCTCCGTTGGCTCCAGTTCAGGGCCAGTTTCATGGGTTGTACAATCTGTGCAGTCGCACAAAGTCCCCAGGCTTGGAAGGCTCCAAACTTGCTTTCCTGATCCACTGTTTTCCTGACATCCTTAATAATTGAATAAGAAACCCCATATCTTTGTATGTGCACTGGTTTCTGGAAGTTAGGTAGCCAGTCCTGCTCTGGAGGACCTTTCATTGGCAGGAGGAAGTCCCAGGAAATTGAGGACCATCTTCCCTTTGAGAAAAGTCAATAGACCCGGCATCTCAGTTCCAATTATTTCATTCTCACCTCCGAGACTAGGCTGAAACCTAAGGGCAAAGGGGAAGTGGTTTTTAAAGGGCACTGGAGTATTTGAAAAAACTTAGCCAATATTCCATTAGGCAGTTCAAATGGTCCTTGTCATTCTGCAACTGCCTCACCTACTTCCTGCCTAATCCCTATTAAATGCCACCACCATTTCAGCCCAGTATCTTCTGGTCCTTACTCTACACCAACCCTGCCTCTTTCCATTTAGTGTGTGTGTGTGTGTGTGTGTGTGTGTGTGTGTGTGTGTGTGTGTGTGTGTGTGTGATTTTTATTTCCCCACTGCTCGCTTAAGTTTAGGGATAATATTATTATTAAGGCATCCTTTCAGACACAGGCAAGAAGCCGTTAGTACCATTAATCCAGACCGAGTCTGTTCTGAAAGAAAGAGAAAGGAGATTTGTAAAGGGCAGGAGCTGACCTTGGCAGATCCTCACAGTGGGGACAAAGCCTGATGTTCTGCCGAGACGTCTGCAAAGAAATACAAAGTGAAATTGCCCTCAGCACAAAATCCCCCCCCAGTGACTAATTTTCCTTTAGCTCTTTTCCTTCCACTCAGCTTCCTAATCCATGAAATGTACCTTTACACTTTTGTTGTCGTTGCTCCTTTTTGAGACAGGACCTCAGGTATCCTAGGCCAGTCTCCACACACTCCAGAGCTCAGGCACTCCTAATCACCCTGTCTCTACCGCTAGCTACTATCACTCCCACCCCTTGGGTTGTCTTGGTCGTTTCAAACTACAACAACTAGATGTCAATACTTGGGTAGTTTATAAATTACAGAAGCATATTGCTCACAGTTCTGGGGTCTGGGCAGTCCATGGTCCCGGTGCTCCCAGAAATGTTATCTAGTGAGAGCTGCTGCTGTAGGGTCTGTAGATTGTATCTTCACATTGGATCCTTGAATAGACTAGGAGGACGGGCAAGTTGTAAGTTGAGAACATCTTTTATAAGGACTCTGTTCATGAAGGCTCAGCTCTCGTATTTAATCACTGCACAAAGCCTCATTTCCCAGTTCTATCACCCACAGAGAGGGCTTCAGCTCCTGAGATCTTCTGGGGAAGAGAGTCTGTCTGACCATGGAAATATCTGTTCTTTGGGTTTTCTTCTGTAAATCTACAAAATCTTGCTCAGTCATGAAGAGGTGAAAGATCCCAGACTCCTTCAGAAATGCAAAGAATGCCAGGGGGATGGGAACGAAAAGGTGGCTCTGTCAGCTTAGCCAATCATGCATTCGGAGCACTTGCTGTGGCTTCGATGAGACACCTGTCTAGATCTATGTCTTCTGGGTAGGACACAGAAATACAGGTGACTTCCTGGAACCCCAGAAGCCTATCCCTACCTCAGACAGTACTCACACCTGTGGTATCCCGGTGAGGCTATTCTTAAAAAGGTCTTCAGGACTTGAGGCTCAGAGACACAACAGAGGATAGAAGGAGGACATTTCGTATAAATTTATATCCATTCTAAACACCCCCTGGAAGCTCATCTCTCCAGAGACATCAGTCAGGATAAAAGGGCATGTAAGTCTAGGGAATTTTGAAATTTGACTTTCTTAGAATTTCATATATGGGTACCGTATTTACATTCTTTCCCTCCTCCTCACTGTCCTCCCTCCAACTCCTCCTATGCCCACCACTGCTTCTCAAACTCATAGCTTCTTATTCTTTATTATTGTTACATGTATATGTTTATGCATACAAAACATACAAATTTATAAATGCAACCTGCTGAGTTCATTTAGAGTTGCTTGAGTGGTATATGCTCATGTGTGTGTGTGTGTGTGTGTGTGTGTGTGTGTGTGTGTGTGTGTGTGTGTTTAGGAATGATTGCTTTGGGTTTGGATGACCTATCAGAAGACTGATAGTCTCTCTCCTCCCTCTCTCTCTCTCTCTCTCTCTCTCTCTCTCTCTCTCTCTCTCTCTCTCTCTTTCTGTATCATTAACTGCTTGTAGCTTTTCATCTAAGGTAGAGCCTTGTGAGATTTCTTCCACCCACACCGGCATGTCAATTGGTGTTGGAACTATGCAGGTCTTGTGTAGTCAACCAATTTGCTGAGACTGCATGGGTTCTGCTTCCCAGTCAAATACAGAAGATACCGTCTTGCAGATGTCCTGGTGCTCTGGCTTTTATTTCTTCCTACTCTCTCTTCAATGATGCTCCCTAAGCCTTAAGTACAAGGTTGTGTTGTAGATGTTTCTATTGGATCTGGGCACCCCACAGAGGGAGGACAAGGAGGAGGAGGAGGAAGAGGAGGAGGAGAAGGAGGAGGAGGAAGAGGAGGAGGAAGAGGAGGAAGAGGGAGAAGGAAGAGGAGGAAGTGGCTTCTTTGATGAGGAATGAAGACTACACTTATCTGTGGATATGAGGATAAGTACTTAGAATGCTGTTAGAAATTATAAAGCGGTAATACTAGGTTGTCCTCTAGGATCTATAGCCTTCCCAGACACAGGTAGTAGACTAGTAGTTCCAGGTATGAATTTCCTCCTATTGAGAGGGCCTTGATTTCAATAGATATCTGCTGGTTACCTCCAGAACATAAGTTCCACTATTACACCTTTTTTGCTCACTGTAGTTCATAGGTATTGGAGCTGGGTAGGACTATTGACTGCTTTTATTCCCTTGGCAGCTAATGCAGCTCCTTAGAGTACTATAAGAGATAGTCCTCAGGGAGGAGGTTAACAGGTCAGTGCCAGCTCAATTCCTCCAAGTAATCCGTCTGAAGTCTGTGGAGTCTTCAGCAATAGGGTCCTACCTTCAATTTCTGTAAGTCAACCAAGGGCAATGGTGATAGTTTATATAGTTTTGGAGGCCTTTTGAGTTCTCCTGGCCAACAATTTAAAGGTAAGTTCACCATGCCTGGCACTGGAGTGTTTGTTAGTCCGTGGCCAGCCTGCTGTGGGTAAAGTTTTGCAATACTCGAACACCAAGATCACCCTCCTTGTGCTTGTACACAGTTCCTTATAGCCTCTGCTTTGCTTCTCTTGAGAGGAGATTGTACTAATCTTTTATTGGATTTTGTTCTAATCATGGATTCTGAAAATTAATGGCCAAGAATGTGTGTATTCATGAATCTCATGAGTCATGTGAGAAAGTCCAGTCTTTGGCACTGAGGCCAGGGATGGAGCACTGACAGGTTATGTGGAAAAGACTGAAGGCATCAGCCATTCACCAGTTAGAAGTGTTTTCACATTTGGCAGTAAGACTTCCGATACTAGCACTGACCAGCTGATTACCACCTCTGTTATCTTGACTTCTTTGGCTCAAGTGAGCATGGGATTAAAGTCTCTGGGATGGAATTTCTTACTGTCAGTTTAGTGGTGGATTTTAAAAAATTACTTAATTCCTGGTCGTCGTCATCACCTTCTTCTTCTTCTTCTTCTTCTTCTTCTTCTTCTTCTTCTTCTTCTTCTTCTTCTCCCTCTCCTCCTCCTCCTCCTCCTCCTCCTCCTTCTTCTTCTTCTTCTTCTTCTTCTTCTTCTTCTTCTTCTTCAAGACTGGAATAGTTCTATAGGCCTAACACCAGAACTGCAGAAGGCAAGAAGGGGCAGACATCCCAGCTCAGAGAGAGGGGGTGGGGAGGAATATCTTCAGCCCTCAGTGAATTGGATGCTACAAGCCTACACTGGGGAGGGTCATCTACTTTACTCAGTCCATTAATTCAATGTTAATCTCTTCCAGAAACACCCTAAGACACACCTAGAAATAATATTTAATGAGATATATGGGCATCCTGTTCCAGTTAAGTTGACACATAAAAGTATGCATCAGAGGAATTTTTGGACTGACCTATTGCAAATAGGGAAACTATGATTCAGAAAGGGTAAGTAATTGGTGTGTCGCGTACAAGCTGTGAATATTGCCACTGAAGTCAGAGACCTTGGCTTAAATCCCAGTTCTGCAGAAGTTACCAGATCTCTCTAAGCCTCAGTTTCCTCGTACATAAAAGAATAACCAAGGGTATTGAATTACCCAGGGTTCTGAGGGAAAACAGATGGAACAGGGAAATTGAGGGTGACTTACAGAGCTCTGGGCAGGATCAAGGGAAAATATGAAAAATGGTACAGCACATGTGTTGGAGTGATGTCTCTGTGCACTGTGTAAAGGTTGCCTCTGTACACTCAAATGCTGACTTCTGTACTAGCAGAGAGGTGGGTACCAACAGACTTCCGTATTATAAAGCATCACCTGTCTCAATGTTTTGTAAACATTGTTCTCCATTATCTTCTGATTGGTTGAATAGAGAGAGGAATGTCCTATAGCAAAAGCAGGAAAGAACAGGCAGAACTTCTGGAGAGACAGGAACTCTGGGGGAAAAAGAGGAACAAAAAGATTCACCCACAAGACACAGAAAGAAGTCGGACATATGAAACCAAGGAGAGGTAAAGAACCACGTGGCAGAGTCTGACATGAACTCTGGTGCACCGTATTTGACCACTTTCCCTTGGTGGGGAGGCCTGGCAGCACTCAGAGAAAGGATAAGCAGGCTACCAAGATGAGACTTGATAGGCTGGGACCATATGGTGGGGGAGGATGTCCCCTTCTGTCACAGACCTAGGGTAATAGCATGAAAGAGGGAGGGAGGGAGGAATGGGAGGATACAAATGAAGGGATAACAATTACGATGTAATCTGAATAAACTAATTAAATAAAAGAACCACGTGGCAAAAAACAGATTAAACACAGATTATAAGAGCTAGTTGGGAACAGCAGTGAACTAAGGCCTAAAGCTGTTAATTAAATATCAGTTTCCATGTTGTAACTTAGAGCTCGGCAGACCTAGAAAGTCTGTAAGGTTTTTACACAGGGGTGTCAGATCAGGATGGAAAGGTCTAGCAACTGGGAATGCAGCGTTCCTACTAATCTAGGCCTGAGAAGCAAGGAAGAGAGTGGCCATGGGAATCTCCTGAAAGCTGAGACTACAGCTGTCCATAGCTGTAGCCATAACTGTAGGGGAAGCCGGAGAGGGAGGACCGTTGGGGGGGGGGGAGGGGAGCGGCAGAACAGAGCACCAGCCTTAGGTCAAAGAGCATAGCCATTGTCAGCTGACAGCCAACAGCAAGAGGGTGTGCAAGAGAAACAATACCCTACCCTTACTCTCCTCCCCTCCAGACTTCTGACCCCTGATTGGCTCAGTTGGAGACTAGAGAGCAAGGACTCCAACTGCTACACACTCACAGCCACCAACAGGATGGAAGAGACAGACTATCCATCGTGGATGCAGTGACAGCCTGGGTCCTCCAGAGAAGCCGAATCAACAGCAAACTGTAGTCACCCCTGCGAAGGAGACAATCAAATAGACACAGGCAAAGGGGAGATGTTTTGTTTATTTTAAAGAATTAGTCATGATGGGGGGGGGGGCGGGTCGGGACTAATCTATGCGACATCAGCGAGCAGGAGGGAAATTCAGGTAAGAATTCATGCTGCAGTCCTGAATCCAACCTCTAAAGGGCAGCAAGTGGGACACTGAGGCAGCATCCTCTGTGCTGGGCCTTGAGGAGAGTGCCCTCTCATTCAGGAGATCTTCGCCTGTGATCTTAGGCCTCCACATTCTCCAGATTCACACTCAGTGCAAATGCTGACCTCTTACCCAAGAGCTGATTCTCTGTGAACTCTTCCTGCCTGTATTTCTCCCACTTATAGTTTGGTTTGTTTTAATTTTGATGTTCATAATTTTGTTTTGAGGGGTTTTTTTGGGGGGGGGGGTTGGTTGTTTATTGTTTTTGGTTAGTTGATTGGTTTGTTAGTCGGTTGGTTTTGGTTGGTTTTATGCCTTGAGATGGAATGAGAAACTGCTTCAGCTTTTTACATTTTTACTGTCAAACACTTCTTGTCTTGCACTTCGTTCGAAGTTTCTACATCTGAAACTGAGAATCTGTGTCTTTAATCAAGTGGTTCTCAAGGACGGATTGTCAACATCTCTTCCTAAATCCTACATGTCTCACTGGGTAGCTTGGGTGAGGGTGGTTACCCAGCAAACCAATAAACACCTTGAATCAGGGCTCCTATACTGATGAGCTATTTGTTGAACATTTACAGTCCACCACTGATTTGATATCAGGCTCTCCTGATAGACCCTTCCCAGGGCTCACGGCAGACTCTGATCTCACAGCCCTAACACAGCGACTTATGGGAGCAGTGAGGAAGAGAACATTCCTAAGTGTGAACATTCAGAGGGGCAGTCATCCTGTGTCTCCTGATTCCATTGCACTGCGGCCTCCATCTTCCTATAACTGTAACCTGAGGTCTATTTCTCCTAAAGAGAGAAATTAATTTTAAAAAGAAACCATTAAAGAGTCCAGCACCTGAGACTTCTCATAGAAGGCTATGTGAATTTTCATCTTTTTTTTTTTTAAATCAGGAAGACTTACGGGTTTCCTTCATGGAGTACCACAAGGGACTCAGATTCTATTAGAATATTGGCCAAGAGCTGCATGGCGGTGGGTAGTTAATTGATGGGCCCGACACCTTGGGAAAGTTAAGCAGGGAAGTGCCAGGACTACCTAATGCAATTAGGGTTTAAATCGTTCAGTGATAAACAAATTCAACAAATATAACAAATATTGTGTATGATACTTGAAAACTAGATGATCTTGATTATGTCTCATTAACAAGAAATATAATCCAATGAATTCTTACTCCCAAAGAAGTTTTAGGTCCCATATTATAATTCATTTATCCAAATATATTTACTATCATAATTTTCAAACATTTAAAAACATTTTTTAAAAAAGAGGTGTGTGTGTGTGTGTGTGTGTGTGTGTGTGTGTGTGTGTGTGTATGCGTGCATGGATATGGCGTGTCAGATGACAAGATACCTGCCATTACTGCATGTGGGTAGAGATCAAAGTTCAACTTAAGCCAAATCTAGGCAGAAGTGCTGGGATTACAGACACATGCTGCTATATCCAGCTTTGCATGGCTTCCGAGGACACTAACTCAGGCGGTCACCCTTGCATGACAAGCACGTTACCCACTAAGCCATCCCTCAGCTCCCAGATGAAATTTTGAAGCTCTTTTTGTTACATTATCAGCTTTATTATCAAATTTCCATTTTCTTTCAGCAGACACATATCGAGTCCTTCTAGGTACTAGTCATGGGTTCTCTACAATGGGAGTAAAAAAATGTACATACCATTAACCATTAATATTTCTGCTGCCATAGGGCTGATGTTTCAGATTAGAAGAGATGACACGTGTGCCTAAATACAGATCCAAGGCAGGCGACTGTAGTAGAGCCTGACCAGGCAGATCCAAGTTAGACTGTGCTGTCAAAGAGGCTCTACTTGAAGTTGATATTTAGGTTGTGAGCTGAAAAAAACATTCTAAGATCAAGGGAAAGGCTGCTTGGGCAAAGCAGTCAGTCAGCATAGCAGAGGACCTGAGGAAAGAATGAGTTTGTCATTTTCAAAGACCAAAAACTTGGCTATCACCTGGGCAGAGCAGAGTTTGTGCAGTGAGGGCCAAGAAGAAACCAGGACCACAGAGACTTCAGGCTAGACTAAGGAGTTTGGAATTCATTGTATGTATGATTAGAGGTCACCAGTTGGTTTTAATAGAGAAAGTGATGTAATATAATCCATATGTTTAAAGGATCCCTCTCACTGCCTGAGTATGGAGTCAAGTGGAATGAAGGGATGACATTTAAAAAATTAAAATATCTGTAAGGTAGTAAGCTTACAGCTCAGATATCCAAAAACGTCATAAAATGTGGTGACCACAGGAGCTAGCATAGACACCACCATCACACCGTTTCATTTTTTAAAGCCGATGGAAACATGATGGTTTGGAATAAAGTTATAGAAGGAGAACAAATGGCTTCAGGTATAACTTACAGCGATATTAGAAGGGCTTGCTGATGCATTGATTATAGAAGGTGAAGAATTAAGAAGAAACAAGGCCGAGTTCTTTGACTTAAGAACCTGTACGGATGGTGACATTGAGAGCGGTAATCTAGTAAGATGGAAAGTTTCCACAGAGAAATGTCTTTAATAAGAACAAAAGAGTTCTGCTTTATCCACACTAAGTTAGGATGTCTATTTCTCATTCATATGTTTAACCTCTTTTAAAATATTTCATACCAACAGTTGCTTTAATGTTTATGACTATGACTGTGCACACACATTGAGTTATACCCCAAGGCTAACTTGTTGTCCTAATTCTGAATTCAACCCTCAAGGGTGACTTACTAACATGATTTCAGAAAGTCTACCTTCCAGATGGCATTACAACAGGCATTGGCTACTGTAATTTGTAGCCAACACTAAATCACTGGCCAGTTAGCATAAAGAATGTTATAAATGGGTTTTCATTGGAGTGACTGTGAATGCTGATTAAAGTGGTGAAAATATATACAATGATTCTTGTGTTCTAGAGAAACCATTTGGCCTCTAATAAGCAACAGTCAATTTTAAAACTACTTCAGTCTGTGTACTATGATTATATCCCAAATCTTGGTCACTTAATGTTGCTCTCTGCTCAGAACTGGTTCTTAGGATTGCAACAGCCAAAGCCAGCTCTGAGGCAAAGGATAATTTCTCTGCAATATTATTGGATCTGATCCAAATGAGCATTCCACCACCGTTTAGCTAGAACACTGGAAAACAAAGAGATAGGATTTTGTCAAGCTTCAAACAACATCAAAAAACTCTATCTCTATTACGCCATGGTCTTGTGTGTTGAAAACTCTAAAAGTCCACTAAGACTACTATTCAAGTTAACAATGAGTTCTGCATGATAACAGGACACAAAAATCAATATACAAAATCAATTCACCTTTTACCTGCAATGGAAAGTTCAAAGATAAAACAATTTCATTTTTATCAAAAAGAATAAAAATTACCTGTAACACCGTGGTTCTCAACCGGTAGGTCACAACCTGCATGCAGGGTAGAACAATCCTTCCACAGGGGCCATCTAAGACCATTGGATAACACAGATATTAACATCACAACTAATAACAGTAGCAAAAGCAGAGCAAAGATATAGAAATGAAAATAATTTTATGGTTGGGGGTCACCACAACATGAGAAACTGAATTAAAGGATCACAACAAAGAAGATTGAGAATCACTGCTATAACACGTTTACTAAAAGGAGCCACATGGTGGTGGTACACGCCTTTAATCCCAGCACTTGGGAGGCAGAGGCAGGCGGAACTCTTATGAGTTCAAGGCCAGCCTGGTCTAGAGAGAGAGAGAGAGAGAGAGAGGAGAGTCCAGTACAGCCAAAACTACACAGAGAAATCCTGTCTCAAAATAACCAAACCAACCAACCAAAACAACAACAACAAAGTTACTGAAAGGACTTTAACTTTTACACTCTAAAATGTCGACGATAGAACACCAAAGCGTCCTTGGCATGATGGGGCACACCCATAATCCCAGGATTTGGCGGGTAGAGGCAGGAGAATCAGGAGTTCAGGGTATCTGCAGCTGCACTCTGTGACATCAGCCTGCGTGTTGTGATACTACTCCTGGGGAAATGTGAAAAGACACCTACTCACCCTGAAGTGACTCTAGCCAGCGCAAGCATGGCAAACATGGTTCTAGCAGCCCCTGCCTTCTCCCTCGTTCCCTCTGCCTCACTCAGAATCTGTAGATGACGCTCCTACAGCTAGCTACCAACTTCTATTCCCTTATTTGGCCACCTCCTCCACCTGAGGCTGACTACGAAGGTCCAGCTGTCAAAGTGCTTTTAGTCCAACAATCGAAATCCCTCTTTGGCTCACCTAATTAGCATGCCAAATTAAAATTCAACACCTCATCCTAACACATCCTCCTTTTATGTTTATGAACTGCTGCTTTCCTATAGGCCACATATCTCCTCTTTATGCAGAGGCAATCCTTTGCTCCCCCGGATCGTCCTGGACAAATATTCTTGCCCCATCTCCCTCGTTCTATTCCCTTCTCCCTAATTCTCTATTTCCTGTGTCTGCCTCTTATTCCCTGTCCTTCATCTCTTTGGGGCAAATACATCTTCTTTATGCTGAGAATTTGATCTTGGGGAGCCTGAGCCAATACTATTCTCTTACCCATCCAAGATAGGGAACCAAAGACAGACCAAAGTAATGACACCACTAAATTCAACTTGGTTTTTTTTTTTGGGGGGGGGGTCACTTATAGGAATATGGGTGAGGAGTTCTTTACAACAGTATAAATTACTCAAAGACAACTAGCGACACCAAAGCCCATACCAGCACAGGTGACGGATCGTAAAATCTGGAAAGACGGAATAAGGTGGCCTCCCATCAACCCAACAGGCTGGAAAATGTTCTTTCACAGAGGCTCAGCAGTCGAACACTTGTAGGAAGCTCTGCTGCTCTTTGTTTCTCCTAGTTGGTTCAGCTGGTCTCTGTTTCTTCCAGTCTGGCTGGGCTTGTCCAAGCGTCTTTGCCATCGGCTTGCCAGAGAGTGACTGTTGGTAATTCCTTCTGTTTATCTGCTCTTGAGGCTGGAGGCTAGACCTAGTGAATCTGATCCGGTTCAGGAACTTCCTGAAACTCTTTTGAATTGTTAATTTCCTGTCTTAATGAGCTTCCCGATTTAGAATGGAACCTTTCAGTCCTGAAAGAAACAGTTACTACACTGTGTATTGCTTTTATGTTTTAAAAGGCAAAGACATCCCATGTTGGGAGATCAGAGCACTTAATACGGTAAAAAAAAAAAAAAAAAAAGGCAATGTTCTCCAAACAACGTTAATGCAATCCCCATTAAGTACTCAATTGAAATTTTATTCTAAACTTAGTATGAAAACATAAAGGTCCCATAATAGGTTTAAAAATATATGAAAAATGAAGGGTAGAGTTGAAGCATTCACATCTCAGGATTTTTCCAAAAGAAAAGAATCTTGGTTTGAAAAACTGAACGGTCTTTTTTCATATTGTAGTCATGAATTTTAAGTAAGTCTAGTCAATGCAGCTGTGTGTTCTCTTAGAACACCCAGGCAAGAAAATTGCTAGATTAAGAAATATCTGTAAAGGAGAGTTGAAAGCAGTTATGGCAAAAAAGAAACAAAACTAGAATGAAAAAAAAAATGACTTCATTGATCAGTAATTATTTAACTTTTCCATATTACCAAGTTTTTGTCCCTGTGCTTTTCTTTCTTTTTCCTTCTTCTATGTTAGAAAAAAAATCATCTCTGTTACCCCCTGGACCAAGCTGGATACAATGTCATTCCCAGAAAAGTCCACTTCTCTGTCCTGTCTTTCAGAGAAAATAGCTTTCAACAAGTCAGCCTCAACGTGTTGTAGTTGTTTATCTCCCTGCATTCTCTTTAACAGAGTACACCTTTCCCGGCAGCCGTCAGACAGGAACCCGGTCCCAGCCTCTCTCAGTTTGTACCTAAGCATGCTTTCAGCGCCAATAGCAGCCCTCATCCTGTGTCTTCGCTTCCTGATTTCTCATCATTATAGGACGCCTGCGTTCTAGATGAACCTTGACGTTTCTATGGTATCTTAGTCTTGTTTCTTCTTTCCTTCTTTTAAAACTCTCTTTTCAGTTCTTATCATCCTCGCCTTCCCTCTAACTCACTGGGGCTCTGTACTAGGCACAAGAGGCTTCGAATAAAAAAGCCAGCAGCTTGGAGAAAGCATGGCGGACTGTGAGCATGCGTAGTTCGTGCTGCCCCACAGTGCCGGCAAGCAAGGCTGTGCTTACCCAGTTCACTACAGAGTCCAAGTATGGAGCGACCAAAACACCCAACTCAAAATAAATTCCGTACATATACGTGTGGGTGGAACTCTGATACACAGAAAAAAATGCTTCACCACAAACATGATGAAAAGGCAAGGCTCGGCCACATGAAATAAAATCCTCTTCAGTAAACAGTAAGGCTCTGAAATAGAGACAAGGAAAGGCACCATTGCAACAAATCTGCAATTGCAGACAAACTCAACCACGCCTTCACTTAGGCTTGGGGAAATTCTCCGGCTTGTTTTTTTATCCTTACCTTTTATTTCATGTCCTTTCACTGCACATTGTTGTGGATCGTTCTGCAATTCAATCCCAGCTCACTAAGCCCCATCCAATTACCGAGGCTAGTCCTTTGACCACCCCAAGTCTCAGTTTCCTCACCGTATTCCCTCTGATATTACTCACTGACCTGCTTACATCATCCATTACTGAGAATCAAAACGGCGTGTGGATCTTATTATAGAGTTCTGAGTAACCACAAAATCCCACTGTTTACACACATTACTAAAACAAGGTGGCCATTCAGAGCAATAAATTTTCCAAAAAGTATGATATGATTTGCAGCATGTTAACGGTGCCTAGACAGGCTGATATTTTGTTATATAGTGAACTTTGCATCATATATGTTCAGTAAATAGCAGCATCACTGACGTTAGCTCTCCTCACTCCTTGGTATCTAAAATTTCCACAGAACATAGTGCTTAGACAAATGGTACGGTGTCAGTAACGGAGACAGGAGCTCAGCACCTACACTCATAGCAGACTGCCAGCGACTTCTGCTAAGCCACATATTGCTGTGACGAGCCACCCCCGTGTTCAGAGCCTGAAGCGGTCCACTGTGGGAGGAGTACGCTTCATTTTTTCCAGTTCATGATCTTTCCCAGGCTAACTCTTTAGTAACCCAAGAGCCGGGTAACAGAGAGAAAGGCTGCAAAAGGCTCGTTTCTGCGCTCGGTGGAGCCGTTGCATCAGGAACTCACACAGCTGGGGTTGTTTGTGGGCACCTGAGGAGGGGCTGTCAACAACCAGCCGTGGCTATGAAAGGGTCCCAAGTGACCGTACCCTTCCGGGGGAATTACTAGTGATTGCTGGCTCTTGGGGATGAGCATTCATCATCATCAATTGTGTTAAGTGTAACCCCAGTGGATAAATAACAATCAAGGTTGTCCAGAGAGCCGTGGCCAAACACAGTGGCTCACATCCAGAGAGCCGTGGTCAAACTCAGTGGCTCACAAAACAAAACAGAAAGATGTGGAAGTGGGAAAGAAATTTGTAGAGAAATTAGGGGAGGGGGTCAACAGGTCTGGGGAGAATAAGAAAGGGTAAAAAAAATTACAAAGCATTATATATCATGTATGAAACTGGCAAATAACATATTTTTTAAAAAAAAGTAGTTACTACCTTTTGTACATCCCAAAGCAACATAAGAAAAGTTAAAGTAAGCAAAGTAAAGAAATATAATCCATATAATTTTTTTTAAATCACAGTGCTTACATTATTGTGGGAAAAGGTAAGTACATTAGTGGAAACAGTTGAGCCATGGCTATATAATTCTCTCACAAAAATATTTGACCAATAATCACAGGGGAAAGAGTACATGGCTACAGAGATTGTTTCAAAGAAATGAAAATTAACATGGGATATATTACCATCAGTAAGGTCACTAAAAATTATGAGTCCTTGGTAAAGGTTCATGGCTTGTAAACTCTGGTCAAAAAATAAAGTCAGTATATCCTTTCCCAGGGATCTTTGGGCAATATGCATGAAATCACTTATAAAAATGTCTTTGTAAGCAAGCACATCTACCTCTAGCACTCTTAAGGAAGCATTCAAAACCTCAGGTCAAGGAGATCAGGGCAGGATTGAGTCATAAACCAAAAGGCTACCTTTGTCAAGAATGAAAAAGTAATAAAAGTAATTATGAGATAATATTTTCTGTAGTTTGAACATTAGTTCACAGAAGAATATTAATAATGAAAACGTCCCTGACTGGGTTGCTAATCTTAGAGAGCATACAAAAACTGCATGCACAGGGTAGTTCTTTTATACATAAAAATGCAGAGGAGATATAATGGTTGCTATGGTAATATTTGTTGATAGAATTACAGGTTATTGTTTAACCCTTTTGCAAACTTCTATTGTCTGTTTTCAAAATGGCTGTGCTTAACATGTATTGCTGTTAAAACAAAAAAAATAACTAAAAGCATTTTTTTCATAAAAAATTTAAAATGTCTAATCTTAACTTTTGAGGCTTTTTTGAGCAGATAGGCTATTTGGTTCCAACCCCAATACTATTTCAGCTGGTTGGTAGCTTAAAGACTCACAAAGCCTACTTTGCCCTTTATTGACAAGAATACCAAGAGTGGCCAAGTGGCTCAGACCTTACAGCAATGGCTTTCAACCTGGCCACCTGCCAGAGCTGCCCTGTGCTTTAAAAATGTACACACTAGGCTTCATCACACATAAAATCCTTTTTCTGAAGGTATAAAAGTAGTCAGACCTTGTCAATCTGGTGTGTGTGTGTGTGTGTGTGTGTGTGCGCGCGCGCATGCAATTTACCTAAAATTCTTTGTAATATTTGTTTCTTCAAATATTTCTCATATAACTTTAGTCCTAGCTAGACTATAAGTCCAGGAGTCAAGAGCTGCAGGACACTTTTTCTTTTTCATGAAACCTACACATTTTACTATCTTACATAAGGATTGAATTTGGCACATCCCTGCCTCTGGGCATGCAAGAGCAGAAAGTAGGGGCTTGGCAGATTTGTGATTCTACAGCATAGTTTTTGTTCCTGAGTTTCTCTTTTCTTTTAGGAGCTGTACCGTGAAACCCATTTCCTTACTTGGTCACCTACCAATGCAAGGAGGCTAAGTAGAAAACCAGCGTCATTCCCTGGGAGCCGTTGGTGTGCAGGTATACGTTGCTGGAGCTTTATGGTGGTTTGGGCAAAGCAAGCATGTTTAAGCCCAAGCTGTTTTGAGCACACTCTGGGTGTGGGACAGTGGGATTTTAACTGTACAGTATTTGTCCCCTGAATCATAAAGAAGGCTCCAGCTCTTTTCTCAGGGAAAACCTAGGAAGGCTGAGGAGTCTGCCCTAGTCTACCTAGACTTATTTCTACACTCATGCATTCATTCACTTAGTATTAATAATCCTACACTTGTTTTAGGGGATAAGACAGTAACAACTACATAACTCTATGCACTCCAAGGAATTGCCTTGAAATACAATCTACAGTTCATTGTGACTCAATAGTTTTCCTAAAATTCAGTTAGGGAAACAATATTAAATGAAATAGTTTAAACATGCCTACATCTATAAATCCAGAAATTGATTTATGAGTCAAAAAACACAGAAGCCAGGAATGCTGGCACACTCCTATAACCGCAGCATTTGAGAGGGAGAAGAAGGAGAATTGCCAAGAGTTCAAGGTCAGCCTGAGCAACACAGTTAGACTGTCTCAGAAGGAAAAAAGGAAAAAAATAAAGACACCAAGACTACAGAGACATGGACTGTCCACAAAATGTGTTGACTAAACCATTTTATAAGGAAATACCCATCTATCATACTGAAGAGAGCTGAAAGGAGCAAGATTGAAAATGTATTTCTGTGTCCATAATGTAGACGTCACTTGTCAGATCTGCAAGAGAATTTTCCTTGGATATTTTTGTTTTATTAGTACAGTCTGTTTCTAAAGACAAAATATACCCAGGGAATAAAATTCAAAGAACATATAATAAATTTAATATAAATATATTATAAAAATTAAAACAAACTGCCCTCTATGAATATAGACTACTAATATTACTACCAAGATCATCATTTATAAATAATTATTGTTAATATTTAAGCAAGAATTCTAAAAAGTATCCATTTTTGAGTCACACAATATCACTGAGCAACAATGATGGCCATGTTTGTACATCTTTGTACACTTTTATGGATACACAGGAGAGAGTAGACTATCCATGACACTTTAGCTTGATCTTAATGGAAAATATAAATGAAAATTGTTACACATTAATCTTCTCATAGCCACATATAAGTGTTTAATTTTAAAATGTTGTTATGATAAACACATAAAATTGCATATATCCAAATTATGAAATGTGGTAGACTAACACCTTCATTGTGAAATGATTGTCATGGTCTAACAGACTGATATACCCACTGCCCCACATAGCTACTAGGTAATTTATCCTCTAAATATCTGCATCAGTCATTGCTGCATTGCTGTGACAAGACAGCTAAGATAAGCAACGTCTTTAAAAAGTCATTTTTGCCCCATGGTTTCAGAACTTTCAGTCCAACATAAGCTGCCTTTGTTGCTTTCTGGGGCATGACCAGGTAGATTAGCTGGGGGACAGAGTTCTGCTGAGCTAGCTGCCCTTCATGTGTCTGGGGGGAAAACAAAACAGCAAGGGAAGAACAAGGGAAGTCTTTTAAGAGTCACTTCCGGTGACCTACTTACTCCGGCCAGGCCCACTTCCTATGTTCCGCCGCTTCTCAAGAATGTTGTCGGGTTGGAACTCACCAAAGAAGTAACCCATTGCCTAGGCCCGAATCCTCGTGACACAAACACCGCTCATTGACTGGACGTGCCAGCTGCTGATCATGCCTTCGATGCACAAGCATGCTGAGCTCTTCATACCCAAACCACAGCAACATCATACTAGCGCATCTTACCAGTGCAATAGCAGGAAGTCTGCTACTTCTCACGGCAATGTGAGACTCACTAGGGGGAACGCCTGTGAATATGCTTGCACCTTGGTAAAATGATCTGACTAAAGAACAAGTTCCTAAACATGGTGCTTTTGAACCCCCCCCCAAAATGTCTGCATTGTTATGACTCGGGATTAATTTATAAAATATTCTATCCCAGTGTACTCTCTTCTACATATTTTGGACAGTTTATCAAGTTTCTTTCACTTTTTAATGCCAGTGAATGAATACAACTTTGAATAGATAGTAGCCACACATGGTTTCCTTTTGTCAATTTCCTCCTTCACATCTTCAGTCTAGTTTTTTAGAGATGTTTATCCTTCTCTTAGCAACTTATAAAACCCTCTACATAGTAGAGAAGGTAACACTTTATATGACTAACAAGGTGCAAGTTTATGTTTTATATTTCTTATTATTACAGTTATTTTGCCATCCATATTTAATATCTTTTCATTTGCTGATTGGAAATGATTAATGGAAAACATCAAGTGCTGTTGTATAAATTGACATTTCTACTTAATCCTTCATGATCCAACTTGAAGCCCATATTTTCTCTTAAAGCACCACCCCCTTCCTCATGATAGAATGATCTCTTCCTCCAAACTCCAAGTCACTGTGCAATTTATTTGGCCATTTGTCGCACAGTGCCTGATACCATACCCCATCTCAAGTCTCATTTGTGCACGCCACCAACCAGCTCTGGAGTTGTATCATGGCTTAAATATCTCTACTTACTCCTTCAAACAAGTAATTGTTCAATGAACAATAAATACTAAAGGGCTTATTCAATAAGTAATATGAGGTGAGAAGATGGGGGGCGGCACTGAGTGTTTCAACATGTGATGGAGCTTGGCTTACCATTCGGCAAGATGGGTTGTTGGTCTCCATTTTATTTCATTCTGTCTGATTCCAAGACATTAACATGGAGGCAATTCTGTACCTTTACTGAAAGGTCAAACATAAATCCCAGCTTAGCCAAAGTACTCCCAGTTTAAGCCAGTTATGTGTTATTATTAAAATTATTAAAAGTGTCCCCTTTGCACCCTCGAAAGATCTGGATGATAAATTATACACGCAGCATGCTTATTGCCCTTGTTTCTCATTACTTCCTAAACTTACCATCCACCTCAGCACTTAAAAGACTGAGTAGATAAAGATCAAATTTTCCAAGTGGAATGAAACTTTCAGCCCCTCTTCGTCTTTTAGTTAATTAAATTTATATAAAACCCTAAACTTGAAGGACCCAAAGAAACATTCAATGTACAGATAAAACATTTGCTACTTATAGGGCATTTTTAAAGGCCATTAAGATTTTTTTTAAATTGTGCCTGTGCTTTCTTCATAAAGACCAAGATCTTTCTGTGGTGCTGCTATCCTTATGTTTTCTAGCCTTTCTCATCTCACTTAGAACAGTCCTCCAGTCATGCAATAAATTGTGCTATGTACCGATGGGGCAGAAGAGGGGCATTGTGGAGGTCTTAATGTGCTTTTTGATGAAGCCTCCACCCCACCCTCACTCCCGCCCCATGACTCACAGCATGTCGTCACAGACACATGAATGGGAAATAGCCATGAGAGTGTCCAATATGAAGGCGTAGCAGGCAAACTCTGTCAAATTGTAAGATTCACTTTTATGTCCTTGGCCAAGTTGTTCATGGCTGCAGCTCATCTGAATTAGATGTGTCTGAAAATTCAATTACCCCAAATGGAAACATCTGGATCTTTTTTTTTTCCTCCCTTTAATCCTTTGTCTTGGTGATTCTGCCAGACAGTCCATATCCCTTGTTGGTTTGGCAGGAAATATACAAGGGCACTGTTAAAAGTAGGGGAGCTGGTAGAGATGTTTCCTGGTCTGTTTTTCTCAGCATATGTGTCTATTTTCCCTATGTAGAAACACCAGGTTGTAACTAAGCAAAGAAAAGTTAATATGACTCTGTATTTTATAGAGGGGGGGGAAAGTGAAGGGAGCTAGCAAAATGAAAGGAGCTGCTCCAGAATTCATGTATAATGATCCCAAGCTTTAAGAAAGCTTTTACCATTCTTTTTAAATGATTCTAGATCTAGAGTCATTTTAGCATAACCGAATCTAGACACTCTGTGAATACTACTATTGTCTCGTTACAATCTATATACTAGTGTTAGAGTAACGTTAAGTATAAAAAAGTATTGTTCATCCAAAACGCATTTTTTGGTGGATTTTTCGAGACAGGGTTTCTCTGTGTAACAGCCCTGCCTGTCCTGGACTCCCTTTGTAGACCAGGCTGGCCTCAAACTCACAGTGAGCCCCCTGCCTCTGCCTCTGGCATGAGTGCTGGGATTAAAAGCATGAGCCACCACACCCAGCCCTAAAATGCACTTAATGTTTTGAGAAACACAGTAAGTTTTTCAAAAATACTGGTATTAATAGTGATGCTAAGTCATAAAATTATCTTTCTTGGATTAGAAAATTTCAAACAAACTGAGATCGACATGTTTGTGTACGTTCATAAGCCAAGAGAGTCACAAAAATTAGGGCCTGATATGGGAGATTATGGTTTAATCCTGACTCGTCAGACACATCTAATCTATGCCCTATGTTTCTTTTTGTTGAAAAAGAAAAGTCCATTTCACAGAATAAAGGGAAGTAGAAATATTATTTGACTTGCAGGTTTTGCTTCTATGTGGGAAAAGCAAAGAATGAGATCTTAGTATGATTGTCTTTGTTGGGACAGAGACAGCCCGTTTATGTAACTCAGATATCATTTTCTCACTGGAGAGAAAGGGCTTGACCTCTTAGGCCAGCTGTGACCTCATGCAGCGGTGAGGCCATACAATGCTACGGAGCAGGACAATCCACCTTGAAATGACATGCCACACACTAAGAATGCTAACAAGATATTTTAAGATACAGTTAATTCTATTTGTATATAAATTGTTATTTTTCCTTTCCCTAAACATATTCAAAGTGACACCTTTGTTTTGAGCATGTCTTAGAAATTGTGAAAATCTATTTGGTTGATGTATAATATCTTTAAAATCTTTACTGCCTTGGCAATTAATCTCGCTCTCATCTCTACCTGCCTTAAGGTTCAGACATAATCCATGACTGTGGGAAAAATAAGAGTTGTGTTATAAAGGAAATAATAATGAGAGAAAAAGAACATAAACACACAGGCCAGCCATAGGAAGAGACGGTGGGCGGGGGGCAGGGGGGCAGGGACAAGAGAGAGGAAGTGGGATACAACTGTCCCTGTGTCCCTTCTCTAGCTTTTGACCTAGAAACTTTTATATTGAGGTACATAAATAAGCATGGAGAGAGGCTAGAGCTGAGCAGTGAAACCAGATTGCTTCTCACACGCTGTTCCAGCGGGGATGCACCAAGCTTTGTTCCAACATGGGACAGTGCTAGCTGTCTAAAGACATGTCTAGACAGTAGAACACTAACCACCTAGATTTCAGGTGGAAGCCTCTGAGGATTCAACATGTTCTTTGTAAATGTTGTTTGCATTTCCTCAGAAAAGGGGATGAGGTGAGAGCTGTACCTAAGCTTTACTAATACCATGGCTTGAGCTGATCCCTGAAGTGTTTCTATCTAAATATCACTGGCCTGGGCCTGGAGCTTCTAGCCTTCCTACAATCTAATCTCCTGCAAGCCTGGACCTTCAAGCCTTCAGCTTCCAGCCTCCAACTGCTAACCTAGGCCTAGAATGTTTTCAGCATCTGAGAATTGCTGCTGAATAAGCTCACCCTTTCTAGTTCTTTCTGAACTCTGGCTGCCTGGTTCAATTCACCTGTTCTGGCTCAAAACTCCTCTCCAAGCTGACTGATTCAAACTGGTTTCTCTCTACTTTGTACTGAATTGCTTTGCTTGGAAAAAACTGCCTCTGAATTCCACAAACTCAACTGCATGAACTCAATTGCTCTCAACTGAACTGTACTCCCAAACTCTACTGTCCTGTATCTCTGAACTCTCTCTCTCTCTCTCTCTCTCTCTCTCTCTCTCTCTCTCTCTCTCTCTCTCTCTCTCTCTCTCTCTCTCTCTCTCTCTCTCTCTCTCTCTCTCTCTCTCTCTCTCTGTGTGTGTGTGTGTGTGTGTGTGTGTGTGTGTGTGTGTGTTACTCTTAAGTAGCTTCTCTTTTCTGTCAGTTCTCTTGAGAGTTGGGTGTACTTCATCTCTGACTCAATTCTGTCAAATCTTTCTCTAATTAATCACTTTGTCTGTCCTTCAATTAAAAGTCATTGTTTGGGATTAAAGGTGCATACTAAAGGCATGTGTGTATTCTACCCAGAGGGGTTAAGGGTGTTATCCAATGTATGTCTGTATTTCAGCTTGTTCACACAGACCTAGTCCTTTGGATGTGATCCATTGCCAAAGCAGCCATGTTGCCAGATTAAAATTCTTCTGCAGCTCTCATGCAAGGACCAGGAAGACAAAGTAAAGCTGGTAGAAGGGTGAATTGAGATGCAGAAAGTCTTATGATGAAGCCCAGCATGTTAAGATGGGAGGAGACCCTATATCAAGTCTGCAGAATGAAGTATGTAGGCCCAGAAACTAGGTAGAAACTACAGCAAGTGCTAGGCAAGGTCATCACAGCAAATCGAGAGCTTCCTTCCATCAGATGCTCAAGAAAAGTCTTTACGAAAGGTCAATGAAAGGCAACATAACAAAGGACTGCCACTTAAACTGGGAACTAAGAAACGTGTAGGTGCTTTTAGAGTCAGAGTTCAAGGAGAGTGCAGGGAGAATGCCTACAATAATCCCATCTGCAAGCAGAGTGTGCTTAGTTCAATAACCATTCAGCATATTGTCATCCAGAATCTGGTGAGATTAAATTTATTTCCTTAGAAATAGATTTCTTATTCCAGAAAAATTAAGGTAGTCTAAGAGTCCTAATAGGGAAGGTTGTGCAGCCACCATCTACCAACCATTGGCACAGCCACCATCTAGTGACCATTTGCTCACATTCCAAGTACCTGACTACTGACCGCCACTGTCAGCTTAAGTAGAAAGCATCAAATAACCTCCCTACTGTAACAAGTACCATAACAACTTATTGGCATTATACAAAATTGTCATTGATATTCAGATGTAAAATGAGACTATCTCAAGAAGTATACAGACGTTTTTAAAGGATTTCATTTCACATTTTCAGCATTGTGCAAACTGTTTCATCATGAGGCTGACTTAACTTACAGGAACATGTAAGGGTTGAGATGGTAATAAAAGCATTTTAAGTTTAAAATTTTAATGTATAAGATCACACAAATAAAATAAAAGAGAAGAAAGAAATGTTCAACCTAATGCAGTCCTATAGAACTATAAAACTATAAGACACAGGAATCTTTAAATTTTCTAGTCTGTACATAAAATTAAAAATATTAAAAATTTTGAAGTTATTTTACTTATGTGTGAGGTGTGTGTGTGTGTGTGTGTGTGTGTGTGTGTGTGTGTGTGTGTGATATACATATGGGGGGCACATAAGTGCCACAGCATTCATGTGGAGGTCAGAGAACAATTTTAGGGAATCAGCTCTTTCCTCCCACTATGAGTCTGAAGTCAAACTTAGATTGTTAGCTGTGTGCAGCAAGCCTTTCTTCCTGCTGAGCCTTCTTGTTGGCCCAAAGAGTCATTTTATTAACATTTTGTTTAGCTAAGTGTATTTTAAATATTATTATTTCAACATATCATCAGTGTACAAATCATTTTCTCATACTAAGTCTTTAAGGTCTATTCCATGATTTATATTTACAATAGATCTCAGTGGCAATGACACATTTTCTCTGGTTAAAGTGAAATGTAACTCTAATAAAATAGTAAATTTGTTTGTAGCAGAAATATATTATAGTGTATCATTTTATTTTAAAATAATTGGAATTTTAAAGTCTTTAAATTTTCAACTCCTCCATCACATGCCACATTCCAAGTTCTCAAAAGGCACACATGGCAGGTGTCTATCCTCTTAGATGGCACACATCCGATCTGCCATGTACCACAGATGCAGTTAATGTTCGCTGGAGCTTGAGTGCATAGCCTGCCTGAGTTCCACATATGACCCAGCCACCTTCACAATTTTTGCTCTTAATTATTATTTTGAAATTCAATACATGGGACAGGCAAGGAGAGAGAGGGGTCAAAGAACTTGGGACCAAGCCATAAGGAAAACTAAGGTGCCCCTCTCAAAACTAGAAGGCAGGCTTATTTCAAGGGCATGCCAGCTCTGGAAATTTCCTCCTGTGGATCCCTGTGATGATCAACAGCACTGGCAGAACTTCCCATCACCTCTCTTTCCAACCAACTGCTGGCCATAAACCTGACTGCGCTATTCTGAAGTCAGACAAGCTCCAGCATTTTGTGCTGTGGATGTGCTTGCCTGAGTCTTGATTCTCAGCTTGCTGGAATGCACACCCAGGCCGGTCTGTCTCCTGACCCTGCCTGTGCTGCTGGTTCACCTGGATGCCTCAGCATTTGCGACATGCAGCATCCAATTTGGTTTCTAATGAACTCCATGTCCTGGTACCTGTTCCTGCCTTAGTTCTATTGTTAAGACAACATGACCAAAAACAACTTCTGGAGAAAAGGGTCGTTTCATCTTACAACTCTCAGTATACATTCCCTTATCGAAGTCAGGACAGGAACTCAAGGCAGGAACTTGGAGGCAGGAACTGAAGCAAAACTCATGGAAGAACGACTGTGCACTGGCTTGCTTCAAATGGCTTGGTCCTTCTGCTTTTCTATACAACTCAGGACCACTTGTCCAGGAGTGATATCCCTGCCCAGGGGTCTGGGTCTCCCACATCAATCATTAATCAATAAAATATCCAACGTAAGCAAAAATTATGGAATATAACCTCTGATTTTAGATTGCAAAAATACTGTGGCTTCCATCTTGGTTAACTTTTCTTGCTCTCTCACTCATTTATTCTAAGGCGTGGCAGCGGCGAGGTTATAACCTGCCCTGCAGAGGTGCCCATTTGGAGAGCTGAGGGGCATAATGTGGGAGGATCTGAAATCTACCAATAGTGCCACCTGCTCTCTTTGACAACCCTTCAGATGAGACCTCAGCGCCAATCCACCGAGTGTAAACCCACTGCCTGGAAGCAGAGGCATCTAGCTGAGCTATGTACATGTCTCTATCTCACAGAAACTATTTTTGAGCTGCTAACTTCTATAGGTAACATGCTGAGAAGCAGTAAATGACTACAGTAACATGGAACCCTAAGTTTGTGCACAGAAAGCTCACATAAAGTATCAGAAACGAATTAGACTCAAATACTTTAAATGATTGCACACTATTCACAACAAAACAGTCACGAGGTACTTGGTAACCACAGACTTGGAGCCTCTACAGAAGAGAGTGGCAAGTCCTCGGAATCAAAGGTGTAAAGTCATGCACTGAGACAACAGTCCAGAAGGCTTTGTCAAGAGGTTAAAAGAATGACTCGTCTCTTCCCTTGACAGTCTCACTTAATGGATAGTGGAGAGGTCATCAGAAGTCCTTGGGAAGGTTTACGGACTGCGATGGTCTCATCTCACCTCAAACTGTGATGCACCTGCACAGCCCTTGACCTTTGAGTTTCTGTTGAGGAGGCTTCCTTCCTTCCTTCCTTCCTTCCTTCCTTCCTTCCTTCCTTCTGTCCGTCTTTCCCTTTCCTTCTTTCTTATTTTTTTCTTTTTTTGTTTGTTTGTTTGTTTGTTGCTCTTTTAAAATCTGTTCAATTTTTTATGGACACTAGCCCATTTTATGTCTTTCCACTCATCTCTCGACTTCCACCTTTATACTTGGCCTCTTCCTATTTACAAGGTTTTTCTGTTAGGTCAGTTTATTCATCCTCTTTTCATGCAGCCAGGCTTTGGCAACAGATTAAAGGAGAGCATCTTTGCTTCAATGTTGTAAACAGATTCTCCGCCTCCTGGAATTTATAGGGGTTGGATGGCAAAACCATTCGAACACTTGGAACTTATTGTGGTTCTACTGTGAGCTCAATCTAATGGCTTATTTTTCTCAAAGTGTTGCCCAATCATAGACTCTGCTGTTTAAACTGCTCTTTCATTTCCAGTGTTCTGTTATGGAACATTAAATACCCAAGTATAGTTACAGGTTTTATGCTTTTTGTTCCACTCGGTGATCTACTTTCTTCATGTAAAAACAAAGTCACAGTCTTACTGTATGTGTGTGTGTAACTTTTAATGCAATTCCTTTATTATTATAATAATTATTATTTCTTCTATACTTTCTAGATGTTCTTTTGCATTGATCTTTTTCAAGATAAGCAATTTGGCCATATTTTTTAAGATAAAAGAGATAGCTGGTAGGCATAGTTATTTTGAAATTAGATTAAATTTAATTTTGGGACCAAATATACAATTCTTCACTTTCCTATTGAAGAGCAAAAAATTATCAGAAATTGGGTCAACTGCACAAAAATCAATTCAAAATAGATCAAAGACCTTTGTGTGAGACCTGACACTTTGAAACTGCTAAAGAAAAACACAGGTAAAACACCTCAAGTCATAGACAGTGGCAGGGACTATCTGAACAGCACTCCAATAGCATAAGAAATAATCCTCAAACCTGACAAATGTGATTTCGTGAAATTAAGAAGCTTCTACAGAGCAAAAGAAACAATCACCAGAGTAAGGGGCAGTCTGAGGAACAGGGGAAGTGGGGAGTCTGTAATGCCTGCATGACAGACAGAGGTTTAGCATAGAGGGATTTTAAAGAAACTGCAGATATTAAACAGCAGAAAACAAAATCATCCAAAAAGTTAGTGGGCTAGTCACCAGAACAAACAATTCTCAAAGAAAGAACTATAAAAGGACAATAAGCATGGCAAAAGCTGTTCAGCATCCTTAGCTACAAGGGACAAGCAAAGTAAAGCTGCACTGAGATTCGGCAGCTCTCCCGAGCCATAGGGAACGGCCATCATAACAAAAGCCTGATGACAAATGGTTGCAAAGAGGTGGATGGAAAGGCACATTTATTCTCTGCTGGTGGGCATGAAAGTGTATATCTTCATTCTGGAAACCAAAATGGTGGTTTCTCAAAAGCTGAAGTGCTGCCTTGTGCCCAGGCTGTATTACTCTTAATTGTAAAGGACACTAAGTCAACAGACACAGAGATACCTACCATGTCCATGTTTGTCGCTAATCTAGTCACAATAACTAAGAAGTGGAACCAGCCTAGATGTCGATCAGCTAATGAATAAATAAAGAAAATAAGCGAACATACATAATGTAATTTATGCTGCCTTACGGAAAAATGAAAGTATGACATTTACAGAAAAGTGGTCAAACCAAGAAATCATTATATTAAGCAAAATAAGCCAGACTCAGAAAAAGTATTATTACATGCTGCCTCTCCTGCACAGAACTTAAAATTGTATGAGTGGTGTGTGTGTGTGTGTATGTGTGTGTGTGTGTGTGTGTGTGTGTGTGTTATGTGTGTGTTGTGTGTGTGTTGTATGTGTTGTGTGTGTGCATATGTTGTGTTGTATATACAAATGTGTTGTAGATCATGAAATTACAAAGGAGATCATGAGAGGGGAGAAAGAGATCTTAAAGCAATTGAGATAGTAATAAATTGCATATAGTGGATACAGAATGAGGGACTACCTGGGGCAGTGAGGTGGAAGGAAAGGAATATCCTGGGCTGGGACAAAGGGAGGAACAATTGAGAACAAAGTATAGTGACACACACATATGAAGATGTCATGAAACCAAGCACTTTGTTTGTTAAACAAAATAAAACAAAAAACAAAAAGCTGGCGGTGGTGGCGCACACCTTTAATCCCAGTACTTGGGAGGCAGAGGCAGGTGGATCTTTGGGAGCTCAAGGCCAGCCTGGTCTACAAAGGGAGTCCAGGACAGTCAAGGCTACACAGAGAAACCCCGTCTCAAAAAAACAACAACAAAACAACAAACAAACAACAAACAAAAGACCTAGAAAGAATGAAAGAAAAGAACAAGAAGCAGGAGGGGGAGAGAGAGAGAGAGAGAGAGAGAGAGAGAGAGAGAGAGAGAGAGAGAGAGAGAGAAATCAAGATGAGACATTGGTAGAAAATAATTTAATATTGGGACTGGTATGGTGGCAAATGAGTAAAGACACTCGCTGCAAAACCTGACAGCCTGGGTCAGAGCCTCAAGCCCCACACAGTGGGAAGAAAGAATAAACTCCCACAAACTGTTCTCTGACCTCTATGCATGTGCCATGACATATACTAGTGCATGTACACACACACACACACACACACACACACACACACACACACACACACAATAAATGATTATTTAAATGGGGGGGGGGGAAGCTAGCTACAGTGAAGAAGGGCTCAAGGAAAAAATGAGAAAGTAGCCAGCCCCAATATGAAGAGAGGGTAAGAGAGAGATGGAGGGAGGGAGAGGGGGAGAGAGAGGGAAGGAGAGAGGAAGGGAGAGGGAATCAGGTTACTTTATGTTCAGGTCACACACGTACACAAAAATGTAGTACTGGGTACAAAGTGATGCCACCATTGTCTTTGGAGTGCAGACGGTACAGGTTCAGTGTGGACATTCAGTGGGATTTCACACATCTACCAGCAGCACTCACGTTTCTCACGCATAGGCTACAGAGTCTTTGTCAGGTTTTACTCCTGTGGAAATTAAGAACTTTGTTGCCACCGGAATCCAAGTGTTCTCAAATATATGCTTCCTAAATAGGTCATTAGTAAGTAAAAGTAATTTCTTGCATTTCAAGGTTCTATTTTCTAGTTTTGTGAGTGTGTGTGTGTGTGTGTGTGTGTGAGAGAGAGAGAGAGAGAGAGAGAGAGAGAGAGAGAGAGAGAGAGAGAGAGAGAGAGAGAGCAGACAGCTAGAGGGATTCAGTTCTCATCTTTTATCGTGAGGGAGTACCCCAAGAATCGAACTTATATCATCATGCTTGGCAGCAAGCACCTTTAGCCACTGAGCCATCTTGCTCAGCCCACCTGCTTATTTTCATAGGATCTCATTGTATTTAACTTCTAAAAATACGAGAACTTATAAAGTAGTCACATTTTCTAGGAAGTAAAATGGCAAATAACTTGACCTCTGTCTGTTTTTTAAACTTGTTTTAAAATATAGTGTGCATTAAAAAGAGTACTATGCATGGATGTTTTTTTAAAAAAAAAACACACTATGAAACACTTATGTATTCCCTAAGCAAACATAACACCAACTTCTTGCACATTAGTCTGCATCCCTCCAAGAAGTAACTGCTGCCCTGAATTTTATAGTGATGACAATTCACTTTTGTGTCAGTTTATATGTATAATTTGAAGGTTGCCTGACTTTTAATTGTATATGAATAAAGTCTTGCTGTATCTTCTACTACTTGGCTTTTTATTCTTGTCACTGCCCCTCTGAGATTTATCCCTGTGGTGAATAACTATTTGACCACTTTCCCTGCTGTATGATATATTTTATAACAAGGCAATACAACTTATTCAATCTGCTATTCACAGTCCTCTGGATTCATCTTCATTTTTGTTTTGTTATTGTAAAGGAAGCTAGCTGCCTTGGGCATTTCTGCATACACATTCTAATGAGCATGCTCAACAGTTTCTCTGAGGCTGTGCTCAGTGGTGGGTCACTTCCCTGGCGTGCTCCAGGGCCCAGGTGTAAGAAAGAAACGTTCTCTCGTTGACAAGGGCTATATCAGAGGAATATACATTTCAACTGTGTGTGTGTGTGTGTGTGTGTGTGTGTGTGTGTGTGTGTGCATATGGGGGGGAGTGTTTATCCCATCATAGAACAGAATGATTTTCAAAGATATATATCCTAAGCTCTTCTTTGACACCCGAATCCTTCCACATTCCCCTTGTCTCACACTTGAGTACATGCAGAAACACAGACATGCAAAGACACACGTACACACACATGCACGCACAAGTGTCCCTTTTCCAGAACCCGCACCCAAAGGAAGGACCTCAGAGCACTGGAGATGTTTTACTTTATTCCACATCTTTGTGTTACATGTGAACGTGCCCCCTTGGGGTTCATTTCCCTCTGCTCACCTTGACGTCAGCATCCTCAAATTGAAAGGGAACAGGCGCTTGTGGGAGAGCGGGTGGAACCTTAGCTGGAGAAAGGAGCTAATGACTGGACACTTCATTACGGTCCTCAGGATGATGAAGGGGACTGAAATAGGCAGTGATGAGCTGCCTTTTTTAATGATACTTCTAGAAAAGAGAGCTAAATGGCTTTAATTAATTCAAGAGGGATTTGGGGCAATGGTAAGAGCTCTCTGAAAGAGCAACTTCCACAGCAATAGAGGGGTACCAAGGGAAACAGCGGAAGACTCTTCCCGAGCCTGGAAGGAGTGTGTAGTCTGCAGTGATGTCAGTACTAATCTGGGTTGAACCAGATTAAAGTGCTGATGTCCAGAATTACTTAACTATGAGACCAGTGAATTGTTCTAATTCAATCAGGTGGTAGGAAGCGAGGAAACGGGCTTATCCCTAGGAGCTATCTCTTCTGCCATTTTAGCCTTGACTTATCTCCATAGGTGGAAATAGGCTTTTAGGGGCTGGGATTTAAAGCTTACAAGACAGCCTTGCTTAAATTAGACTCTTGGAATTTAAAAGCCCGGACCACCGATGGATGTTCTAATTTGTATATCCACTCATTCCAAAACTGTTCAGCTATCAATTGAGTATAAAATAAAACATAGCCGTTAAGCTCCTGATGTCTTTGTGATGCTGAGGTGTTCCATCTCAAGGAGACCTTTCCCCGAGGCCAGCCAGCCAGTGTCAGCTGTGGTGCCTCTGCCAGTGGTGTAAAGGATGCTTTAGGAAGGTTGTTACACTCATTCTGCGGCCAAACAGCATGAGAAAAGTAGCTGCCCAGGAATTTTTTGCACGGTTGGTACTCTGAGGTCAGTGTTTATAAACTGCTGCTATGTTCTGAAATTACTCTATGAGCTTTTCTTGTCCAGCAAGCTGGACTACCAATTCTGTGGTGTGTGTGTGTGTGTGTGTGTGTGTGTGTGTGTGTGTGTGTGTGTGTGTGTAGTCATCCTCTGATCAGATCCTGTTCTCTCTCAGGAGTGTTTTGTTTCTAAAAGTAATGAAAATTGTCAAAGAGAAAATGCTGAGCATCTGAAAGGAATGGGACTATCTCTCAAATGAGACTGTGAAGTATCTGTTTTCCAGAGCATGTTTGAATCAGAAGGAACAAGAACAGCCCCCTGCTATTATTTACTCATCCTGACTGACACATTTGAAGGGAACCGAACCCTATAAGCTTCTGACCTGCAGACCAAGCATTCCACATTTGCTACCTGCAGTGCCCCAAGAGTCTTCAGAATAGTAGGTAGCTAGCATCTTTACCCTAAGACTCCCCTCAAAATTGCACCCTTTCTTTTCCTACCCTTTCTGGTGTTTTCCCCCATATGTTATGGTTTGCATGAAACATGTCCCCCATATGTTAGTGAAACTTGTCCCCCAAATGTTAGTGAAACACGTCCCCCATATGTTAGTGAAACATGCCCCCCATATGTTAGTGAAACATGTCCTCCATATGCAGCAGGATATTTCGTCCTATTGTGAACCCTGAGGTTGTGAACTGTAAAAACCTGTTTCTAATTGTGAAGTGACTCAACCCTAGAACACACCTTTAATCCAAGAGCTTTCTGTAATAGGATTAAATAAAATTAACCCTAGGTCAATAGGCAGAGCAAGAAACCAGCTGACAGAGATTATACAGCAAGAAGGGACAATGACAGAAAGGTATTTAAGACACCCTGGAGAAGGGCTTTTAGCTTTTAGCTTTTGGCTTTGGCTTTTTTTTTTTTTTCCTGGCTTTTTCCTCCTGAGACATTGGCTGAGTAGGAAGGTCAGCTAGGTAGGTGCTTTCTCTGCCTCTCTGAGCTAGCAGGTTTTCACTCCAGCATCTGGCTCCTGAGTCTTTATTGGTAAAAATCAAACAAGTGTGATTTTCTTTCTTTAAAACAACACCTGCGGGCTTTGAACACTTGGTGCCTAGTTAGTAGTTCTGTGTGGGGAGGTTCTTAGACTTTTAGGAGGTAGAGCCTTGCTGGAGGGCGTACATCACTAGGGGAGGGCTTTCAGAGTTTATGGCCTCACCCACCTCTCTCTCTCTCTCTCTCTCTCTCTCTCTCTCTCTCTCTCTCTCTCTCTCTCTCTGCTTCCTATGTGTAAGTGAGAATGTAATTAATAATCTTCCTGTTACTGTCTGTTGCCAGGCCACGCCTTCCCTATGGTGATAGGCTCTTGTCTTCTGGCACCATAAGCCCAAATACATTCTTCATTCCTTAGCTTCTGGTTATGTTACTTTTATCACAGCAATTAGAAGTAACTAATGTGAACTATTTTAACAGTCATATAACTTAACCCTCGTACTATTCGATCATTGGAGAAGCACATTATAGCTCATGAACATCCATGTCACCTTCATCTTCGTGTGTGTAATGACCTTTCACACAAAGTCTTGAAGTCTTTAGATACCTCACTGCTTCGTCTGTAAATGAAATGTGAAGTTCTTATCCACAGTATTGTGTGAGTAAGGTGTTTAAAAGAATAGGTGACTTTGCAGAAATTAGGTGTTTAGTGACTGGTTGTCTGTGGGGGGGGGGGGTAAGCGGGGTATAGATCAGATAAAGTCATTCTCTGACTTAAAACCCCTCAAAGCAGAACCGGCATGTGAGGTCCTAAAATATTTCTCCTCAAAGCTACTGAAATCTGTCTTTGGCCCATTCTACTGAGCACGTGTGCGTACACGCGTGCACGCGCATACACAAACACACACACACACACACACATACACACACACACACACACACACACAGAGGTATACATTAATTTTAAGCTCCATAAGAAAAACAATCAGGCCTGGGTTTTGTCTTGTTTCTAATATCTATAATATTGAATGAATGAATGAGGAAATAAGTGAGTCTATACTTTTTCAGTTTTATGGAGTTAGTTTCTTGATGATTTCATATATATATATATAATATGCATTCTGATTATTGTCACTCCTCCCTCTAATTCCCCCCACACCATTAACACCCCATTTCTGCACAAGTCCCCTTACCACATCCAAGAGGTTTGGTTTTGTTTTCATTTTGTTTGTTTTGTTAGGAGACCCACTGAATTTAGTCAGGATCATCTGTGTGACTGTGGGTTTAGAAAGATAGAGCTTGGTGAGTTCATCAATGGGCCCAATGCAATTTTAAAAATATCTGTGATGGCCCTTATGTAAGGTAAATACATTTTTCTGAGTAACTGCCCCATAAATGCATGTTGACTAACTGATTAAGAGCTGATTTGCTATCATCTAAAGTTACTCAAGAAAGTTTAAGCTTCAAAAATGATGATGGCTTTGGGGCCAGAGATGTAAATGAGTTAGTGGACTGCTTGCTGATCGCATATGATGCCCTACCGCCATTCCCCAACATGGCACACTCCTACAAACTTAGCACTCAAGACTTGATAACCTGTGACCATATAGTGGGGGAGGAGGTCCCCCTCAGTCATAGACCTAGGGCAGGGGAATAGGGTGAAAGCGGGAGGGAGAGAGGAACGGGAGGATACAAGGGATGGGATAACATTTGAGTTGTATTCTGAATAAATCAATACAAATTTTAAAAAAGAGTTTGAGGCAGAAGAGTCAGAGAAGTTTAAGGTTATCCTCAGCTACGTATCAAGTTCAAGGCCAACCTGGGCTATGTGTGACTGTGTCCTAAAACAGTACAAAACAAATTCATCATCATTTTAAGTAACTGGCTTCCATTGCTCCAAAATTAGCCTTTATTCAAACTTCCAAGAGGGAGGAAAAAAATATATTTTAGGGAGAAGTCACCTTCATATCTCCAGGAAATTTTACACCTCTGCTGTATAAAGACTAAGCTGAAGCTACTTAGTCCATTCAGCTGCTTAATAGACTTAATTAACAGTATTCAGAATGAGGAGCCCTGCTGATGTCCTCAGCCTCCTGCTACAACTCTGTTATATTAAAAAAAAAATTCTACTGTGTCTCTTCTGAACTGTCTCATAAATTAACTAAATTATTTATTGTTACACTTTCAACTTTATTATGGCAGTCAAAATTGTTTATAATATCTGTTTGAAGCTGCAAGACAGCATCCTGAAACCCAGATACTATTCCAGGGGATGATCTGAGACCAAAGTTCAAAGATTGGGGCGGAAAGGACTCTCCCTAGAGCTTTTTACTTTGAAAAGGGAAGAAAAGCAATGCATACTCTATCAGCAGATTCTTAAAGCAGTACACACAGCCCGGGCCTGACTGTACAAACAAAGGGGGGGAAAAAAACCCAAAAACTCTCTGGAATGAAACAAGAGTCCACCCAGCTAAGTTTCTTCAGGCAGCTGGAATGAGAGCCTCCCAGGGTGCCGCTTGGCTTGTCTGCAGCTGTTACAGTCTTTCCAGGGAAGCTCTGCTTCACCTGCCTTTCCTGCTACCCTGGTGAGTAACCTCCTAGTTCCACAGTTATCTCCTTGGGAAACATGTCCATTTTGGGAAACATCTAACGGTTCCTGAAACTCTCGAGGGCCCCATTCCCCTTGGAAACCTCAGCACATTCCTCAGGACCTTGCTTTGGTTCGTCATGGTGCACACCTTCTAAAATAATCTAGAAAAGTGTTGGCTCAAAGGGTTCAAGAGCAAAGATTTATGCAATTTCCCACTTTTCTGCACCTCTCTCTCTCTTCGAGTGAAAATAACATAGTTTTGAAACTAATAATGTTCAAGATTTCAGAATTACCAATTCTCTAGAAGTGGGACAGCTCTCTAAATATTCATTTTGAAAAAATTAATTGGCATTCGTTTTTTAAAAGATGGACTTGATAATATCTACACACAAATTTTTTTAAAATACTGAAGTTGTATTACTTGAGAGTATCAAATACACAGTGTTTTGTTTGAAGTAAAACATTCAGTCTACTTACTAATGACACTTACCTTATGCACACAAAAACCCAAAACCAGGCTTTTTTTGAATGTCCAGGCAATTGGATTTATTACAATATAATTACCACTTGGTTCAGAATACTGTAGAAGCATAGCTATAATTATATAAGCACAAATATTAAAATCGGTGCTGTACTTTAAAATATTTACATTTTTATTATTTTAATTAATAAAATAACAAAAATCAAGAACACTAGAAGGCTGAGAATAGCTCAGTGGTGGATCACCTGTCTAGAATGTGAGGCCTTGAGAAGTATCCTTAGCACAGGAAAGAAAGAAAAAAAACAGGGGTGGAGGGAAGGAGAGAAGGAGGGGGAAAAGAGAGATGAAGGAAAGGACAGAGGGAGGGGAAAGGAAGGGATGAAGGAAAGAAGAAAGGAGAAAGAAAAGGAGAAAGCAAAAGAGGAGCAGGGTGGAGGATAGGAAAGTTAGGAGAAAAAACAGTGACTTTTAAGAGATAATAAATAAAGTACACAGAATGAACAACTTACAAATCATCCAGAATAGACCCAAAATGATTGTGCAAAATAGTGTGCTCCAGAGTTTCGTTCTAAGGGAAATGAGAGCCAGGCAGAAGCAGGAGGATAATCAATTGAACAGACTGAACGTATTTCTGAAATCCCTGATTCCCTGTTAGGAAGATGCAGATGTTTGTACTAAAGACCTATCTGGAAAAGCCAGATCAAGACCCACCCAGCATCATCGCTCCACGTCAAGATCCTTAAACTAATCCTGTCTGTAAAGTCTCTCTCTATCTCTCTCTATTTCTCTCCCTCCCTCCCTCCCTCCTTCCCCTCCTCTCTCTCTCTCTCTCTCTCTCTCTCTCTCTCTCTCTCTCTCTCTCTCTCTCTCTCTCTGTCCTATGTAATATATAATAGAATGCAATATAATATAATATTCATAATTTCTACAGAGGAATATCTTTGGGGTGGTGCTATAAATCAAATCTATGTGTTCCTCAAATTTTGTATTCATGGATAAAGATAGACAGGGGGGAAAAAACCATACACATAGAGTGAACTATTATTCAGCCTTAAATGGAAAGAAGACTCTGACACAAGCTACAGCATGGATAAACCTTGAAGACATTGTATCAAGTGAAATTAGACAGTAACAAAAGGTTAATCTGTTTCTACGAACTGAGTTGCTAAGGATACAAATGTGGCAAATACTGCTGGAGGGCTCTCTAACTCTGCTGCATCAAAGACTGTCCATCCTTTACTAACAGGTTAACTGGACTCTGGAAAGTGTGGGGGGGGGGCAAATGTAATAATTCTGCCTGAATTGTCAATAAACTTGTCTTTTTATTACAGAGAACTTAAGGAAAAACAGATATTTTCCCCAATCGGATGGCCAGGGCCTTTCCTGGAATCTATATAAATTATTGCATTAGAATCAATAAATGTCTATGTTTGGCAATTCAGAAATATTTATTGACCATCCGTAATGGCATTAAGCACATTCCCAGAACTCTGAAGTGGGGGTTGTTTTTCAAAAATAAAATAAGACGATCTCTACTCTCTCTAGAGATGCTGAGATTGAGCAAAGGCAAATGTAAGTAATGTCAACAGGGATTGGACCCACTTTGCCACTACCCATCGCTTTCTAAAACAGGATATATGGTCTATTGATGTTTTCAAAGCAAGGTTCTGTACAATAGATCTGGGTCCATTGCTAAATCAGCCTCCAGCCCAATGTGGTAGTGCATGCCTTTAATCCCAGCACTTGGGAGGCAGAGACAGGCAGACTCTGTGAGTCTGAGGCCAGCCTGGTCTATAAATCGAGTCCAGGACAAGCAGGACTATTACACAGAGCAAGCCTGTCTTGAAAAAACAACAACAATAAAAAAAAAATCAGCTACCTTATCTGACCAACTTTTAGTAATTGCTATTCCTCTCTCTGCTCCTCAACTGTGAAAACTCAGGTTGCTCACTCTTGGACTTCTATTCCAGGAACTAATCTCACATCCTCCAATCTGCATCTCATTGGACCCCTCATTTTTAGTCCCCCACACCATATTTATCTTTTGGGAAACGGAAAATAGTCTCCATTCATTTTTTTAAAAGCTGGGTCTGGTCTTGTTTCAAGAAATCAGAGCTTTCTGAAATAACTCAAGCTCCCCAAGAAAACAAAACACCGAACGGCTGTTAAATGTGTTTTAACCATTAAAAAAAGGTAGGCGGATGTTCCTTCCCTTTATCTATATGAAAAATTTCCCTTCCTGACATTGAGTCATGTTCACTTTCCCCAAGAGGGAATAAAGTGTTCTCACAAGCCTTTCTTCCCCAGTGCTCTGGCCCCATGCCAGCATTACAGAAACAGCCAAATAAAGGGCTCAGGTAAGTTGCTCAGGTGCCAGGGGAATGTTATCAGAGGAAGCCGTCTTCCTCCCTGTGACAAGCCATGTGGATCCCCAGCATACTCACAAAAAGTCGGGGCCCCCAAGGAGTAAGAATTCATCAAATACTCAGTGGGGAATTTTGCACAGAGCAGCAATGGAAACCAGTGGGAACAGAGTTTTATTAACTCCAAAAAGTTGTGCCAATTGGGTTCTTAGGAATAGAACTCAGGGATGGATGCCTGGGGACAAAGGACTTTTAGTGACAAGTACAATATGATGTGCAAGAAAAATGTGTTTCTTTGCCCAAGAATCTGATATTAAACACGGGACTGGTTCAGTTTACAAAATACAATGTTTATAGTAAACACAGCAGGAAATAGTGGATAACTGGAACACAAATATAATAGAGGCTAAGCTTAGATGTGAAAAAATGTTTATAAATATAATCTCTTACTATTTCATCAGTGATTAAATGAGTCTTTATCCCCTAATGAGCACCAGTGGGGGGCGGGGGTGCAGGAAACTGCTCAATCTGTCTGTGGTGGACTTCTTTCTAGGAAAGAAAGCAGTCTCAGACTTCCTAGGTGCCTCTAGGGATGGCTCATGTCCCCAGGAGGGCAGATCCCCATATAGTAAGGCAGAGATATTTTGGTACTTTCAAGAGATCTTTGGGTGACATTGTTTCTCCTCCAATTTACACGTGGAGCAAGCTCTATAGCTACATATCTCAAGGCCAGTTTTTGTTTTTCTTCCTTCCCTCCTGCCCTCTAGCTCTCCTTTCCTGGATTACTTCCCTCTTTCTTTGTCTCTCTTGATGGATATTGAAGTTTTCAGTTCTGAGCAGTGAGAGACTCTCACTGGAAGCTAAGTAAGCCATAATCATAGAAAGAAATACAGCAAATTCAAGCTGGAAGAAACTGACCTCCATTTAACAGGACTGGAGACCAAGGCAGGGTTCATTCAAAGCCTCTTAATTAGTTTCTTCAAGAAATGGAATGAAAATGTGGCCCACTAACTCTTAATTGTGGCATACACATGTAAAGGTTCTTTTTGTTTGAAAGTTATCATTATTATTATTAAAAATATTATTTACTATTAAAGTTATTATTGTGTTATTTATCTAAATTGTTACTCATGTCTCTGCATTGTTATTTAGCAATAATTAAAATGTTAATGTACACGCATTTCTTTTTTTTTTTTCTCACTAGCCAAATTGGCTATTAGCAAACGGCTTCCATTAACTAATTAGAAGTCTTTAACTTTCATACAAATATCTATTTAAAACCTGACAGCTCCAAACTGATGTAAGGAACAGACAGTACGGTTTCCCGAGTCTCAGTATTGTGTCCTTGGAATGCTTTATGTCAAAGGAAGGTTTTGAATACCACCAAGTAAACTGTTTTAAAGAAATCCTTTTCTCTTAAAAGCTAGAAGAAAGAAGAAAGCACCCAAAGAAAGTATTTCGATCAATTGGCCATTGATTGTTTCTACATCACACATGCACTTTATAGCTTTATAGAGAGCCGAGAACAGAACTACCTGGCTCCAGCATTAAATCCTCCGGGGATGCTCCCCTGTGGGGCTTGTCCTCCCAGCCATGTCTGCACATTTGCCTCTGTGCATAGTACATTTTTACCACTCACAATAGAAGGTATTGTTCTGTAAAGCTACTCAAATTAATTATATGAGCACCCCAGGATGTACAACATGAAAGGACGGCTTTATAGATATTCAGGGCACTATATAATATGCCATGGTGAATTACTGGCTCTAATGAGAACATCTCTAAAAGACTGAACTCTCAAGGGTGCTGGCTAAAGCGTTAGGAGGAGGGGCTCACACATTAAATCAATAATTAGGAAGACAGAAGGAAGAGAGACAGATAGGGAAAGAGATTTCTTAACATTGAACACTTGTCATCTGCATATCTCCCTTGCTGATGATTCATTAAATGAAGATTAACGTCAGTACCTTATTGACCAACATGCCAATAAATCCTGAGCTCTATCAGCTGAGAGCCCTGGGCTGAACAGAATGGATATACGTTTAAGAGTGTTGACCGAGAACAAAATGATACATAGCGAAATTTTTAGAATATTTAAAATTATGTTAATTATGTGTGTTTCACATGCCTATTAACCAATCCAATGACTGGATAATTATCATGTTGAACATTGTATTGTGTTGAAATAGGGTGTAAAAGAAATAACCAATGCTTTTAAAGTATTTTTACATTTTATATTACACACACGTTTACTCTCATGTGCATATGTAATATACTTTGAACCTATTCCCACTAAAACCTGCTATCTTTTCACTTCTCAGTTCTTCTCGCTCCCATTAGTCTTTACTTTCCTATCTTAGGCCCATGGCTGTATGCGTTTATAGAAAATCTGGAATGGAATGACAGAAAAATGAAATATTTGTCTCTCTGACACTGATTTAATTCACTCAATATAGTTGCCCCCAGCTAAGTCCATTTTCCTGAACATGGCATAACTCCAATATTCCTTAATGTCTGAAAAAGTTTCCATTGTGAAATATATATACAAATGTATATATGTATATATATCTTGATATACACACATGTATATATACATATATATGTATACATCTCTGCATCCATCCTCTGCTGACAGAAAGCTTAGCTACTTCCATAACTTCGTAACTGTGAATAATGCTGTAATAGCATCCCTCTATAAGTCTGTCTGTGTTGATCACTTAGAGTTCTTTGGTAAACACATGGGCTTTAGAGAGCTGGCTTATACAGTAGGTCTATGTTTAGTTGTTAAAGAGTCTTCATACTGATTCCCCTAGCGGCTGGACTAGTTGATTTCTCTCCAGCATTATATGGGGCCTTATTTTTGTCCACATCCTCATCAACGTTTATCTATTTTATTAATGGCAGATATTATGACTGGGAAAAATGGAATCTTAATATAGGTACGTTTGGGAGGAGGTGTGTGCACAATCATATGAGGGTGGTTTATGTGTGTGTGTGTGTGTTGCTGTGTGTTCTTGTGCATGTAGGGGCCATGAGATAACCCTCAGGTATAGGTGATTTTATTTTTAAAGGCAGGATCTCTTAATGGCCTGGAACTCACCAAGTAGCCTAAACAGGCTGGTTAGGGAGTCCAGAGATCTGCCTGTGTCTGTCTTCCCAGCACTGGGATTACAACTGAGTCCATCACATCCAACTTTCTTAAACAGGGTTCTGGGTATCAAACTCAGTTTCCCATGCTTGCAAGGCAAATACTGATCTCTCAAGCACTTAGTATAGCTTTAATTTGCATTCTTCTGATGGCTAATGATGCTGGACATTTCTTCATGTTTATTGGACACGTGCATTTTATCTGTTGGTAACCGTATACAGATTTCATTAGCGCATTTATTGCTTGGGTTACTCGGTTTCTTCTTGTTTAGTTTTTTTCAGTTCTTTGTACCTTCTGGATATCAACCCTCTATCAGATGTATAGTTAGCAAAGATTTTAGGATTCAGTTTTAAATGTATTTATTTACTTATTGGGGGTGGGTCCTGTGCACAGGAGGAGGCCAGTAGACAACATCGTGGAGTTGGTTTTCTCTTACTGTCTTTATACGGGTTCCAGGGATTGAACTCTGGTCACCACACTTGTGTGGCAAGTGCCATCTCACTGCCCCAAGAATATAAGGAGTTTGGAGTTTAATCTATGACACAAAACACGTCTTTAACGTGAAGCAGTTTCCCTGCATTTCTAAAAACACATTGTGATTATTTTCAACATGGAATTCCGCCTTTTGCTCACACCCTACGAGAATGGACATTTTCTTTTTCCCCTTTTCATGTGTTTATGTTCTCATGTGTGTGGGTGTGGGTGGGTGTGGCATATAGAGGCCAGGATTGGCATAGGGACTTTTCTTCAATCTCTCTTCCACCTTATACTTGGAGGCCAGGTCTCCCAATCAAACCCAGAGCTCACAGATAGGGCTCAGCTCACTAGCCAGCTTGCCCTGTGGATCCCTAGTGTGGAAGTGTCAGGGGCTGTAAATTATAGGCAGGCCGCTCTGCACACTCAGCATGCATGTGGGTTCCCGGGGTTCAAACATCAGTCCTTCTACTCAACAGCAAGTGCTTTTACCACTGAACTGTCTCAACTAGTCGCAAGGCAAGCTGCCTTAGAACATGGTTCTAGCTCTTGCCATCTATCTGGAAAAAAAGAAAAAGAGGTAGTTTCAGGAAACAGGACTAACAGAAGCAAATGTATAAACACAGCCTGCAGCAAAATTTCAGAGTTAATTCTAAGACCATTTCGTACATTGTTTTGCACATTTACTTATTTATTTATTTATTTATTTATTTATGGTGTTTTGAGACAGTGTTTCTCTGTGTAGCCTTGGCTATCCTAGACTTGCTTTGTAGACCAGGCTGGACCACAGATATCTGCCTGCCTTTGCCTCCCAAGTGCTGGGATTAAAGGCGTGTGCCACCAGGCCCAGCATTTTACAATTTTTTTAAGAAGAAAAAAAAACCTCAATACGTAGCCCATGTGGGTCTCCAGCTAGCCATCCTCCTGCCTCCGTGTCCTGGAAAACTAGGATGACAGGCATGTGCTACCATGCCTAGATCTTAAGGTTTTGTTTTTGTTTTCTAGCCAAATAAGTGGCACATGGAAGAGTGATGTTCCAAGCCATCTCTCGCGAAGATTCAACCCATGACAGTCCGGAACCAGGGGTGAGATTTCTATAATCAGCTCCCAAAAGTAGTAGAGAAATCAACATATAGTTTATTTCACACAGTAAAATTTCAAAAATATCTGGCATTCTTCCACTTAACTGGAAGTGCCACAAAGGTTGTGGGCTGGTGTGTAGACACTCGGGGCTCGCTGATTTGGGCTGCTAAGCATTTCCCTATATATCAAGAGCATGAGGGAGGGAGATTCTGAGCAGACCTGTTCTGATGCTGGCTTTTTATTGAAGTGTGTGTTCTCCTAGACCTGTCTTTCTCTTCTAGAACCTGAGTTCCCCTTCCTTTGACCCAGGAGCCCCATGACTTCTACTCCTTAACACAGGCTCAGGACTCTTCTTGCTGACCCAGCTCCACTCACCTACCTGTTCCAGGCAAGCACACAAACGCTTTTGCACTGTTTTCCTCATTCTGAGGTTTTATGAGAGGGTAATGGTAACTGTGGCAACCCTTGCTATTTCCCCGCGGAGCTTTTCGAGTGATTGATGTCTTGTATTGTTTTTTCATCCTATGAAACACTGGTCTCAAAAGGCAAAAAAAAAGTCACTGGAGAAAGAAATCTTCCTCAAAGGCCCTGGAAACACAATCTCCTTTCATGATAGTCAACAAAATCTCTTCTGTCGCTTCTGGAGCTCGTGTTTCCCCTCTGTGCAGCATTCATAGCATTTGAGTATATTAGGCATTTGCATCATGTATATATGGCCCAGCCTCTGTTCTCAGCATACATATTAGTACAGCTAACTGCAGCTCCCTTGGCGTTGCTGTTTGCACAGCTGGACATGTTGGATAGAGTGAGTTCGTCCCTTCAAAGATGAGCTTTAAGCCCCCATCTAGTAGTGTCATCCTTTTCTACACCTACGACCATCCCTCATTGTTCTCCCGAGCACGGTGAGTTTTAATGAAGTCGTGTCTTTCAGTGTTAACGCTGCAGGTGCACAAATGCTGATAAACCTCCTTAACTCACTGCCAGATCAGCATGTTTATCTGCAAGCTGCAGAATGCATTTAATTATGAGATATGAAAAGGTTCTTCAGATTTGTTCTCTCGGCCCAGGAACTAATGACTCATCCGTGAAGCACTGTGGCTTCCCAAAGGCTATAATGACGAGCTACCGACCATCTTAGGGTCTCATTCATAGAACTTTCTGAGCTGCAAGATAGAAAAACCTTTTTCTTAAAATGTTTTTAATACCTTCTAAGGAATGTGAAAGCATTACTAAATACAGAGGCAATACAATTGTGCATGCATGTGTACATGTGTGTGCACACGTACGTTCATGTGTGTGTGTGTGTGTGTGTGTGTGTGTGTGTGTGTGTGTGTGTTTTACTGGGGGGGAGTGTAAGAGAAGTAGTCAATTTTAAAAATGATGCTGCAAGGAATTCACTCAAAACAAGTATATGTCTGGAAAGTTATTAATTATATTTTTGGGTCTTATACAAAATTTGAAGAGAATGGGATTTTAACATGGAAATTGCTAAGGAGATGTGTGAGTAAGGAAAAAGGTGCTCATAACAGTGGAAAGGGGATTTTGAAGTATAGAATTTTCCCCAGGAAAACAGGACTGAGCGGGGCTCTTTAAAAAGGGAGTATCACATATTTAGAAAATGATGAATTGTTTCAAAAAAGGAAAAAGCAAACTGAAGATGGAAGAGATAGGCACAGGCCGTGAATGTTGACCTGTGCAGTGGACATGAGGAGGGCAGACAGGAAAGGAGACTGTCTCGAGGACAAATATGTTGGTGAAAAGTGTGTTTAGTGGAAGATTGACCCAGGGAGCCACCGCTGACCTAGGTGCTAAGAATAAGAGACTGTAGACCGGTCAGCCCTAAGTAGGGGCATCTATAATACATCCGCTCCTTCCAAAGCTCTGGGGTCATTATGAAAGATGCTGCCAAAAGAGTGTAGGGGCCAGAGGGGGTGAATGGCTATAAGGAAACAGTGTCATCTGGACACAGCTGGGTACCTGCACACATGAACTGACAGTAACTGTACCAGCATGCAAGACCATGCAAGCTTGAGTCAGTCCAGATCCTACCAGAGGAAGGCGCTGGACATGAGGCCCCACCCCTTTAATGAGCAGCTTGAGCAATTGATAGTTTCTGGGACAGGAAGAGTCAGTTTCCTGAAGAGTGTTGCCCCTGGTGCATCCGCCATGCTGCAGTGGAAGGCCACACATCCAAGAATGTACAGAGAGTAAAACTGGACCTGATGGGGAAGGAAAGGGAACATGAAGTCAGGAGGAGAGGTGGATCTGAGAGGAGCTGGAGGAGAGGAGGTGAATGTGGTCAAAGCACTTTGCACAAAGAACCATTCTTTTTTTTTTTTTTTTTTTTTTTTTACATCTCTACAACGAAGTCCGGTGAATATCTTTTTTGCCTCAATGCAGTGCCTTGGTGTTGATCACTATTTAGTAATATTATACACTAAATAACATACTAAATAAATAACAATAATACTACTATTACTTTACATGAAAACTCCTTAATGAATGCTCGGTTATACACATGCCTGACTTTGGATACTTTCAATAATTTCTACAAAAATACACTGTGAGGAAATGCCATAATAAATGAAAATATTTCACACACATATTAAATATCGAATAAACTTTAAGAATAATTTTTGAAGTTTCGGGGGGAAATAAAGGAAAAGAAAACTGACAGACGGTTTAACTGCCAAGCAGGCTTTCTTCAGCTGGGCAAACATGCCAATCTGCCTCCTTCACCTCACAGCTATCGGTACCAGGTTATGCTTTATGAATTCTTTTCTAGAAGGTGTCTTAAACCACAAGGCAACAGCAAAATCAGGCTCATACAAATTTACTTCTGACAGCCAGTCAAGTAGCCACTGAACACTGGCCGCTTAGGTCTTCACATGATAAAGGAAAGCCCTTTCACTCCAGTGTCCTAGTCCGAGGAGAACACTGCTGAAGAAGTTCAGTTACCACAGCACGGAATGCAAAATACTGACTGCGCACCAAGTGCTACAGGTGAGGAAGAAGAGGGTCCTCTTCTGCCCTGGGAAAAGTGACGGAAGCTACAGAGAGCAGGGTTGGTGTAGCTGAATGAGGAAGAGCCAGAGGGAAAGATGGAAATTCGAGGGGGGGGGGGATGGTCAGTCCATACTGATGCTCAGGGCCACTTGGCATACAGAATAAAAAAAACAGAGTCGCCAAATCGCAAAATGACCTCCTGGACTGAATCCATGCACACCAAGCTGTCCTCTGGTGATAATGTAGCCTCCTACTCATGGGCACATGCTGGCTGGAAGCCCACAGGGAAAGCACATGCCGACCAAGGGCCTGCGGTACCCAGTTTTCTCTGTCACTACGCTTCTCAACAAATATTAATAAACCAGCATTCTGGCTGAGGCATATTTTTTTTTAAAAAATTCAGAACTGAAAATATCCCATGTAAGGCAGATGCAAAGAAAATTAGGTGAAAAATCACCGGGAAATCAGCCTTCTGGCTGCCGCTGAGGACAATGACAGAACAGCTGTGCAAACACCACAGGTATCATCTGGAAATGGGCTCCTGACAAAGCCATATTACACAGCACGTTTCCTCCCCATGTAAAGTGCTCCCTCTCCCATTTTCCTCCTTGTTATAATCCCCTCAAATAGCTTAGCCGAAAGACTGCTTCAAATGTCAGTCATCTTCAACTCCTAAAGTCGAGTCTGGAGGGAAGGATGCTCCCACTGTATCAAATCACTTGTCTTTCTATGGGCAGAGCTGTATCTCCACAAAATTGCATATTGAACCCCAAACCAGCAGTATTTTAGAATGGCACTGCATTTCGATGCAGAGCCTAAGGTCATTAAGGTTAACTGAGGTCCTTAGGGGCTTAATCCACTATGACTGATATTAGCAGAGATTAATTAGGACATAACCGGCACCGAGAAGAGCAGATGCAATCACAGTGAAAGAATGCCCATCACCATGGCAAGGAGGGAGACCTCAACAAAACCGAGCTCCGTTAATCCTTTGATCTCAGACTTCTTGCTTCCACACCATGAGGAAGTAAGCTTCTGTTGCTTAAGCCCCATGCCGTGGCCGCTTTGTTCTGGGAACCCCAACAATCTAGTAAAATGCCTTTCAGCTCCTTTCTCCAACCACCTCAAACAGATCTTAACAACACAGAGCATTTTGCACTACAATGCATCTTACACACACACACACACACACACACACACACACACACACACACACCGTGTTCATCATGGAGCCTCCTGTGCTAAGCATTGGCTGATCTCATTCGAGAAACCAGAGAAACATTTCGTGAAGCAAGAGAGCCTGAAGTTGTAAACGTTTGTTCAAACTGCACAACGTCCTTGAGGGGAAGGCTTTGCACAGCATAGACTCAGGAATTTAGAGTTTTATCTTGATTTTTGTGCTGATTTTATAAAACTCGATATTTTGATGAATAGGTGAGGCTCAGAAAGTCAGACCAAAGACCAGACTTGTAGAAGGGTTGTTGTACAACAAAGCAAGCACACATCTGGCAGAACTCCTGGATCTGTCTCATTTCGTGACTCATTCTGAGTAGGTAAGCTTGGTGAGGCTCACCAAGGTTCAGATCTTCAGTTTCAAGTTTTCCTTGTGCCCAGGAGTCAGTTCTTCTGTAGGTAGGTTCAATGTAAACTAGCTGTAGCACTGAAATTCTTTCAAGTTTGTAACCAGAAAAAGAGTCAAATATGCTTCCTGTCCCCGCACCCCCAACTTGATTTTATGTTTAGAGCTTTTTGTGACCAATTCTTCTCTAAGATGCAAAAGGTGTTTCCTCTTGTTTAAAATCACCATTTGACACATATTTATGTGGTTCATAGATACAGGTGACATGTCTGTGTGTTCCTTTTACTTTGCATTATTTTTTTCTACATAGTGTGGGGTGGGGGTGGGGGGGAGGGGGCGTCAAAATCTTCTCAGCTCTGAAAGCTAAATACCCGTTCTCACCCACTCCTGATCTTTTAGTAGTGCTGTCTGCCATCAGTGATTAGGCCATGTGAAATCTACATACCTTTGATACGATGAAAATGTCACGTTAGCTCCATAATCTTCCCCCACAGAAACACACGAACATGAGAAAAGCAGGAGATAAATCAGGCATTCCCGGTTGAGGGGCGCTTGACTCCTCAGTCCTTGGTCTGAAAGGTGTCCAGCTCGTCAAAAGCAAGGAATGTCTGGGAAACTGTACCAGCCAAGGAGATATGATGCCTAAGTGTCACACGGATGGTTGCCTGGAACAGAAAAGAATATCAGTTGAGAACTAAGGAAATATAAATAAAATATGGGCTTTTTGTTTCTATTAAGGTATTAGTTACTTTTTTTGTTGCTGTAACAAAATACCAGGACCAAAGCCAACCTCAGGGAGAGAGTTTATTTTGGCTTACAGTTCCAGTGGGTAAGAATCCAAAATGGCAGGAAGGCATGGGAGCAGGCAGGCGTGGCGGCAGGAGCAGAAAGCTGAGAGAGGACATTCTTTACCACGAATACAACTTAGAGAGAGCAAGCCGGAAGTAGGATAAGGCTACAAAATCTCAAAGCCTGCCCCCTAGTGATGATCACACCTCCTAAACCTCCTCCAAACAGTGCCATCACATAGGAATGAAGTGTTCAAATACCCTACCCAAAGGAGGACATTTCTCGTTCAAGCCACCACAAATAATTTGTCAACATAGGACTCGTATACCCCATTACCAAGACGGGAAACTACATACGGGGTGCATGGGAAATCTCTCCGCTATCTTTATGATTTCTCTCTAAGTATAATACTGTTCTGAAATAAAACTTTATTTTAAAGACGCATTTCCATTTACTCTTCCTAAAGACCTGGTGTCTGTACCTAGTTCTGACACATAGGCAGATTTCACCAGTTATAATGTGTGGCTCCCTCCTCTCCTCAGCTCCTCTCCCAGCGTGCCTTCCGTACATATTCCACACATGCACTTTGTCTTCCATCTCCCGTTAACTTTCCACAGTCACCTGAAGGCTGCTGCTCCCTTTTCTCTTTAACACAAATGCTGTGGCTCAGGTTCTGTATCACCATCTCATCCCTTGGTGGTTCCCGCACATGACTTACCTGGATGTTCTCTCCGTTGGCATGTCTACAGCTTCGGTTCCCGGGGGCAAGCCTCTCACAGCCTAAGCCCTATGTTTCATTAAATAAAGCCCTTTGGGGCCGGAGCTGAGCCGCTAGCAGCAGCAGAGAAATGCCAAGAGGCCAACACTAAATCAGTGTGAAGGAAATCGATAGCAAGAAAGCTGCCTGTACGTGTGCTCGGCCCTTAGCATCAAAGTTCTGCAGTCCTAATGGCATCCAGATGCACACCACCTGGGACCCAAAGGCTCTAAAGACAGTATTCTTTTACTGCTAAGCCATTTGGGGTTATTTTTCTCTTGCTTTTCTTTAGTTGGTTTTTTTTTTTTTTTTAACTAATCACAACGCAGCCCATGCTTACGGGAAAAGCTTGCTGGCCTTGATATTTAACTCACACTCAAGTTAGCTTGTATTCAGAGCCAAACAGACCTTGATCTTCATTTATTATTCAATAAGATGAATACAAGTAGCCTGGAGTTGGTTTTCAGACACAAGCACACACAAAAAGGCCCGTGTATCTGAGCGAAGCTAATTCTATTCTTCCTACAAGTGATGCGATGATGGAGCAAGTAGCAGGCAGAAAATCAATACGGAGTCATTCTCTCATCACCAGGCTTAGAGCCAGCCTTTGCTCTGCTCAGAAAGCAGAAGAAGATGGATCTACCTCACAAATATTTACTAAAAGGAGTCTTTCTTACTTTGCAAATCATTGATTTTAAAAGTATATAGGAGCTAAGAGGAAGAAATCCTATGAAATTCTTATATTGTATGCCCAGCACAAAAGCTAATAACGGAAAGAAGTGAACTTCCAGCACTGAGCTTCAGCCTCCAGAGGTCCAAGCAGAACCCCTGAAAACACAGCAAGAGTAAAGCAGGCCCAAGAAAGAACTTTACAAGAGGTGTGTGTGTGTGTGTGTGTGTGTGTGTGTATCTGCATATATATCTGTGTGTGACTGTGTGTCTGTGGGTGTGTCTGTATGTCTGTATGTGTGTCTGTATTGTGTGTCTGTCTGTATGTATGTATGTATGTATCTGAGAGAGAGAGAGAGAGAGAGAGAGAGAGAGAGAGAGAGAGAGAGAGAGACTGTATGTCTGTATATTCCATGAACCTTTATAGAAATAGTGTTTGCATTTATATTAGGTGATTATTAATGTCAATTCAATCCACAAGTACATGTATCTCTATTTTTTAATGATGTAAGCACGCACTCTACCATTCTTTTAAGTGGTGTCTATCTGCCAGGCTCAATGATAAGGTTTCACTCTCACTCATGAGCTCAGTCAAACCTCACAAAAAAAAAAAAAAAAAAAAAAAAAAGACAAAGAACAATGAAGTAGATAGCGTTAAGAGTATTTCAATTTTATGGCCAAAGAATCTTATCCCAGTGGGATCAGAGAAAGTAAATAGTCTTTCTGAGGTTTTAGTACTAGTTAGAGAGAGAACTGGGATTTGAACCACACTAAGTATTTTCTGCATCCCTTGCCCATACCAAGAGCATCCCCAACATCTCTTAACAGCTATTGGAAGCACATACTTAAGGTTCAGGGGGCTTGAGGAATCTGTGTGTGTGCATGTGCGTGTGCGTGTGCATGTGCGTGTGCGTGTGCGTGTGTGTGTGTGTGTGTGTGTGTGTGTGTGTGTGTTGTTTGGGTCTGGGTTTAAAGTTTAGGTCTAGCTAGGTGCCCCCAGCCTCAGAGTCATGGCAGGCCTCCTGCCTCAGCCTCCCAAGCACTAGAATTACCAAAAGCACATTTCCCCAGGCCCAAATCTGCTTCAGAGAGATTTTCTTTTTTTGCTAGAAGACCATGAGCACAAACAGGATATTCATGTGGCCCATAATTTGTCACTGTCACCTCCAAATAAACATTAGGAGTTCTAAAAGAATAATTTAAGAATCACAGAAAATATTTGTATAAAGCTTTCTCAATCTACAGAAAGCTGAGAATCATCCACCAGTTGACTCCCAAATAAGGGACACGTTAGAGCCTCTAGAAGAGAGGCAGAGAAGGCAGCTCAGTGGGTAGAATTTGCCTCACATGTGCAAGGGCCTGGGTTCAAGTCCCAGTACCACACACACACACACACACACACACACACACACACACACACACACGCAGAGAACAAGAATCCACTGGGAGAGCTTAGAGCCACAGGCTTCTAGATTCTGTACCTAGACATCCTGCTCTCATTAGGGACAGGGAACAAGACTCTGTTCCTAACGTGTTCTCACGTGCCTTTGCTGCAGATGCTGATCTGAGCCCAGAACTGGAGAAGCACTCCGCCAGATTTTATTTATCATTGCCACCGGCATGATTTAGGTTTTCAAACAGACAAAGCATGCTAAACTCTGAATAAATTCCCCCAAATAAAAAGATTACCATTTCCAGAGTCCAGTCTGGCTCCAGGGGCATGTGACCAGTGCAGCTGTACAGGGCACATCCTCAGAAAGGTCCTGCAGTTACAGCTCACGGCTGTAGTCACTGCCTTATAATGGCCTGATGTTCAAGTCTGTGAGCTGTAGGTAAGAGTCAACATGACGATGCATCGTGCTTGGGAGGTATGAGATCTTGGCATAGCCCTGTCTCCTGCCACCTCTCTCCCTTCATGAGGTGAGTTCTCAGTCCCTACTTTTCCTTTTCCTTTGTTACCTCATTAAACTAAGTTCACCCTCCTAGAGCCCATTCCAAAACTGCCACCAGCTAGAGTTGAGCCCAGTTATGTTGGGTGAAAAGATAGACCCACAATCCTTTGCCCTCCAGAACAGCCTTTATATTGCTTCTATCCTCCTTCCCAGTATAACAGTTCATTTACAGAGCGCTTAGTGATGTGTATGCATCTTCATAGTTTGAAGAATTAACTGAACTAGCATTCCTCAAACAATTGTAGCGCAGCACATTAGATCAACTGGACATTTTGTTACAATGTAGAGTCTAGTTAGATAGTCCCGGAGTAAAATCCAAGACTGCATTTCTAAAAAGCTTCCTGGTTATGGTGATGTTGTCAGCCAAGTCCATAAATCCTTGTATTCAAAATATGGTCCATGATGTGGTAAGAAATGCCCACAGGTGCAATAGTGGCACAAATGTATTAAAAGCAACCAAAACAACATGGGCCCAAGAACCCATGGTTAAGGCTATGGGCCCTAGGAGAGGCCTTCTCATCACTATTCAGCAAACTTGAAATAATATTAAGTACTTTATCATCCCTAAAGCAGCTCTTAATCTTCATCAGAGAAGCTTCTTTTTGCAGTAGATGGTGATCACTATAGATACTCATGACTTGTCAAAGTGCGGAGAATAAGAGATTATAGAAGGGGAGGGGCAATTGTAAAGACCAGAAGTGGTAAAGGACTGCTATGAAAAGGCATTTTCTGGTCATGACAGAGGCATTGTCCACATGAGCTTACAGAAGCTATCATTATGCACAAGATCTGTCAAGCCAGATAGCAATCCAGCATGAATGTGGAGCAGGCTCGTAAAGTCTCAGTTGTAGCTGAGAACTGTGGTGATTAGTAGCTGCCAAGAAAGGGGAGAGCCAGTTTACTTCCGGTGCAATCCTTCCGGTTGATTGCCCTACACCCATGAGTGACACTGGCCGCGTTAAGTGGACTCCATGAGTTTTCAAAATGGTACCCGAAGTTGTAAGGGAAAAATGGTAGAGAGTACAAGAAAGGTTGGAAGGTAGAGGGTAGGGGATGGATCTGATCGAAGCATTATATCCTTCAACACGATCAGTGGGAGATTTATAGGTACATAAAAGTGTGAGACCTTAGACCTTCTGACTTCTCTTCTTTCCCTTTGCTCTGATTTCCAAAGCCACAAAATGAAGATCTGTCGCTTGCAATAACTGGTGAGGTTCTGTGATGGTCTCAGGTCTGCCATGCATGGCCCAGGGTACCAGACCGTTGGGCTACGTGCAGCACTCACCTGTAGTTTCCATTTTCACAAACCATTGGTAGTGCCATGAATCATATAGCAGTAGCTAAGTGTAAGGAGAGGGAGTGTGCAGAGAGACAGAGCACACTTGAGTCAAACCAAAATCTTTCTAGTCCGCTGGGGATTTCTCTGTGAGTGGCTGCAAATTACTCATAGACTTTAATACTGGGACAATGAAACAGGAGCGCGCTATGCTACAACCTCTCCAGTTCAGTGCTGAGTGGGGGCAATCACTCTGCATGCTTAAAGAAGGAAGGCAGCATGGCAGCAAGACCACACAAAGACTCCAAAGATAGACTGCCTGAGTTCAAATTGTCCTTCTGCCTCCCATGAGCTGTGTGACCTTGGGCAAATTACTTAACTTCCCCCATGCCTCTGCAGGCTTATTTAAATCAGGTGTAATGAAAGGACCTCCTCCATAAGGTCTTAGGAGTATTAAAGTCATAAAGCTTGGGAATCACGCCTTGCACACAGCAAGCTCTGCAACAATGTCTCAATACAAATGTGAAAATATGACTAACTCTTCAGGTTTCCTCTCCAGAGGCTCAGGACTTGTTAACTTGCCTTAGTGAGTCAGCTAAACCATGACTAGGGACACATTCTGCCTCTCATGAGAGAGAAGAGATCCTACCTCAGGTGTCTCTGCAGTTAACTAGCACAATTAACGTATCTACAAGACCCTTGAAAATGGGGCTGGTAGCCTTGGCCCTGAAAGCCCTAAGGAGGAGTTCCTGAGTCTCGACGTATATTTCACTGTTCTCCATGTGCAAACGGAAGACAATACTAAATTAGAGCCCAGACTCCCCTATATGCAAAAGTCTTACTAGCTTAAAAACTAATTTGTTGTGCCTCAATATCTAGCGTCTATTAGTGTCCCAACAGCTCAGCGTGCATCTATCAAAAGCTGCTGAGGCACTGTGCAAAATGCAACCTCAGATGAGTGTTTGGAACTAAATCTCTGTGAACTGGCTAGGATGCGTGCAAGAAGCAGGCAGCGTATGCACTCTGCTTCAGTGAAGACCTGTGAGCCCACGTAACAGAGAATTTCAGGTTCCAGCAGGCCCTCCTCACCCCATACACTGAAGATAGGATCACATACATTGCAAGACAAAGTCTGCGGCGTGCACAGGCTTTTCACATGTCCAATTGCAGCAGCCGCCAGTTTCCCTCTGTGCTCCATCAATTATTACTTTGTTTTGCCTGGATGGTCCTTGTAAACTCCTCAAGGTGTGCTCCTGGGCAGTTATTCGCATTTGAGATTTCCCCTTCTGATCCTTCCTTGGCTGTCTCTGGACCCAAACTGCTTTGCAGGCGAGGGAAAACTGATGAAAATTTCATGACATTTAGATTTTTAAAAGCACATGGTGGCGGCTCAATAGGTTTGCTTAGCTTGGATTAAAACCTATTAACGTTCAGGCTTTTTCCTCTCTGGTGAGATTCATTTCTGACTCACGTGCGGTGACTTGCAGAGAGCTTCATTATAGCTCAGGGGCATAACTGATGCCACACAAGCCATTAAAAATGAGTTTTCAAGAATACAAAAAAGAAACCTTTGTAGGCAAGGGCCAATTTGTTTCGAAGGCGACACTCTGGGAGAGCTTCCACAGAGCAGCTAGCATTATCTCAGATTCAAGCTATGCACTTTCTCTCCTATTTTTAAATACCAAATGCAGAATGCGGAGAGTTATTTCTTTGTGACAGTGGCTTTGGTTCCTGGCTTTATTTTCCGCCATTATAGCTCCAGTTACGCTCTGTGAATGAATAGCTTTGTGTAGTTTTCTTCAGCGTTGGGAGGGGGGCAGCTGTTGTTTTCTGTGAGGGTAAAAATCCACAAATCTTTGTTTGTATGGGGTCCCTAAGAGAGTCGTCCCATTGCCGATGCCTCAGTTCCTTTTAACTCAAAACATCACTACTATCAAACTCACAGAGCTATTGGGAGAGCTGGGGGAAATCTGTTAAATATAATTTTGTAAGTGAGCATTAGTACAAATCGTTTTGTTGCTAAAGCACAGATACACCGTCTTCAGACTCTGTTTTTCCTTTGATTACAATTTATTTTCCTTTTAGTTAATCTTATCATTTTTGATTTGCCTTAGCTGCAAAATAAAACAAATACCTCTGGATTAGGATTTCTCATTCTCAGCAACATCTCAGGCTGGATGAGTCCTTTGGGGGTAGGAACTGTCCTGTGTGCCGGAAGAGTTTGCACAGATCCTTGACTTACACTGTTGGAAGCCAGCATCCTTTCCCCTGACCCAGTTGCAATGACCAGAAATATCTGCAGACTTTGCCAAATGTCCCTAGGACACAAAGTCACTGCTCTGGAGTGCTCAGGCTGGTATTGTCTTTGGTTGCATTAACTGTACCACAAGTGGAGAACAGCAAGAACCATTACATTGGTGAAAGCTGAAGGAACCAACCAGCAGAGTCTAAGACAGCATCACAGACATTGACAGGACTGGTAGCAGATAATGACCCCTGAAGCCAAGATGAGATTGTACTGTTGACTTTTGATGTCACTGTGATAAATATCTGGCTGAAACAAAGAGAAAAAGACTCGTTTTGGATTACAGTTTCAAAGGGACTTTAGTCTGTCATAGCAGGGAAGGTATGAAGTTCTTCACAGAGCTAGCAGCACTTGGGAGAAATGCATTGTCTTATGGTAGAGAGCAGGAGCAGGGCTCTGGGCATAACCTTCTAAGGGATACCCTTAGTGGCCTCCTTCTTCCAGTTAGGCCACACTTTCAAAGAGCCCTGTGGCCTTTAAAACAGCACCACAAGTTTCAACTCTTAAAATATGAGCATGTGGGAAGCTTCTAAGACTCAAGTCATAGTGAAGACTGAGGCCATCACAAGAAAAATGTTAGTGCTGTGCTGGTTAGGGAAGGAAGACAGCTCAGAGTGAGTCCCTGACACTGCATCTGTGCATTCTCGCGATGGCCAAGAATGTGTCCCCAGTCAGAAACGGGCCAGAGCTGAAGAAAAGCACCTTAGACAAAGCTGTCCTAACATAAGGCGACAACCAGTAGTAGAAAGGACTTCTGTAATCAACAGTAGTGGCCTAAAGACAAAAAGACACCAGGCAAAACAATAAGTGGAAAAAAAAAGTAGGAAGAATAATGATTAGAGAAAGAAGGAAAACTGACAGTGAGCACAAAGGAAGAAACTGAGACAAAGATAACGAGACTTTCTAGCTGGCTCCTGAACCTATCTGGACAGAGCACCTGCCCAGCCTGGTTTGCTGATCTGCCCACCCCACCCCCATGCCATCTTGTAGCTACTTTCTTCCTCCCACAGGGTATGCTATGGCTCTGAGGAACTACCCTGGCCTACAGGGCTGGCATCTGTCCCCATACCCTTGGGATCATCTGAAGCTCAGAATAGAGGTGTTGGTGGCTTCCCTTGTCACTTTTTACGTTTTCCCACCTCTCCAAGACTGTGCATTCTCATTCTTACGTCCCCAAATGTGCTCATCATAGACTTGTACTGTGGGATGTTGGATCCTAATATAATCACTCAAGCAAGAACCATTTCTCCTTCAGGAAGGCCAAACACATTTTGTATTTCTTATAGCATCTAAACACATCTTGTGTTTGGCTGTGGAGTCTGTTGTGAATTATCAGCAAAAAGTTTCATGCCCACTACTTAAGGAACCAGGAGGGTCAGGGACACCACAAGAACACGGCCCACAGAATCAACTGACTCATGGGGCCTCCCAGAGATCAGGGAGCCTGTGTGGGTCTGATCTAGAGCCTCCGCAAATGTGTTATCACTGAGTAACTTGATGTTCTTGTGAGATTACTGACAGTGGGAGAGGGGGCTGTCTCTAACACTTTTTCCTGTTTGTGGGACCCTTCTCCTCTTACTGAGTTGCCTTGTTCAGCCTTGATGAGATGGTTTGTGGCTGGTCTTATTGTAGCTTGTTATGCCATGTTTGGGTGATGTCCCTGGGAAGCCTGCTCTTTTCTGAGGGGAGGTGGAAGGGAGTGGGTTTAGGGGAGAGGGGAGGTGGGAGAAAGGCTAAGGGGAGGGGAGGAAGGGAAAGCTGCAGTCAGAATGTAATACATGAGAGAATTTTTTTAGTAGAAAATGGAATTGCTGTTTTAAAGAATTTCTAGTGGATGTAACTAAAATGAAGAAAGTTTGGGAACCTGAATGACCAATTTTGATTCCATTGAAAACTCACTTAAGTGGATCTCCTTGTAACAAAGAGATGGCATAACAAGATGAAAATGAAACATGTTATATGCAATTGACTAGCTTAGCTGCTTAAAAAAAAAAAGACTACGATTCTGATATGTTTACCATCAAATGGGAAAATGTGGTTTCTAGGTACTAGAGCACACTGGTATTATGTGGGTGGACAATTGGACAGTAGGCCTTTCTTGGCTTAGTGTCCAAGAAATAGACAGGAAAACTAGCAAATTATAAACCTGTGATAATATATATCAATGTTTTAGAGAAAGCACAGAGTCCTTAATTTTCACCATTCCTGCAAACCAAGTCATAAATGAGATTATGTTTCCCACCACAAAAGTGAAATAACTGGCAATTACATTCCTAACCAAATATTCGGAATCAAGGACACCACATATATCAATGGCAAATGTCGTGATGTCAACTAAGAAGCCTAGGCTGATGGTTTAAGCTTGGTGGGTAGGGAAAACAGGCTGGTGTTTTCCTTTCTCTAAACAAGAAAGTGCTGTATACAAGACCAACAATTAGAACCAATCAATGGATCAGGAAATACCTTTTGTGTGAAGCCTTATGACAGTGCTTTTAAAAAGCCGGAGAAAGACTCCTACCCTCAAGGAGGTCAATGAGAAAGATTTGCATAAATAGCTACAATAATATGTGGGCTAGGGCTCTTTTCAGAAGGAGGGATGACAGCAGCCATCATTCACTGTTTATCAAATATGTGCTTGGTGAGTTGCCTTGCCTGAGGGAATGCAATGTGGTGGCTAATCCTGGTTGCCAACCTGATTGGATTGAGAGACAGTAAAAAGCACTTCTGGTTGTGTTTCTACAGTAAGTTAGAATCCGGGATGGCAACTGAGAGAGGAAGACCAGTCAGGAATACAGCAGCACCAGCCAGTGGGGTTAAGGATAGAGATAGGGCAAAGCAGAAGCAGTCATGTCCACTAGCACAAGCTTTTCCTCACTCACTGCTTCCTGGCCGCCATGTGTGAACAGCCCCATTCTGCCTCGCGTTCTCTGCCATGATGTTTCTGCCTTGCCACAGGCCAAAAACAATGGGACCAAGAGGCTGGATAGAAACAATGAAAATAAATGTTTCCTACCTAGGTTGTTTACCTCAAGTATTTCATCATATGGCAAATAGCTAACACATCATTTAATAATCAAGCTTGTAACATAGAGCTTAGTATTTGCTTCTTTACAGATGGAAATGTAATAGTTAAGTTCCAGCTAAAATCCACACGTTCTGACTCCAGAACTTGCATTCTGAAAACTATCCTACACCCTTTGTATTTCTGAGATGGACAAAAAAAAAAAAAAAAAAAAAAAAAAAAAAAAAAAAAAAAAAAAAATCTATGAGTGAGCTGCTGAACTGATTACTGTGGACTGGTGGGGAATTGAGGGGGGTTCTATAGCTCTTCACTTACAGAAACATAGAGGAAGGCACTCCATGAGAGGATAAAATGCAAGCAAAGTCTTCAAGGTGGGAAACTGTGAAGTACCTGACAAGTGAATGATGAACCAAAACACATTTCCTGATCTTTATTCAGGGAATGAATCATATTTCAGAGAAAGCCTCTCACAATACCCATCATGTATCCAAATCGGTTGGACTGAGTTTCAATCTCAGAACCCACATGGAAGAGGGAGAAAACAGATTTCTAAGAGTTGCCTTCATGACTCCACACCCACACAACATACAGCCACACATAAACAAGTCAGTAAGTGTGAATTTTTAAATACCTCTAAATTCTATTTGGTCTAAGCCTTCTCACATCTAAAGGATAAACTCAGATCTACTCTTGAGACATGAGAATCAACCTCTGATGTTGTCACTGCCTTTTTACCACCACATCCTTTAACATCCCATATTACCCAAGGTACCCATATCCCAGCCAAAGTGAACCACTTTCTCATTGATGGAAACAGGCTCTCTATTGACTTCCCAACCTTCAGCCTCTCACTGTACACTGAAAGGTCCTGTTCAGGTGACTCAGCCTGCATTCTCCTCTGGAAATATATTCAAAGACTACACAGTGCAGGCTCAGCACTCTTTCTCAATTCTCATACATAGCATATGATTTGAGCCTCTTATCTTCCCGTGCCTGCATCCAGCCAAGTTGTTTCCGAATGTCTTATAACTCACTAGATTGTAAACTCTTTGGAGAAGCAGGTGTTGGAACACCTTCTTTCCTCTATTTCCTAGAGCTCACTCTGTAACTGGAAAGTGACTGAGTGGTTTTTTTGAGACTCTAAAGTTCTGAGGCCCTGGGTAAACACCCAGCTCCAGCCTTACCCACCTGCCTATTTAACAGAAGGCTCACGCCTCTCTTCACTGGAGCAGCTCTTAAGCCAACTAAGCAGTGCTCAGGGCAGCCTGTGGAGATGGAAGCACCAAGCATGGACTATGCATGGGCTGGACCTAGGGCCCCTACACAGATGTAACTGATGGGCCGCTCGGTTCTCGTACAGGTCCCCTAGTAAGGGGGATGTGGGCTGACTCTGACGTGGACTCTGATGCCTGCTTTTTAATCACTAACCCCCTATCTGGGCTGCCTCACCAGGCCACAGAGGAAGAGGATGTGATCAGTCCTGATGTGACTTGATGTGCTGGCGAAGGGAGGGTTCCCCTTCCTAAGGAGTAGGGTAGAGAGGGCGGGGAATGAGACGGAATGGTGAGACCTGGAGGGGAGGAGGGAAGGGTTATGACCAGATGTAGAGTTAATAATTAATTTTTTAAAAGGCAGTACACACTGCTATCACTGCTACTAATATGTTTATGTTATTGACTTTTAGAGCTGCAAGACAGAGAAACTGGTTTCAAATGTTTAGGAAAAGCTAACTCCAGATAGAAAAAAAAAAGGTTTCTACATTTCCTCCTCAAAGGAGGAGTAGGGGTGCCTGTACAGCCCCACAACATAAATTTACAAACTGATTTTTCCCTTCATCTATCATTTCATCCCACTTACTTGTATATTTCTAAGGATTTTTCCATGGCATTGCTGATCTCAAGCGTATTATATCTGCCAAAGTAAGATGCTAAGACAATAACCTCTCAACAACATCATTCGGCAAAAGAAACAACTTAATGGGTAAGACATAGTCATCAACTAAGGAATGTTTATTCAAATAGAATGAGTTTACTATTGTGAAGAAGTACAGACTAGTTCCTAAGGAAACTCCTGGTGCTAACGCCATGTGTCCTGCCACAGCCTTAATGCTTAGATCAAGAGCTTAAACTTGAGGACAGGAGAGATGCCCAGCAGGTAAAGCACTTGTTTCGCAAGTCTGATGACCTGAGTTCATCCCCAGAACCCATGCAAACAAATTCCACAGAGTTGTCTTCTGGCCTACATGAACACACCATGACCCAAGAACTAACATATACAAATCACGTGCATGTATATATGTCATCATCATCATCATCATCATCATCATAACTTTAAAAACTGTCAAAAAGAACTAAACTTAAAACCAACTCACAAGTTGCTAGTACCAACCACAGAACGCCACCCTTTGCTCCTGAGTGGCACCTGCACCTCACGTCTATGTCTCTATGTCCTCAGATGCGGGAGAGATGTAACATACCAACTCTTTTCCTCAGAAGGCAAGGATTCTTAGCTTGGGTCACCCCCCCCTTCATTAGTCCCTTTATTTCTTTGAGAGTTCAAAGATCTTTTCTAATCTCCATGACTGTTCTTGTCACATTCCTTTATGCTTCCGGTTTGTGTGACCCTCTGAGTTTGAGCTTCTTGTAGTATGAATGTTTGCCCATCTCATTTTTCTTTCCTCAGTACCTAGCACACAGTAGGGATTCAGTCTGCTTGTTAGACATAGATGACCCCTCATGGCAGAGAAGCTGGCTCACTAAATTAATGGGAAGAACAGAGATCGATTAAGAATTTTTCAGAAGGCTGGTTAATATCCATGGGAAGAGTGGGGGAGGGGGGAGGAGGGAGGAACTGAAAGGAGAGGACAGAGGGGAAGCTGTGATCAGGATGTGAAGTAAATAAATAAATTAATTAAAAGAAAAAACACAGTGTATTAGAAAAATAAAAAAAAATAAAACCATCACATAGAAAAAAATTTTTAAAAGAATTTTGGCAGAATAATTGTGTCAATAAGATGGCGATCATTGTGAAGCGCAGCTATTACGTTCTTCATTCCCATTTTAGTGAACCGGCAAACAAAGTCAATGTCTACTGCTCTCTATTTCCAACTGATGTCACCAATCAACAGGACTAGCAATCACAAGCTGCCTCCTCCGAGAACAGGAAATGTAGGGTTCCACCAATTACAACACCAGCTAAAAATGTCACCAGTAATATTAATTAATGCATTATTTACTTTAGGTGGTCCCATGGATTAGCATAGCATCGAATTATATATAAAGTAAATGGGTTACATTTGGCAGACCAGTCAGTCTTCAGGTTTCTGACTCTGGAACAATAACCCTCGGCGTTTTGCTTAGGGACAGGGGGCAGGAGAAAGGACGAGAAGAGAGGGGAAGCAACAGGCTCCACTGATGCCCGGCGGCCTGAGAAGTTCCTCAGACACACTCAGCTGGAACAGAGATTGTCCCGACTTGTTATTTTTCTCAACCTTCCAATCAAGAGAACATGAACAGCATGCAAACTATGGCTTGCCTCCCTCTCTATTCTGTGACTTCTGCATTTTCTGCTTATCATAACTAAATATGCCCTCTTTCTCTGAGTTCCCTAATTTAATATTGTATCCACATATCACAGGACGCATTCTTAGTGCCTGCCACACACTGTGCCAGGTTCTAGTCTTGGCATTAAGGATACTGTGGTGGTTGATGGGAATTGAACTCACGACCTTTGGAAGAACAGACAGTGCTCTTAACCTCTGAGCCATCTCTCTAGCCAGAAGATGCTCTACCACACAACAGGGACATATGCTCAATCATGTTCATAGCTGCCTTATTCATAATAGCTAGAACATGGAAACAACCTAAGTGTCTCTCAATAGAAGAATGGATAAAGAAACTGTGGTACATTTACACTATGGAATACTACTCAGCTATTAAAAACAAGGAATTCCCGAAATTTGTGGACAAATGGATTGAACTAGAAATTATCATAATGAGTGAGTTCACCCAGAAGCAAAAAGAGTTAAGTGGTATACTCGCTTATATCGAGACACTAGTCCAAGGGGTGTGTCCAATGAAAAACTTTACTTACCAGGAAAGTGGGTCAGAGGAAAGGACATCCTATTGAGACTTTAGGTGAGAGAAGCCTGGGAGAATGAGGAAATAGAAGGATCCAAAGGGTCCTGGAAACCTACAAGAGGAACTTTATGACAGGCAGATCTGGGTCCTGGGATCCTCCTCAAACTATGGCACCAGCCAAGGAAAATATAGGCAGTAAACTTCGAACCCCTACCCAGACTAGCCGATGGACAGGACATTCTCCACCATTGAGTGGAGAAGGAGATCTGACTTTCACATAAACTCTGGTGCCCCATCTCTGACCACATCCCCTGGATGGGGAGGCATGGTGGCACTCAGAGGAAGGATAGCAAGTTACCAAGAAGAGACTTGATACCCTAAGAGCATATATGCGGGGGGAGGTCCCCCTCAGTCACAGACATAGGGGAGAGGAGTAGCGGGGAAGCAGGAGGGAGGGAGGAATGGGAGGGTACAAGGGATGGGCTAACAATTGAGATGTAATATGAATAAATTAATAAAAAATTAAAAAAATAAAATAACTTTCATACTGCTTCTCAAGTAAAAAAAAAAGGATACTGTGGTGAAGAAAATACAGCAATCTCCAATTTTATAGAACTTACTATAGACAAGGAAGACAAATAATAAAGAAAGAAAAATGTATACATAACGTTTCAGAAGATGGTAAACCTTTGGAGGATAAAATGGGGGCAATGGGGTAAACACGCAGTAGAGTGATAGAGCAGAAACACTTTAAAAATAGAGGAGCCAGAGATGATATCTTGGAGGAGATGCCACTCCTGAAAAAAAAAAGAAAAGAAAAGAAACAGCCATTCCTCCCCATACAACTAGAGCTGCTCAAAGGCATTGGTTAATCAGTCCAGTTATGATGCCCTCTGGGGAGGCGTCATGACAAACTACAGTGACTCACGTCTAGAAGATGTTCTGTAAACGGCCATTAACTAATTAAATTTCCTCACATACTCACTTTGAAGTGCGTTCACTAGAAAACCATTGGGTGGCTCTAACGATCCTCTGACAATGGGAAACAATTTTTTTCCTCATCAAAGATTTACCCGAAGGGCCAGCGACCACCTGAAGACACAGGGTTTCACCCGAAATGCTCTCCACCCACTGGGATATTGTCTGTTGACATCCAACAGCTGTTGTTCGTTTTTGAACACCGATCCCTGTGGTGTGTCCTCTGGTGATCAAGCTTACACTCAAACGCTCTATAAAATATTCAAGACGATTTGGACTCTCCTATTTTTCCATTGACATTTTTACCCCGCCTTTGATCTCGACTTGATTTTACTTTTCCTCTGCTTCCCCTCCACTATTTTACTTTTTTCTTCAAGTAGACCTTTTCCATTCTTCTATGTGTGCCATGCCTAATAGCATCAGCCACATGTTCTCAAAGTCATAAAACTCACAGAATTTAAGCAAGTTTTTTTAAAAGAAAATAGTCTATGTACTAGCATTATTTTATTAGAAAATAAAACTTTAAAGGTCAAATCTATTTTTGTAAGAAAGACATCTTTTTCCTATCTAGGGGCTATCAAAATTTACACTTCCTGAGACCTATGACTCACTTCTTACGTTAGCAACCCCCCAGCCCCAGCCCCTGGCTTGCCCATCACTGTCTTTTGAAGTATGGAGTTTAGACCAAAGATATTCAAAGTAGCCACATATATTTATACTTGTCTAGCACCGTTCATTCCAAGTCATAAAAATAACCATCAGAACAACTGAAAACTCTCCAGTCACCTTTTCCCCGCAGATAAATACACGAGGAACAAGTAGCAAGGGTTTGGGGAGCTTCTCTAACACAATGAAGCTACCTGGAAAGTAAGGTAAAGATGGCTCCTTCAACCATGCCCATTCCAGTGTGTTCGCAAGTTCTGACGTGAAAGTCCTCCTTCCTGGTGCTATTTTGGTGACTGAAATTGTTAATCAGTTGGTTACCCACGCGAAAGCTGCAGCCATCTGGTTTCGGAGGAAAGTGAACTTTACTTGGCATTCTTGTTCTTTCCAGATGTTGTAGAAGGGATCTCTATTCGCCAGACGAAGGGACTGGGGTATATAGAAAGACTTAGAAAAAAAATTTTTTTTGAAATGTCACAAGAGTTTGCAAGAATCAAATTCTTTCCCTGAATCTTCCCCAATATTCATCCAGCCAGGTTTTCTGAACCGCTGACATTTTCCAAACAGTTCCTATGAGAAGCTCAAAGGAGAACAACGTCTTCACTGCCGGCAGATATTTTTTTTCACTTCACGTGGCACATACAAAAGCACTGTTTTGCTAACTACTCCAAGTCTCTGGTCCTCTGACTGATAGATTCGTCAGAAGCCACATGGGTGTCACTGTCATGTCCTAAAGAGATTTGTTTCCCTTCAACCTAGATGCTCAACAAAAAGTACAAGGGAGAGAGGCAGGACCCTGCGGAGTGAGAAGCCGAGACCCAGTCACATCCCAGATCGAGCCTTTCACTTCAATCCTAGTCAATTTGAACAAGTTGAACTCCTTCCTGTCGTCTCTGCTTTAGGCAGAAATGGAATAAAAATATTTTGACGCCAACTCCAATTTCCTTTCTTCCAACTCTAATTTCCCCTTCCCACTTAGAAATTATGATTTATTTGTTTCTTGAAAGTTGTCACTGGAACACAGCAGACAAAGAACTAAAGAACAAATAAGCCGCTGGTATGTATTAGCTCAGGCCTCCTCCCTGCAATTCGGGACAGCTGGGTTCATTCACGTCTCAGGGGGAAATCATTTATAGAACTGTCTGCATTTATTTCATATGACTGGGACGGAATGTCACAAGCTGGATACTTATAAAGAAAATGGATGTATTTCTCCCAGTTCTGAGCTCTTGAGAAGTACAGCTTCCATGTCCTGGTATCAGGCAAGAAGAAAAAAGGGAGAAAAGAAGGAGGGAGGGAGAAAAAAGGAAGGAGGGAAGAGAGAGAGAGAAGAACTCATCCTTTTATAAGAAACCTACTCCCTCCATAGGACAAAGCCACTCCTGAGATAATGGCCTTACTCCACTCATGAAGTGATGGCCCTCGTGGCCTTATCACTTTGCAAAGTTCCTACCTTTCAACACTTTTGCACTAGGTTTTGAATCCCCAACGCATTGAACTTGAAGAACAGACTCACACCATGGCAATTACAAAGGAGAGGCTATCAAGGTCTGTATATCGAGCAGCATCCACAAATTCCAAGAAGTGGTACAGAAGCCTAAGAGATAGCCAACTGGGCGCTCCCTAACGCAGACATCCAGCTCTCTCAATTACTGTAAAGTGCTTCCATTCGGGAAGACTTCTGTGGTGTTCCTCTCCCAGGGGAGCTTCAGTTCTGACGGAAACTGGTAAGTCATAGAGACTGACCGGAGCCAGGGATCGCTACTTGGATACACGAAACCTGTGCAGCCAACGCTTCCCGGCAGCCTACTCCAGGGCTGCCTCCAGGCCTGTCTAGCAGTGCTACGTTCTGGTTTTGTCCTTAATTCAGAAAACCTGTGTTTCTGATTATTTTCCCAAAGCTGGCACAAACTAGCAGTGAGTAACCCACTGAAAAATAGCTATGGGCAGCCATGCAAGCTGCAGCCTCCAGATCCAGTGTGACAAAGGCTGGAAAGGATTAGGCTCCTTGAAATGCCCTCAGCAGAGCACTGTGGTGGGGTCAGCTCACATGAGGCCTTCCCACCTGCCTGCCTCACGCTGGTCCATCTGGGCTGACCTCTGCCTTTGCAGGGGTTCCCAGCTTTGTTCAGGCTGCAGATTGGATTTCATTAGCATGCAGAAGCCTCCTCCTAGATTATTAATCAAGATGTGAAATAAGATAAAAACCTAATCCGCAGTCCCTCAGCTATAAATGTTCAAAGCCAAGCTCGTTAAATATATCTGTCAACGATGGATTACACCAGCCTTAGGCTCCAAATTGATTGGAAGTCAAGAGGAAGGGGGAACGAAGCATTCGATTGCACAGTGTACTCAAAAGAAGGGACTCTGTTTAAGGTGTGGGCAATTAAATCTATCCAAGGATAACTACAGACTATACAGTTTTATAGATTCTTTTCTCCAGTCGTTAATGGCAGCCAAGGAAATGGTAAAACAGATGTAGTGTTGGGAATCGTGTGTGTGTGAAAAACTGAAAACCGTTGAATGGGCGTAAAGCAATCAGCTACTTTGGAAGTAAGCTTGGTGGGTTCCTGCATGCATTCAAACACTATTTCTGTGTTGGAAAGAAAAGATACATGGATTGAAAACTCTGTTAAAGTGCTTAAAGTCCCAGGCACTGAGGTTCTTATCTATCATCCTGTCATTGGCATCCTCGCCACCATCCCATCACTGTATACTTTGTAATTACGATGGTCTTTTCAAGTTCAAAGCACAGAGCTGACCGGCAGGCAATGGGTCACCATGAGGGATCTGAGATGGGCAGAAGGCTTCCCAGCAAACACGCTCCTAACATGCCCCTGGAGGGTCCACTCGGCAGGAGTGTTCCTGGCCCACAATTTGATGTCGTATGTTGGTGTTTTGTCAGACTTCAGCCTTACAATTTCACCTATGAATCCAACAACTCTGTTAACCATATCTATCGACGGGAAAGTGATCGTTCATTCAGCATGCAGAGTCAGTCCTCCCCACCGAGTGTTTCTGGGTAGCAGCTACTTTCAGAACACAGCTGAAAAAGGTTAGGGAGGAAGTAAAATTAAACAAATTAATTGCTTTACAATAAGAAAGCGAGCAATGGGGGTGAGGGAGAATGAAATCTAGGAGACTTATAATGAGAAACATGTGAGGATATGAAAGTGATTTGACATAACCAAGAGCTCCAGGTCATGGTTCAGGACAAAAACACGTAAACGCAAAATAGCCGAGCCAAAATTGCCACATTTCAAAACCTTCACCTGAGATTCTAAGTTGCTTTTGATTCCTTGAATTTAGAAAGGACAAGGAGGCGCCCCATCTCCAAGCAGTGTCTGAGATTCTTTATGATGGACAATGAGTGTAGGCACATGGGTTCGCTAAGTTTCCTGTTCGGTCTGCAGGTCCCATGCCCCTCCTACGCCGGCCCATGCTGTTCTGCTTAACGTCCCAATGCAGCCGAGGAAAAAAAGCTTCTAAAATGCTAACGGCCGGTTTCCACGGATTTCCTTTCTGCTCTGTGACTCCACTTTTATTCTGATCAGGTTGCACAGCTTTTAGCATTTAAGTTAGGACAACTTGGTGGTGCCTCTTACATGGGTCGGAGCTCTTCTAGTAAAGGAGAAAACACGCTGAGACCTTCTGAGAAGCCCCATCAATGGGTGGCTTTCAACTGTGTGTGTTAAGGTGTTTATTTCATGCTTCAGACTTTTAAAAACTATTTTGAATCACAATTTGACTTAAAACGGTCTCATTTGGAGCAAGGTGCTACCATGGTACATTAGCTTAGCTTAGGTCTACTTCTCATGGACAATTGCGTCTCTCAACTCTCTTTCTCCTGGGTCCATATCAAGCTTTGCCTGAATCTCAATTCAACAAAAGAATCCTTGTTCTTTTTCTCATATGGACTCCATCGCTCCCTAAGAACCAAGCAATTCAGAGTAGAACAATGAAGCTAGCCATCGCTTAGACAAAGTCCTGTCACAAAACCCTAGCTCCATTCCTAAAGAACAACCAAGGCACTGAACTTGGGCCATCAGAGTCGGCTCACAGGAGTACAGCTTACCTCCCCCCACCTAAGAAACAACTCTTACTATACAATTATAGTTCTGATAATTAGTACCTCTACCATATTTATGGTTCGTAGCACTTTGTTGTATCTTCATAAAAGCTTATTTGTCAGAAGAGGGCAGGTTTGTTTTATCTACATTTTTATAGACGGCGTTTCCATTAAAAAGAGATCATATAGATTATCTAAGATCATACAGATAATTAGTAGGAAAGTCAAGGCTCCAACTCAGGTCTTCTAGATCCAGGTCCTGTATTCCTCCCTTCTCACGGTATGCGTAAAAGTAATTCCCTTTGTTGAAAGTGGGGTCGTCCTCAGGAGTTTCTGTGTTCTTAGTGCCTCTTGTCATCTCAGCGGAATGTGGACCATAGGATGCTTGGGGAATTCACTCAGGGGCAACCACATATCTCATGTGCAAAGGCGCCTATGTAAACTCCATCTTGATTCCCCACCTGGAGCTAGGGCGGGTTTTGTTTTGTAACTGATGGTTTTCAATACAGCAGTGGCTTATGGGGTCCCTCCATTTAAGGCATAAGGTTTAGGCACAATAAAGAAATCCAGTCCCAGCATAAACCACTGCTGACCAGAACCCGGCCAGTGTGAGGCAATCCCATTTCTATTTTTGTTCTTTGCTGTCTAAGCCTTTGGGGTTCAAGCATGACAAAAAATGAACATGATGTAGTTGCCTTGATGTTTTCTTCTAGTGGTTTCATAGCTTCAGGTCAGGTCTTATGTTTAACCCTTTAATACACTTTGGGTGTATAAGGGTCCAATTGCATCCTTGTCTATGTGGCCACCTGTTTCCTTTTTAAAGTAGTTTGTTGTTAATGTGTTAGTATACTATTAATCTTTGTGGGGTTTGTTGAATGTGAGTGTTCAAATGGGTATTCTTATTGTGTTCTTGAACATACAGGGTAGAAGGGTAGCTCATTAAAAAAAAAACCATTAAGCTCGATGTGAGTTGTGGGTGTGTCAGATGTAGGCTTTCTCATGTTGGGGGTGCTTCCCTTCTGCACCTAATTTGTTGAGAAAGAATATTGAATTTCACCCAAAGCTTTTTTTCTCCCTGCATCTAAAGAGATGATTACATGGTTGTGTCCTTCACTATGCAAATGTGTCATGTTTATAGGTTTGGGTATGGATTCAGTTTGCTAATATTTTGGTGATGAGACTTATCTTGGCAGGGCTGGGTGGGGAGGTAACTCTCTGCTCTGGCAAACGCCTCAGAATCTTTTAAAGGGCCCTTATAGGAGGATAACAGTCCAATTAGCTTAGCAGATGATGTGAGCTGATGTCACAAAAATTAACAACAAATCATGATTCATAGTGAACATATGTTTTTCTTTCTTTCAATTTTCCAGAAAAGTGTTGGAGCCCAGATTGCTTCTTCAGATCTCATAAACCACAGCTAGTCTTAAACCCAGCACTCCAGAAACTAGGACAGAAGGATACAAGTTTGAGGGCAGCCTGAGTGACAGAATGAGACCCTGTCTCAAAACAAGACTCAGGACCAGGCTGGGAACTGTGGTTCCTAGTCACGTGTGCATGTACTTAGCTACAACTTGGAAAGCTGGGTTTCAAAATGAAGGCAGGGAAACAGATGCTGGAAAGCGATCTGCAGTCTCTTCCCCCCCAGTTCTGAGCTCAGCAGGCGTGGCTTCCCACGCTTAGATAGCCCCAGCCTGGAAAACCCCTGCTGTATCTTTCAGTCTGAGTCTCAACATCATCTCTTATGGAAAGCAGGGTTTTTTCCCCTCTCAGATCATCTGTGATTTTTTTTTCACCCTACCTTGGTCACAAGACTAATATCATTTTTACTGTAATTATCTGTCTGTTGTCATATTTTCTACCAAATCATATGTTTACAAGAATGGGTACCATGTATCTTATTTTTATACTCACAAGCCTATGCTAGTTCCTGGTCTCTAGTGAGAACGCATCCTGATTATGGCATGAAGAAATAAGTTATGACAGAAGCAGATCCTACCTGAAAATTCCAATGGGAGTTTTCCTTTGACATTTAGGATAAGACCTGACTATTTCTTAGAGTCATCATTCTAGTTTATAAAGGCATCAGTGTGATTGTGGTTTCTACACTTGTACATTGTCCATATTAATTATGATATTTTGAGAAAAGTAAAATTTTTCTAGAAACGTTTGTAAGATAATCCAGACACACACACACACACACACACACACACACACACACACACACACACACACACACACAAAAGAAAAATGGGCACTAGATTAACCAAGAAGGCAGTTATTTCAAGTTGGAAGAGAGTTGCCATAAAATATCTTCTAAGTAGCAGTTGAATGTCTAAACAGGCCACAGGATAAATTATCTAATTCATATTTAGCTAAATTTTGGTTCTTACTATGCTATGGATCCTGTGTCCTACAATTCTCTGGAGAAATTTGAACTCCTGTTTTTCCTGCATTCAGCTCTGCCCTTCAAGATAGTTTGAGGGTATCTTCACTTAGCTGCTACCAGAAATAGATTCTGAAGAACAGTATTTTATTAACGTGGTATCTTTTGGAGGTATGGCTTAGAGAAAACAAAGGCGCCAATGTAAGGTGTGTTATTTAATCAGCTACCATGGAAATCAACTACCTGAAGCTGTAAAACTTACTCAAAGGAAAACTCTAGGAGTAAATAAAACATGGCTTTGAATAACCTCACCCAAGGAATGAGTTGTTTTTTTTTTTACCAGCTTCTAACACCATGAAAGGGAGGGTTCCTTAGCAGGGCATACCAAGACATTAGTGCTGACAGTGGGAAAAGGCTCCTGGGAGATCCTAGCAATGAACAATAGAAGGCAGGGGGGCAGCAAATGCCCTAGCACTTTAAGGTACTTTCCACTAAGACTGATGACTTTAGTTTAGTGAAAGGAAAGAAGCAACTCCTATGTGTGTTCTGTGGCACTAGTGCATACACAACACACACACACACACACACACACACACACACACACACACACACACACACAGAGTAACTGAAAAACAGTTTTATATAATATTGTTGCATATTATTTAGTAACAATACTAAAATATTGTCACATATTGCTTATTTATGACATTAAAACAAGATATGACTCCACCTCCATCAAAACAAAAATCCCTAAGAAATCTGAAGGCCTCAGCATTGGGGAAGGCAGAGACAGCTGGATCTCTTTGAGATAGAAGCTAGCCTCATCTACAGAGCCAGTCCAGGACAGCCAAGGCTATACAAAGAAAGCCTGTCTTAAAAAAAAAAAAAAAGCTGAAGACCCATCTCCCTGGCCTACGTTCATCTAGACAGTGTTCCTCATCTGACACTGGCCCTTTCTGTGCCTGTCATGCTCTCATGGGAGGCAGAAGTAGGAGAATGGTCCGTGTAAGTTGAGACCACAAGCCTACACAGCAAGATCAAACCTTGACTTAAAGTCACAGCTAGCCGGCAAATGGGAAGCATGTCCCACTCCTTTGTAAAAGTGGCTCCATTTCTCTACCTTCTGCTGGCTGTTGAATCCCTCCAGGGAGCTAATATGGCATCTTGTTAAAGGGCTCAAACATTAGAAGGTCACTTTACTCTTCCCGCATCATTTTATATCACCAAGATAAATCTGTGGTCCAGTTAGCATCACCTCTTATTGTAGGGCAGCGTCCACTGCAACTGGAGCAGAAACACAAATGTCCAAAGAGCATGGGAAACAGTATAATTAGGTCTATTGCAACCGGAAGGAGTCGGGGGCAGATAGGGCTCCATCTTGGGTGACAGATTCTCACAGTGTCTCAGAGACAGCCTGCTCTGGTTTTCTCATGCTTCTAACCCTGCCTGGACCATCAGATATTTTTTACTTGTCTGTTAAGCCCACAGAGGCCAGGAGTGCTCAACCTATCTGTAAATTGCTAGAAACTCAACAGTCAGCTTCTGCTTCTGTTTCGATGACTAAAGTCACTGTAAGTGGGCTGAAGAACGAGAGCGCAAAGAGCCTTTCAGATTTAAAAACTACTTCCTAGAGAAAAGTGTCCACTGGAAGAGTCACATGGGCCAAAAAGTGTGGGCAACACCACTCTACTCAGGCAAGCCCCTTCTCCACACAGATGCTCTGCACCAGAAAAGAAAACATTCAAGAGAGTGAGTTCTTCAAGTCCTGTGACTTGAGTGGCACAGTAAATGAAACCTTAAGTATTGGGCCAATAATAGAAGTGACCAAATAACTTTCAAGAAATCTTGGAATTTTTTTTCTTAAAGAACCTAATCTAAAGACATAGCTAATTATACATCTAAACAATATCACACACACACACACACACACACACACACACACACACACACACACACACACTCATCCCTTCTGCTTGTATATGTTCTTTTCATTCACTGCTCTTACTGTCTCACATCATGTGGCCTTTTACTAATCCAGTGCCAGGTGGACTTCTGAGCTGTATTCAACTACACATCATAAAGTGTACATTCAAAGGCTTTTCACCATGTTGTACACCAACAAATAATCCATTCCAGGAAAGTTTATAACCACACTGAGATCCCTGATGTCCATTTGCAGTTAATTTTCATTCCCATCACCAAGCCCTGGCCCTAATCTACTACCCTTTCTCTGCCCATGGATTTACCTTTTCTGGTATTTATTCATTATGTCTGAATTTCACATGCCCACCAAAGACCCATGTGGTGCTAAGCAGAGGTGGGGGGCTTAGAAAGGCAGAGCATAGTGGAAGAAAGTTCAGTCACCAAGGTGTGGCCTTGGAAAAGATATTAGGACCTTGAGTTCATTCCCCCACCTTCCTGGCTGCCACAAAGTGAACACATTTGCTCCGGTGTGCACGCTCCACCATGATGTCCTGCCTCATTATAGGCTCAAAGGTCATGAGGCCACACAGTTATAGACTACATCTTCTGAAACTGAACCAAAATAAACCCTTTCTACTTAAAGTTGATAATACCATCTATTTGCCATAGCCTTAAAAAGTCACCTCTACACAGGCTTTATGTACTATGTGATCTTTTGCAGGTAGATTTTTTTTTTTTGGCTGAGCATAGTACTTCCTGTGGGCCATCCATATTATAACATGTATTGCTGTCTTAGTCCTTTTTATTGGATAGAATTCCACTGAAAAGATTTGCTTTTATTAAATCCACTCACAAATTGATAAACCTAGAATTATTTATGCCTTTTGGCTACTATGAAGGTACCACTATAAACAGTCATATATTTAATGACAGTGCACCAAATAACCAGGAAGTGTGTGCACCTGTATATGAGTGTGATTTTGAATGTGAATGCTCATATTCACGTGTGCGCCAGGGAGTGTGTATGACAGTCAGAGGGCAATCTTGGGTATCAGTTCTCACCTTCCACCATGTTTGAAGCAATGTCTCTTGACGTTCCCCATATGCACACAAAATTAGCTAGCCACCGGGATCCTCCTGCCTCCACAGCCTATCTCACTGAAAGCCTCCAGAAAAACGAGCTACCGCCTCTGATTTGCTGTGATTTCTAGATATATGAACTCAAGTTTTCATGCTTGTACCAGCAAGGGCTTTACCTACTTGGTCATTTCCCCAGCCCCTGGAAATCAATAAGAAAGTAGGGGGGAGGCCATTGTTACTGTTTTCTTTTTTATCTGTATTTTTTTATTTATTTTTATCTCATATATTACATCCTGACTGCCATTTTCCTCCCTCCTCTTTTCCAGTCCCTTCTCTCCCTCCCCCACTATCCACTCCTCCTCCATCTCCCTGGAGAAAAGGGCAATCTTCCCAGGAATACCAACCAAACATGGCATACTGTGTTGCAAAAAGACTAGACACCTCCCCTCATATTAAGGCTGCACAAGGCAACCTAGTAGGAGGACAAGGATCCCAAAAGCAGGCAAAAAAAAAGTCAGAGACAGCATCGCTCCCACTGTTAGGCATCCCACAAGAAGACCAAGCTGCACAACTGTAACATATGCGCACAGGGTCTAGGTCGGTACCATCAGGCTCCCTGATTCAGTCTCTGTGAGGCCCTATGGATCCAGGCTAGTTGATTTGATGGGTTTTCCTGCTCTGGCTCCTATAATCCTTCCTCCCATTCTCCCACAGGAGTCCCTTGGCTCTGCCTAATGTTCCGCTGTAGGTCTCTGCATCCATCGGTTGCTGGGTGAAGCCTTCCTTATGGCAATTGTGCTGGGATCCTGTCTATCGGTACAGCAGAATAGCATTAGGAATCATTTCTTCAGCCTACAATTTGTTCTGCTTACCAACTATACTGTGGTAAAGGTGGTTCAGAAGTTGGGGGAGTAGCCAACAAATGACCTGTCCAGCTTAAGACCCATAGCGTTAGGATCCCACCATCCCTGACTCTGCCTGGAAGACCAGGAACCAGAGGCTGGGTATCCCAGACACCGAGTGGAGGGGAGACAAATGAAGAATCAAAGAGTGAAAGAAGAGGAAGTAGATTTTAATCATTCTCATCACAAACAAGTAATTGAGTGAGTGTTGACACTAATTAGCCTGAGCTAGCCATTTTACAACTTATCTGTACTTCAAAGCCTTAGGATGCTGATATACAGGAAACAATACAATCTTGTCAATTAAAAACTAAGCAAAGAGAAATAAACGAAAAGTAATGCTACCTCTATAAACTTCCGCATTCAACTCTCCTTTTGGACATAAGACTTTTTTGTTTGTTTGTTTCATTTTTTACTCATCTTGTTTACATTTAAGAAAGTTTAATTTTCATTTATTTTAGTATAATAATTGTGTTAATTGTTTAACAATTTTAGGCTAGCGTACAATGAATTTGATCGTATTTAGCCCCTGTTCCTCCCACTAACTCTCCCAGATCTACCTTGTCCCCACAGTGCCATATCCTCTCGTTTTCTTTTTTTTTTTTTTCAATAACCCAGTGAGTTCAACTTGTCTTCATATAGTCATGAGTGCTGGGCCACCCACCAGATCATGGTGGTGTATATTGTGTCTGCTGTGCATCACGAGGGAGAGAAAACACCAGTGGGCTAGTGAAACAGCAAAATCTCCTATCATTCCTACCACATAAACAGTCACTGATCAACTAGGGCCACCAGAAAAGGACTAGGAGCCTTGTTCTTCTGGCAGCCCCGAGAAGAGGCTGAAACAAGGTTTATAGCATAAAAATCCACAAGCATCTGGACCAAGTTACAGCCGTAATTTTTACCAATCAGAACTCAGAAATTAGAGACTTTGCCAAGTGGTCCATCATTGTCAACTGACATTGAATGTAAGTCTCTTTGCTGAACCAATCGAAGTCACTTGTTCTTTCTGTTATTAGCAACAGGCATTATGTTTGGGGTTGAAGACCAGTAGGTTAATTTTACAATTAAGCTTAGATGTGTTTAGGTCTAGATAGATGTTTTAAGTTGATAGAGATGAGATATAATAGATATTGGTTTACATTCAGAATTGTAGACTCGCCAAGATAGGAAAGATATTTTCTTCAAGGTTGACAAATACAAATAGCCAAATCATTATGTATCTAACATTTATATAATTCCTGGTTGTTTTGTTGTTCTTCCTGCTGTATGTAGTTTATTTTATTTATGTGTAATAATATAAATGTATATGTAAAAAAGACATAATAAAAAAGAAAAATCTTAAAAGTAAAAAAAAAAAAGAAAGTGGGTGTTTGGGAGGGTGTCATTTTGTTATAAGAAGCAGAAGAAAACTGCCATTTTGATATGTATAAAATCAGGAGATATTATGCTAAGTGAAATAAGTCAAAATAAAAATACAAAAATTGTATGATGTCTCATGGGTGTGGAATTGAAAACTAAAATAAACAGTTCTAAGTCATAGAAACAGTGAACAGAATGGTAGGTCTAGGGGCTAGAAATAATGGGGTGGAAGGCGAGGAAGGAATGAGAAATTACATAGCAAAAGGTCCAAACTTCCATGTACTAGATGCGTATAGGGATGTAATGGACATCATGCTGTCTATACTTGATAATATTTGCTGTATGTCTGAAATTTTCTGAGAGTAGACCTCCAGCATTCTCACCATACATGCAGGGAAGTGTTAACCTCACGAGGTGGCAGGCTCACTTATCGATGTGCTTGTGGTAGGTAATATTGGTAATATTCATTCTCTCTCTCTCTCTTCCTCTCCTCTCTTTCTCTAATTAATGTTTATCAAATCATCACACTTCACACCAAGAAACTATAGAATGTTTGTCTATTATTCCTCTATAAAGCTAGACAAACCAGCAATATTCCCAAGTAGTTTCTCAGAAAGTGCAAATTTACATTGTGATTGGCAGTGTGAGAGAGCTATCTCCCTGTTCCTTTGTGGTGCTGCATTTTTAACAAAGCTTCTAGCGACTTCAAACCCCTTTGGGAAATGGACATGAATATTTCCATAGTAATAAAAAAACAACTCACCTATCTCCCATTTTCAAATTTCTGTTTATTTACAACAAAGTCGTGCTCATACCCTAAAGCTGTTACTACAGCTACAAAAAGTTTTGATGACTAGCAAATCTTGTACTGTGATGGATGTTTTTCCAAAATGCCTGTTTATGTTGTAATTTATTTTCTTAATAAAGATCTTTCCCCTTTGGTGGTACCACTTACATTTGATACCCCTAGTGTGTTAAATAATTTAATATAATTTTCAAAGCTTGCTGGTGAATGTTTGTCGATGCCTCTTCTGTAAGACTGGAATCTGGAGGCAAGCTCTAGACAATTATCCAAATAACTGGGAGAGTGTTTTGAATGGCTTTATAAGCTCTCATATTGGTGCAGATATGATCCTTTGCAAGGCAGCCTAAGGCAATTTTGTCTTCAGCCCTGAACGGGTTTCTCTTAGTATCCTGATTGAATTTGAGTTGTGATACTTCACGATTGTCCATGTTGCTTCAGTTTGCAACCACAGCAGACCTCCAGAATTCATCAAAGCAGTAACCAGCCTATGGGGGCAGGGAGAGAAAGTGCTAGGGATCTTAAGAATTAAATGCTGTTGAATTAATTTATAGGCAGAAGAAGTAACCACAGGATAGCTAGCATGCCTCATCCTACCCCAACACTTTAAAAGACAGAGTGGTGTATGCTATGCATGGCTACGGTCCCAGGGACTTTAAGGAAACCCTACAGGTTTCTAACAGTCTCCTCAGTTTGCAAATAAAATCTACCAACAGTGGATATTACCCACCTGTAATCCCACAGTAACACACGGAAGGGACGGAACTTCACCCAGAAGCCTTTGCTCCAAAGCCAGATATAGTCACCAAATCAATCATGGATTTCCAGGCTGGCCCATGATGCTCCACCCAGAGTGGCAAACGATAAATGTCAGCGTCTATTGTTGCTTGAATGAACATCTTCCACAGACCAGGCTTCTGCAGACATTATCTTCTAAATCTCCCTGCAGTACAGAGCAACTGAGGAAAAAGAACTAGAAGCAGTTACTAAGTGAGTTGCCCAAGGTCACAGAGCTAACAAGTCCTAAGTCCAGGAACTTGGACCCTGATCGAGTTCTCACAATACAGTCCACAGACCAATTAGAGATGCAGAACTTCAGGGCCCCCTCCAGACCTATTGGTCATCATTTCTCCTTTCAAAAGACCCTTCCTGATGTGCACACACGTGCACACACACACATACACACACGTGCACACACATACATACACACACATACACACACGTGCACACACACACATACAAACACATACACACACGTACACACACACACCTACCCACACACATACACACACACACACACACACACACACACACACACACACACACACACACACACCCCTATCAATGGGAAAATCTAAAACCCATTTCCCTCACTGCCTCAAATCCTTGAAGAAGTCAAAGGGCCTGTAACTGTGACAATACCACACAATCAAGAATGAACACAGCCCACTCGCCTCAAGAACATTTAAAGATCACCACTGACTGAAACCTGAGACAGTCCAGCATGGTGGCACACACTCGTAATCCCATGGGCTCCTTGCTGTCTGCTACCTCACGGCTGCTGAGGTGGAAGCAAGCAGATCACTGGAGCTCCCTAGGTAGCCAGCTCGGCATGGTGGCCTAGCCTCAGAGCAATGTGAAATTGGAGGGAGGGAAGAATGGGAGGATACAAGGGATGGGATAACCATTGAGATGTAACAAGAATAAATTAATAAAGGAGAAAAAAAATTTAAAAAAAAAAAAGAATATAAGCTAGACAGTACATGAGGAGGAGACCCTGAGGCTGACCTCTGGCCTCTGCGTGGCCAGGTACAAATAAGTACATACACCTGCACACTCATGAGCACCCATAGGCACACACACTTGCACACACACACACAAACACATACATACACACGCACACACACACAGAGAGCAAACCTTTAATCCACAGAAGCACAGAGATTCTGACACTAACAGGAAACTCACAAGTGTAAAGCAGGAAAACCCGTGCATTTCAGGGAAATATCTCCACTATCCTGTCTTTATCTCGGCTTCTTCCCTTCTAAACAGCTGAAGGAGAGAAACTTCGAACACACTGGAGGAAAAAAAATAAGTAAAGATCAGAGTGTCAATTCTGAGAAGAAGTATGACAAATATACAACGAGATGATGTTCTAAATAGGTGGTAAAAACTAAACAAGTTTTAAACACGGACAGCAGGGGAGGTATCGCGATGCCCACACTGTCCATAGAAACATACTCCAGTTCTTCTTCTCGGTCTATTTCCTCAAAACCCTTGAGGAGCACATAGACCTGTAAAATACAGCATAAACAAGTAAAATTTATTTACCACAGCCTTCAGAGAAAAAGCGACTTTGGGGACGGGGGTGTAGGGAGTGACATTAAACTGCAATTAATGTTACAAAGTCACATTAGCACATAAATAATTTCCATGGCAGGTCATGAGATGTGCATGCATATTTTATCAGACTGTAAGAAATAATTTTTCAATCTGACCCTGATCCTTCTGTGTACTTTGAAGTCTGCAAATCAGCAGTATAGCCTATAAGTTTAAAGAAATTTAGAAAGAATTGTGGAGTTAAAAGGTACTTTTGATGTCTCTACTGTTTCTCCTATCACAAGGACATCCGCTACAACTGAAGAAAAGCAGAAATTGTTAATGCCCCAGAAACCTCCTCTGCAAGCATATTCGGTTAACCCCTTTGTGACCACTGCTTCCTCAGAGGTCAGAGGTTGACATACTTTCTAGGTGGTCCGATAAGTTTCTAGGCTCTGTGACCTTCCTTCCCTTTTTAATAACCTGCATTATTGTCACTGGTTTCGGCACACTCAGCTCCTAACGTCTCTCCCTGTCCTGGCTCCCTCATTTGACAGTATTACAGCCTCAATCTTCCACAGTCCAGCTCCCAAGACAACGCATCCCACTCAGAAATCGTCAGCGGCTTCCTTTCACCTGCCAAAGGAAATTCATGCTCAGATTTTCGCAACATGGCCCCCAACTACTTTGTAATCTATTTCCCACAGCTCACCCATACTAGCCTGTATTCTCAGGTCACAGTGATCTCCTTGCTGTCTGCCACCGCGCAGCTTTCCCGCTCTCGACTTTGTTTATGCCAAGGTTGACGAACAGCATAGATTGGGGGCCTGGATTGCCTGGCATTTAGCTCCCGAGGGAGCTCTCCTTGGCTAAGTGGCTCTGGACAAAGCATTGAATCTGTCTGTGCTTCGTTTGCTCATATGTAAAATGTCAGAAGCTCTGCCCCGCAGGGATGGCCTAAGAGGCTCTTCTCGGGTTGACACAGTGTGCTGAGGTTTTAGAAAGCTGCACGGCATGGAGCAAAGGCTGTGCTACATCAGCAGGTGCTCATCCAGGGTTCGAATCCACTCCCCAAAGTCCAGGTCACGTGAATGCTCCTCTGAAGAAATAGTTGGCTCGTAGTGCAATGAAAACTCCTTGTTTTCACTCTGTGGGAGTCAGCACTAATTCTTCTGCATAAAGACCTGACTGAGTACAGGGGTTAGAGAGATAGCTCAGAGGTTAAGAGCACTGACTGCTCTTCCAACAGTCCTGGGTTCAATTCCTACCACCCACCTGGTGGCTCACAACCATCTACCCTGAGATCTGGTGCCTTCTTCTGGAGTGCAGGCAGAACACTGTATAAATAATAAATAAATAAATCTTAAAAAGAAATAAAGAAAGAAAAAGAAACCCTTTAAAAAAAAAAAAAAGACCTGAGTACAGGGCTCTGTCCTATACTACTAGGCTTGCAGCTCAGTGAGGATGGCCACAGCTGTGTTCTGAGTATCATAACAAAGCCTGGTCACTCGTGTCCCCGAGCAAGTGTTCATTTTAAAAGTGAAAGTTGGCCTCCTCTAGCATATTAACTTTTGATTTGTTTCTTCTTTTGTTCCTGCTTTATCTCTGTATAAATGAAAATATAACCAGGAAGATTTATCCATATATTTTAGATCCTTATCTGCCTTGTCTTTATCTTGCCAGACACCAGCACAGACTCATATGCCGAATGTAAAATGTAAAGGGCAGAAAGGAAATGAGAAAAAGAAGGGGAGGTGACAGAGGTTGGTCTGATGTATTTTGAAGCCTACTTGCTGCCTTGAGGAACACATTCTCACATACCCCAAAATGATGTTTGTAACCTTGCCTAAAAAATGTATTCCTGTTTCACCAATAATAAGCCAATACCTGGGCAGGGCCAAAAGAAGGTAAGCATGGAAAAAGTACTCCGGCTTGTGGAGTGAAGGATCTTGGAAGGAGAGGAGACAGGAATGGAAGAGGAGAAGGAAGAAGGCTGCCACCATGGGTTAAGTGGAGGAAGAAGCACATGGCCAGCATGGCTGGAGGATCTGGCCCAGACGAAGGACATTAGCAAGTATTTGGGATTATAGATGGGAGGTAGCTCGATAAAAATTATTAGAAGCAGATGGCATGGGACAAGGGAAGAGAGATATGGAAGGTAGTTTAGAGGATTAATATCTGTCCTGCCCCAAGTGAAGCAAGGCTATTTTAAAATATAACAGGTATCTGTGTTTTTATTGATTGATAGTGGGAAAGAAAATACTGCTATAATAATTATAACATTTATTATACCCTACCTTAAAATTAACAGCAACAGGGAAAAAAGACCACACACTATTCAATTGCTTGCAGAATTTACCCTTTGCTGATTCCCACTGCCAGAATACTTTTGTTCAGGCTAAAAGAAAAAAAAAGGTACTAGGCCATAAAAATCACCTTTATTATGCAATGTTTCTCCAAAATTCTCCAAAATATATATGAATATATATTTTGTCATAAAAAAGGAGACTGTAGAGGTGTGTCTACAGGAATTGGGAGAATCGTCAAACAAGATTCTTCTGGACATTCCTTACAGTTTCTGTGGATACTGTACCTCAAGGTTAGATCGGAGATTTCTCCAGAGAAACCCCAGTATCTTGCTCACAACTTAATCTAGAATTATTCTGGAATCTCCAAAATTTCGAAAAGATGGCAAGCCAACCAAGAAAAGGGTATGAGATAGAAAGTTCTAGAATCCTATTATCCAGCATTCATGACCCTCTAAAGTTGCCACCTCTTTCAGAAATATCAAGAGGTCAGAAGACAGAACCTGAGAATTGACACAAATGCTTCCAAATTGTCTCAAATCAAAGCTTTCTCAGGACCCCCTGCCCCAAACAAGCAGATGGTCCTGTCAGACATAGCCAGGAAATACACAAAGAAGACATTAGCAGCTGACCTGGGCATTAAAAGGAAAAGTGTAATATTTCCGGGAAATATCTGCCATGAACATCACAGACCAACAGCACTATGGTGATAATGGTCAGAATGATACATGACGGACTTGTCCATGGACATGACCTGACGTTGTCTCCCACTCACTGTATGGCCTCTGCAGTTCTACCTAAACTCCATGATCCTCTGCTGTCTATAGTGATTTCTTTAAAAAAAAAAAATGTTTGTAGAACGCCTAGTACAGTCAGTCAATGCTAACTCCAATTAAAAGTTTTTTAAATATATTTTATTAATTTATTCATATTACATCTCAATTGTTATCCCATCCCTTGTATCCTCCCATTCTTCCCTCCCTCCCATTTTCCCCTTACTCCCCTCCCCTATGACTGTGATTCAGGGGGATTTCCTCCCCCTGTATATGCTCATAGGATAACAAGTCTCTTCTTAGTAACCTGCTATCCTTCCTCTGAGTGCCACCAGGCCTCCCCATCCAGGAGACGTGGTCAAATATGGGGCACCAGAGTACGTATGAAAGTCAGACCCCACTCTCCACTTACTTGTGGAGAATGTTCTGCCCATTGGCTAGATCTGGGTAGGGGTTTGAAGTTTACGGCCTGTATTGTCCTTGGCTGGTGCCATAGTTTGAGCAGGACCCCTGGGCCCAGATCTGCCCATCATAACGTGCTTCTTGTAGGTTTCTAGGACCCTCTGGATCCTTCTATTTCCCCATTCTCCCATGCTTCTCTCACCTACAGTCCCAATAGGATGTCCTCCCCTCTGTCCCACTTCCAATTAAAAGTTTAATGCAAAAGTGATGACTCTACTTTTTAGGCATTGCACTAGCATAAATTAATTGCAAAAAAGAATAGATCTCATTGTGATTTTTTCATACATTTATATATAATGTTCTTTGGTCATATTTGCCCCCTCCATTGACCTCTCTTGTCCTTTCCCCCAGCACCCAACCTCCCACTCCTGCCTCCAACTTTGCTGCCTCTTTCTTCCCAAATGGTCTTCCCTTAAAAAAGAAAGAAAGAAAAAAGAAAACCCTACGATGTTAATATAATATGACAGAGAATAGGTGCTTGGCCTTGACTAACTATATCAATTTTAAGTAAGCTCTTATTTACCTGCATAGTGTTCCTTTTTTGCCTATCATACAAAAAGAGTTTCAATGTGAGATTATCACAAATGCTATGCCTATTACTCTCCTTTCCCTCCCAATCCTGCCCCCGGGTAGCCCTACTTCTGTGTTCATCACATACACACACATAAACATTCTGCATGGATAAAGAAACTGTGGTACATATACACTATGGAATACTATTTAGCTATTAAAAACAAGGAATTCCCGAAATTTGTGGATAAATGGATTGAGCTAGAAATGATCATAATGAGTGAGTTAACCCAGAAGCAGAAAGACTCAAATGGTATATACTCACTTATATCTGCATATTAGCCCAAGGGGCATGTCCCACGAAAGCCTTCACTTACCAGGAAACTGAGACAGAGGGGAGGACGTTCTAGTGGGACTCTAGATGAGAGAATCATGGGAGAATGGCAAAGTAGAAGGATCCAGAGGGTCCTAGAAGCCTACAAGTAGAACATTATGATAGGCAGATTTGGGCACAGGGGTCCCGCTCAAACTAAGGCACTAGCCAAGGACAATACAGGCGGTAAACCTTAAACCCCTACCCAGATCTAGCCAATGGACAGAACACTCTCCACAGTAGAGTGGAGAGTGGGATATTACTTTCTCACATACTCTGGTGCTTCACCTTTGACCATGTCCCCTGGAGGGGGAGACCTGGTGGCACTCAGAGGAAGGACAGCAGGTTACCAAGAAGAGACTTGATACCCTATGAACATATACAGGGGGAGGTAATCCCCCTCAGGAACAGTCATAGGGGAGGGGAATAAGGGGAAAATGGGAGGGAGGGAAGAATGTGAGGATACAAGGGATGGGATAACCATTGAGATGTAACAAGAATAAATTAATAAAGGAGAAAAAAATGAAAAAAAAAATAAACATTCTGCAAATGAGAGATAACATACAATACTTGTCTTTCTGAGTTAGAGTTATTTTGTTTAATATAATGATCTCAGTTGCACCCATTGTCCTGCAGATCACATGCCTTGGATTTTATTATAAATGAGTAAACTCCATTGTGTGCCACATTTTCTTTTTGGGTCCATTTGTTTACAGGAACCTAGGTTTATTCTGTAACTTGGCTACTACAAAGAGTGCCATACAAGATGGATACACAGTTCTCTCTGATACGCCGACTTAGAGCCCTTCAGGCATATACCCAGGGTTGGCATAGCTGGGTCATAAGGTAATTCCACACCAATATCCATAGAGGCTGGACTAATTTACACCCCCCTCAGCAGTGTAGAAAGGTTCTTTCCCTACAGCTTCTCCAGCAGTTGTTGATGGCAGAGCCATTGTTCTTGAAAGTCAAGTGTTCACAGTAATAAAATACTACCCTCACCAAGTAAGATCTGTTGCTTTTTTTATTCTGGCCAATCACTAATTAGTACATTTTGATTCACTGATCAAGCACTTAATCAAAGTAGTCAAATATAAAATGTTTATAAATTAAAGTATATAGATTCTAAATAAAAACCTGATCCATAGAGGGGCAAGTGAGTTCAACATTATGGAAATTTTAACGTATAAAAAAAAATTAAGTAAAAATATTCATGAACTTACTTTTTCACTAATGCCTACTGATGTCTATTAAAATGTTAGAAATTACATGCTGTCGACAGCCAAACTCTGCCAAGACAGGGTAAGCAAGACCTCAATAGTTCCTGCCTCACAAATTTGTCTGTCAGATATATTGGGCCAGAAGGCTGAAGATGATGCTCCAATGTTCTATAAAGTTTTGAGTGACTATTCAGGCAGCAAACTGTCTCTGTCATGTTCTCATTTTGAAAGCTGCTAATCTGAAGTTCCTGTCTACTCAGATAATTAATTTTATTCCTTCTCAAGTCTCTGATGTGGTTGAAGACCAGATAGTTTAGTTTTACAATTAAGCTTAGTTTGTTAGGGGTTAAAATGTTTTTAAGTCTAGGTAGATGTTTTAAGTTGATAGATATGAGATATGATAGATATTGATTTACATTCAGAATTTTAGACTCACCATGATAAGAAAGATGTTCTCCTTAAGGTTGCCAAATTCAAATAGTCAAAACACTATGAATGTAACATTTATATAATTCTTGATTGTTCCATGGTTCTTCTTGCTGTAGGTAGTTTGTTATATATGTGTGTAATAATATAAATGTATATATAAAAAAGAAAAACAAAAAAGAAAAATATTGAAAAAGTTAAAAAATTACATGCTGGATTGAAAATATTTTGTCTAAGATCATTAAAATAACAGCCACTGAAATCAAACACCCGGGCACTGATGACTCTATTTATCTATTCCTAGCTCACAGGTCCCACAAAGCAACTACCTAGTCTCTTCTCTTGGCTACCATGTTTTTCTTCTATGCTTCCTGACCTATAGAACAAATACACATATACATATCACATATACGTGTATCTACTTGTCAAGATATCCTCCAAGGTCATTCAGGAAATATGTATATGTGTATATATGTACATGTGCATGTATATGTATATACATAAATCCCAACTTTTCACCTACTGTGTCTATCTTCATAGCTCTACCCTATTTTACTGCCTAATAATTCTCTATACTGCTTTCCTTCTTCCCAAGTTAACATGTGCCACTTTAGTTTTGAGTATGGAAAATGCACAAAATAAGATACTTCTTTACTTTATTAGCCTTAAAGTACTGCTCACTGCGCATAAAAGATGACTAGCCATACTGTATACAACATCCAAATATGTAGAAAACCCACTATCAAATCCATAAAGCTTTTCTTACACAGTCAAATCATCATACAATAAATTTGTCATGTACAGCTCAGGATATTTCCCATGTCTAATATTCACAAGCTTTAACATTATGAAAATGAGAGGACCAAATTAGAAAGTCACTCTTGGTTCACCAACAAGTGGTGTTTCCAAAACAAATCAGCACCCCTAATTTTCAGTCTTTATCTTCTGTTGAGTATATAAAATAGTGTAAGACTAAATTCTCCCTGTATGATAATGCTGATCTTCAAATTATAAAACCAAAGAAAGCTCATTTTATCTCAAGATATCTTCCAAGGTCATTCAGGAAAGATACACCATTTAATCTAAAGTTATTCAGTCACATTTTACTTCAAAAGTTTAATCAGAGGGCCCACATAGTATTCCCTTCTATGTCCAATGAAACAAAAGCAACTCAACTTCTGCAGTCGCTGCTATGACAATTGGCGCTTCAGTCTTTCTACCCAGCAAGCACAACTTCCCATGAAAGATATCGAATCTACTTGAAGTTATCAAAAGCTCTTCAGAACATATGGGTCTTGGTGGAAGCAACCTGCCAATAATATTGAGCAAGCTAAATAAAGAAAAAGGGCTAAGTGAGGCTGGCCGACATCCAAGCTCTGAACACACTGTCGATGTGGCAAGGCATCAGTTCAAAAGACCATCTCCTCAGTAGCAGGAAAGCTAAGTTCAAAGTGAATGTTCCAAGGAAGCTAATTTCATGTTTGCGTTTAATCTCCATATTAAAGAAACATCAGACAAGTGGTGTTTAGAGAAACTCCGGGGCTAAATCCAAATTCTGGAACTCAAATGATGTTTGCCTTTTGGGAGAATAGCCATTTGGAAGAATGAGCAAGAAACAGAGGAAGGATTTGACAAGACATTAGATGTTGTTACACTTTGTACTCCCAGGAGAAGAAAATGAGATATTCCTGCTTTCGGAGCACCATGCTAACCACACTCGTTGGCCGCTGGAGATGACTGTCTGATAGCACTTCCTTCTCAGGCTGCATGGTTCGCTTTGCCTTCTGGGATCCCAAGGGGACCAAGCAGTCACATCGTCTTCTCCTCATCAAAAGATAAAATATTCTTGGACGGGTAAAGTAGTATCTGTCACATGCCTTTTACCTTGAATATTTGTATTTCCCGTGTAATTTTAATGTAACTATAAGCCAAAAGCATTTATTGGAAGCAAATGTGGACCTGGAGTTGACTGATATTTTGCAGTTCTGGGTTTTGGAGTTATTAATGTACGCCTATGAATTTTTCATCCTTGAGGTGACAGACATGCCACATGAATCTGACTGAATTTCCAGTGGCTATCATTGAGCTAAATTTTATGCAGAGAATTTTGATACAACAAAATGACTTTTTAAAATAGTTCTTTTTTAGAATTTCATGCATCAGCACCACATTTACATCAGTCCCACTTCCTCCCTCTCCCCGTCCAACTCCTTTCAGATTCCCATCCCAAATTCATGACCTCTACATTATTACTATTCCATGGATATACATCTGTGACACTATACCCAAGAGCTTCTAAATATATTTATTTATTTATTTATTTATTTATTTATTTATTTATTTATGGCCCAATGTGCATACAGATATATGTGCACACACATATATATAACCTACTGAGTCCATTTAGCTTTACTCCCATGTGCACATGTCCAGAGAGGACCAGTTGGGGTTAGACAACCTCTGTGAAAGCTCATTCCCAGATACAATTGATCTCCTTCTGAGAAGCCACTGATCCATGTGGCTCTTCATGCAGGGTTGGGAGCACGGGGAATGTCTCTCATCTACACTGGCATGTTAATTGGTATTGTCACTGTGCTAGTCTTGTTTGGGCAGCCATATTGTTGGGAGTTCATAAGTGTATCTTCCCTGCAAAACAATGTTTCTAAAAGCAGGCCGTCAGGTGAAGTAATGAAGATTGCACTGGGCAATCTTCTTGAGCAAATTCTTGAGCAAAATTTTCTAATACACACAGTTAATTGGGTTAGTTAAGCCCAGCCAGTATTCTGCTCTCTTGGCTCTAGCTTCGTCCAATGACCGGGTCTAACCAACTTGAATGCCCAAGAGCTGGTCCAATCACCCTTCACAGGGCGTAAGTAGAGAGGTGGCCTTCCCAAAGACAACTAAATAGGAAGCCATTACAACAACAGGAGATAGAATACTCAAGTGGAAGTGGAGGAAAAGGAAACAGATTTGCTTTTGACGATCTTTTGGGTCTCTTGGAAGAAGGAAAGGGTAAGATTGATCTTTGTTTAGCTGGAGAGAAGGGGAAATGGCCTAAAGTAGAACAGAGTTCCTTACCACTTGTTCTTTCCCACAAAGGATTAAAAAAAAAATCTCACAGGAGAGAAAAAGGGGGAAATGTTTAAGGGACGTGATAAACTGACATTAGGAAGGTTCTATTTCTACCCACATGGTCCCTAAGGGGAGTTCCATGCATCTTACCAGGCACATAAAAAGGGGAGTTTCTCTCACCATCACAGAACAGGGAGCAAACTATATGAAATGAGTATAAGTAAATGCTTTCCTATAATTTTCAGGAAAATCCATGTTAGACTTCTGTGGGGAGTCTACCTAATAGGGTAGAGAAAGGTACCAAGGTACCCAGCTACCATCTCAAGGCAGATGGGATAGACTTCATCAGGGTGCCAGGTACGACTATTAGAGAAGTAGATCTCCAAGCCACATGTCCAAGCCACGGTGGAGGCTGTCCCAGCTGAAACCTGCGGGGCAAGGCTGCATGCTGGACGCTCACATGAGAAACAGCACTGCCAGTATAAGACCGACATATGTAAACCAGACAGGGAAACTGGAGACATCCTGCAGAATTGCTATGTTCTAGTCTTCAAATGGATTTCCTCCTTCTTCACACAAAAAAACAAAAAACAAAAAACAAACCTAGGTTTCCACTAAGAAGCCCTTAAACTATTAGTGTCCATAATAATCTCTTTTTTATTTATAATCTCTTTTATTTACAGTCATCTGATATGTGTTGCTGATATCTATAAATTACCATCACAAAAGCATCAGGGTCACAGATTGCTGAAAGCAACTAGGTATTGTAGCTTTAGATAATCAGATATACAAAGTTAGCTGCCGCAATAGGTCCTTTGTTTGTAATAGCATCCCCTAAAACTTCAGAGCACATCAGTAAAAGACAGTCACATGATGGGCTAAGGAAATGTGAGCCATCACTATAAAGGTTTGTTTAAATAAATAAGAATACAAGCATGTACTGAAATTTTATGAAACCAATAAGTAGCACAATTTCAAACAATTAAAAAATTTTAAAGGTAAGAAGATATTTCTGATGTAGAATAAATAAAAATTTACATTTTAAGCATACATAGAATGATATGCTCATTCTAAACTGAGCAAGTTAATAATGCATGGAGTTGTCAGGGAAAAGAAATATGCCAAATTTGTAATAATTATATCTGAAATGAGTGACCTTTATTGTCTTATGTGTTTTGTAGTTTTTTTAAAAAAAGTTACACCTAGAAAAATGTCAATTTTTATAAACAAAAACTATCAAATTACAGAATTTAAGACTTCATTTTTGATTCCACCAACTAGCAAATGAACTCGACCTAGATCTGTAACAGACACGAGCAAACAGTAAATTGAGGCTTTAAAGCTCTTCATCACGTGCCTTCTCCTAAACTACTTAGCTTGAGTTGTTTGCAAAGCAGATGCTATGACAGTAACAGAAATGGCTAACTCTGCTCTGAAGCCTCACAGTTTGAAGAAGGCTGCTACAGTGTAGTTAGCATCTGACTAGGATGCAGCTTGCAGTGGGGCCACTGAGCCCTGCAGTGGCAGGTGGGGGATACTTCAGGCACTTCCAGAGATAGGGGGCGATCTTCTCCCTGTCCCAACACCCGCTGTGCTGTGGCACTTCGTGGGATAAACCTCCCTTCTGCTCTGAGAGCTAGCTTCCTTTCTGAAGGCCGGACCTCCCGGGAGGCTGTGACTCTCCTCGCTGAGGTTTACGCATAGCCCCTCCTAATTCATCCCCAAGAGCAGATGCAGGCAGGCAGTCCCCACCAGAGTGGAGGCCTTCTGCTAGAGTCTATTTTTTGTTATTGGAAATAAAGTAATATTTATTTTCACACAAGTTTATGGACAGAGATCTTTGCTAAATACAAAGTGCATGGCTAAAGCTTGCATCACCGAAAGCTAAACATATCCTTAGAGTAGAAAACACATTCACATGCAGCGATGGCTTGTCATGGCCACTGTCCTTTCATTCATGGTCCTTTGTCTCTTTCACTTTGTGTATTCTGACACCTAGTCTGCAGCAGTACACTGAGCATTTTCTTGTTTTCTAAGAGTCACATTTTGGTCTATTATACAGAAGGACCAGACTAGATTTCTTCTGATTAATACAACCTTATGGCATACACACAGTCAAGGGGTTCCAGAGATAACTTTGGCAGTTTATGGCACAGCACAAATTGGAATTACTGATTTATTTGGAGGTTGGAGCCTTTTTACAAAGCACATTCACAACACACACTCACCCCCCCCCAAACTCATACACACATGTTCACAACACACACATACACACTCATTCACATTCATATCACACACACATACACACTCATTCACATAATATCCATACACATTCATATCACACACACACACACACACTCACACACACATTCATACCACATATGCACACACTCACAAAACACACACACACACACACACACACAATTGCTTCCCTATTGCTATGCCAAAATGGCTGAAAAATCCCATTATAAGATTTTCTCCTTTGGGTTGGTACAATCTGCAGGAAGCCAGCCATTAAAATGCAAATATGACTCCTGAGAGGCAATACATTAATTTATCAGCATCCTTTTAACTTGGGAGAAGCAAAAGAAGAGAGTCCTTGGGATCTTAGAGTGACCAAGCCTTTGAATTTCCACGTAGACCCATCCCCAGCAACCTATTCATGAGAGCTCCGTGCAGCTGCTATGTCCCGACTCAGCTCTTCAGTGATAGAGATTGGATTTAAGACACTGGATGCTTTCTTTCTCCCCAAGAAAGCTCCAGAAATTCTGGGGGCACACTTTAGGACTGACCATTTCCTTCTTGCCCAGGGCAAGTTTCACCTGCGTTTGACTCTACCCACTCTGTCTGGGAATGAAAAGCATGTCTCCTAGAGTTTTAGTGTTCCCCTGGATTGACTGCCAGGGACCCCACCCCCACCCCCAGCAAATGCAGAAAGGGCATCCTTAAAAAGCATGTCTTTGAGAAGTTCTCAACAAATTTACAATGAAGCGGCTTTGGCCAAAGAGTTTGCAAGCTCACTTACAATTCACAGCATCTCCAAAATCAAATGGAGACAGGTTCTAGTACCCGCCTTTCCTGTTTGACTGTTTTAACGCTGTAGGGAAAACCAGTTTTGCCATGGATTGGAGCGATCTCCAGAAAGTGTCAGGAGAACTGGATTCCTGCTTGTCTTCAACGCATGCCCTTTAAGACTCCAAACGAGTCATCTCAATCTTGTTAAAAACTGAGAAGCTTGGGACTGACACAGAACCAAAGTAGGCTCCCATGTCCCCAGTGGTACTAAGCCATGTCCGACAGGGATAAGTGTATGTAGAGAAGCATGTTCTGGTCACGCCTTTTATCCAGGGATGTAGTCATCTACGCACAGGAAGGAGCTTGGAAACTGGCACTACTGAGGCCAGGGAGATGGCTCCCAGGTTAAGAGCACTGGCTGCTCTTGAGGAGGATCCGAGTCCAGTTCCCAGCACCCACGCGGCAGCTCACAACCATCTGCAACTTCAGTTCTTGGCATTGCACTGCCCTCCTCTGACCTCGGTGGGCACTGCACACACATGGCACACTGACCACTGTGCAGACAAACACTCATACACATAGAAATAAAATAATTTAAAAAAACAAAAGAGAAACTAGCACTAAAATCAACTACAAGCTTAACTTTAACTGGAAGTCTTAACTTCCGATTGAACATTGTCTGAACAGTAAATACAGCCAATGTGGCAGAGGTTTTATTAACAACCAAAGTAAGTAAGGCAAGTGAGGGAAAAAAAAAGGGCGGGGGTTGTTATTATCTTTAACTGAGTTAGTTTATGGCAATTCTTCAACTTGCTTCGAGGTTATACCATTAGATGTATTCGCTTTTAGTGTGGCAAGAAAGGAGAAAGAAATGGAGAAGATGCAATCAGAAGATGAAATGAAATTATAATTTTTCAGAACATAGACTTTCATGATTAGAAGTTCAGCTGCGACGTGCTAACACTTTTTTCTCCCAGTGCTAGGGGTCTAAACTAGAACACCATGCATATGAGACAAGCAATCTACAGCTAGGGCCTTCATCTCTCACCCTAGGACTGTGACCATGAGGCCCATCACCTCCTCCTTGGGTGAGCTGAAGAAGACCAGGACCATGGTCTGTGAAACAGTGACGTCATCAAAATTATAAGGAGTCCTGGATCCATATACACACAAACAACAAAAATGGACTCAGCAGGTTATTTTTATATATATCGTTGGGCGCACACACACACACACACAAATACACACACACATAACAATAACAACCAAAGGAAAAGAGGCTATCAGATTAAGAGTAGGAGGGAGGCATGGGAGTTGTTTGTGGGATGGTAGCTGGGAGTGGGTGGACGAAGGAAAAGGATGGGGGAACTGATGTAATTCTATTTCAATTAAAAACATATTAAAATAAAATACAATATAAATTGTATATGGATGATACGTGTATAGATGGATTTATGTGTGTGTGTGTATGGTATGTCTTTCTCCTACCAGACAGTTTCTAAAACCCACAGATGCTCTGAAATCAAAAGGGTCCCTGGTAGCCTGAAACTAACGGGGACTCCTAGATTGCCTCAGAGTAGGGGCTAGTTGCCATGAAAACCACAGATGATTAGGGACTGGGAGGAGAAGAAGTAAGCCACACGGTGAGTTCATCATGCCTACATATTAACCACCACACAGTTCCCAAAGGACAAGGACTGGACAGTCCTGAATGGATGAACACATGGGGGGTCATGGGCCTGGAGAGAGACAAGGGTTTTCAGGATCTCTCACCTTTACCTAGTCTTCAGCATTTTCTTCAACCCACTTGTTTCTGATTGGAATCCTTATAGTAAAAATGAGGAGTCAAAGGTAAGAAGCATTTCTGGGTTCTGCGAATCATTACAGCAAACAGTTTGACTCATGGAAAGTGTCACGGGGCCTCCGATAGACTCAGTGAGCAAGCTAGACTTGCCTGGTATGTGAAGCAGGGGCAGTCTGTGAGCCGTGTGCTCAGTACAATTAGTGCCAGAATTAAATTGAATTGTGCGATACCCAGGTGGAGCTGAAGAATAGCTTGGCGTGGGAGAAGCGCACATCTGTTATCACAAGCGACGTAGTGAAGTGAGGGAACAGGAGAAAAGAACTCCTTCCTTCCTTCCTACTTTAACGCTCATCAGACAAAGTGATTTTCAGCAAAGTATGCAAACCTTCCCTATCCTAGCTTCCTCATTTCCAAACAGCAGTTTTACTTCCTAGCTAATTTGGCTTTTATTAAGACTAATCTGAATTCTAAATAAACTCTTAGAGTTGCTTAGAGATAAACACTGTATAAATAAAGAGCAGAGAACACTCGCTGTTTTAAAGTATATTTTGGAACCTCGAGTCCTTTCCCATGCCAATTGCAGACCTCCTATGAATTTGTGTACACAGTGAACTTCTGTGTTGTGACCTCACTGCCTCCTCCCCTTTCCCTGGCATCAACCCTTCCTTTTTATCTTAACCATCTATTATCTTATCGCCCTTAAAATTGCTCCATGCAGCCTCCTTCCAAGCCCATCTTGAGTTTCCCTTGGAGGCCTGCTCATACTCCCTTGGTTGTCTTAAATAATTCATAGACATAATTTTAAATAGATTATAGTTTTTGCCCCAGTAAAAATAAGCTTTAAAATATTTTCTTTCTCCTAAATAAGAATCGAAAAACCAGATGACTCTTTTCAAGATTTCTGTCCCTCAAAAAACACTTTGGCATGTGTCCCCTGGACCTGCCACAAAAAGCCACACTGGTCGATAACCTCTACGTGACAGATAGCATAAGGGTGTGCCCCCTCCTGGTCTATCACGGACAGCCCTGCCTAATTGGCTACAGTGTCTGGCCCTCATTAGAACCGGCCAGTTCTATACATGGTAAAGAATGCATTTCTGATAATACTTAAGTTAGGTTTGGACCAAGGCCAGAAGTCTCTCTGGCAGACTAAAGCCACTTTTCCAACACTCCGCTTTTAGCAAGAAGATTCATGATAAGGAAATATAAATAAGACATCATGGGTCACTTGGTCACAGGCCCCCACTTCCTCATCCACCTTTCTGCCCTTTTTCAGGCCTGAGGAACCATTTCTAGGCAAGTAGTCACAACCTGTCCTCTACCTCAGTACACTCTCTCTCTCTTTCTCTTTCTCTTTCTCTCTCTCTCTCTCTCTCTCTCTCTCTCTCTCTCTCTCTCTCTCTCTCCATTTAGGACCATCTTTTAGGAGATTGTTTTTTTTTTATTTGAACTTTTTTTTTTTTCCGAGCCTTGGCTGTCCTGGACTCACTTTGTAGACCAGGCTGGCCTCGAACTCACAGCGATCCGCCTGCCTCTGCCTTCCCGAGTGTTGGAATTACAGGCGTGCGCCACCACGCCTGGCTTTAATTTGAACTTTTAACTACAAATTTTAACTGATTTAACCCAGTTCTTCATCCTAAAATCAGACACTTTTGTTAAAGAACATTTTAATTTAAAACACTGTCTGTAAATGGGGCCGGGGAGTGCAAAATTAAAGAAAAAAAATGTACAAACTAGCTGAATTGGACCCCATGAAAGCCAGTGTGAGAGAGTCGTGGCCTTGTTCCTCTGGACAACGTATGGTGACTGGGCCTTGGCCTGGCACTGCGGGCCTGCATCACTACCCCTGACCTAAGAACCGTACATGGAGCAGTGCTCTTTGACCTACATGTCAATATTTATAAAAAGGACATTATTTGAAGTTCCAAAAAAAAAATAAATCATATAAAAACAATAACCAGGGGCTGAGAAAATAACTCAGTGGGCAACATGCTTGTTATGCAAGCCTGAAAACCTGAGTTCAAATCCCCAAAACACACAGAAAAGCTGGTTTGGCAGTATGTACTTATAATGCTGGGGTACAAGACAGTTCCTAGTGCTTCTGGGGCCAGGTGGTCTAACAAAAATGGTAAGAAACCTGCCTCTCACTAATACCATGATGTGCAGTAGAGGAAGACCTCCCGATGCCGACTTCTGGCTTCTGCAAGCACACTCACAGGTGCGTTTACCTGACTGGTACACACAGAAAACCACATAAAAAGCTCAGCCATAAAGACCACACAGTTTGATATATACATATTCACCGTTGACATTCTCTGCCTTCCAGAAAGGTTCATGTGAACCTTATTACTACATGGTCAAAATTCCCTTTAAATATGTGTAAAGAAAGAAATAAAATGCTCAGACAAAACTTATTAATGAAAGAAAAATCCTCCAAAATATAAATAATAGTACTCAATTTAAGATAGCTCCGGTAAAGAAAATAAAAATCGAGCTTTAGCAGTATTGTTTTTCTTAGTTGCTTAATAAGATTTGGGTTCATGTTTAAAACCAACAAGTGACAACCAGAAATGAGCAGGGAGCCGTGACTCACACAAATATCATATCTGACTCTAAGCTTTAGAGCTGGGCAGGAGCTTAAAGGCAGTTTAGTAGTTCCCCGACTTTAGGGACAGAGAACTACAGATCCACTAATGCTGGCGCCCACTGGTAGACAAGCGTCAAAGGGCCTGTCAGCCCAGATTCTCGAGAGATTCTCGCTAGGCATCTGACGAGCAAGAGAAACAGAACACCTAGGAGCGGCAAGCTCTTCAGTAGTGACATGAGCTGATCGCCAAGCACACTCCATGTGGGGGCATCACCAACCAGATCCCACAGCACAAAACATCCAGATTGGTGCAGAGAGACTAAAAAACTACCAGCTACTGTCTTTGTAAGAGGAGGGTTAAAGGCAGGAACAGAAGGGAGCTCAGCCAATGGGTGAGTTTCACTAGGAGTTCATCATCATTGAAATAGTGGAAACACTGCTCCAAACATCCAGTCCAGAAAATTCTCTAACATAACATCCAAATGTGTGTATAAACTGGAGGAGCATTTATTAGAAAGATAGTAGGCATCGTGGTTAAAAACATTATGAACTCTTGAGCAAATCATCCTGTGTTCAAATATTAGCCCTCCGACTTTCTCACTGGGTAACAATAAACAAGTTATTATGTCTCTGTGTCTTCCTCCTCTATAAAAGGAAATAATGTTAATGCTTATTTTGCAGCCACTATTAGGGAAAAAACCTCAGATATTTGCAAAGCACTCAGCATGTTATCTGTGCCAGGAGTACAGAGTACTGTTGTCATCGTCAACGTCATCGTCGTCATGGTCGTCCTCGTCCTCATCCTCATCAACATCAGCAGCATCATATTACAACACCATCTTGGACTCCAGACAAGATATTTTTTTGTAGTGGAGGTCCCTAAAGAAGCTTTTCAGAGTCATGGATCCTAATGATGGGATTATGCGGCAGTATCAGCATATTGTCTACTGTTCACATCCCAGCCTTAGAAATACTGAAGACACTTTGTACATTTCAACCTAAAATAACAGGAAGCCTGGTTCTGAGATTGCCAGGATGACTCAAGAGAAACACTGTGTGCAAATCGGAATCGATTCCCCCACACCTTTGGAGTTAGAGCTCGCCAGCTGCTCTGGGCTTGCAGCGCTACCGATAGACTGCTGGAAGGATTTTCTGTTTAATGGAATTCACTTTTGTGTGTGTGTCCTTTGTGACTGTGCAGTCACAGCACTTACGGAGTTTGGAGAAAGTCCTATATTCGTCCAACCATTTCCCAGATAAGGAAACTGATGCAGAAAAGCATGCTGATAAAGCCAGCATGCGGCTAGTCAATAACAAAGCCCCTGAAGGGAAGTGTTTTCAGAACCTTAGCCATCACTAGTCATCAGAGAACATTCCCAGCTTCATACTATAAATCTGATTAACTAGATCCATATTTTATAAATAAGTAGCTTAAAGAGTAGGAGTACTTCACCCAGTTGAACTTCAAATTACTTTAGATCAAAGTAATGTATCTTTTTTGGATATCAGACTCTTGCTTAAAAATTTATGTGCTTTAAAATTCCTGTTACAGCGAACATAAACACTACATTGAGTTTGATCAGTCAGTGAAAAATTAATCTCAGGGGGTAAATGTTTCATCTTTCAGGGCATTGGAGAACTACATAACAAGCACTTTACTAAATTCCATTCTGGCCCTGAAATCGTCTGTTTATGTCATATGGATGAGCAGCTTGCTGAGAAGCTGGCCATTCCTCACAAGGCCTCCCGTACAAGACGGAGACTCTTCTGGAAGCAATCCCACCCTTCAGCATCTTGCACATTTGCAGTGATCCAGGCATACACACGCAGCTTGCTCGTGCGTGCATTTAACTTGAGATTCAGAGCCGGGTGGATGGGATCTCTCAGACCCACTGTCCACTCTCATCCAATTTCACAAGCCCTGCATCATGTTTTATTGAGTGGACTGCTTTCCCTTTAATGCTCCATCCCGACTCCCATTCCCTTCCCTGCTTGAGCCATCCACTCCAATGTTTATAAAACGTAGGTGCAGTGGTTGTTAATTTTAACTGTCCGAGTAAGGCACACCCGGAAAGCACTACTGCATGAGAGTAGCTATAGGGTACTACCCAGGAGTGGGACTATCGCTGTTCTCAGGAGTGGCCATGACCTGGTGTCTCTAAGGACTACCAGATAAAATCCTCAGAACACCTGGATGGGTCTACACTTCTACTGCCAGGGCAAGAGTGTTTCCCAGCTCCCCCCCCAACAACTGGTGCCATTGCCTTTCTTATATGGTCATCTGTCTAGTGGGTAGCAGAATGTTAGTGGACCACTTCAGATCACCAGCTCTCAGAAATGTTTAAGTCTCCCCCCACCCCATACCCCCATTGAAAATGAGAATTTCTAGATTCCACACTCACCATGCATGAGCCCTGAGCAACTACAGGTGGTATCTTGGGACCATGCACATGAGTTTCCTACACCAATTTGCTCCAGGATTTTTGTTTTGCAAAGCCAGTGATCTCAAAATATTTCTCATGAGCCTTCATGCTCCTGGGAAGAGAGGTTCCCAGCCTTTCTGAAAGTTTCTAACCTCAGCATCTTTGAAACTGGTATACTAGGATTGAAGTCTTGTCATCCTCACTCCCTTTTCCCTTTCTCATTTGCCCCCTCCCTCCTGCTCTTTCTCCCCCATCCTTCCTTCCTTTCGGTCACTTAGATCTTGATATGCTCTCTCTTGCTTATATCCTCCCCACCTCTCCCCCAGGGAGCAGTGTCAATGTTCTTCCTCTGAATAGACAGAAGGCAGCGGGGTAGCTCAGGAAACTAGATTACAAGGGGAAAACAAATTAGGAAACACCTTTTGCATACATCCACTTTTCCACATGAATATTCTTTTTTATTAATTTATTCAGATTACAACTCAATTGTTAACCCATCACTTGTATCCTCCCATTCCCCCCTCCCTCCTGCTTTCACCCTATTCCCCTCCCCTGGGTCTATGACTGAGGGGGACCTCCTCCCCCACTATATGGTCATAGGCTATTAAGTCTCATCTTGGTAGCCTGTTTAGTCTTTCTTTGAATGCCATCAGGCCTCCCTACCAAGAAGAAGTGGTCAAATATGGGGCACCAGAGTTCATGTCAGAGTCAGTCCCCACTCTCCACATAACTGTGGAGAATGTCCTGTCCATTGGGTAGATCAGAGTAGGGGTTTGATGTTTACTACTTGTATTGTCCTTGGTTAGTGCAATAGTTTGAGCAGACACCCCTATGCCCTGATCTACCCATCAGGATGTTCTTCTTCTTCTTCTTTTAAATATATTTTGTTAATTTATTCATATTACATCTCACTTGTTATCCCATCCCTTGTATCCTCCCATTCCTCCCTCCCTCCCATTTTCCCCTTACTTCCCTCCCCTATGACTGTGACTGATGGGGCCCCCCCCCCCCCGTATATGCTCATAGGGTATCAAGTCTCTTCTTGGTAGCCTTCAATGGAATGGCTGAAAAACAAAGAAATGCTCAACCTCCTTAGTCATCAGGGAAATGCAAATCAAAACAACTCTGAGATTCCATCTTACACCCAGCAGAATGGCTAAGATCAAAAACTCAATCAACACCACATGCTGATGAGGATGTGAGAGAGAGGAACACTCCTTCATTGCTGGTGGGAATGCAAACTAGTACAACCACTTTGGAAATCTATCTGGCGCAATCTCAGAAAATTGGGAATAGGACTTCCTCAAGACCCAGCTATTCAGCCGGGCGTGGTGGTGCACGCCTTTAATCCCAGCACTCGGGAGGCAAAGACAGGCAGATCGCTGTGAGTTCAAGGCCAGCCTGGACTACAGAGTCCAGGACAGTCAAGGCTACACAGAGAAACCCTGTCTCGAAAAACAAAAACAAAACAAACAAACAAACAAAAAAAGACCCAGCTATTCCACTCCTTGGAATATACGATGTTCTTCTTATAGGTTTCTAGGACCCTCTGGGTCCTTCTATTTCCCTATTTCCTATATTTGTCTTACCTAGAGTCTCAGTCATGAATATCTTTAACCATCCTAAAGCACTTTACATATCACTTGACCATTTCAGAAACATAGAGAACTCATTACCATTTGTTGATAAAAATAGAAACTGAGACTAAGAAAACGAAGGGCATTTTGTGATGTAATAAGATAGATGACCAGCCGGGCATGGTGGCGCACGCCTTTAGTCCCAGCACTCGGGAGGCAGAGGCAGGTGGATCACTGTGAGTTCGAGGCCAGCCTGGTCTACAAAGTGAGTCCAGGACAGCCAAGGCTACACAGAGAGACCCTGTCTCGAAAAACCAAAAAAAAAAAAAAAAATGATGGATGACCTCCAGGTAACCCATCTTAGAAGACTTTGTGTCTTTTATAATTGTCCCTTGTCCCTGCCTTCCAAGAGCATCAGGAAACTTTTAGAACATGAACTTTCACTCTGTTCTCCCCAGTTTCTCTTTTGTAGATCCAATCATCTGAGCTGAAAGAAGATTCTGGCAAAAACTGAAAATCGTTTTGTTTCTGCTTTTCAACAGTAGTTTACAGTTATTCTTTTTTTTTTTTCTTTTTTATAATTTTTTTTCAAGACAGGGTTTCTCTGTGTGCCCTTGGCTGTCCTAGACTTGCTTTGTAGACCAGGCTGGCCCCAAACTCAGGAGTGCTGGGATTAAAGGCGTGTACCACCACGCCCAGCTTTGCAGTTATTCTTAAGTGCTTGCAAGGACTCTTATTTCATTGCCGGTGACTCACTTATAAGAAATACTTTAAATACTCAGATATTACTGTGCTATTAACAACCAAGCAGGCAGCAGCTCATTTTTCAGACTGCATTGTGCTTACTAATCACATCTTGTGCTGACCAGTTAGTATGAATTAGGAGACTCACGTCGACTAGTGATTTCAAAAGTTAAATCTCTGGGCATAGACACACAGACAGTTTGTTTCAATTATTTAATCATACCCATTTGTTGATAACTTAAGCCTTACCTTGACATCTATCAAAATCTGAAAGTCAAAATACATGTCTGTTTCCATGATCAAACTACGTTAAATCTGCTTGGAGAACACGTTCTTATGCCCCTAGTGTGCACTTGCTTCTTGGTGGTCAGCAAGCACCCCTTGTTGGAGAGAAAAGGACACTTCTTCCCCACAAGCCACCATGATAGATTTAGAGAAATAGTTCAAATCTCAAGTCCTAGTTTTGTCTTCAGGAATATATAAAGAGGGCTGGTGTGTAGCCTAGAGCTAGCATGCTTGCCTGGCATCCATGAGGCCTAGGTTGGTATCTCTAGTACTGAGAAAGAATATAGCATAGGATTGAATGAAATCTTGGATATACAAATCCTGGTACAAAACAAGCACTGGAAATGCTACTTTTATTTCTTTTTCACCTAGAGGAAAAAAAAAATAGAATCACCATGAGAACTACATGTAGCAAAAAATATACAATAAAAATACCACAGATATGTGGGCATTTCACCTTTGAAATGAACCCAGCAACAGTCATGTGAGCCCTTGTTGTTCAAATATGAGGCATGGGTTGGCTTTTGCCTGCAACAGGAACTCCGCATGCTGGTAAAGAGGCATTGCCACTAAAGAACTGTAAACTCTACTTGAGCTTGGAGCAAAAGGTTTTAACACAGTGCTATTGTCATTTAAATGAACTGTTTCAGTCAAACAAATATATTGGTCTCTTTCCCTTCTATGCTGAGTGTCTCTTACATATACAGAGTACTCTTTGAAGCCAAGAAAAGCAAGTCAATTGTATGAGATACTTTGGAAGTAAAGAAATAATGAGAGAAAACTCAAGGCCCATGCATCTTCTTTTAAATATTTATTTATGTTATATATATATGAGTATCTGCATGTACCCCTGCATGCCAGAAGAGGGCATCCCAGTATAGATGGTTGTGAGCCATCATAAGATTGCCAGGAACTGAACTCAGGACCTCTGGAAGAGCAGAGGTGCTCTTAACCGTGGAGCCAGCGTGGACCATGCATCTTTTGAGAAAAATGTGGGTATTTGATGTTGACATCATTCTTATAGGGCCAAGAACTGACGTTGCTGTTGCTGCTGCTTGTTTGTTGGTGGTGGTGGCAGTGGTGATACTTCGTTTTCATAATCATCAAAAAGTACACAATCCAATGACCTCATATGAAAGCCCATTTGTCTACAGGTAGTCATGCTCATTGGGCCCTTTCATATGCAAGCATGATAAACTCCTTCAGAGCTGCCTATGTCTATAACGTATACAATGCATTATTCCTAGAAAAAAATCTCACGTCCATTTGTAGAAAATAGAAGCACACACTTCCAAGTTAGTAAATAGCCAATTAAAAGCTTCCCTCAACAACTGCCCACCCCCCTTCCCTGCTTCAGAGAGCATAGGCAACAGGCCTATGTGGAAAGAGCAAAAGTCAAGCTGGGTCTGAAAGAGTGTGCAGTAACATATAAGGCCTTAGCCCCAAACACAACTAGAAGAAAGAGAACCCAGATGCAGTATAGAGTTGAGAACAAATGACTTATTGAAGTTCCTTAGCATGTAGCTTATTCTACCAGTCCCTCAGAAACACTGTAAGAGCATGGCAAACTCTGTCCCTTTGGCTTCTCCGCTTTGGGAGGGAGAGTGAGCAGCTTGCTATAAATCTGCCTTGAGTGGCCTATAGGTGTCTAACAAGAACTGGACTGAGCTATACGAAGATTATGTAGTTGCCAAGTAAAGTGGGTTTCCTTCTTATATACATGAATCAACTGGTTCTCAGTTAGGTCCAGGAGTCCACCAGCTCATGTAGGTGGGAGGGAGGAGATTAAAAGCCCAGATCCAAATGGCATGAGTTAGGTGGCTCAAGATGCAAAGCCATAGAATGGAATGGTGACAATGGATGAGGAAGATGAGGGACAGACTAAAAACACTGTCATAATTATCATGCCTGAGGACTCTCAGAAGAGTCGTCAAGTAATGCATTACTTTGAGGATAAAAAGACAGAAAACCATCACTGTAACCATCATGTATTCTCCAACACCATGTACCGAGGGCTGCTCCCAAGTGCATTATATATACTAATGTGCTTTATTCTCACAACAGCCCTTCAAGAAAGACACTGTTATTTCCCTTCTTCTACACATGGAGAAACTGATAGACATAAGAGTAAATGGCAGAAGCAGGGTAGAAGACTCAAGTCAGCCCAGAGGCCACTTGTGTCGCTGTTCCACACATTGCCTGTCAGTGGAGTGGAGCAGAAGCCAGTGACTCTTGGCTTGGCCCACACACCCATCGCACAGTATGTCTAAGTCACTGTTCTATTGCTGTGATGAGACACCTTGACCAAGGAAACTCTTATTAGAGCTGCTCTTATAAAGCAATCACTTAATTGGGGCCTTGTTTACAGTTTCAGAGGCTTAGTCCTTTATCATCATGGCAGCAGGAAGGTGTGGTGCTGGAGAAATAGCTAAGAGCCTCATCCTCATCCGTAGGCCAAGAGAGAGAACTGGACCTGGCGTGGGCTTTTTAAAACCCCAAAGCCTACCCTAGGTGACACACTTCCTCCAACAAGCCACACCCACAAATCCTTCTAATCCTTTCAACTTAAAAGCCAAAAAAAAAAACCTCTCTGGTGACTAAGCATTCAATTATATGACCCTATGTGGGCCAATCTTATGGGGAACATGATGCATTCGTCTCCATCTTTTGCTTGCACTAGGAAGCAAAGCTCTGAGCGTGGTGGTCTTCCCTTTTCAGGTTCTCGTCATTGGCCATCACCACACACAAGCTCTTTCAGGACTGGGTGGCCGTAAGATGGTTTGCGAAAGGATCCTGTCTGGCCTTTTTTCTTTGACCCACTCTTATTAAGCCTCTGTAAGAAAAGCTTTCTTAATGAGAAATTCCTCATGAGGGCAAACTTGCCATCCTTTCAGGCCAGATTGTCATGGAAACTTTTATAAAGAAGGAGCCCAACACTGCTGCCTTCACATGGCAAAAGAATCCATGTAGCTATTCGCTTGTAAAATTATACAGATCTATTCACTGTAACAAGTGAGGCAGCAACATAGGTTCATTTAACTGTTGGAAAGACTCACCACCTAATGAAAACAGCATAGTCAGGGCCAGCTAGCTAGCCCCACACTCCAGTCCTCAAGGAACCCAAAATATCATTTCAAAACTAATAATTACAAAGCCAGGATTATAAAATAATTATGAGCTAGGAAAAAATGTGTTTGTCTGTAAAATAATTTGCAACATGTAAATAAACAGGGTCTTATATTCTAAAACAAGGTTAGCATATTATAGCTCTTGGACCCAGTCTGGCTCCCAGGTTGATTTTATATGATCCAGAACCATACACAGCTTTTATCTCTGTCACTCCCAAACCAATTTGAGCCATTGTCTTATTATGTAATCCTCCAACTTGAAATCCTCCTGCCTTGGCACTCTCAATGCTGAGACTGCAAGCATGAACTATCATGCCTGTCTTTTAATGAGCTGGAAAAAAAAACCCAAAGTTAAAATAACATGGAAAACATAAAGCTGTTTTTAAATGTTTAATTATGTGTATGTATATATATATGTGTGTGTGTGTGTGTGTGTGTGTGTGTGTGTGTCTGTGTGTGTGTCTGTGTGTCTGTGTGTGTGTGTGTGTCTGTGTGTGTGTCTGTGTGTCTGTGTGTCTGTGTGTGTATATATATATGTGTGTGTGTGTATGATATATATACATATCAATCAGTGTTTGGGTTTGTGCACATGAGTGCAGTACCCACAGAGGCCAGAAGAGGGCACTGGTTCCCTGAAGCTGGGGGTTACAGGCAGTTGCCAACCATCTCCTGTGGGAACTGAACTCTAACAAAAGCTGTATTCACCCTTAACTGCTGAGCCCTCTCTACAGCCCCTGCCTCCTTTTTATACATTGTAACTCATGACATTTTATTGGAACACAGACATACACGTTTGTTTACTTACCATCTGTGGTATACCATCCATGCTATAAAGGGCCAAACCCTAAACTATTAGTTCACTGGCTTTTTATAGAAAAAAAAATTGTTAACTCTTTGTAAAGTGATAAATAATAAATATGGTGTCTTGACATGTTTTTCAGTATTGAATTATGGTTTTTAATCATTAGGAAACAGTGATTAACTTTTTAATCTATCCTAAATTGACATTGCACCTTATTCCTCAATCTAATAAGTTTCTAGTCCCTAATTTTTCAAGAGGCGTGTTTTCTCCTACACTAAAATGATGCATGACTGATACAAACCAGAGCGTTTCTTCAGACGCCTGGGTGGAGCCAAGCAGGAGACATCCCCTGCTCACGCTCTCTCTTGGCAGGAACACTTTGCTGCTAAGCTCAGAACCAAAACAATTACAGCCAGTGAAGACAGAGCACACGGGCTTCTGTTCCTGCCTCTTGCCCATTTCAGAATCCACAAATCCACAGGAAAATTCTGAGCAGATTTCCATTAAGCATTTCAAAAGACAGGCAGTCTATAGGCCTTCACTTGAAAGCATGGGGTTTGTTATTGTTTGTGCCTGCGTATATTGGTTACATTTCTCTTGAAAGGGGTGATCCATCACAGAATCTGATGGCTGCGCCCTCCTTTTATATTTCATGTGTTCGATGCATAGTTGTCATGTCAGGCAGTCTGCAGAGCCGACTCCCCAAACACATGCATCTAGAATGCTTTCTAAATCTGGCCTCGTCACTGACTTCAAAAGTCATTCCCTGAGCAGAGGCTTTGAAAAAGAGACAAAACAGACTCGTCAGTTATTACAATGCCGTCATCTCCTAGGACCTCATAAGCATGCTGCAATAAATAGGTTTGCTATCGCCCTGAGTTACATAAAAGTTTATTTATATTCAAACGATAGCCCAACCAATAACTTCTTCGTGGGAGGTGCTGTCCAGAAAGAAGTCCCCCACTGAGGGCCAAGGACTCTGTGGTCCAACCCCAGGTCCACAGCGTGCCCACTCCATGAGCTGCAACATGGAGAAAAGGTTCAGTTCTCAAGACAAACTCTCATTGTTCAAATATGCTTTAAAGTTCCCTAGGATCCTATACAGACTTCCCTCCTGTGCTCTTAGTCAGAAAATACTTCATGACTCATCGGTCTCTGTGACTCTTTTAACCAAGTTTGGGGAACCTGCTGTAGCTCAATCAACAGCTCTAAAAATCTACTCCAAAACATCATTTCTATCAAATGCACCACGTTTCCCAAGCAAAATGAGTACCGCATTTCAAGATGTATGTAATTTACTTTCACCTAGAAATATATGAGTTAGTTTTCATAAGTAGCTTTTAAAAGACATAAGCCTTCAGAAAACTCTGCTTAGTCACTGACCGACGGGTTCTCATGGGTAACTAACGCCAATGTCGGCCTCTGCCAGCCATTACAAACTCTGCATAACAAAAAGAAAAATATCTCTCTGCTCCAAAACCAGAATTTTTTGTTAAAAATCGAGCCAAGCAGGATGGGGGGGGGGGGGGGCAGGGGAGTGGGGGGGGGGCAGGGGGAAGGCGGCAGTACATATTTAATTAGACCTAGGCTTGTTGCCTGATTTTCATTAGGCTCCGGCCTGATTCTGATTTGGCTCACTCTAAGTCCTTTTAGGCCACTGGGTACCAAGGCCAGTGCTTATTTTCATGGCTGTTTCAATTCATCAAGAAAATCCTTTGAAAGATGAAAGAAACTCCACATTTTTTCACCTGTTGTTCTTTCTTGTGTGCCTGTCACTTTGCTAGCCAAACTTGCTTCAAGCCAAACCAAATGCTTTCCAAACCTCTACAGCATGCCTTTGAAGATCTTAAGTATTTTCTTATGCTGGCCAGTATAGCTTCCAAATAAGGAATAAAAACATAACGTAGTCCTAAAATTATTTTTTTTTAAATACCAGAAATGCAAAATCACATTCCAGCATGGGCATAAAAGCAAAATTCCTCTTCCCTCAGTTTAGAAGCATTGAGCCAAATACACCTGATGTTCATCACCACACCCCCGGCGCATTGCTTATGTACGACAACGCTCTGCAAAGGCTATATGCTGTTTGGATTACAGCCATTTCACAAGTTTCCCCAGGCTCTCTACAAGAAGTATTCTATGGACCAGGGCCACTCTGAGTGGGCTCCTCTCACTGCTCTGCTGAAATTCACGTTGCTATTTACACGGTTAGCAATGGCTTCCTTATTTCCAACAGCATAGCAATTAGGAACCTAATCTGTCACCGCTGGCTTCAAGCTTTGGCTTTCATCAAAAGGGAAGGAGTTTTCCAAGGAGGAAAAACACAGCGCTACCTTCAAGCTAAAATTAGCTCTGTCTTCCAGACAATACACATTTTCACATGGCTCCAGTGAAACTTGCCTCAAGCAGCTTACTAAGGCAGTACAAGGAGGGCAGTGCGGTAGACACTAGTTTGGGCCATCAAATTTAGCTGAAATCAATTCGAATAAGTAAAAGGTAAAGCAGAAAGGAAAGGGCAACACATCTCATATAAGAATAAATGAGGTTCTAATCTGTGGGTACTTTTTTAAAGAGTCAATGAGACAAAATATAATAGCTAATGCATATACCTAACTTTTTAAAGTAGAGTCGTGATGGTTGTATGAAACATGTACTCGAAAGAAAACCAGTGAAGTAGAAAGTCGAATTGTGTCCCTAGGTGGAACTTGATATCATAATCATAGTTTACCTAAAAGGTAATAATATACATTCTTATGAAGTATTTTCTACATCCTCCATACATGCAGTACTAAGCATGTCTCTTATTTTCTTTAATAGTCTCAATAGCATCATTAAGTATGTGTTTTATATTAATTTGACAGAATCTAGGGCTTAAAATATTAAGAAACTTGTTTTAGAAAACAATTATCCAATGGTGTTAAAGTGACAGTGGAATGCCCAAAATTAACCTCTAAGTCCCACCTGCCCAGGAATCAGGTAAATTCCTAGAATGCTGGGAGTTGTAGTTCCTGGAAAATAACAAAGTCTCATGAGAAATATGGTGGCCTATAGGTTTGTCCTTATAAGCCCCTGCAACGTGTGGCACAAGGCCATTCTAGCTGGAAAATTCCAGGGAACGGTCCTGACCAAAGTACATGTTTTGGTCAGTATTTAATATTTAATAAAGCCTGCCTCAAACTTGACCCAAAATGGTAGAGTTGTTTTTCCTGGCAAATCTCAGGATTAACAAGAATCATCATCTAAAGTCTTACTGAGTAGTAAATTATTCTCTCTGAAGTTTGCAAAGTCAGTCATTTAGACATCTATTAGTGTTTCTCATCCACGCATTTATTTCTTGATATACATCAAATAAGAAAGCAGTAATAACTCCATTATCTCATGGGAACTAGAAACTTACTGCAGTTCGTGTAATGGCTAGGGTTCGTTGTTAACTTGACTAGACTCAGCATCGCCATGGAAACGTCCTCTTAGAAGTGCCTGTAAGGGTGTTTCTAGGAAGGTTTAAATGAAGACGTAGACAGCCCCATTCTGTGGATGGGGACTCCAGATGGAGAAAAGCAGAGAGGACTGGCATGGGTCCCGTGCTTTCTGACTGTGGCACAATGGGACCAGCCACCTCACTTTTGTGGTGTCACCTCTTCCCTGTCATGTGTGCACTGGACCCTCAAACTGTGGCCGACGCTGCCTCTTCCTTCCTCTTGTTGCCCTAGGTCAGGTGTTTCAGCATAGCACCGAACACAGTAAGAGACGTCACTTCTCCAGTTCTTGCTTATTTGGGGGATTTTACCAAAGCGGTACACATCTATCAGAAAATTGATAGTGAGGAGACATGAAACAACTTGTCCCTGCCTAACAAAATGTTCCATCCACCCCTCCCCCCACTCCCATAAGCCTGGGGGGGGGGGGGGAATGAATGAGGTTTTGTTAATCAAATAACTGGGACTCACAGCTTCCTCTGTCTGCTCATCCTGACATAGCTATCAATCAAGCACAAGCAAACCCCTGAGGCCACCTCACCCTGTTACCAGACAAGTCTTGTCAGATACCAGTGGCTTCCATATCTCCCTGCCCTTTTCTGGTTCTAGGAGGGAACACAGGAGAGAGCCTGTGCGTGCACTGCACTCAGTTATAGGGACCCCCAAGTAGCAATGCTTGGACATTATTCGTAGTTTTAGCAAAACAACTCTTAGCACTTGCTTCCAATTTCCTCTCAACTTTCTGAAGGATTAAGACTATAAGACATGACCTCAAGGGAGGCCAGGACTGGCGACACGCCTGAGTCACTGACATCTATTCAGTTTCAAAATGGCCCTCCTCAGATGACTAAGCCTCATTACTCTATTAGTGTCTCCCCTAGGTTCATCATCCCTTATAATAATTTCAGAAATCCTTTCAAAAGTTTAAGAGACGTGACTTCTGAAAGTCCCTACCCACCATAGCATGCCCAGAGAGCATGGCTGAATGTTCACGGAAAGCGCTGTGTAAGTTCACAGCCAGGTTCAAAACGCTCACTCATCCACACACACACTCCTCACTTAGAAACAGAAGCTTGTAGATAGGAGTGCGAGATAGAGTAAACTCTAGTGTATTCTGATATGGTTTCTTCTGGGACTTTAGGAGAGAGGGGTGACAAGACCACCTGAAGATGAGGACCAGGGTCACTAACACGCATGGTGCTTAAAAAAAAACTAAAAGAGAAGAATTAAGTTGAGTTCGGGCAGGAAAGCTCAAGACAGGGATTGGCAAAGTTTGTTTTGTTTTGTTTTTTAAAAGCCTATTTATTAAAAAGTTGACTCTCACGGCCCCTGATAAGATGACTTATATGAGAGAATGTGATTTCCACATCCTCACCCTGGATAGTCTCCTGGTACAGACGGGTGGCGAACTATCACAGCACCCCAACAGACACTTCTCTTCTTGGGCCAGTAAGCTCATGTATCTGTGACCATTACTGTGGGTTGCCTCTGTATTGTTTTTTAAATTATCTGTATTATTAGTATTATCAGTAGGCCCGACTAGCAATCAATTAAGACACAGACACTTATTGTATTTTAAAATAGCCTTAGTTAACCTTGGGCAGGGCAGACATTAATCCTCTAAACTACTTCCCATAGTGGGGCAGGTATCACATACCCAATCCCATGCCATCTGCTTCTAATAATTTCTATCAAGCTACCTCCCATCCATAATCCCACATACTTGTTAATGTTCTTCATCTGAGCTGGATTCTCCATCCACACCATGGGCCATGAGCTTCTCTTCCATCTAGCCCATGGCGGCCTTCCTCTCCTCCTCAGGTCTCTCTCCTTTCTCCTTGTGGCTGGTCTTTCTTCTTCTTCCCAGGATTCCTCTCTCTCTCCTAGCCCCACCTATCTCCTTTGCCCTGCCCAGGTGGGATAGCTTTTTATTAAGCAAAAGGTGGGTCACAGAGACAGCAAGCACTAATTAGCATCAAAATACATCAGACCATCCCCCCCCCGCCCCCCCCCAAGAGCTGCCCACTCCAGAAAACACTTCCTATTGATGTCTGCAGATCTCTTTTTGCACCCTTAGTTATAGCCTGCTGAGCCCACTTAGAGATGCTTGTGTGCATATGATTCCAGGGTTAACCAGTGGCATCAGATAACCAATTAGTGGGCTTCTCTCCAGGAAAGACTAGCTCTCTAGATCTCAGCAGTCTTTAACTCCCTACAGTTTTCTGTCTAGGGATGGGAACCCCTGAGGGTTCCCTAACTTGAGCATCCATGGCACTGCCGTTGCTCAGGCAGCTGTGCCACTGAGGTGGCCTCCCTGCCATTTCTAGGAGATGCAACCTCACAGCAGATTTCCTATTCCTCTGGCTCTTACAATCTTTCTGCCTCCTCTTCCACAATGTGCCCTAGATGTAGATGCAGGAGTTGTGTGGTAGAAATATTGACTGGGTCCTAGGCACCCCACAATTAGTTAACCTCCACATTTTGACTAGTTGTGATTTTCTATAATGCTCTCCATCTGCTGCGAAGAAAAGCTCCTCTGATGAGGTGTAAGAGCTACACTTACCTGTGCGTATAAGGGTAAGTTGGGACGCAGTTGGGAACTATGTTGGTCCAGCAGAAAGGAAACAGCAGATTCTTTTCTACGGTCCACGGCCTCACTAGCCCTGAGAACCTGGCTAGGTTTCCAGTACCAGGCATGACTTCCTTCCTCTTGAGTGGGTCTGCCATCCAATTAGACAGCTATTGGTTACCACCAAGATAGGAATTCCACTATGCCATCCTGGTCATCGTGTGGTTGACAGGAGTCACAGCTGGTTAGGACTAGTGATTGCTTTCTTCCTTTGGCAGCTTGCATAGCACCTACTGATCCTCAGGGAGGCGGCTTTCAGATCAGACCCAGCTGAAATCTTCCAAGCCCTGTGTCCGAAGTGTCTGATGTCTTCAGCAAATAGACACTTACCTTCGGCCTCCAGGAAACAAAAGATACAGCAATGGCAATCGCCTATATTGTTTGGGGCGCCTCTCGGACTGCTCTGACCAACAGTGTAAAAGGAGGTTTCTCATGCCTGATCCTGGGGTCTTTGTTAGACAGTCTATGGCTCTTGTGCGAAGCATTGTCAGCCCAAGAGACATAACTTCATTTAAGATATATATACATGGGCTGGAGAGATGGCTTGGAGGTTGGGAGGGCTGTTCACTCTTCCAGAGGACCCGAGTTCAATTCCCAGCAACCACATGGTTTACAACCATCTATAATGTGATCTGCTGCCCTCTCCTGGCATGCAGGTGTAAATGCAGATAGAGCACGCATACATAAAACAAATAAAGAAATATTAAAAAAATAAAAGATATATATACATTCTCATATAGTGTTCATATATAGTAAAATAATATTTATTTCGTGAGGATTTTTCAAACATTCTTGGTCTTGTTTGCCCCTTCCCTCGCCCTCTCCTTCTTCTCTCCTAAATTAAGCCCCCCTCCCCATTTTCCCATTTCCCACTTCGTATCCGTGATTTCATTTTTCTGTACAGCTGAATAGTATTTCAGTGTTTATAGGCACCAGGTTTCCATCATCCATTCATATGTTGAAGGGCATTTAGGCATTTTCATTTTCTAGACATTGTGAGCAGAGTAAAATTAAACATTGCTAAGCAACTTAGGGCTTCCACATTTGGTGGGGGATATAATTCAGCCCATCACAGATCTAGAGTTACACACTTTCTAAATAAAATGCTGTATAGAAAATAGGAACAGGCAAAACCTTGACAAGTCTTTTAAATCTTGTGTTAAACTGCTGCTTTATAAGGCAGCTGATAAGCTTCAACTACTTCTCTATAGAATCAAGTATTTATTAAATGCTTATTTATGTGTGGCTTAAATTTTGTCAAGTGCCCCTCAGCTTGTGAAGATCTATGTGGCCTAATTTCCGAAATCGAGCCAGGAGATTGATCATTAGAAAGAAATTAGGCCAGCAAGTCACAAAGACAACACATGCTAGCAGAGTCTCTTCCGTAGAAACTACCTGACGTGACTACATTAGCTCCACTTGCCTGAGTTCTGTATTTGTGCGGGATTTCGGTTTGCTTACACACAAGCGTGCAGTGCTTGGTGAATCAGGATCTCCAGGGGGAAGGCCGCAGGAGGCTGTTTTTAACAAGCGCCTACGTTGCTGCCCTCCATGAACTCTCACACCTTTTCCTCCATGAGGCTGGTTCACACAGGGCCTTTCTTAGCCTTGTTCCTGGATAAAGTGCTTCCTGGAGCCGTGATTTTTAGATCTCTCTGCTTATGTTGCCCGAAATGCCAAGCCCACCCACAACTCTTTAGACAGCCCTTAGCAATGATGCATATTTAGGCATTTAAGTAGGCACCTTTCTCTCTTACACTAATTCCTTTTCCCATACCCTAATGTTTCAACGCTGACCAACAATCCAACTGAATCACTAAGTGCAGGTGTCATTACAGGTGCGTGTCCAGCCTTTTTCGGTTTGAGCACTATACACCTTTCAACAGCAATTACTTCCTGAGGTCAGCTGGAGTCCTGTGGAGTGAGCCGGAAGTTTGAAAGCTTTCTGGAGTTCTTAAAATAATGCAAGGCTCTGTACTGTGCACCCACAGACCTTGACCTTCAGAGGTGCATACGGGGTTCCCGTTTTGCGGGACGCACATCCTTCCCATCATATTGTTTGCATTTACTGCCAGCCACTGCAAATTTAAAATGCAAACAGTTTGGTCAATTGTCTCCAGTGGCTACAAATTAAGATTTGACGCAGCCTAGATGCTCTCCCTACTCTGTCTTTTAAAGGCTGCCCGCCGTGAGTCCCGTCCAGAGCTCCCGCTGCCATCCAGAAGGCAAAGTGAAGGAGGGAGCTTGCCTGGAGAGATTAGAATGCATCTCAGAAACTGTGGTCTCGGTAGCAGCCATTTGTGTTGCCATTTGTTGTCTATTCTGCCCCCAAAGGCCGTTTTGTCTTATCTGATGTTGAAATTCTTCCACATAGCTTTGAACACAGAAATATAAGGACAAGCACTCAGTTGGAAATGTGTTTGTGTCTTTTGCTATGCTTGGCATTTCCACTTAAAGTACAGATAAGTATTGACTTTTTGGTTAAGTTCGGAGTCGGTGTCTGGTCCACGTTGACTATGAGCCATTATTTTCTGTCTTCCTTGGGGCCTGGGCCCTGTTAGAAACAAGCACAAAGGACAAAAAGCGGGAGAACAGATGTCAGATAAAGTGTTGTCATTAATTACCCGAAGGTCTTTCCCTTTTGGGACATGAAGATATTTACTTGGGTGATGGCATTGGTGAACAATGGGACAAATGTGAAAATCAGACTTTCATGCTGGTAGATTCTTATGTCATTAAACTCTCCTCCACCACGGAAAATGTTACTGTGTTATCAGTAGGAACACGCAGAGCAGATAACAGGCTGGCTTCCGCGGCTTTTCAGTTACACGTGCAGCACTGCCCCACGGAAGCAATGGTGCCTGTTAGGTTCAGCTGCAGGGGACAGCTGGCATGGTCTGCCCTCTCCCTGGGGGCGGGGCTTCTCCTCTCAGACATTTTGGGTTCACTGGCCCTTTTTGCCCCCCCCCCCACCTTGCCCTTTGCCCATTTCCCACCTCCCTGCCCTCTCCCCTTCCCTCCCCCAACCCTAGAGGGCACTCCCCCTTCCCCTCCCCTTCCCTTGCCGCTTCCAATAAACTTGCTTTTATATATTATAAGCGTCATCGCCACGTAGCCCAATCTGTTTATTTAATCAGTCAGTGATGATTTCTTTCTTTTTTTTTTTTTCTTTTTTCTTTTTTTTTTTTTCTTTTTTTTTGGATTTTCGAGACAGGGTTTCTCTGTGTAGTCTTGGCTGTCCTAGACTCGCTTTGTAGTCCAGGCTGGCCTCGAACTCACATCGATCCGCCTGCCTCTGCCTCCCGAGTGCTGGGATAAAGGCGTGCTCCACCACGCCCGGCCTCAGTGATGATTTCTTAACTGGGTTTACCCAGCACGCGCCCAACTCGGCATTTTAAACTCCATCCAACCATTTGGCTTCAGCATGACCGCTATGGACGTCTAGAACACAGGTGCTTCGCTCGGCCTTTCATGATTTTCCGCCTTGCTCACAGCGGCAACTGTAAACGCCCTAAGAACAGGATGACCCTTCGCTGTTTTCCCCAGGGAACAGTCCTTGTCCTCTGAAAGTAATTTCTTTTTATTCTACCAGCAGACCCTGTACAGTCACAGGACGGTCAAGGGGAGCGCTCTGTTCCCAATGAGGGTATAATTTATTTAAAAGAGAAAATGACAGAGAATTGTGAAAGTAATGGTGACAAAGGGAGCAAAATGTCACTGAGTATCGTGGAAGGAGCCCTCACCATCGGCTAGAATTGAACGGAGCAGTGTCAGCACAAGACCTCAAGACCAGGTTCTCAGCACAAAGGAGATTTATTGTCCCCAGAGGAACAGAGGGCAGGGACTAAGGGACAAGACAGGAGACAGAAGGTGAGGGAGAAAGGGAAAGGAGCAAGGGACAGGGAGGATGGGTATTTGTCTCTGAGGACGTAGGACCACCTCTGGATAGAGAGGAGACACACCTGGCCCATAGGCAAGTGGTGGTTTACAAAGGTAAAGGGGGAAACCCCGTGATGGGATGAAGTATTTAATTTTAACTGGGCATGCTAATTAGGTGAGCCACAGGGAGCTTTTGACTGCTGGACTTCAATACTCTGATAGCTGGACTTTGGTAGACAGCCTCAAGTGGCCAAACAACAGAATGGGACCTTGGTGGCTAGCGTTAGGAATGTAATCTAAGAGTTTAACAAGGTGGAGGGAATGGGGGAAGAGGGCAAAGGTAAAACCTGTCAGTAACTTGTTTGCCATGCGCAGGCTTGCTAGAGCCCTTCCAGAATAGGAATGGAAGCTGCGATCATTTGAATCTAAGAAGGCACCCAAAGGCTCGGGTATTTATAGGCTTGACGCTAGTTGATGAGATTTTAAGAAGTGACTGTGATATAAGGGCCCAGTCTAATGATTAAATTAGTCATTAATTACATGATTAATGCTTTGATGGCCCTGTGCGTAAGTGACATAAACTAGAAGGTGGGACCTGAAAGAAGGCAGTGGCTCCCTGAGCATGTTCCTGGAAGGCTGTATCCAGTTCCTGTTTCTTGCTCCCTTTCTCTTCCCCTCCACCCCTGTTTGCTTCCAGCCCTCTCCACCAAATTATCCTGATAGTGTTCAGCCTCAACTTAGGCAAATGGTGGAGCCAGTCAGTGTTGTTCGGAAGCCTCGAAAACTGTGAACTACGAAATAGATTTCCTCCCTTGATGTCTTTTCTTGTGTACTTTGTCACAATGATTAAAAGTGAGCAACAAAACAGCATCCATGGATAGGTTCATGGAGGCTCGGAAAGCATCTGGCTAGATGAAGGATGAAGACATTCCAGAGTTTCTGTGAAACAAGACATTCCTATTGTGTTGAGTTCCCCACCACTCCTCAAGATTAAAATGTTTTTATCTAAAAAAAATCACTTGGGCGAGGGATATGGCCCAATCGTAGAGAACAAGGCCTTGGATGCAATCTCTATTACCCTCTTAATATTGTCTTTTTTCCCCTCTTAATATTGTTAATGGACCCAGTATATGGCTTGAATGTTGCTTTTAAGAAAAAAATTATGAATTAATACTTATCTGTTTTAGTAACACGTCTAAAGTATAATATAGGTAGATAGATAGATAGATACATAGATAGATAGATAGATAGATAGATAGATAGACAGATACATAGATACATAGATACAGATACCTAGAGATAAATATTTTTATATTATATATAGATATGATATATATGTCTAACATCTTCCTTTTTACTATAGAAGTTATAATTGCCCATGATTCAATCATATGCTTAAATATATATGCATACTTAATGAAAATTTCTCACCTTTTTGGAGAAAAGTTCCTTAACTAGGCTAATGATTTAGTTATGTTAAAAATCGTTTAGGTAATGATAAGCACTCAATAACCACATCTATCAACATTATTACTACATATTTGACCATAAAGTCTGTTTTCAGTATAGGTGTGATGACCCTAACTTGCCAAAAATGTAGGTTCATAATTCATATGAGCCATTTACTAACCCCGTATCCTGAAGCATTCCACATCAACTCTACCAGAAATGGAAAACAATAAGCAAAATTGAAGGTCTTGAGTCATCCTGACTGCATACATGACAGCCCCATGACAAAACCGAAAACAAACATGAGAATCTCAGAAAAGGAGCCAAAACCTCAATTAGGAAGGTCATTCTTGTATAAGTGAACCTGAAAGAGAGAACAGACTCATGGAAAGATGCCAGTGAGGGAGTGAGACCACCACACACAACGGACAGCTTGGCAATTTTTGTCTGGTCCTCTCTATAAAAAAGAGGACCCCATAGAATGCAATTATAAACCAGAAAACAACAACAACAATGACAACGAAATGCAGTTAATCCCAGGCACCACATCAGAGTTCATGAGCCCCTTTGAACTCTAAACCTAGAGATTTACATCAGAATTTCTTGCACAGTTGTGGTTGCTGAGCAGTTTGGGGGAGTGTACATATTCTTCCTTTAAGATATTGTCCAGCAAGTTAATTTGAGACAACTCACTTCACTGATAATCTAGTTTAAGCACAATTTGGATCGTCAGGGTGACCAATGGCGATGGAACTCCAGTCCCTTACAGTCCCAGTCTGTCTGTATTGCAGCAATCGGATTGTTGTAGAGGAGCCCTCTCCCCCATCCTGGACTCCAGCTAATTCGTAGTAAACAGAGGGGACAAAGGGACAGAGTGAACACAGATAAATAAGGCTTCTGCGTCAAGCAGCCCAAATGATTTCACTGGGCACTGAAGGAACAAAGTTGCGCCATTGTTTCAGACAGAAGAGAGTAGTGAAATACAGTACCGTGTCAGGTCACTCAGGCAAACCACATGTGAAGGTACCTGAGCCACTGTCAATCAGCGTATGGAACAGCTTAAATTGCCTGTGTTGATTCAAACTTTGATCATTTTGCCAAGGAGAGGGACTAGCTGAATTTGGAACCTTTGTTTTGATTAGGACTTTTAAAAGCATAAGGATTCAAAGTGGGTAGTGTACAGGGTAGAATTATAGGGTGTACTAAACATGAACTATTTTAATCATACAAACAAAAGGATGCTCCTCATGCCTACCAGTGTGAAGTATAAACATTAAATCTACAGTGGGGTACCACCTTACAGCTCTCCAACCTCCTCACGTGCACACTTCCTCCCACCTGCCCTGGTTATTTCTCCAGTGTACTTGTCACTATAGAACATGATTCTATTTGTCATATTCGTTGCCTGCGTTTCTGTTCTCCACATTCTTCCAGATGCACCTTGCATGAGAAGAGGCATCTTCACTGCCATGCCTAAAACTGCCTGGAAGACCACCTGCCATTGCATTCCTTACTGAATACACAAACGAAGGCCTGCCATCCCTTCAAAGAACAAACCCCAGAGAACTTCAGGAGCTCCTGGAGACACATGAGGCACCACCATCATCAGGAGTATCAGCAGTAGAAGGAAAAACGGGAAAATCCTAAGTGCCCTCAATAGTGGAACGAGCAAATGCATTGTAGTGTGTTTCTACAAGGGAACTTAGTAATTAACGTAAGTTCGCAGTGATTTACACAGATAAAAATCAAAAACTTTGGCTGCGAGAACAAAGCGAACTATCAAAGATGCATGTAGTAATGTATTCCATGTCAAGACAGGAAGGTCACCAGGACAGGAGTAACCTGGGGACAGGGAAGAGGTGGAGGGGGACTGTGAAATCTAAATGAGATCTGTCGTTTTCGTTACTCTAATGTCTTTACCTAGAGGAATAAAGAAAACTACTTGTTAAATGTCATGTGTCTCCATATTTCTGTATTTAAATTAATTTGTAGGTCCTATCTGTCATTTTAATATAAGCAAAAATAACTCTCTCTGCCTTAATAAGTAACTATACCTTCTCTCTATGATAATCATAGTGACAATGGTGACGATGGCTCGCCCATCTTTCTCTTTCTTATATTATTAACATCTCCTATTTTGTTTCTTTTTGTACCATGATTCTTTCCAGAAAGAATTTGATATAGTTTTCAGTAAGAAATAAATAACAATCTAACACAGCAGTTGTTCAAAAAGGCAAAAATGCCAATAATCCAGCGACTAAAGCAAACACTAGTGCCTCCACTGAGGGTCAGACTTTGCTTCAAGTTTCTTGAAGTTCAAATGACGAGCAAACACAGCTGAGTGACTGCATTGCTCTTGACATTTAACGGGGTATCCTGAGAAAGACGATTCATTTCCTAGGGTTACATTTTCAAAGCAATCTCTCATAAAAGACTTGATGTCAGGGACACTGAAAGGGACAATATCTTCAAGCTCACTTTCCCTAAAATCAAAAGTTGGTTTCATATTCTTTTTCTCACAAATACTCTTTTTTTAAAGCGAAAGACATACCATCTTGGTGCTGTTTAGAAAGGCCATTTGTTACTTAGAAGCGAACGTAACACATGTCTTTAGCCAGATAACTAAATCAAAGATAAAATACCCAATCGTTAAGCAGGGTTCATGTCTCTTAGATAATTGTTCTTAAATATAACTTACTTTAAATGAGACATTGATAGGTGAAACTCAACATCCATCAATTAATTATAGTGAGCGACCAGTATCTGTCTGTAGCTGAGTCACTGACCAAGAACAGAGGTTTAATTTCCTTTAGAGAAAAACTGGAAAAAGAAAGTTATAAAAATAAAGGCTCATCATACAGTCCAACTGGTGAAATCTTATGTTTTCTTTTAGCTTTGTCTATTCTTTGAGTCCAAAAACAAAAACAAAAACAAACAAAAAAACCTACTGTTCACAGCCCAAAATCTTAAGTTGATGGCCAAGAGCTATACACTCTAGGAGATACTGTGTTTTTCTGATAGCATTTTCTGTAAGTTTCTGATGTCTATTGTGTAGGAATATGACACAGGGATTGTTGTTTGAGTTAGTTCTAGTTAAATGCTGTAATGGAAAGCATACTTATCTATTAATTATTTCTTTTTTGGGGGGGGAAGATTTTTTTCTTTTATTTCTTTTTTTTCTCCTTTATTAATTTATTCTTGTTACATCTCAATGGTTATCCCATCCCTTGTATCCTCCCATTCTTCCCTCCCTCCCATTTTCCCCTTATTCCCCTCCCCTATGACTGTTCCTGAGGGGGATTACCTCCCCCTGTATATGCTCATAGGGTATCAAGTCTCTTCTTGGTAACCTGCTGTCCTTCCTCTGAGTGCCACCAGGTCTCCCCCTCCAAGGGACATGGTCAAAGGTGAGGCACCAGAGTATGTGAGAAAGTAATATCCCACTCTCCACTCTACTGTGGAGAGTGTTCTGTCCATTGGCTAGATCTGGGTAGGGGTTTAAGGTTTACCGCCTGTGTTGTCCTTGGCTGGTGCCTTAGTTTGAGTGGGACCCCTGAGCCCAAATCTGCCTATCATAATGTTCTACTTGTAGGCTTCTAGGACCCTCTGGGTCCTTCTACTTTGCCATTCTCCCATGCTTCTCTCATCTAGAGTCCCACTAGAATGTCCTCCCCTCTGTCTCAGTTTCCTGGTTATTAATTATTTCTTTTCTACCAGCAAATAAAGAAAAGGTATGTGCATTTGAGGCCAGCCTGGTCTACAAGTCAAGTCCAAGATAGGCAAGGCTACACAGAAAAATCCTGTCTTAACAAACAAAAACAAACGAACAAACAAACAAACAAAAGACTCATGAAATTTTAGGTAAAGACCTTCAGAACAAAGGTGAAAGCGTTTGTGGCAATGATCACTTGCATTTGTAGTGCCTCTCCATCCTCTCATTCCTGCCCTCATCTTACTGCACAGGAACCCTTCGGTTAACACAACCCTTCAGTTAACCCTTCAGCTAAAACAACAGAACTTGACAGCAGTGACAAAGTCTTAGGGAGACTTGACCAAAATCATAGAACTAGTCACTAGCTCAGTCGGGATTCATGGGCCCTGGCTACAAACCCAGCTGTCCTTCTATGCCTCCAGGTCCATCATGCACTCTTGATAAAAGGGCCAAAGTATGAGATTGCTCCTCTCTTTACAAGGCTTTGAAACCTCCTCCCACCTGTGACATGTCAAGAGAGCTCTATGGCTTGAGCAAGTCCCTTAGACCTTTGTGTTTTAAAAAAAAAAGAACTTAGTTCCCAAATTTATATTAAAACTGTTGCAAATTGGAGCCTCTGTGAGATAAATTGAGGTCAGATGATATCATAGGGTGTGCCCCCCTATGACAGCATTTTTGGCCCCGTTTTGATGTGAGTGGCTCGTCTTTTTAACTAGTATACTTGCTCCACTCACCATGAGTTGGCTTCTGCTACACTATGAAGTACCAAATGAACAGTCACCAGAACCTGAGCAGACACAAATGTCTTGCACTTAGATTTCCCAAACTGCAGAATCTCACCTCAAAATAAACTTCCTTCCATGGGGAGTTTGCAGGGCTCAGACCATGACTAACAGCAGAATTAGAAAAGATAAAGTGTTCTGTTATTGCAAGACATTCAGGGGAAAACACTAATGACAATAAAAAGGAATAGATTAACGGGAAAGAATGGAGAGAAAAAAAAAGAAAGGAGAGAGAGAGGGCGAGAGAGAGAAGGAGAAAGGAAAGAAGGAAGGAGGCTGAGAAGCTTATGTAAGGCAGGAGACACTGTTAACAGAACAAAGCAACAGCCTACAGACTGGGAAAAGCTCTTCACCAACCCTACATCTGACAAAGGTCTAATATCCAAACTATATAAAGAACTCAAGAAATTAAACACCACCAAAACAAATAACCCAATTGAGAAATGGGGCTCATAACTAAACAGAGAATTCTCAACAGAGGAATACTGAATGGCTGAGAAACACTTAAAGAAATGCTCAATGTCTTTAGTCATCAGAGAAATGCAAATCAAAACAATTCTGAGATTCCATCTTACACTCATTAGAATGGCTAAGATCAAAAATTCAAGCGACACCACATGCTGGCGAGGATGTGGGGAGAGAGGAACACTCCTTCATTGCTGGTGGGAATGCAAACTAGTACAACCACTTTGGAAATCTAACTGGTGCTTTCTCAGAAAACTGGGAATAGGGTTTCCTCAAGACCCAGCTATTCCACTCCTTGGAATATACCCAGAAGATGCTCCACCACACAACCAGGACATATGTTCAATCATGTTCATAACAGCCTTATTCATAATAGCCAGAACTTGGAAACAGCCTAAATGCCCCTCTGTTGAAGAATGGATAAAGAAACTGTGGTACATTTACACTATGGAATACTACTCAGCTATTAAAAATAAGGGAATCCTGAAATTTGTCAACAAATGGATGGCACTAGAAATGATCATACTGAGTGAGTTAACCCAGAAGCAGAAAGACTCTCATGGTACATACTCACTTATAATTGGGCACTAGCCCAAAAGGCATGTCCCATGAAAGTCTTCACTTACCAGGAGATTGGGATAGATGGGAGGACATCCTACTGGGACTCTAGTTAAGAGAAATATAGGAGATGGGGGAATAGAAAGACCCAGAGGGTCCTAGAAACCACAAGAAGAACATCATGATGGGTGGATCGGGGCCCAGGGGGGGGTCTGTTCAAACTATTGCACTAACCAAAGGACAATACAATAGTAAACATCAAACCCCTACTCTGATCTACCCAATGGACAGGACATTCTCCAAAGTTATGTGGAGAGCAGGGACTGACTGTGACATGAACTCTGGTGCTCCATATTTGACCACCTCCCCTAGGTGGGGAGGCCTGATGGCACTCAAAGAAAGAATAAGCAGGCTCCAAGATGAGACTTGATAGTCTATGACCATATAGTGGGGGAGGAGGTCCCCCTCGGTCATAGACCTAGGGGAGGGGAATAGGGTGAAAGTGGGAGGGAGAGAGGAATGGGAGGATACAAGTAATGGGATGGCAATTGAGTTGTAATCTGAATAAATTAATAAAATAAAAAAAGACAAAGTTTCATGCAAGGATGTGCTTCCACAGATCTTCTCTACACCAGCTCTCCATCACAGAATAATGATGTGCCCCTCAGAGTCACAGCATCTTTTAAATGTGGGCACTCACTTCAAAGGTGGGGTGTCTATTGTGAAGCCTCCTTAATGAGCCTGAATGTCAATAATGCAGCCAGAAACAAAACAGGTGTACACCCCCAAAAGTTAACAGGAAATCACATCCTGTGTTGTAAAAATAACTTTTATTCTCCTTGCTCAATTGTTGTGCTGGAGGCTTACTGTCTCCTTCTGTTAACCTAAGCCTAGTCCTGGAAGCTGCCGGCCTCCATACAATCTAACCTAGGCCTAGAATGTTTTCAGCCTCCAAGACTTACTGCTCAGTAAGCTCGTGCTTTCTTGTTCTTACTGTGTCTGGGCTGGCTGCTTAAACTCAGCTGTTTTGGCTCAAACTCTTCTCCCAGCTGACTTATACAATCTGCCTTCTCTCTCAGCCACAGAATTGCTCAGCTTAGCCTCAAACTAATACCAGCAGTCTTTTCTAGTCTTCTGGCTCCTTCTCATTTTCTGGCTCATTCTGTTTTCACCTGAGTTCTCTCTGCATCCCATCTTCTATTACTGCCTCCCTCTCCACACCGCCCCTTAAATGGCTTCCCTTTCTTCTCTCTTCTCATAAGAGTTGGGCGTATCCTACTGTGTCAAATCTTTCTCTGATTCTTCACTTTTTCTGCCACTCAATTAGACATCACCTTCGAACATGGGTGCTTCCTTCTACTGTGCCACCACGCCAGAACCTAAGCTTTTCTTTATGTGATACTTGCTCTATACCAGGTTGGCCTTGAAATCAGATCTGTTTGCCTCTGTCTCCTGGTGTGTTTGTATTCCAGCTGAATCACACAGACCTGGAAGACCTTTGGATGTGATCTCTTGACAGAGCAGCTGTGTTTTGAATTAGCATCCTTCTACACTGTGTGATGCATGAAATAGTCTTTCAGAAATGAGGTCAATAGCTCTTAATGAATTCATAATTAGATTCAGGACAAAAGCTTTTTGTTTTAAGACAGAAATTAGACCTTCTTTTTTTTAATTTTGTTTCTCTCACATTGCAGCTCAGCATTGTGGGATAAAATTAATTTATTTTAGTATGGAATTGTCTTCATGTTTACTTAATGATCAAGAATAATCTGAAAAAAAGAGCGCTGTCCGGACAGAAGTTGATGATATTCGCTGTCTCTCTAGACTAAAGCTATTCTCCATAGGAAGGAACCATACAGATGGCTCGCCTAGCTAGTGCCATTGGAAAGCCTAGGGACATGCTGCACAGTGTAAGCAGGACATTCTTTTTCATAAGTGTCAGAATAGTTTACATTCAAATACCAGATAAACATAGCTAAGAGACTGGGAGAGCCTGAAGCCCAGAAATACATTAAAAAGTGTTAACTTGCCTAACACAAAGCCAGTGTTGGCCCCATTTATTCAGATAAGTAAGCATGCTGTATTAACTGTTCCTACACCATTCACTTTCCCTTACATAAACAAGCAAGTATCATATCTGATACAGATGAGAGTGTATCAGTATCTAAAGATCCCTTGGGCACACAGATTTTTTGTTTTTAAGTTGGTCATCATAAACAAGATTCTCATAATTATATTCTAAAGATAATGTCCCAGTACTGCCCAAGTGCATGTTCCTGTAGGAATTATGACAACTGCTCAACTGCAATTGGTTGTATGTACATTTCATATATAAAAAGAAAGTTGAATCACTGAAGAGTCAGCATGCACCTCATAGACATAGTAGAAACTTAACCAGAAATGTCAGTGCTTACAAAGACCAAGTAACATAGAGACAGACCTATGAGCATAACACCTGACTTCTCAGTGATGACTCTAAAAGCCAGAGGGACATGGATGGGAGTTCTAAAAACTCTAAGAGACCATGGAGACCAGGAAACCAGACTACTATACCCAGCAAAACTTTCAATTATAATAGATGAAAAAGGAAAAACATTCAATGGGAAAAAAAAACAAATATGTCTACATATCCAGTTCCACAGAAGGTACAAAAGGGTCAGTTGGAAGAAGTTAACCATACCCAAGAAAATACAAAGAATAAATAATCCCAGATGAGCAAATCAAAGAAGGAAAAAATCCATACCCTAACAACTAAATAACAAATCAGGAGACACTGCTCATTGAGAACTGTCAAAATCAGTCGTCTAAGGTCCCAAATAAAAAGGTCCCAGTTAGTATATACTAACTGATGGGATTCAAAAACAGTTATTCAGCATCTAATAAACACATCTTACCACTAAGGATAGACATCAATTCAGGGTAAAAGGATGGAAAAGCTATCCCAAGCAAATAAACTTAAAAGCACGCCAATGTAGTCATCTTAATATCTGACAAAATAGACTTTAAATCAAAACTAATCAGGAGAAATAGAAAAGGCCACTACAAATGCATCAAATGAAAACTCACCAAGAGAATATTGTTTTTCTAAACATCTATACACCAAACACAAAGGCATTCAAGTTCATAAAAGAAACATCACTACAGTTTAAGTCACATATTGACTCTCATACACTGACAGTGGGAGACTTAAAAATCCCACTCTCACAAATAGACAAGTCATTCAGACAAAGCATAAACAGAGAACTGCTGAATCTAACCAACATCATAAATCAAATGGAACTTGCAGATATTTACAGAACATTTCACTGAAACATAAAAGAACATACCTTCTTCTCAGCAGCTCATTGACCACATACTTGGATGCAAGGAAGTCTCAACAAATATGAGAAAACTGAAATAAACACCCATATCCTATCAGGCCACTGTTGATTAAAGCTGGCTGTCAACGAGGACAGAAACAATTGTTTACAAATTCATGGAAGCTCAATAAATCAATAGTGAGTAAAAAATGGGTCAGGACAGAAACTAAGAAAGAAATGTTAAAGCTGTTTATAATTTAATTAAAATGAAAACACAATGAACCCAGATTTGTGGGACAGAATGAACATAGTTCTAAGAGGAAAGATCATAGAATAACGTGCCTACATTAAAAAATTAAAGAGATCTCATGTTAGTAACTTACTGGCACACCTGAAGGCTATAGAACAAAAACAAGTAATAACACAGTAAACAGTAAGAAATAATCAAACCCAGGGCTGATAACAATAAAATAAAAATAATAATACAAAGAATCATTGAAATAAAGAGTTTGTTCTTTGAAAAAAACCAGTAAGATTGATAAACCCTTAGCCAAGTCAACTAAAATATGAAGAGAGGAGAGCCAAATTGACAAAACTAGAGATAAATAGGGACATAACATCAGACACTAAGGAAATCCAGAGTCATTAAAAATATACTTTAAAAATTTGTACTCTGGGTCCTCCCATTCCACCCCACCCTCCTCCATACCACTTACAGTGCTCCAGCCAGAGTCTGGCTGAAAGTCCCAGCATCTATCCCGATGCCCCACTCAGAAGCATCTCCCAGAGGACATCTATGTCCTCAAGGGGACGTGGTCAAAAATGGGGCACCAGAGTTTGTAAGAAAGTCAGACCTCACTCTCCTCTCAACGGTGGAAAATGTCCTGTCCATCGGTTAGATCTGGGTAGGGGTTTGAAGTTTACTGCCTATATTTTCCTTGGCTGGTGCCATAGTTTGAGCAGGACCCCAGGACCCAGATCCGCCTGTCATAATCTTCTTCTTGTAGGTTTCCAGGACCCTCTGGATCCTTCTATTTCCCCATTCTCCCATGCTTCTCTCACCTAGAGTCCCAATAGGATGGCCTCCCCTCTGGCCCACTTTCCTGGTAGGTAAAGTAGACGTGCATGCTATTAAACACTCAAATTTTCAGCTAGCAGGGAGATTGCCCATACACTTCAAGCAATTCTGCCTTTAAAACATCTAATGCCTAAAGCCTGAGACCTATTTCTTAGCAGTGAGATATTTCTCATTTATATGTTTTATTTTTTCTAATTTCTGTATAATCAATTGCACTCGTCAGCTAAGAAAAATCTACACATTTTGAACTCTCTTCTCTTGCCTCTTGGAAACACTCTTCTAAAAATACATTTTAATATTTGATAGACTGTTCTGGTGTGTGTCAGGGCCTGACACCAGCTATCAGCAGGGACTTCAGCAGTAAGAACGGCACGTTTGTTTAACACACTCCAGAAGCAGACATGGTGAGAGGGTGGGGCGGGTACGTGCAGGCTGGGAGCTCATGAACATTGCTGAGCGATGAAAAGACTAGTTAGCCACTTTCCTTAGCTTTCCTTATTTCCAAAGAAATGCTTTCTGTATAACATTACCATTACAGCATAAAAAAAAAAATCCTCTAGAAATTCAAATAACTAAGTCATCTGGGTAAAAAGCTATATAAGCGCTTGACGAAATCCACAGCATCCCTTGATAACCCACTCCAATATCCTGAGGTTGCACTATTTCATATCATATACTTCAGTATAAAATGGGTAACAATAAGGGCAAGGAGGGGACACAGTTCACGTTAAGCATGAGGTCTCATTACGTCCCCGCTATTGTGTTGCTGAGAATGCGAAATCATGTCCAAATGGTTGAAACTGTGGGAGAGAGAAATTTTCTTATCTACCTGAAGGTGTTCAAATTGTCAAAAAGAGTTAAAACATAAAAATGAGCAGCCCTTGGACTATCCAATTATTTATTGTCCATTGGAGAAGACGCCACTTTCTTGTTTGTTTGTTTGTTTTTTTGGAACGGGGTTTCTCTGGGTAGCCTTCACTGTCCTGGATGCACTTTATAGACCAGGCTGGCCTCGAACTCACAGAGATCCACCTGCCTTTGCTTCTGTGAGTGCTGGGATTACAGGCATGTGCTACCACGCCCCCAGCTACCATTTTTTTTAATGGTTTTTTAAAAAGATGTATTTATGCATATGTGCTCTGTTTGCATGTATGCCTGCATGACAGAAGAGGGCAACAGACCCCATTATAGATGGTTGTGAGCCATCATGTGGCTGCTGGGAATTGAACTCAGGGTCTCTGAAAGAGCAGCCAGTGTTCTTAAACTTGGAGCCATCTCTCCAGCCCCCGCCACTTAAATTTTAACTACAGTTATTCTTCCGTGACTAGACCTGCCTTGGAAGAGGAAATACAGAGCATCAAACCAAATTCGCAAGTTACCTATCCACCTCTTTCTACTGTAAAACAAAGCATAGAAACTGCACTGATGTGCTTGGTTGCCAAGGCCCAGTCCCAGACATAAAGCCAAACCATCTTTCTGATGTGGACGGAGGGACCGGTCATCACTCGAAAGCTTCAGGATTCATAGAAACCTTCATCCAAAGAAGCTTGGCACTATAGTTATGGTTGCGCTTCCTTGGCAACTCAAAGTTGTGCTCCCTTGCTGACAGGGAGTAGTTATAGCCAAGCATTAGGAGGTAAGGCCGCATCTCCACGTCATTCATAGTGTAACGCTGGAAAAGTCACACAATTTTCAATTTACAATTAACTGGCTATACTATAGTCATTGGAAAAGGGCAAAACCACTTGACTGTCATCCTTTCATTCTTAATTAAGGCATATGATTACTTATGACATGTTATTCTGTGTTCCCCAGAAGTTCAGGTGAAACGACACTGCTTTTGTGTGGGATATGCAGAGACATGACCAGTCCAGTCCCTGAACAACTTTCTACAAGCAGTTTGCAACTAGCATGCTGTTCTTTGGAGGCTTGCCCTCTGAAAATTAATAACATATTATGCCTTCAAAGCTTTGCCTTTTTATAGGCATTAATTAAATGTTCACCCATGCTAACAGCTAATCACTTTTTCTTCTTTCTTAACATTGATAATGATTGCAGAATAGGAATCTCACAGATTCCATAATGGTTTACTAAGGATACGTTAACAAGTTCAATCAGAACAGTTACTTGAGTAACTACATCTGGGAAGTGCAGAAAAACCATAGGCTGCTAAGAGTCATGGCTTATTTCACAGTTATATTTTACCCCCTAGGCTTAAGGATCCCTCATATTTTTTATATTAGCAAGTTGACGGCTATAAGGACACCCTTTGAGTATCTCCACATAGCATTATCCTTTCTCACGGTGTTCAAAAGGCCCTTTCCAAGCCCTCTAAGCTGCTGAGAGACCAGCTTATTTTCAATCTAAGAGTGTATGATAGGAGCTCCACGGACTGGCCTTATCTAGCATTCCTAATGGTACACCACAAACTAGTCAGCTGAGATTTGTTAGCTTGTTCCCCTGACAAGGCAGCTCGGCTTACCTAAACTGCACATGCAAACTCAGAGAAGTTCTCAACACTCCCAGGTGGACTGCATGGCCAGATCCTTCTACAGAGCTGAGGAGAATCTTAATGGAAGTCATTTGCGGCTGCCAATCTGGAAGGCGCAAGCAGGAGCCTGCGAAGGATCTTAAGTGAACTCTCAGCCACATTCCCCGTCCCCACCCGATACTGCTCTTATTTAGATAGCAGATGGACATATCATAAAATGTGCTCATGATCTGAAAACGTGCCAAAAGGAACAAGCAAGTTCTGACTCCTGGAGAGCCAGAGGTAGGAATGTGGACATGACCCAGGCTAGCGCTGTGCTGAGCAGAAGAGAAAGGCATTAACGCATTGTTGAGCCAGTTGGCTTTCACCAGGCTTGGAAAGGCACCCACTCCTGGCACATTTAAAGAGCTCACCCCCCACCCCCAACTGTAGATGCACTGAGGCTAAAAGCATGGATCAAGGTGTGAGTAATGAGACAGGAGCATAACTGTGTTGTTCTGTGGCCACTACCATTCCCTTTTCCCCTGACGTTAAAGAGACTGGTCCCCTAAAGTCCATAAGCCCTTAAGTTAGATGCAGCCTAAGAGGACTGCACTTTCAGATCAAGTGAATCCCCTTCAACGAATCTACATGTCAGAACTTTCCAAATTCCATCCCTGAAATTCATTCTAAAATTAGAAAGAAAAAAAAAAGGCTTTTTGAAACAAAACAAAACAAAAGCTCACAACTCTAATAAACTGCTAACCTGGAAAATTCTGTCCTTTTTTTCAATATTTTAGCAGCAGAGGGAACAGCAAATAATGTGTTCATTCACCCACACTTACAGACACAAAGACACACATTGATACAAACACAGTCACACGCACAGAGACACTAACAGACACAGTCTCTCTCTCTCTCTCACACAGACACAGACACACACACACACACACACACACAGAGACACACATACATACATACACACAGATACAGACAGTCATACACACACACACACACAAACACACACACACAGTGTCTAGTAGTTCCGTCCTATTCACTCCAAAATAAACATACACTCCTAAGTGAAAACGCCAGCCTAAAGATTACAAGAAGCTTCCCTGCATAACCTGAAGACCCATAAGGCTTTCTTTCGTACTTTACTTTCTCTCTCCTGTATCTCCTCATTTCTCAGAAGTTTTCAATCCACACAGAGAACCCTGGTTTCCCGATTGCTGTAACTAGGCAGGTATCAGTAGAGAAATAAACAGCTAAGTTATGTATTTTCACACCCACATCACTACATATCAACTAGCATCTTCTTTCCTCCCTTGGTTTTCAAGCTATAGCCCCTGAACGTAGGTGCCTTGGACATTGCCTCCTGTCGGCAGCCTTGTTCGGTTCCTCTGTGCTGACAGAACGAAGCTCCTCTACAGGCTGCTCTGCTACTTCATTTTTAACAGGAAGATATCGTTTTAAACATCCCACCAGAATTAATAAACACCGTACTGCCTCCTAGACCATCCGCTGCATGAGGACAAAGCCCATATTCCTCACTATAAGATCATGTCTTTACCCAAAGTTTACCAGCATAGAAATGCATGCTGTTCATACATGAATGAAATAAGTGAGGACAACCTCATACTGTAGGAAGCTCTGTATCAGATCTGACGACCTTGGCAAGCAGTCGGCTTTGGAAGGAGCATGAGTGGAGGGAAGATCTAATTTAACTGAAAGTTGGGGCAATTTAGAATTAAAAAGAAGAAAACCAAAGCGGCATAGAGTCTCTTTCCAAAAATTTTTGTTAAATATTGGAGTTTGGGACTCATTCAATTCATATGAATGGAGACAGCAAAATACTTTAAAAAGTAGGTACTGATACTGCCATCACTGAATGTCTGTGTCTGGAAACCCCTGACCTTCCAAGGCTTCAGTCAGGAGAGGAAGGCAGAGGTACTGAAGCAAGCCAGTCGAGGAAATGAACAGCAGGAACCCAGACCAACCTTCTTCATCCTGGGCCCCCTAACACGGAACCGTGGGGCATGGTGGGTAATCTCCGGAAAGGAAGTGAGAAGCCAGCACGATCCCCAAGAGAAGTTGCTGCTCCAGCTTTAGCCTCCTTCTCAGACTCTCAGCATCTGATCACAAATTCCTGAGTCAACTGTGATCTTACAGCAGGCAAGGAGGGAGATGGTGCCTTCCGTGAGAGCTAGAAAGCATAATTCAGTTAGCTGACTAGCGGATGATAATGGCACAGGGTTGCTGTGAAAAGTCACAGGACCCACGAAATGGCTCCAACAGCCAGGAATAAACCTCACAACACCAAGTCCCCAGACAACGCGCAAGCTTCTTTCAAAGGCCAACTCTGACTTACTGTTGCTTTTGTTATGTAAGGCTTGGTTTCACCTTTACGTGTGATGAACTTCAAGGGCTTTTCGTAGTTTGTTATCAAAAAGGAAGAGGACAGGGATGGTGAGATAGCTCAGCGTCTTGGAGCATTTGTGTCCCATGTTGACCTAAGTTAAGCCTCTGGGACCCACATAGTAGGTGGAAAGAGCAGACCAGAACAGATTCTTGAAAATTGTCTTTTGACTTGCATGTGGCACTAGCACCCTTGCACAAGCACACACACACACACACACACACACACGAACACACACGCACACACACATACCACAACACAGAGAGAAATAGTATAATTTTTAAAATATTTAAAAGATATATACTTTTATTTTATGTGTATATTGTTTTACGTTTGCCTACGTGTACGTGTGCGCGCCAAGTGTATGTCTGGTGCCTGAAGAGGACAAAAGAAGGAATCAGGTCCCTTGGAATTGGAGTCACAGGTGGTTATGAGTCACCATGTGGGTCCTAGGAACCAAACTCAGGTCCTCTGAAAGAGCAGCCTGTGTTCTTAACCACTGAGCCATCACATATAAAGGGGAAATCAGTCCTCAAGTAGCAGGTGCAACAATAAGTCAGCTTATGAGTCAACCGAGCCATCTCTCCAGCTCAAATAAATGCCATTTTTTATGAAATTTAAAAGAAGGGAACTTATTAGGAAGATCTCTCATCAAAGCTGGACACTTAGGATCTGGAAACTTCCCCTAGAAATGAAAACTTAGTGCCCTCTCCTCAGCTCCATCCTGTTAACTCCAAATATGGCCATTCTACTGAGCCGATGCCCTCGCACTTTGGCCTCTCCTACTACCCCCCATCATCTACACCCAACTGCAGAGACAGAACCTTGGCAATGTATCCACTCTGGACACTGTTTCCACTAAACAAAAGGACTCACCTCTCCAGAAAAAGATAAATAAAGACCTCAGTGTGGCTAATCTTTTCAACTCAAGCATCCAGTGAATTCTCCAGGAAAATAAATCCGGTGAGTAGAGTTCATCAGGTCAGCAGGAGGAAACAACACTGGGGAAAAAGTCCTGAAGAATATCTGAATCCTTGGCAGAGTATACCCTTTGGCCTGCTAAGACAATGTTAGCAAACAGGAAATGCTTTTCTAAAATAACTCTAGAAGAGAAGGTGTAAAGTGCATTCAAGCTGAACATACGACTACTGACAAAAGGAACTTTCAGGACCTGGGATGCAGCCCAGTTGGTGGAGTTCTTGCCTAGTATGCATGAAGCCCTGGGCTTACTCCTGGGTATAAACTAGGAGTGGTGGTGCTTATCTGTAAGCTCAGCATTCAGGACACAGAGGCAGGAGCATCAAAGGTATGAGTTCATTCTTGGATATGCGAAGCCAGCCTCGCCTGTTTGAGGACAGCTGATATACATGAGAAAACTCTCAAAGAAACAAGAATAGACTGGAAGGGAGGAAGGAACTGACTTTCCAGTGTGTGTCTAGAGTCAGAGGTAACACACTAGGCATCAACACTAGGTGTACAGGAAAGTTCTTTTGCTGATTTCAAATCCTGGGCATATGCTTGGCTGGGAACAAACATCCTGAGGGACAGACAGACACTTCAGAGAGAAAATCCCTCAGAAATGGAGTCAGCACACCACACCTGTTAAAGCGTGTAGCCAAAAAGGCTATTTCCCAACCGTCAGCCTTTTTACCCTACCCCCGAAAAGGTACATCTGGAAGTAGCCCTAACGCTGTAACTTCACCTGCGACACAACCTTTCCATACTCAGGCCAAGCAGCCCAACTCTCCGAGTAGTTAAGACTTAAGGAGCCTCTTTTTTTTATTATTTTATTAATTTATTCATATTACATATCAGTTGTTATCCCATCCCTTGTATCCTCCCATTCCTCCCTCCCTCCCATTTTCCCCTTATTCCCCTCCCCTATGTCTGTGACTGAGGGGGACCTTCTCCCCCTGTATATGCTCATAGGGTATCAAGTGCAGTAAACCTCGTACCCCTACCTAGATCTAACCAATGGACAGGACATTCTCCATAGTTGAGTGGAGAGTGGGATCTGACTTTCACATGAACTCTGGTGCCCCAGATTTGACCACGTCCCCTGGATGGGGAGGCCTGATGGCACTCAGAGGAAGGATAGCAGGAGCCTCTTTCCTTAGACAAGTAAAGACTTCCTAGAGGTGGCTGACCCTCACACAAGCCCAACACAGTATCACCCCACAGATGCAACGCCATCTTGAGAGTGATAATTCTGTCTCAAGTAGTTTTTATATGGGCCTACTGACATCTCATCTTTAGGCTTAGGGCATATTTGTGTTTAGGATCCTGTACATATGCGTATACCAACGGAACTGCAGTTGAGAACTTAAAACTGATAACAGTTTTTAAACCATGTGACAAGCGACTCAACAGAACTTGCAGCTCCTTCAGAGGACTAGTGGGAGTCACAGGCTCACAACTGCCTATAACTCTGGCTCGGAGGGATCTGACACCCTCTTCTGGCCTCTATACACACACACACATACATACACACACACACACACACACACACACACACACACACACACACACACGTCAGGTCCCAGCCCGAGGGAAAAATCGAATCAGGGTTCACCTGAAAGAGGGAGTGGGGATTGAAAGTAGGATACAGAGATGCGAGAAATAACGAATCAAGTCAGGACATTTCTGATCAAGATTCACTTTATTGCTGACTAGCAGGAACATATATAGGGCAAGGTCAATAGGATCTATTCTTATCTCACTCACCCTAGCCTCTGGGCAAGAATGCAATAGCCTAAATCACTCCCTGTAGAACTTCCTAGTTCTCTGAGTAGTTCCTTGTAAGAACTTCCTAGATCCTCTGGGTGGTTCCAAGTTAAGACTTCTCTACTTCTTTCAAAGGTAAATAGTCCAAGGATGGCCTAGAACACAAGACCTCGTGAGGTAAAGGTCAGCAACTTTAAGGTCACAGCATACAGCCTAAGCAAGGATTTCTGACATGGCAGAATTTTGGCAGGGCCCCCCCCCCCACACACATTCACACTCGCAAAGGCACACACACATGCACACACAGATAGTAGATGCGTAAAAAGAATAAAATAAATATAAACCACATGACAAAAGGCTCAAACTTGTCTGGTTTTTGTTCTACAAATCAAGTATATATTTAATTCTTTGTAATTTTTTTTTACTACATTTAGAAAGAGGACAGACAGAAGAATATGAGAATAAATCTTACTTGAAAACATTTTTAAGATTTCTCACACATGTCATAATGTAAACCATCCATACAAAAATATTTTCAGTTGGAATATGAATAATACATGTGAGCATGCATTATGTAGAGAAGCTATTGTATACAATGTACACGTGTGTCCTGGGTATTTATGTTCCTAATAAAGACTATGAGACGGAATGAATTCCATATATCTAGGCGTCAGCAGCACTGAGATCATTTGGCAATAATTACCACAGGTTTCCCAGTATCAATCCTTCGCCATATATTTTATGCTCACTAGCTTTACCTCTTATTCATTTATTTATAAACTAAAAAACACTTGTACCTATGCACCTGGAGGAGTTGTCTGAATACTAAATAGCCTACCGTTTCCTACACAGCATGTTCCTCTCACTCTTCACCAATGTGTGAGTGAGTGGCAGCTTTCTCTACAATCGTCTTTCACTTGCTTATTCATCCATCCAGATGGCTCTGCTTTCTACCCTGCTCTCTGGCAAGCTGCAGGCAAGATGAATTCAAGACACAGAAAACTATGCAGAGGACCTCTTGTGACCATAGTCGCGCCCCTGTTGTCAAGAAGCACACACCTAACACCCATTTGTCTTGAGTTTGAAAGGCACAAGGGAAGAAGCGTCCACATAGCCACTTCATTACCACCACCTTCTATCCACTTTCATGAATCACAGTGAGGCATCCCACAGAGCGCTACCATGACCACCTTCCAACAACTGACTTGGTATTTTCTTCTTGCTTAAATCGCATGATCACTTTCCTAGAATTCACCATATTCATGCTTGCTTAGATAACTCCTAGGAGGACATCATGACAGAAGCTCTTTGTGAACCACTCAGATCACGTGATGTATTGGTTATGTTTTATCTAAATGATATGAAAACAAAAGAGGAATGAGGATAATGTAAGACATTACCATCCCAGGTTTGCTATAATTCTCCTGGATTACAATATGGCTCCAAATGATAAAAAACTTAATCTATTACCAACCATTACACTCACAGGTGATCACTGTAGGTCATCACTAGTTCTACATTTCAGCAATTTATAAAAATAAATAAAAACAAATAAAAGTATCTTCGATGTGTAGTTTTCAGAATTTTATAAGCTAAAATCATATTTAGTCTTGAGAGAATGCAGACGAAAACTAAATGGTGAAAGAAATAAGTTTGATGGACATTTTCTTCAGATGAGCATTCATAAGTCATCTTGTTAGGAAAACCTTAAAGAAGATTTCCCATGGCCCTCTATCACCCAACTACAGTCTCAAGTTGGATTGACATCCACTCTTCTCAATGTTTTGTTCAAATGCTTACCACTTCCTGCTATAGATGCACTGTAACTATGCACATTCCACCTGTCCCACTGAACAGTGGCTGATTAAGATCACAGAATAGGTATCACTCCACTTTTTTCTCTCCAATACTTGTAAAAAAAAATGCTTGTTAAATTACATTAGAGATAATTAAGTAAAACACTGAAATAGGATGTTTATGACAACTAGCCTTAAGCTGGAAAATGACCACACATAAGGAGTGGAGAAAACTCTAAGAGAGTGCAAATGAACACAAAACTGTGTTTTCAGAAAAAGATCACATAGCCGGATTAAAAAGCTGAGTGTGCTGTATAGTTTTATGTCAACTTGACCCAAGGAAGCATCGAGAAGAAGAAACTATGACTATAAGATCAGGCTGTAGGCAAACTTCAAAGGCATTCTCTTAATTAGTGATGATGGGGGAGAGCCCACATCATTGTGGGTGGTGCCACCCCTGAGCTGGTGGTCCTGGGTTCTACAAAAAGCAGGCTGGAAACACCATGGAGAACAAGCTAGTAAAGCAGCACCCCTCAATGGCCTCTGCATCAGCTCCTGCCTCAGGTTCCTGCTCTGTTGGGGTGTCTATCCTGACTTCAGTATGGACAGCAATATGGAAGTACAAGCTGAATAAATCATTTTCTCCCTAAGTTGCTTTGGTCATGATGCTTCATCACAGCAATAGAAAAGCCTAACTAAGCCACTAAGATATGCCTCTTACTGCCCATACGTGATTGTTACTGTTGATCGTCAATGGGACGGAATCTCGATTCACCTAGACACTTCTGTGCAGAATACTTTAAGTGAGGTTAACCTCTGGCACGCATCCTGGTTGGGGTGGTGTAGTAAGACCTACCCTAAAAGAAGGATGTGCCATCTGGTGTTCTTGGGTCCTGGACTACATCAAAAGGAAAAGCCAGCTGAGCATGAGCATTCCCCCCCCCCCATTCTCTGCTTCTTGACTGTAGGTGCCATGTGACCAGCTGCTACCCCCTCAGGCTCCTGCCGCCATGACTGCCCCACTCTGTGGCCTGTACCTATGAACTGTGAACAAACATAAGCTGTCCTTAAGTTGCTTTTGCCAGGTTATTTTATAGTAGCAACAGGAAAAACAACTAAGAAACCACATGCTGCTTAGTTTGTATTATTTTGTTTCTTTGTTTGTTTGTTTTGTCAATTTGACACAAACCCAGGTCATCTAAGAAGATGGAAACTCAGCTGAGAAAATAGCTCCATCAAACTGGCCTGTAGGCAACTCTGTGGGGGTATTTTCTTGATCAACAGTTGATGTGGGATGGCCCATCCCAGGATGGGTAGTACCACCTCTGGTCTAGTGGTCCTGACCAGACAGCAAACAGAGCTAGGCATGAGGAGCAAACCAGTAAGCAATGTTCCTCAGTAGTTTCCCTAGTTCCTGCCCCACCACCACCACCACCACCACCCCCAGGTTCCTTCCCTACTTGAGTTCCTCCTGCCTTGGCTTCCTTCAATAATGGACTGTGATCGTGACTTGTAAGATGGAATAAAGCCCCTTTTCCAAGTCGCTCTTGGTCATGACCTTCATTACAGCAAGAGAAAATAAACTTGAACTTGGACAACCAAATCACAACGACCAGGAAACTCTCTTAAAATGCTAAACTCAACTGAAATGGTATGTTGGAAAACAGAATTTACATAGCCCAAAAATATCATTAGATAGCAAGTGAATGAGACTTCTAGAACAACAAAACTCTTTATCCAGTAATTAGTTTTGGAATGCCATCTTGAGAGAGAGTTATGCTACTCTTGTTTTTAGATTTGTTTGTTTATGGTGTGTGTCATCCAAGCACGTCCCTGCCTGCATATGGCGGTCAGAGGACAACTTGATGGAGTCGGATTTTCTGGGGCTTGAATTCATGCCCTCAGGCCTGGTGGCAAGGTCCTTCACCAGCTGAACGATGTCACTGGCTCTGTGCGTGTGACTCTTCTTCTTGCTCAAATATTGGTTTTAACTACGTTTTCAAATGTCAGAATAGAAAAGAGTCCACTTGGGAGGCTGAGAGGATGGTTCGGTTGGTAACATGCTTGCCTCCGCAGCACACGGACCTAAGCTTGAGTTCCAGAACTCAGCCAGCTTGGCCTGCTTGGTGAGTTCCCAGCCAAGGAGAGACCTTGTTTCACTGACACTGTTTCAAAACCAAAGTGGGAGCTGGACTGGTGGCTTAGTGGGTGAAGCACCTGCCTCTCAAGTGTGAGGACCTGATGGGCGCTTTCTATCATGATCCTAGACAGTAGACCTGGTGTGGGGTTTTGAAACGTCAAAGCCCGCTCTCAGTGACACTCCTCTTCCAATAAGGCCACACCTCCTAATCCTTTCCAAACGTCCATTCCCTAGTGATTAAGCATTCAAATATATGAGCCTATGGGGGACACTATCATCCAAGCCACTGCAAACACTGTAGCACGTGTGTCTATAATCTACGCACTACTGCCCTAAGAGGGGAGATGGAGACAGCAGGGTACCCAGAAGCTCAAAGGCCAGCTGGTCTGGCTCACGCAGCAGACTGTCAAAATAAGAAGATGAAGACCAACACCCAGGCCCTCCACATTCCACATTCCACATGCCCACACAAATGCTCGTGTGCACACATATAAAAATTAATAATAAAATAAAACATTTCAATGCTAAAAATCTTTATAGATAATGTAGAATTGAGGACCAATCTATTTAATATAGTGGTTGGTTGCCACAGGTTACAATAAATTGCAGTGTGTCTATCCTGCTTTTAAAGTGTTATAAAATATGCACCAATTTTAAATACTTATATCTTACATAAATATATGTTTTTATATTTTCCTTCACAGATTTGTTCTCAGGAAACCGCACTGGTGCCATTACCTTATAAAACATGAGGATTTTTGTACGGGGGCCTTTGGATTTTTTTTTAACTTTTGCTTTCACAACAAATTGGTAAATTATATTCACTTACAGAATATAATCTGATGTTATGAATTACTAATATAATGTGCTTAGGGTGTTGTTTTTAAATTGAATGCCCCCACAGTGATCATAAATCTTACTTTCTAGGAAAGGTTCTTAGCAACTGAAGACTTTTCTGAGAATCCAGACACTTCCTGAAAGAGGCTTAAAGGGAAGCACTTTGGAATCAGGAAGGGAAAATCATTTTCAAAAGATCCTAGATGTATTTAATGAGTTGTTAAATATGTAAATCATTTGTTAAGAAAGGCATTTCAAAACACAACCATATTTCATATACATAGACTCTGAATTTAGTGTCCCTAAAGTCAGATTACATTTCAGGCACATATGTCCTGGTAATAAGCAAGAAGGCTTATGAACCAGATAAATAGCAGTGTTTTCCTTATGTCCTTCATACCAATTTGCTGCTCCTGGCTTAATTTAAAGCCACGCCCATAAACCCTGCTCCTCCACATTGTTAAAGCAAGCATTTCATTTTATTTATACATATATTACTTTCTATTAATTATTCACTTTACATCCAGTCATAGCCCCCTCTGTCCTCTCCCCCCTTCTTCTCACCCTCCCTCCCTGTTACCCCCAACATTCATTCCTTACTCCCTAGAGAAGGGGAACCCCACCCCCAGCATATGAAGTCACATCGTGGGGACTGAGGGCATCCCCATCCCCTGTGGCACAGCAAGACAGCCCCGCCAGAGGAAAGCAACAAGAGAACAGACGGCAGAGTCCACGTCAGAGCCAGCCCCCCATTTCCCTCACTAGGGCACCCCCATGATGAACAGTTGCCCATCAGCTACAACTATTCAGGGTGCCCAGATCCAGTCCATGTATGGTCCCTGGCCAGAGCCCCAGGCTCCACAGGCCTGCCCTGGGCCCTGGTTAGTTGGCTCTGTTGGTCCTCCCATGGAGCTTCTATCCCCTTAGTCCTCCATCCTTCCCCTAACGCTTTCCCAAGACTCCCCAAGCTGCACCCCATGTTTGGCTGTGGGTCTCTGAATTTGTTTCCATCAACTGCTTGGTGGAGCCACTCAGAGGGCAGCCATGCTAGGCTCCCATCTGCAATCATAGCAGAGTGTATTCAATATTGCCAGGGGTTGGCAGTCTCCCATGAGTGGGCCTCAGGTTGCATGATTTCCTTATTTTTAATAGCTGAGCAGTATTCCACTGTGTAAATGTCCCGGTTTCTTTATCCATTCTTTGGTTGAGGGACATCTGAGTTGTTTTCAGTTTCTGGCTATTATGAACAAAGCAGCTATGAACATAGTTGATCAAGTGTCCTTGTTGTACAATGGGGCATCTTTCATATAGCTGGGTATATACATGGTATAGTGGGGTCTTGATGTAAGGCTATTCCTAATTTCCTGAGAAAGTACTAGATTGATTTCCAAAGTGGTTGTACAACTTTGCACTCCCGCCGATTGCTGGAGGAGTGTTCCCCTTTTCCACATTCTCGTCAGCATGTGCTGTTGCTTGTGGTTTTCATCTTAGCCATTTGGACAGGCGTGAGATGGAATCTCAGAGTTGTTTTGATTTGTATTTACCTGATAACTACAGATGTTGAGCATTTCTTTAAGTGTTTCTTGGCCATTTGATATTACTCTGTTGAGAATTCTGTTTAGCTCTGTACCCCAATTTTTAATTGTATTATTTGGTTTGATTGTGTTTAATTTCTTGAGTTCTTTATATATTTTAGATATTAGCACTTTGTCAAATGTACGGTTGGTAAAGATCTTTTCCAAATCTGTAAGTTGCTGTTTTGTCCTATTGAAGGTGTCCTTTGACTTACAGAAGCTTTTCAGTTTTATGAGGTCCCATTTATTAATTGTTGATCTTAGAGCCTGAGCTGTTGGTGTTCTGTTCAGAAGTTGTCTCCTGTGCCAATGAGTTCAAGGATCTTCCCCACTTTCTCTTCTAATAGATTTAGTGTCTCTTATTTTATGTTGAGGTATTTGATCCACTTGGACTTGAGTTTTGTGCACAGTGATAGATATGGATCTATTTGCATTTTTCTACATGTGATCATCCAGTAAAACCGGCACCATTGGTAAAGATGCTTTCATTTTTCCAATGTATGGTTTTGGCTTCTTTGTCAAAAATTAGTGTGCATCGGTGTGTGGGTTTATTTCTGGGTCTTTGATTCTATTCCATTGACCAACAAGTCTATTTCTGTGCTAATACAGTGCAGTTTTTATCACTACAGCTCTGTAGTATAGCTTGAAGTCAGGGATGGAGATACCTCCAGAAGTTCTATGGTTGTATGGGCTTGTTTTTAGCTATTCTGGTTTTTTGTTTGTTTGTTTTTCCATATGAAGTTTATAATTGTTCCTTCACGGTCTGTAAAGAATCATGTTGGTATTTTTATGGGGATTGCATTAAATCTGTCAATTAATTTTGGTAAAATGACCATTTTTACTATGTTAATCCTACTGATCCATGAGCATAGGAGATCTTTGCATATTCTCATATTTGAAGTTCTTGTCATACAAGTCTTTGACTTGCTTGGTTAGAGTTACAGCAAGATATTTTATATTATCTGTGGTTATTGTGAAGAATATAGTTTCCCTAATTTCTTTCTTATCCCATTTGTCATTTGTATACAAGAGGGCTACTGGGTTTTTTTTTCTTTTTTTTTTTCTTTTTTTTTTTTTAATATTTGGAGCTAGAAGTAATTTCTCCTTTATTAGTCCAGGTTTTCATACAGGAACATATCTTATTTTGCAAATTAGGGCCCATTAGATGCATTCTGTAGATATAACTCTTTTTTTTTTTACTGTTTTTTTATTAATTTATTCTTGTTATATCTCAATGGTTATCCCATCCCTTGTATCCTCCCATTCTTCCCTCCCTCCCATTTTCCCCTTATTCCCCTCCCCTATGACTGTTCCTGAGGGGGATTAGCTCCCCCTGTATATGCTCATAGGGGCTACTGGTTTTTTAAATTAATCTTGTATCCTGCCACTTTGCTGAAGGTGTTTATCAGCTATAGGAGTTATTTGGTGGAATTTTGGGGGTCACTTATGTATATTATTATATCGTCTGCAAATAGCAATACTTTGACTTCTCCCTTTCCAATTTGTACCCCCTTGATCTCCTGTATTTGTCTTATTGCTCTAGCTAGAACTTCAAGTATTATATTAAAGAGATATGGAGAGAATGAGCAGGCAGCCTTGTCTTGTCCCTGATTTTAGTGCAATTGCTTTGGGTTTCTCTCTAATTTTATGTTGGCTATCAGCTTGCTGAAATTTATTATGTTTAGGCATGGGCCCTGTATGCCTGATCTCTCCAAGACTTTTATCATGAAGGGGTGTTATATTTTTGTCAAAGGCTTTTTCTCCATTTAATGAGACAATCGTGATTTTTTTCTTTCAGTTTGTTAATACGATGGATTGTATCGATGAATTTTCATATGTTGAACCATCCTTGCATTCCTGGGATGAAACCTACTTGATCATGGGGGAAGATGTATTTGTCCTTGGATTTGGTTTGCTAGTATTTTATTGAGTATTTTTGCGTCAATGGTCATGAGAGAAAATGGTCTTAAATTCCCTTTTTTGTTGAATCTTTGTGTGGTTTAGGAATCAGGGTGACCATTGCTTCATAGAATGAGTTTGGCAATATACTTTCTCCTTTTATTTTGTAGAATAGCTTGAGAAGCATTGCTATTAGCTCTTCGTTAAATGCATAGTAGAATTCTGTGCTAAAACCATCTGGTCCTGGGCTTTTTTTGGGGGGGGGGGGAAGAAGACTTTTGATGACTGCTTCTATTTCCTTAGAGATTATTGGCTGGTTTAAACTGTTTACCTGATCTTGATTTAACTTTGGTAAGTGAAATCTATCAAGAAAATCATCCATTTTCTTTAGATTTTTCTAATTTGTGGAATGCAGGCTTTTGAACTAAAGCACAATGATTCTTTGGCTTTCCTCCATGTCTGTTGTTATGTCCTCCATTTCATTTCTGATTTTGTTAATTTGGATACTCTCCCTCTGTTTTGTAGTTCGTTTGGCTAAGGGTTTGTCTATCTTGTTGATTTTCTCAAAGAAAGAGCTCTTGGTTTCATTGATTCTTTGTATTGTGTTCTTTGTTTCTAAATTATTGATTTTTGACCTAAGTTTGATTACTTACTATCATCTCCTTCTATATGATGTGTTTGCTTCTTTTTGTTCTAGAGCTTTCAAGTGTGATGTTAAGTTGCTAGTATGAGAATGCTCCAATTTCTTTATGAAGGCACTGAGTGCTATGAACTTTCCTCTTAGCCCTGCTTTCACTGGGTCCCATAAGTTTGGGTATGTTTGTTGTGCCTTCATTTTCACTGAACTCAATAAAATCTTTAATTTCTTTCTTTCTCTCATCCCTGACCCAGTGGTCATTGAGTAGGGAGTTTTTCACTTTCCATGAGTTTGTAGGTTCTCTGTTGTTTCTGTTGTTCTTGAAATCCAGCTTTAATCCATGGTGGTCTGATAAGATACAAGGGGTTATTTTAATCTTCTTGTATCTGTTGAACCTTGTTTTGTGACTGAGTATATGGCCAATTTTGGAGAAGGCTCTGTGAGGTGCTGAGAAGAAGGTATATTCTTTTGTATTTGGGTGAAATGCTCTATAGATATCTGTTAGGTCAATTTGATTCATGATGTCTGTTAGTTTCCTTATTTCTCTGTTTAGTTTCTGTCTCAATGATCTGTCTATTGGTGAGAATGGGGTGTTGAAGTCTCCCACCATTAATGTATGTGGTTCAATATGTGATTTAAGCTTTACTAATGTTTCTTTTATGAATGTGTGTGCCCTTGCATTTTGGGTATAGATATTCAGACTTAAGGCATTGTCTTAGTGTATTTTCCCTTTGATGAGTATGAAGTGTCTTTCCTATTTCTTTTTATTAATTTTGCTTGAAAGTCTATTTTATTGTATACTAGAGTGGCTACTCCAGCTTGCTCCTTGGGTCTATTTGCTTGGAAAACATTTTTCCAGCCTTTACTCTATCTTTATTGCTGAGGTGCTTTTTTTTTTTTTTTTTTTTTTGTATGCTACAGAATGATGGGTCCTGTTTTTGCATCCATTCTGTTCTAGAGGTGCCATATGGCCCTGGGTTTTATTGCTTGTATTCTTACACTGACCTCTAGCCATCTGGTCTACCCTGGTGTTAGTAAGTCTGTTGGTGCCTGCTGGTAGTGGGTCTCTAGGATTGTAGGTAGAGCTGGTGGTCCCAAGTGCTGGTCGACCTCTGGTTTTCCTGGGTGGTAGCAGACTTCTGGAGATACAGGGAGAACTTGTAGTCTTTCATGGTTGCTGGTCTCTGGGATTGCAGGTGGATATGGGGTTCAGGAAATAGGTCAGGCTGGGAATTGTTGGGCCCTGATGGCTGTCTGTCTCTGCTGCTCCCTGATGGTTGGTGTTGTTCCTTGATGGCAGCTAGTCCCCAGGAGTGTTGTTTCTTGATGGCTGCTGGTTTCCAGGACTGTTCCCTGGTAACTGGCTGGCTTCAGGACTGTTGCTCCTTGATGGTTGTCTGTCTCCAAGACTGTTGTTCCTCAATGGCTGCCTGTCTTCTAGACTACAGATGGAGATTGGGTCTGGGAAATGGAGCATGCCCAGGAGATGGAAGGTGGATGCACTGATTGGGGCTGGCACAGATGGCCCCAGGGCAGACAGTGCCTCTGGTGGCAGGCTCGGTTGTTTCCTAATGGCTGCTAGTATCTGGGATTGTAGGTGGAGATGGAGCCTGTGAAATGGGGCATGACAGGGAGATGGAGAGTGGAGCACACTGGGGAGGGGGGAAGGGATCTGGTGAACACAGCCCAGGGTAGACTTCACCTCTGCTGGCAGCTCTATTGCTCCATTGTGGCTGCTGGTCTCTAGGACTGCAGGTGAAGATGGGAACCCCAGGAGCTGGTGCGCGGACTTCCCTGCTGGGATGGAACTCTGAGGGCCTATTTGTACATATAGTAAAATGGATGCTTTGCTCTGGTAATCATGCATGGTCTCTCTTGGGTTCAAAGTAGCATCCGAGGGTTTCACAAAATCTGAGCTGGAAATTACAGTCCTGAGCTAAGACCCTGGCAACACAGGATTATAGAAGGAGCTGGTATTATTTCAAGCCAGGATTTCCTCCCATATCCAATTTCACCCAAAGTCGGGCATTAGTCAGCCTGCCTGCACCTTTCATATTGCAGAAAGGAGATTTGATTAATGTGATTTCTTTGTGGAAAAATCTAAGAAGATTACAGCACAATGATATAGGGAAAGCATCCCCTTTCTCAACCTGACACTCCAGCGCTGCAGAGAGGCCACCAATCCTGTCAGGACAGTGTTAATGCTAACTGCATCTGAAAGACGAAAAACCCACCACGGGGGGGGGGGGGGGGAGAATCTTTCCATTTTTCACATTTCAGTTTTTGTCTCTAGATCTAGAGGCTGATGTTGATTCTCCTCTGTGTAACTTAGCAGCGGTTCCCAACCCTCCTAACGCTGTGACCCTTTAATATAGTTCCTCATGTTGTCGCAATGCCCAACCATCAAACTATTTTCATTGATACTTGATAACTGTAATTTTCAAGTATTATGAATTGTAACGTACATATCTGATCATGCAAGATATCTGATGTGTGACCCCTGTAAAAGGGTCGTTTGACACCCCCCAGGGGTTTGAAACTTACCTGTTGAGAACCACTAGTATGTTGGCAGGAGAGTGCGTCATTCAGGGAAAACTTCGCCAGTTGTTTCCTCCATTCTCCTCACCCTCTTTGTGGAGCTGTGTTCCCTTGGGGACAAAGTAGGACCTTTTACACATGTCTGTAGTCGGTGAAGCACAATCAAAATAAATCCAGTTGCAATCATTGGTGTTCTGATAACTACTTCCCGTGTGTATACTATGTCTTTCTGACATAAGGAAATCAATTCACAACTGATAAGCATGCATATATATCCATAAGCACATCAAACGCCAGGCATCTCTTTCATTTTTATTTTACATATGCCTGCATGAAAAGAATATGCTGAGAGAAAAAAAAAGAATAAGATTAAAATAACTTTCCCTCGACCCTTTCAACTTTCAGACAGTGGGTACCAAGCTCCCATGGCTTTGTTCAAGTGAAAGGTGTTTAAGGGTGCACTAGATCAGGAAGCAAATCACTCTGAAAGAGCAGTCCCAAGGTTGTTTTCTCTTTAGACTATCACAGTAGACGTGAATCTACAGATGCAGTAACAATAGAAAGGTTTACAGAGCGACCATTTCTCTGCCACCAGCTAAGACACCTTAGGGCTCACAGGTAAAACTCTCTGCTACACTGACGAGGAGCCCCTTGATCCCAGAGGTCTCTTCAGAAACCCGACAGCCCATACGAGGCTATTTAAATGGACTCAAAATCTACCTTACTTCCCAGTAAGGGAAGAAAACTCATAAACCTGATGCTTTGCATGATGACCTCAAATACAGTGTATACTCTCATGTCACAACACTGAACGCCGATTTTTAAAATAAGATGGGCTTTTGACAGTTGTTACTATCATTTTCATAGTCAGTTAGAGCACACTAGTAGTATGCTAGCTAGTCAGTTACTTTAAAAACTACTGTGTTTTGATACATTACTACATTAGCCAAGTGTGAGAAAAAGCTCAAAATAAATCATCTTAGAAAAAGCAATATAGCTAGCGTAAGGGGACAGAGTCACTAGAAGCTCAGCGTCCATCCTCAAGCAAAATCCTATGGTTCTACTCTTAGAATCATAAAGGTAAATATGTATATATGAGTGGGTGTGTGGTGACACCTGCCTCCTTTGAACCTGCACACACACACACACACCATAGAGAAGAAACAATAGAGTGGGTCATGGGTGTCCTTGTGATCCATTATTAGCAGCGTGAACCACATAAAATTGCACTGAAAACCAATAGTGATCAAATATCAATAATTTCTTATGTGCCCATCAAGCACTTACTACTTCGCCATAGTTCACAGCGGATCTAAGATGTGTCTACCTATCCTTATTTCTGCCAGCACCCTACTTGAGTGAGTAATGAACATTAAAGTCCACAGATCACAGTTATACAACTTCATGAATTTTCACAAACTGAGCACATCCATGTAGTTAGGACATAATTCAACAATAGTCTAGTCTTATAAATGGGCTCATAAAATGTGTTCTTAGGACACTTAACTATTTTCATGCTACCTTGTATTTGAATCAACGTGATGTTTCGGGTTGTTTTGTGTAGCACCAAATGACTCGTTCTTGTTGTTAACATTCTTCTGCACAACTAAAAACCGTTCCTTCCAGTGTTGATGAACCAGTGTGATCATTGTTTGTTAGTTTCTAGTGTAATAAGGGAAGGAGTTGCCCTGCCTGAAGCTCTTCTCCTGCTTTGCCTCATAGTTTAAAATTCATCAGTCTTACTATGGTACGGACCATTGTTCCACCATGCTTTGACTACATTCTCTCTGTCTCTCTCTCTGTCTCTCTCTCTGTCTCTCTCTCTGTCTCTGTCTCTGTCTCTCTGTCTCTGTCTCTCTGTCTCTGTCTCTCTCTCTGTCTCTGTCTCTGTCTCTCTCTCTCTCTGTCTCTCTCTCTCTCTCTCTCTCTCTCTCTCTCTCTCTCTCTCTCTCTCTCTCTCTCTCTCTCTCTCACAGGCTAAATGCTTTGCTATTCCTGAGATGTTCTTCCTGACTACTACCACCCCATCTCCGCCATTAGGTCATTGTTGGTCTTCAATAAATGACAATTTAATGTGGGTCACTATATTCCTAGACATGATCCTAAGGGTTTCTGTGACTTATTCTGTTGCTTCAGGGCTGGCTGGGACTATCTTCTCAGGGATGGCTTCATCAGCCTTTGTCCTCCAGACAGTCTCTTTACTCTCCTTCGCAGAGCCCTGTATGTTTTTGTTTGGGTTTTCATGTTGTCAATGAGAGTGCAGTGTTAAGTGTAAAGCACTAACGTTTGATAGAAGAAAAACGTAATTTGAGTAATTTGATTCTTTTTAATGCAAAGCTCCACCTAGGAGAAAAAAAAAAAAGGAATGTAGTACCTATGGTACAGCCAAACCTCCGTTCACTGAATCAAGTAAACCAGTTTTAATAGAAACATCATTCTAGATGGTTTATACAATGTAAATTATTGCTGGGGTTTTTGTTGTTGTTGTTGTTTTATTTTGTTTTCATGGTTAACAGTTCTTCAGTTTTTAATCTGCTGCTTTGGCATCTCAAGCTCTCAGTGTAAGACATAAGGGCTCCAAGATGTTCCCACCTGGAGAAACATCGAGAGTGAAGTCTTATTGCTCCATCTCCAGATTGTTAATAAGATTCCCAAGGTACCTACAACATGCCTGTGGGAGTGTTTCCTACAGGGGAGGGGCACAGACTTTCCACAAAACCATAAAGAGCTGCAAGAACAAAATCTTTTCATCTGAAAAAAAGGACAGTTTTATACAGAGACCATGTACAATGTTTTCTACAAGGTACAAAATGTTTCTGCAGAGAAAAAAAATGAAACGAATTTTACTCTGGTTTTCCAAACTAAGCCAGAGTTTTCAATCAAGTAACTAGAGAAAGAAAGCCAACATGTTTGTGCAGTTTTCAAGTTCTGGACATTTCTAATTATGCAAAGAAAAGTGGTATGTGAGAAAAGTAATGTATTTTTAAAGCATAGTAGAGAAATTAAATGTGTTCTGTTGAGGTTAACTTCTTCATAAAATAAGCTTCTTATCCTGGCAAGAAATGGGTCACAGCAATAAAAGTATGCTGTAAATTCAACTTGACAAATGAGAAAATTAATTCCGGAGGGGATGGCCTATTAAAGGGATATTTTAATTTAATCATGCAATGAATATTTTGAGTCGCTTCTATACATCCAAGAAACTGCCTTGCATATTTTAACAAGGTAAAACATAGTATTAGTTAATATAGTAATAATTTGTTCTGTTGCTAACATCTCAGTCATAATATAGAAAGATCAAATATAAGAAAAAAGGTTAGGTTCCTGTATAGACATGCCAGCTCCTAATATTTGCTTATGAACTTCAGATTTCAGTGTATTATATCCATGACTTATGATATGGGCAGAGCATTAATCACTTCAGGGAGCAGACAGACCGGCTGCTTCTTTGGCATTAAATGTGATATGATGCCACCTTATGGCTGAAAAGTAAACCTGAAGGTTTGGGATGATAAACAAGGTTGTGAATGACTGCTATGTGCCCCCTTAGATCTGTGGGGAAAGATGCTGATTACTACCAACCTGCAAAATCAAAACACACAGAACCAACTTATTCCTGGGAAGAAAATGCAAAGCAGCTGCAATGGCAAGGGTGCCACATTGGGCTACAGCTGAAGTCTGGCATGTCTGGCATGTGGCTACAATGTAAGAATGCCACATCTGGCTTACAGCTATAATGCAAGGGTGCCACGTGTGGCTTACAACTGCAATGAAACAATGCCCTGGCTTACAGCTGCAATGGCGTGGTGCCTCACCTGGCTTATAGACACGATGCAAGGGTGCCACAGTTATCTCACATCAAAAGTCTTCCCACATCATTCTCTCAAGGAGCTACTCATTTGTCTGCCATAGTAGGATTTTTCATAACCTATGTCCCTTGAGTCTTTCTTTTATAAGTAGGTATTCTTAAGACTAGTTGATTTTTACATCAACATTCAAAAGCTAAATGTGCTACCAGATTAAGATTTTTGAATTGATTACATCTGGTTTACTAAGTCGTATGTTGACTCACATGAAAGTGCCATTCTTGTAGGTCAAAAAGTTCCCAGATAACAAATATTTTCTGTTTGTTAATCAAATGCCATTCGGGGCCAGAGAAATGATAAAGAGTCTATGCTGCTTTTCTAGAGGACCCACGTTCTAGAGGACTCACAAGCTCCTGGTACTCTGCTCCAGGGGACCAGACAGCATCTTCTGGCATCTGAGGGCACTGCACACACACACACACACACACACACACACACACACACACACACACAAATAATTAACAATAATAGACGTTAAAGAGAATACAGCTCTTTAGGAGTCAGTCAAAAAACAAAAGGTACCAACACTCAAATGATAAACAAGTGTAATGGAAACACGGTCTGGCATTAATGTCAATCCATCCCACTAAACAGACGTCGTTCATTCACAGCACTTCTCTATGGCGTCCTGTCCTCTTCAGGGCACCGTTATCCCTCCACAGACAACACTGATCTACTGATTGCTTTCCTTTTGTGTTTGTTTTGGTGTTTTGATAGAATTTTTCTGTGTAGCCCTGGCTGTCTTAGAATTCACTCTGTAGACTAGGCTGGCCTCCAACTCAGAGATGTGCCTACCCCTGCCACTCTAGTACTGAGATTAAAAGCATTTGCCACCATGTCTGGCTTTCCTAATTACTTTCATGTAAGCAAGGTTGACCTTTCTCTCAATTCCCACTTTAAAATCAACATCGTCAACCAAATTTTTGTAGATCTGGTTAATTTTCTTTCTTTCTTTCTTTCTTTCTTTCTTTCTTTCTTTTTTTTCTGTGCACTGAATCCAGGCACTCTAGGAAACACAGATCCTTTAATGCACATTTAAAAAAAAATACTGTCTCTAAAATTCTTTGTCCTCTCAGCATTGCTATAATACTTCCTGGGAAAACAAAGCAACTTCCGCTGTGAGTACTACCTAAGATGGTTGTGTCTTTTTTTTTTTTTTTTTTTTTTTTTTTTTTGGTTTTTCGAGACAGGGTTTCTCTATGTATCCTAGGCTGTCCTGGACTCACTTTTGTAGACCAGGCTGGCCTCGAACTCACAGCGATCCGCCTGCCTCTGCCTCCCGAGTGCTGGGATTAAAGGCGTGCAAGATGGTTGTGTCTTATCCTAGACTATGCTTTCAGTTTTCCCAACAAACATGACAATAGATAAGACTCCCCAGTGAGTTTTAATAGAGATTGTCAGTGCTCAGCTTTTGAACCCTTGTGTAGGAAGGTTATTCCATCTTGGCAGTAAACTTTTGAAAAAGGTCAAAGGAATGCTAGAGAAACAAACTCAGTTGAAAGCAAGACTCTAGGAAGGACCTGTTCATATAAAACTAGAATGTGAATTCAAAATGTTAAATTTAAAAATATGTTAACATTAAGACAAAGTGGATGGGGGGGTATATGGAAATTCTGTATTCTCTGCAACTTTTGTGCATCTAAAGTTATTCTGAGTAAATGGCTAGTTTTTTTTAAACTGGTTTTCGAGGAGTCAGAAAGAGCCCGCCTTCTGACAGTTTTCACAGAGGGAGGCCTTTCCCTCCTTTGCGCACTTATGTGTTCTATGCAGACAGATTCTCCTACATCCTAAGGGTTTGAAGTTGTCATCTGATGGCTGAGGAGAAAGACCCGCAGGATGCTTCCTGGATTGAAGTTGCCTGTTCAGACGCCAGTGTAGCTAGAGATACTTGCTCTGTGAGCTTAGCCAGGTCACCTCCCTCTCTGAGCTTCCCTTTCATCTCACCATCTCACACCTGCAGAGATGGATACAGCTCGCCTTCCACCTCTTTTGGATCACTTCCCCCTAGATGAGGCTGTCTTGACTGGTCTCATTGAAAGAGGTTGAGTTTAGTCCTGATGGGACTTGATGTGCCTGGGTGGGTTGGCAGGGTAGGGGAGGGGGGACAGGAGGAGAGGAAGGAAGGGGCTGCAATAAGGATGTAAAGTGAATAAATTAATGAGAAAAATAAAAAAACAAAATAAAAAAACACAGAAAACAAAAAGTTAACATATATTTTTGGTCTTTTGTGTGTAGCCCTGACTGTGACTGTCCTGTCCTGGAACTAGCTCTGTAAACCGGGCTGGCATCAAACTCACAGAGACCTACCTGCATCTGCCTCCTGGGATTAAAGGCATGCGCCACCACCACCCGGATAGACCCTGCTCTTTGAGTTGCCATAGAAACACTGGAGCTTCTTCATAAGTAATGGCATCTGTCCATCATGAATTCCAGTTTCAGCCCTGAATTTGAGTATGTGTCTAAGTCATCGTTTCTGTTAGCTGATGATCACATTGATGCTTAAATAGAAAAATAAGCACCAATACTTCCTTTTCTAGATGTTTGTTTTACTTCTGGTAGAGCACAAAGATCTAAAACTCTACTTTCCGAACTCTATTTACAGTTGAGAAAGGAGTTGTGCCCAGATTCTCACAAACGCCGAGCTGTCTATTCAAGTGCCTCTCAGACCCTCCCGGTTGACTGCCATTACACTCCTGACGCACGCACGCACGCACGCACGCGCTCTCTCTCTCTCCCTCCCTCTCCCTCCCCCTCCCCCTCCCCCTCCCCCTTCCCATCCCCCTTCCCATCCCCCTCCTCTTCCTTCTCCTCTCTCTGTTTAACCTTTTGGCTCCTTGAGAGAAGTAGCAGAAGCCACAGCGTGGGGAATGGAGAATGGAGATTCTTAGAAGTCGCTGAGGGTGCAGCATGCATGAACATCATCTCTCTCCTCTTGGGTAGTTTTTGCTACTGCTGTCTGTTGGGGAGAGAAGAGAGGGTTGTTTTGTTTTGTTTTGTTTTGTTTTGTTTTGTTTTGTCCCAAGGTCACACCTGCAGAAAAAGAATTTAGAAGTTTCACAACTAGAAAAAATCAAAACCCTTAAAGTATTGGCTGCTGGTGGTGCACACAGCTCCCATGAGAAGGAGAGCGGCAGGATCTCCGAGTTCCTGTAGCACATGATACACCAGGCTGTGCGTGAAGAGGAACTCCACTCATCAAATGCAACCTCCCTGCCTTGCCTTTTCCCCCTGCATATTTGCTTTTCCTGGGAAATGACTAACCTCTTTTCTTGCTCTAGGCCCCGAGTACACATCCTTGCAACTTGAGAAATCCCCGTTGCACAACCCAGAAACTTCACAACCCTCCAAGCTCCACAAGTCAAGTCTCCCCTACAGTCCAGAAAAATACTTAAGGAAAGATGTCTGCCCCTCTTCAAAGGACCCAGAGGCAGAAAGGGACATCTGGGACTACTCCACCTCGGCTTCCCAGGCTGGCTGCTCTACTTCCTCACTGAAAACAGTGAGCAGTGCATGCTGTGTGGATGGTTACCATAACACACAGGATCCCATGACTATGCATGGTTAAGACATGTTAATAAAAATGATTTAAAATTCTAAAACTATTTTTAAAAAGCACACTGGAAACCACAAGCATATTGAAAAGCCAAAATGCCATCATAATGTAAAGATCTTCCCAAGCTCAAACATATGGAAATTTGAAGCGACCATGTCTCTCACTATGACTACCAGCCACGTGCAGCTATTTATATTAAAGTTAATTTGAAGGACAATGAATTTGATAGTCCTTTCTCAAACCCACTAGTCACTGAGAGTAGTTCCATGGTCGCAGAAAGCTACGCCAGGCAGACTGCTAGAAGTAGTACAAGGGGCTGCATTCAGACTCTGTAGGTCCGACTATGTGATCTTTAGTTCCTTTCATGAACATTCATGGAGCATCATCTTCATGGAACATTGTACAAGGAGCAGTAGCATGTACAAAGACAGCATCTGAGCATCAGGAATTTGTATTTGAGAGTTAGAAATAGACATGGAAGTCTTCTGGACATGACACGGCCATTGCACTCACGAGCTCACTGCAGCCATGATGATATGTACAAAACTTGCACAAGGTTGGGCCCATAAAAAATGTCATCATGTGCTGGGCATGGTGGGAGCACTCAGGGAGGCAGAGGCAGTCAGATCTCTGTACATTTGAGGCCACCCTGGTCTACAAAGGAAGTCCAAGCCAGCCAGGGCTACATAGAAAAAGAAAAAAAAATTTTTTTTCATCATGTTTGAGAGAAGGTCCCATGAATCCCTGCCCCTACCAGAGGGACCATCAGCTATGAATGTTTGTCAGGGGAAGGGTGCCATCATACGTTGCCATTTCTTCACTGAATAACTTCCCTCCCTCTCCCAGGTGAGTACCTTGGCGGACCACACACAAGAAGAAGACAGCAAAGAAGGAGAGAGACTCACTGAGAACAGCAGTGCTAGTGGGAGAGAAAGGAAAATGATAAAGGAGAACAGGGGTCAGTGAAAACAGCCTCCATTATGTAAGTACATGAAGGAAGCCATCCAATAATAAAAACTTGGAGGGAAAGAAATAGTCATATAAACAAGTGCAAGATAGCTATACATAGGACACTGGAGGAAAAAGCCTATCACTGTGCTCACATGACTAGAGAAGATTAGAGACCACTTCACTCTGATCTTGTGGTCCTGGGTAACAAGCACGGTCCTGATGGAGATGCTGAAGACTTCTAGGCTGTCAGCCCCATGGAAACAGGCCCTGGATGTGTAATGCCAAAACTGCTTTTGAAAAATGGCCCCTAAAAAAAAAAAGAAAAAAGAAAAAAGAAAGGAAAAAAGGAAGGAAAAAATGGAAAGATAAGGAATAAAAAGAAAGAGGAAGAAAGAAGGAAGGAAGGAAGGAGGGAGAGAGGGAGGGAGGAAAGAAGGAAAGACAGAAAAGAAAAAGAAAAAAATTAAAAGAACCTCAGAAACAATACAGTGTTGCGCTGTTGTTAGTGCTCATTTTGCGTGGCATGAAACTTCAGAGGATGTGGAAGCCCACACAGGCACATAAATTCTAAACTACTTCTAGAAGGCTCCAGTTCTGCACAAAGAACGCAGTCACATTCTTGACCTACAAATCTTTGTTTAAATTTGGGAGCAAAAGAACATGGTCTCCCCAGGCACTCTTGTTGCCCAAGTTGACTGTGTGTTGCTCCCCAAAGACAATGTGCTCCATGCCAGCTCCACAGAGGTCATGATGTCAAGGGTGACCTTAGCTCCAATGACAAATCATTTCTCATTTTCTGGGGAGCAGAAGTCAGCCAATGATGGAAAGTGACAGAGGTCTGTGTGATACAGAGAAGAGAGCCATTCAGTGGGACTGTGGCCACTGTGAAAAGGGGAGGAGAGTGGCCTCTAAACAATGACTCTTGATCTCAAGGGGGATTTTAATAAAAATGTCACACTTTGTAATCATAGGCTTTGGAGTCTACCCACAAAAAAAAAAAATGTTCAACGTAAAATGCAGCCGCTGCTTTTGCTTTCCTGCCATGGGGTAATTTCTTTTGCAGCGGTGGGACTAGATTGACTCGTTTTTGTTTTGTTTTGTTTCCAGATGTCTGGGAAATGGTTTCAATTACCTGCTGCCATGCCTTCATGTTTGAGCACCTCCATGACCCCGTGCAGGTTGGCACCTCCCGCAGCAGAATAGAAGTGTGCAGAGTGGAGCACACAGCCAGCCAAGCTGGCTTCCCTATGCGCCCCGTGAAGCTGGCACAGAGACACATGTAATAATACCAAAGTGCTTGTGCCGCAGTCCAACGCACCAACCAATGTCAATTTCAAACAAAGAGATCTAAGGTTAAAATAATAAACTTTATATGATGTGTGCCACATGCCGCACTGGGTTCCAGGTGTAACAAACCCCAAACCAAAAATCTGTTACTTGACAATTCCGAAACAATATCCCTCTCCTAGGTTTCTGACTTTGACTTTTCCTCAATTGCTCACAGATTACACTCTGACAGCCCTGGAGACAGCTCAGTGCCGTTTAAAATGCACATGCCACAAAGCTTGCATGGAGCTCTACACTAAATCGTTCCTGACCCCTTCGTTACTATGGCCACTGAACCATTTCTACAAATGTACCATGCACTTTTTCTTTTCGGGAAATGTTTTCAATAATCACTATAAGGAAGTGGTGCTCTGGACTCTTCTCCTGGAAAAAAAAAATAAGCATTCTTTATACTATAATTGGTGATCTATCCCAGATCTTAAAATTTATAGCTCAATTGTATAAAATTGAAATTGCAACCTTTAATAGCAAATATAGGCTTGTCAGTCCTGGGAAAGTGCAGAAACTGGGTCCTGGAAGCTGATATTTTGGTAAGAATTTCATAACTTTTCATTATTTTCTAATTTTGAAGTTCTACTTTAAATTATTTTGAAAACTTTAAAGTATGTATTTTATCTTTAAATACTTTAACCTTCATGTCCCTGAATTCCAGAGTATAAAACAATTGTGCAAGTAATTATTACTTAGTTTTCTTTCTGTCGCCATATCTTTGTGAGGACAGTAAGTTTATTAATAACCTCTCCTGACTTTATTATAACAAGGTTTATACAAGATTTAAAATCACACATAAGATTAATAAATCATGAAACAAAAAAAAAGTAAATTGAAGTTCACAAAATACAAAGTACACACTGGTAGCTTATTTCATACTTTAAACTATATCTTAAAAAAAAAAAAAGTAAATTTAGTTCCTGTCGCAACTGCCATTGGAGACCAGCAGCCATGGCCCTTCGCTACCCCATGGCCTTGGGCCTCAACAAGGGACACAAGGTGACAAGGAATATCTACGGTCAGAGGCACAGCCAGCTCTACAAATACCTCACCAAGCACACCAAGTATGTGTGGGATGTGATCAGGGAGGTGTGCCACTTCATGCCCTATGAGGCTCGTGCCATTTGGAGTTGCTCAAGATGTCCTAGGACAAGCACTGGCTCAAGTTCATCAAGAAGATGAACAACTGGGCCAAGAGGAAGGAGGAGCTTAGCAACGTGCTGGCAGCCATGAGGAAGGCAGTGGTCTAGAAGGCCTCTCCCCCAATAAACATTTGTGCCACAATAAATAAATAAATAAATAAATAAATAAATAAATAAAATATATGTGTGTGTATATATGTATAAATTTATAATAAAAAACAAGATGACACAATAACAAGATTTTAAAATAGCAAGGATAAAAATCAACCAAACTATTTGTAAATCATGGTTTACTCAATGTGAGGTAGCTAAATGATTGCTTCCCTCTCATTAAGAACACTAAAGTCCTGTCCATTGCCAATGGACAGGACATTCTCCACAGTTGAGTGAAGAGTGGGGTCCAATTTTCACACAAACTCTGGTGCCCCATATTTGACCACATCCCCTGGATGAGGAGACCTGGTGGCACTCAGAGGAAGAATGACAGGCTACCAAGAAGAGACTTGATATCCTATGAGCATATACAGGGGGAGGAGGTCCCCCTCAGTCACAGTCATAGGGGAGGGAAGTAAGGAGAAAATGGGAGGGAGGGAGGAATGGGAGGATAAAAGGGATGGGATAACAATTGAGATGTAATATGAATAAATTAATAAAATATATTTTTTAAAAAGTCCTGTCCTTTGGCAAGATCTGAGTAGGGGTTCAAAGTTTACTGCACATATTGTCCTTGGTTGCTGCCCCAGTTTGAGCAGGACCCCCAGGCCCAGATCCGTCCATCATAGTGTTCTTCTTGTAGGTTTCTAGAACCCTCTGGATCCTTCTATTTCCCCATTCTCCCATACTTCTCTTACCTAGAGTTCCAATAGGATGTCCTCCTCTCTGTCCCACTTTCCTGATAAGTGAAGACTTTCATGGTTGAGTGGAGAGTGGGGACTGACTTTCACATGAACTCTAGTGCCCCATTTTTGACCATGTCCCTTGGATGGGGAGACCTGGTGGCACTCAGAGGAAGAATAGCAGGCTACCAAGAAGAGACTTTATACCCTATGATCATATACAGGGGGAGGAGGTCCTCCTCAGTCACAGTCATAGGGGAAGGGAGTAGGGGGAAAGCTGGAGGGAGGGAGGAATGGGAGGATACAAGGGATGAGATAACAATTTAGATGTAATATGAATAAATTAATAAAATATATATTAAAAACTTTTTAAAAAAAGAACATTAAAGTCAGAACAATACATCTTCTGTCTGAAAAAGTTATAAAGAATCACGCTATTAACAATCTAACATAATTAATAAATAAATAAATAAATAAATAAATAAATAAATAAAAATTAAAAAGAACAACCTTCCGTAAAAAAGAAGATCCCTATGATACACTATGTCTGTATATAAATGTCTATGTGTAGTTTAAGGGAAATTCTCTCATCTGGACTGACAGTGCTCCCTCTAAGAGCCAAAGACCACCTAACAAAAACCCTAACACCAGGTATGAGAAGCCCTCTTTCAATTGTTGATCAGGGTTATCCAAGAGACTCCCAAAACATTACAGACTACTGCTATTGCCCTTGGTTGCCCCACACACCCCCCGGGGGGGCGCGGGGATAGAAGGTGAGTCCCTATTGCTGAAGACACTATAGAAAAGGATCCCGTAGGCCCCTGAGCTGGAACTGACATGAAAACCTCCTTCCTAAGGTCTAGCTTTTACCAGAAGGTGCCATGCAAGCTTCCAAAGCAGGGAAACATCCAACAGTCCTACCCGGCTATGACACTTACCGCCCACAACAATGGCCGCCATGGCACAATAATCCTAAGGCAACAATAGTAGAATTCATAGTAAGCTTGGTGGCAACCAACAGCTCGAATTAGACTTGAGACCAGCTCACAAGAGGGAAGTCATCTCTGACAGCGGAAACCTAGCCAACTATGCAAAGCTAATGGTGAAGTCATGAGTCTTGGACAAGAACCTGCTACTAACTGCCACTTTACTAAATCAGAACAATCCCTAACTACAATCTAAATATTTGTCCAGCCCGTCCTCGTCATAAGATGGTTGTGCAACACCATTACACAGACAATTATCACAATAGAGTTACACACTCAAAAGAATAAAGAGGAAACATCAAAGTTATTTGCTTTTGAAAGATTATTTGAAGTTACAAATGGGTCGGAAGTTCTCTGAGCTCAAGGCCCCAACAGACGCTAAAGCCAGTAAATTCACAGGCCAGTCATGAAACAAAACAAAATTCATAAAACAACAATATTTTATCTTCTTTCAAGTGCTTTGCCAAAACTATCTGACTTGAAATCATTACGGAGGGGGAAAAGTCACGGCATCTGGATTGATAGGATTGTAATTTTAAAAACAAGAAACTGCAGTAAGTGTGAGTAGATGATTTTGGGGAATTTTTCTTTGTGTGCGCTTGACAATCATTCATGATGCAGGCAATGCCATTTGCAAGTACAGAAGAACATTCCTCTCTGCTGCCAGCAACTTTCTCACAGGCAAAAGTTATTAATAAACATCCTCTCACCAGTGGGCTCCCACCTCCTACCAAGAAGAAAAACTAACTAATTAATTTGGGGGGGTTTACATTATCTTTTACATACTAAGCAAAAAAAATTTTTTTCTCTCTACGCTAAAAGTCTGTGTACCTTTAAATCACCCAGTCCGCTGCAGGAAGAAGAAGATGATTTTTTTTGTACGTATTTATGAAATGTGCTAGTATATGATCACTTCTCACTTCAAATAACAATTCAGAACATGAGCATAGAAATAATGTTTTAGCTTATTTCATCATAATTAATATTTTGGTAGCAAAAGAAAACAAAGGTTCTACATGGTGGACTTGTGCTTATGAGATTGTTTTTTTTTTTAACAGAGCCACCTTTTTCTTTCCTTTTTCCTTTTTTTAAAAATTAATTTATTCATATTACATCTCAATAGTTATCCTATCCTTTGTATCCTCCCATTCCTCCCTCCATCCCATTCCCATTTTCCCCTTACTCCCCTCCCCTATGACTGTGCCTGAGGGGGACCTCCTCCCCCTGTATATGCTCATAGAGTATCAAGTCTCTTCTTGGTAGCCTGCTATCCTTCCTCTGAGTGCCACCAGGTCTCCCTATCCAGGGGATGTGGTCAAATATGGGGCACCAGAGTACGTGTGAAAGTCAGTCCCCACTCTCCACTCCACTGTGGAGAATGTCCTGTCCATTGGCTAGGTCTGGGTAGGGGTTTGAAGTTTACTGCACGTATTGTCCTTGGCTGGTGCCATAGTTTAAGCCGGACCCCTGGGCCCAAATCTGCCAATCATAATGTTCTTCTTGTAGGTTTCTAGGACCCTCTGGATCCTTCTACTTTGCCATTCTCCCATGCTTCTCTCATCTAGAGTCCCAATAGGATGTCCTCCCCCTTATGAGGATTCTTTACACATAGCAAAGCCATGGCCATTCTGATATTTTAGAAACATGAAGGTGAGCACAAATCTCCAATTCTTCCATTTATAATCAATATAAATAGCCAATAAATAGTTTAAAATCAATATGATTAGAAATGAGTCCAGAAGTGGGCCCACTACACAGACCAATGTGTTATTTTGCACCATCTAGAAGCTTAACTACACCAAACACAAAGCTACAAGCACTGCAGCAGGTGTTCCCTAATGACGGGCTGATTCTCTGATCCATACCCAGCACCCTACCCAAACCATTAGTCACAGAAGAAACTGGAAAAGACAATGTACTAAGGGTTTCAAGGCAGAAATCCTGTGATAATATAGTGGAGACCAAACGTAGGAAAGGAGTTACACTTCTGGCCACAACATAAAAAATCGTCCTCTTAAACAGCTATAAAACATGGCAAGACATATGGGATAACTTTGCAGCTGTGGAGCCCAGACAGCCCCTGAGAGAAGGAACCAAGGTGAGCCTAGGAGTGCTTGACAAAGCTGAGGAAACATATCAGAATCCAGGGCCACAAAGGCATGATACTGCAGAGAAAGGGGTTGTGTTGCCTGTGTGCTACAAACATAGAATCTGCTTCATGTTCTCTCGGCGTTTGGATGAAGGCTACATAATATGCGTGTACAGCAGGACAGCGCAAAACCCGGCAAAAAACAGCTTCCAGAGTTCTTAGGAAACTGTTGGTGTTTAACTTTCAACCTGCCAAACTATAAATGACCTCACTGCCCACCCTGAGCCTTCAAACTGTGTAGTAAAACCATTTCCTAAACCCTAAGACTACCTTGACGCAGTTAAGTTACTTTCTATATACCTGTCCTAACAAAGATGAAGTCCAGCCTCAAAGGGACCAAACCGTGGCTCTTTTGCCAAGCACACCGTGCAAATTCTTAGAGCAAGGTACTACTATCCATACATGTCAATGAGTCATGATGTCAGAGAGTGTTTATGCTGCACCAATCCAGACAGTCTTTTTCCAGGTCCCCAGGTAAAACACTAAGTGATTGAGATGTAAATGGATTGGGAAATAAGTGTTGATTTTGTGTTTTCTTTTTACTTAATATATTCTACACTATGTTAGAAGGCATGGTTTGTGACTTTAGCATACCCTCACAAGGTGATTCTCAGTCAATCTTGCAACCTTAAAACTTTTTTTACTTTTTCACCAATCTCCCTTACAACACTTCTAAGTTTTTTTCCCCTTAAAATAGTAACATTTAGAATGTTTGCCAGTGAGGGCAATGTGCATCACTCATCTCAACAGCCCTGTGAACGAGAGTAACTGTAATCCTAGTTTCAGATGAAAAAAAAAAAAAAGCGAGGCTTCAAGAAGTTGAGGGCGATATGGTAAATGTCTCGTGGCTCTACAGCGTGAGGGCAGCTTCCAACCCTCGGCTGTCGAATGCCAAAGCCATGCACGTATTCATAAAGTTCAACCGACTTCCCGAGGCTGAGACTGGATTCACAGAGTCTAGCCCCAGAAAATCTCATAATTAGTCCCCACAACTGAAAAAGACAGACACGTAGCTATCAAACAAGGAAACAAGTGCCAGCTGTCTCCCTGGACGCTTCCTGCCTGACTCCTCGCCACCCCAGACAGCTGGGGCAAAGTAAATCATCTGCACTCTTGTTTTGATCTGGGTGTGGGTGCGGGTACAGTTCAAAATTGTGAATTCTGAAACGTTTGTTGTGGTATTTTTTTTTAATCAAAAATGGAAATTTCCAAAGGAGGCCAAATTTGTTTCAAACTCTGATCTGTAATTTACACTATACACAGCCGTCTGTGCAGATTTGACCTAGAGTGGAAAGATGTGGTAGGCAGTCTTAGATGTTTAAACTTTTATGACTGACCCGACTCCTACAAAAGCCCACTGTGGAACTTTACATAAGCCGGGGATCCCCCTGATCCTCAGTCTCTTTATCTACAAAGAGACCTTGGACTGCATCATTTGAATTACTGGCCACAAAGCAACAGTTCTAAGAGATACTCCCCCTCAAAATAGAAGCTTCAAATCAAAAAGAAGGAAAGAAGCATGCACTAGTCCATCTTCGGGAGTCATAGTCCACTAACAGTGGGTAGTCAGAAAGTTTATGAAGCCTCAGGAAAAAATCTACCACAAAGAAACCAGTTTAAAATTGTTTACATCTAAATTTTCTAAAATTATTTGATCATGAAACAGAGTTCCTAAAGGATTAAAAAAAATCTATAAACATCTAATGAAAACAAAACCATTTGCTCACTCAAAATACTATGCATTGTGCTGGTGAGATGACTCCGTTCATAAAGGGCTGGTGTGTAAGCGCAGGGCTGTGAGTTCTGAGAGCCCCCTGCGATCGCAGCTGTAGGTGATGAAGACACGGGACCCTAGGGCTTGCCAGCCGTGGTATCAGAGTCTGTGAGCTGCAGATGCAGCAAGCATGTCTTATCTCAGAACATTAAGTTGTAGAAGACTCTCAGCATTTGCACACACAAACAGGTAATGTATACACACAAAATAGAAATCCCATGTTCATCACCTACTGTGTCCCGAAGAGTGCACTAAGTGCTGGCAATGCCAAGGCAAACACAATGAACGCCGTTCTGGTCTCTCAAAGTCCAGAGTTCACTTAGAAAGGTAGACAATAAGGTAATTTCAAGTTAAAATGGATGCTCTGAAGGAAATTTGAGGGATTTTGTATATAAAATAATGGAGGTGGGGAATATTTAAATAGGATCTGAGAAAAATCACTTTAATAAAACATCAAGGCATCACAGCATCCAAGTTGATACAAATATAAAATTTATGAGATCTTAGCACAATGAGAATTAGAATCATTTAAGATATTTGAAGAATGAGGAGTCTGTCAATGAAAAGCCATTCCAGGCTAAACAGAAGACTCTGTGAAAACACAAGATACAGATTTGCTTAGCAGGTCCGGAGAACTGAAGGCCAGGCATGCAGAAGAGAAACTACGGCTGACTTACACATTGCTGGCATGTCAGGCTTATCAGCTGAATTAAAGGGGATATCTTTCATGATTAAAGAAGGCTGGAAGTGAAATCAATGTTAATGAAAAATCTAGAGCTTTGTTTCAAGGAGAAACACAGATTACCTCTGAGATTTCTTACCACTTAAAAATCCTAAGAAGGCCCTAAAAAAATCTTTCTTTCCTTTTTCAGAGATCACAATCCCTGAACTTTTATAATTAAGTTTCCATCATCAAGCTAATAAGGTATTGTGATCACTACAACATATTCTCAAGGGCAACCTGTTTGTCGCTCATCACATCTTTTAAGATGGCATGGGAAACTACCCTTGGAGTTGTCCAACAAAGACAACTAACCAGCACCCAAAGGGGCCTGTGCAGACTGAAGCACCAACCAAAGACCTTGCATGGACTGGACCTTGGCCCCCTACACAGATGTAACAGATGGGCAGCTCAGGCTTCATGTGGGTGCCCTAGTAAGGGGAGTGGGAGCTGTCTCTGACATGGACTCTGTTGCCTGCTTTTTTATTACTTCCCCCTAGTGGGGCTACCTCAACAGGCGACAGGGAACAAGGACATGCTCAGTCTGTTATGTCCAAACAGACTCCCCAAAGAGACCGAGTCCAAATGCAATGGCAAAGAAGTCTTTAATGCAGGTTTGAACCCAGGCCACCCTCCCATGCACTGACACAGCAGATGCAGGGAAGCAGCCTCGAGGCTCAATTGAGAGGGGTTTTTTAATAGGTTTTAGACAAAGAAATGGGTTTTACAGTATATGATTGGATGGCACTTGGGCAGAAAAGCTGCAAGTGGGGAGTTACAAGCCTCGGCGTTTGACGGCTGGGTAATAGGTGTAGGAGCAAGTTGGCCTATAGAAAAGATTGGTTGAAGCAGTCACAGGAGTGTTAAGAACTTTGGCTTGGCTTCTCCTAATTGATTGTTGCTATGTGCCAGACCACCTACCTGCTGGTCAGCTTGACCAGCAGAGAGTATACTTGGACTTTCCCAAGGTGAGTTGATTGTGTTGCTAGGGATTATTTTTCTGTTTAGACTAGTTTGTGGTTTTTCTGGAATCTGGGTTCAGCCCTTGGCTAGGTTTAACACAAAACAGAGTTTCTTTTTCAAAATGGAGTTTGTCTGGTCCTTTCAAATCCTGACGTCACTTGACGAGCTGGGTGGGTGGGTAGGGAGCTCCCCTTTTCTGAGGAATAGCGGAGGAGGGCTAGGAGAAGGATGGGGGGCTGGGGGTGGAGGAGGGAGGGAGCTATGAAGAAACATTGTTGACTGTGGCCATGGCTTTCTTGTCTCTCTTCCTCTTTTCATTTTTTTTGACATTGGGACTATTTGAGTGTTGCTTTATTGGACTAAGGAACTTGCAATTTCAAATTTGGAATAGTCATAAAAGTAGGAGAATGCAATTACAGTAGATGACTGTGAGCCCCATGTGTTATAACAAATGTGCCCTAGTAACATGTTCAAAAGACTTGCATAGACTTTCTGTCATCATCTTTACTACTGCTCTAAGACTTTTCCAAACGTTATAATTTTTTTTAGCAAAACAGTAATTCCAAAGGAGTATACTTTATGTCCAAGTAGGATTCATCTATGGCATACATGACTAGCTTAATATATGCTAATCAGTCAGCACACCAGAATGAAACATAAAAATATATGATTAGTTCTGTTATGCAGAAAACACAATTATCAACACTCAACCCTTTTTCTTTTTATTTAATCATTTATCCAGGAAGGATCTCACTGTGTAGCTGAGGCTGGCCTCAAACTCATAATCCTCCTGCCTCAGCCTCCCTGGAACTGAAATCATAAGTGTGTGCCGCCATTCCCAATCCACCATTCTTCCTTGATTAAAAAGAAGTGTTAGCAGTTTAGGCATAGAAGATTTTTCTCAGTTTAATAAAGGCTGTTGACAAAACATTCACAGCTTGTTCCATATTCGGTGGAGAACAAATAAAAGTTTCTCTTCGAAGATGTGGTACAAGGCAAGAAAGCCAATCTAGCATTTGTATTCTATATGTCACTGGAACTACTAGCAGAAGCAATCAGATAAGGAAAAGAAATTCTAACAATCAAAATCAGAAAAAGGAAGTGAAATTATTTGTCATTTGCAAATGCTATGATTGTATGGGTCAAAAAGTGCCATCTAAAAGAATATGTTAAAACCAACATAGAAACCCAGTAACATTGCCAGGTACAAAACCAATATATAAAGATAAATAGCATTTCTTTACACAAATAGCAATTCATCTGAAAGAGAAACAATCCCATTTACAAACTGGGAATGAACTAAGGGGGTAAAAGCACTATGAATTATTACCTCATACCAGCAAAGATTGCTACTATAAAACACAAAAGATCCAGGCTTGGTGACACATGCCTGTAATCCCAGGATTTAGCAGACTGAATCAGGAGGACAGTAAATGACAGCCTTGGCAACAGAGTAAAACCTGTCTAAACAAGTGCAACAAAGACGAGATAACAAATGCTGACAAGGGTGTATGAAGAAACAGGCTCTTTTCTGGGTACACACCCACTGGAGCTGTAATCTCCAAATTGAAGGAATTTCCACTCCCAAGTTCATTGCAGCATGATTTACAATAGTGAGATATTAAAACAAACTGTGCCCATTAATAGACAATGACTGATAGATATATCAATACATACATCATGTTTCTTCATACTTTCTATATATTACATAGAGATGAAATATAGTCCATATGTGTATATATAAGTATATGTGACGGAATATTACTCAACCTTTAAAAAAAAGCCCTCTTGCCACTTGCCACAAAGTAGATGGACTTAGGTGACTTTATGCTGTAAGAAACAACCCAGACCCCAGAAGAAAGCTAGTGCATGATTGCACTTATCTCTGGAAGATTTAATAAGACTCAGATATACTTAGGTAGAGAATAACATAGTGATTATGATTAAAAAAAAATACTAGGGGCATCATGAAATAGGAAGAGGCAGGACAATAAATTCAAAATAGCAGATGTAGGCTGAACAAGTCTAGAACCCTAATGTATAAACATAAGAACTGGAGAAATGCTCAGTGTATAGACCATTAGTAGCCAGTCTACCCAGCAACTATGCCCTGCCTTCCTCTGGCCTGAGTCTGCTGTGACTCACATGGACATCTGCTACTTCCAGAAGGATTTATCCAAGATGTTGATTGCAGTCATCCTGATATTACAAAGAGGAACCTGACTGATAAAAGCTATGCTGAGAAACAGAAAAGAGAGAGAAACAGACCCTAATAGCAGTTTGAGTTTCAGAGCCTAGGGTGGCTTTCCCTTGCATGGCCCACATCTGGTCTGTGGCAAATATTCTCAGTATTCTTGCCCAGGAAGTACTGGAAAGAGAGAGCAAGCAACACAGCCACCTCTTCATTCCTGTGGTCAGAGGAGCTAGCCGACTTATGTTACCACTTAGGTTTTCCATGTGATTCAGATACCAGCCAGCCATTTCCCTTAACCACAGATGACACATATCAAGTTCCCCGTGCCATCTGCTAAATCTCCTTTCTCTTGATTTGAAAGGAAGAAAGAAATACTTGCCTAGCCACCCCCTAAAGAGAGAAGACAAGCATTAGCAAAGCTCTCACCCAAAGAAATCCCAGTAAATATTGAAGCCATCTCCACTCTCTACGCTTTAATGGCCTGTGGGTGGGGAGGGTTTTCAGGAGTAGCCTTGCCTACTTCTTGGGAAGCTTGGCAGAGGAACTTAGCTGCACCACCCATGCAGCAGCAGTCATCTTTCTGTGTCTTGGCAAGAACTTCAATTCTAACATTCAGTTGTGCACATAAACATCGCCATCTCATATTTTGTGAAGAAGAAAAAAAAGTTGGAAACTGATTCAGTGTATTCAACATTTTCTCAGAATTCAAAATGAAAGAGATGATCTCAGGATAATCATAGGTAAGAAGCAAGCCCACATACTCTTATTGTATGGTGAACTTTGAAGGGTTCAGAGGAAAGATGATTAAGGTATATAAAATTAAGGATAAAGAAATTATAGTCTCTTAAAAGTAAATACACAGCTATATTCTTCACATTCAAGAACGATGACACCCTCAGGGGATGGTGTCATGCTGGTTCATGTAAATCCATGACAAGTTTGACTTGGCTAACAAGGGAGATCAACCTAAATCTTGGCAGAAGTAGTTATTAGATATTTTAATGGATTGTGGAGAGTGATATTTTTTGGAGGGAGAGGGGAGGTTGGTTTTGGTTTGGTTTGGTTTTTTTTGTTTTTTGGTTTTTTTTTTTTTAGGTCTTTTTTAAACAGAAGAACATGGGTTCATTGGTTGGTTGGTTGGTTGGTTGTTTGTTTGTTTGTTTGTTCAGATAATTTAGCTGAAGTCTTTCTCTAAAGTGAGCATCTAACTTTTTTGTAGTCTATGAGCTCTCTGAACATATGACCATGGTTGAGTCTCTCATTCCTCCACCTTTCATTGGTGTCTTTGCTCTGATCTCCTCTTTTTACCCACCATGCTTTCTGTTTTTCTGTGTCTTGTTGCAATAGCGGAGTGTTTCCAGAAGACAGTATTACTGAGGAAACTTTCTGCCTAGTGTTTAGAACAAGGAGAGGCACGTCTGATCTCACAACTGAAATACAGCCCTGCGCCTAGATTTGTGGTTTTGAAAGACCTTGAAATGCTCCCTCCCCTGTGCCACCCACAGTATTTCCTGAATTTGATTTTAATATCCTCTAGAATTCTGTAGTTAAAGAGAAAAGCTTCAAAGGTTTTGAGAGTCTGCTGGTTTCGGGAAGGTTTTTATTGGCTACAAGATATGATTGAAATTATCTATTTGCTATTCAGTTTAATATGTTAAGAGAGATTTCTAAATGGGCTGCCTCGGGTTTTGCAGTGCTGACTAGAATAATAATATACAAACTGCATGACAGTGTAGGAGACAAAAGATAAGGTCAGAGGAAAGCAGCTTGGCAACCTCTTCAAAAAATAAAAGATATTTCAGTGCTTTCGTCACATGTTTCTCCCTCTCCTTCAACTCTGGCATCTGTTAGCTTTATGCATGTGTTCTCCAAGTACTGCTAATGAATTCTGACACGTGTATACGTAACATGTACATGCATGCCACATACATATTTATCTGTGTCACATGAGGCATAGCTTCAAATTTCACTGAAAGAGAAAAATACTCTTGGAGAAGAAAATCAATATTTGCATATAGATAAATACTTTTCCATCAAATTCCCAACTTACTATTTGTCTCAGCATCCTGGGTCTCTTCATCAAAGGAATGCCTCTCACCATGGTGCATTTTTTTATTCATCTCAGGAACTGTGTTGTGGTTTATTCTACAGGTAGAGAGTGGTACATATTAAATATCCACAGTGCATCAGCCTTCACATGTAGGTGTCGCAGTATGCATCACTCTCTTGGCAGACCTGAAAAAGTCACATAGGAGACTGGGCCATGGTGTTGACTGAGAAGATTAAACAAATCAGTCTTACACTACTTCAAGAGCTAATTCAAAGGGCCAGGGCATCATTTCAGCAAATGGAGTTGAAAAGAAAAGACACTTGTCTGTACAATCCGTCTTTCTTCAGTGATGTTGGCTTCTATAGCACATATGCTTGTGATCTTGCTAGCCGGCTGGTCTGGCTAATGATGGCCCTGGGGAAGCAACACCTATGATCTACATTTCTCCATCCCTACTTGCAAAACAGCTAAATTAGTTCTAGAAATCTTCTAAGAAGAAAACTGTTTTCCCAGAATGGATGCTGTTCAACTCTCTGTCCAGCAACACCCTTGAGTAAAGTGAGAATAATCCATTGTCTACAAAATAGTACTGTACTGGAGATCAGCAATGGTGACCTAAGATACCTTACACCCTGAGGAAATGGGAACACAAAACTACAGCTCTCTCAAACAGGTCATATGGCTTTTCACTAGGGCTCACAAGTCCCAAGCTTCCTTCCTGAACCTCAGCTGCCTCTTCTCTAAATGCAAGAGTTTGGTCCCCCATTTCCTGTGGTTAATCTTGATTGTCCACTGGTGATTAGGTTGAAAGAGGCATAGGAGATTAGGAGATCATACTTTGGGAAGTGTTTGAGAGAATATTTGCAGAGGTGAGAAACAAGTGGGACAAGAAGTAGCAAAGGGGAAAGCCCTCCATGATGTGGGCAGCACCATCCAATGTCCGGAAGCCCATATGGAACAAAAGCAAGAGGAGGAAGCCCATCAGCATAGCCATGACATCTTTCCAATGTTTCTCAGCTGCTATGAGGTGAGCTTATGCTCTTGTCACCATGCTGTTCTCCCTTGCCACCAATGGAGACAAGTAACCATGGACTGATACCTCTGAAACTGCGAGTCAAAAATCAGCCTTTCCTCCACTAAACGGTTGCTTTTCAGATATTTTCACATGACCAGAAGATACTGCCATGGTTTGAGTCTGAAATGCCTTTTGTGAGTTAATGTTTTGAACATTTGACCCCAGTTTGGAGAAGTTTTATGAATCTTGGAAGACAGAGCTTAGGAGAAGGAGGGAAGTTCCTGGGGATAGGAGAATCCTCAGCGTATGTTCTCCCTGAACACTGGCTGGCTGGATCTCTACTCTTTGCTCTACCATGATATGAACAGGCTCAACCTTATGCTCTCCCCACTATGAACTAAGATGATCTGCCACACCTGCCTTTATCCTGACAGATGGAAACCATGAACTAAATAAATTTTCACCCTTTGAGTTGTATCTTTAAGAAATTGTCACAACGGTGCAAGTGTAGAGCAATTTCTGCTACCAAATACGATTCTACTCCCCAACCAAACAACTTCTGGTCTGCTGCATACACATCCCTTGATCCATTCCTAATGCTAGCTACCAGGATCTAGCTCTGGGACACCCATCTAAGCCAAAACTTAACTGGCCTTGTCACTTAATTGCCTTCACTGTTTCAATTCTATCCGGAATTGTAAACGAAACACTCAAGCTGTTAAACACAAAGCTCATCAAAATATATCTCCCATTCAAATGTGCAGCAGTAAGGTGTGTTGATGCTGCTGACTTTCCAACCCTTTTAAAAATTTCTCTTCTTTTTTTTTTTTTTTTAACTAAATATGGTCAATTTAATCAGACCTGCCATGGCTGCGCTGCCACCAAGTCCCTTGTTAGATTCCTGAAAGAAGATTTGTTCTGCCTACACTCCACTGAGCTGTTTCTCTTGAGTGGTGACTATATCTGAGGCTTCAACGAATAACTTTTTCTCATTATTCACGATCTTTTTGCAACTTGGAGCAGTTAATAGTCTTTTCGATTATTTTCTCTCTTGAACTCTGTGGCACTACTACCATCCAGATGATCTTTTCTGCGACTGCCTCTTCATCTCCACTGAGTCAATTACCATCTCTTATATTCAATAAGATTTATATATTGCTCTATACTTAATTCCTCTAAAAACAAATCTGATTTTGTGTCTTCCATGTTGATGGCCTTGTTGGAAGAGGTATGTCACCTGGGGTAAGCTTTGAGGTTTCAAAAGCCCACATCATTCCTTCTCTCTGTGTCTCTGTGTCTCTCTGTGTCTCTATGTCTCTCTGTGTCTCTGTGTCTCTGTCTCTCTCTCTCTGTCTCTCTCTGTCTCTCTCTGTCTCTCTCTGTCTCTCTCTGTCTCTCTCTGTCTCTCTCTGTCTTTCTCTGTCTCTCTCTCTCTGTGTCTCTGTCTCTGTCTCTGTCTCTGTCTCTCTCTCTCTCTCTCTCTCTCTCTCTCTCTCTCTCTCTCTCTCTCTCTCTCTCTCCCTGTCTCTCCGTCCTTCCCTCTCTGGTTGTTATCTCAACATGCAGCCTGCCTGCTATCTTCCTCCGACACCGTGATGATCATGGACTCAGCCTCTGACACTTAAGCAAGACCCCAGTTAAATACTTTCTTTTGTAAGCTGCCTCGGTCATGATGATTTATTACGGCATTAGTAAAGTAACTAAGACACTACTCTGAAGCTGTAAATTCATAGACTTGGCTGTTTAAGTTCTCTTATTATATAATGTGTTCTCATTTTTAAGTCATTATAGTTAAAGCTGAAGACTTTATCTTCCTAGCCCTCAAGCCAATTATTCTACAGCCTTTCCTTTTTAAGATGTAGTATGTGGGGTGTGTGTGTGTGTGTGTGTATGTGTGTGTGTATGTGTGTGTGTGTGTCCTGATGGGTGTATGGAGGTGCCCACAGAGGCCATTAGAGGATGTCAGATCCCCTGGAGCTGCAGTTATAGGCAGCTATGAGCTTTCTGATACAGATAAAAGGAACAAAATTCAGGTTCTCTGAAAGGGTAGCAAATGCTCTTCACCAATTAGCCATCTCTCCTGCCTAGCCCCTCTCTATTGTCTCGCTACATGAACACTAGAACAATAGAAACACTATCATAGAGCCATGGAAACACTTGCCATATACTTTAGCTGGTAAAGATGGATGTATAGTCTTTTTCATTTCAGGCACAATACTAAGAACTAGGAACATAAAATATAAACACACCTCTACATGATTTATGACAGTACATTATCTATGGCATGTTTTTTCCCTTGATACCTTCAAATTAAACTCAAAATACTTTCCCAGGAACTATCTTCTGAGATAGATATAGCTGAGAAAAAGCTGCATACTCAGACTCACAATCTCAAGTAATATTTCACTTTTTTCATACATTGGTCTCTATGTTCTGTCAAATTTCCTTCACAGTATTACTCACATTTTATACTAGACATTTGCTGTTTAGTAGCAACAAACAGTTGCTACTAAATACTAGCAACTGTGCTAAGCAAGGAGAACATGATGATAAGACCCAAAGTCTCTGCCTTCAGCTACTTCACAAACCAGTTGAACCAGTAAAGACCATGCTGCAGAGTAGGTGTTCCAGAGGACCTAGAAGAGAAGCCCCTAACCAGACCTGCAGGCTCAGGACAGGCACCTAAGGAAAATGGTTCTTGAGATGAGCTGTAAAGTGTCCTGTGGCCTTAGCTTATCAGACTAGAGCATTTTTATATATATATCAGGATTCTACATATCTCAATATTGTGGGTTTCAGATAAGTGTAAATATGGGCATGACAAAAAAAAGCAAGAGATGACACTGGGAAAGTAGAAATGAGTCATTTCACACATACTAGTTATGGTGTGTGCTCTTATTTGAATAGTCTTTCCAAAACTCATATTGAAATGTAATTGCCATGTCACAATATTAAGAGGTGAGAGTTTTAGAAGGTGATAGGTCATGAAGGTAGTGGATTAATGAAACGATTTATATCGTTATCAAAGAGGTTTGTTACTAAGAGCAAGCTTCCTTCCCTTCTACCTGTTGCTTCCTCACTTGCCCTTCCACCATGTTAAGGTATAGCACAGGATCCATCACCATGTGTTAGCAGCATGCTTCTGGATTTCCCAGCTTCCAGAACCATAAAGCAACTTAGCTCCTATTGTTTATAAACTGTCTAGTCTGTGATATTCTGTAGCAGTAAATAAACTAAAACAGTGTGTTAGAAGTTGCATTGTACGTAGTAAATAAATAAATAAATAAATAAATAAATAAATATTGAAGTCTTAATCCTAAGTACCTACAACTTTATCTGGAAATAGAACTGTATTCTGGTGGTGCCCATCATAGCTGAGAAGCCATGGCAGTAGGAGCATGAGGGAGCTGGTCACATCGTGTCTGCACTCAGGAAGGATACACCAAAGAAGGCTAGTGTTCCATGCCCTTCCATTCACTTCCCCCTCTTTATTCAGTCTGTGACCCCAGCTCATAGAATGATGCTGCTCCAAATTAGGGTGTGTCTTCCTCCATTAGTTAACCCAAGCTAGATTACCCCCAACAGACGTACAAAGAGGGTTTTCTGCTAGGTGATTCTGGATCAACTATCCAGGATCTGTGCAAAGTAATAGAATGGACGTTCTTGGAGTAAGACTTAATTCAATATAACGATTACCGTTACAAGAAGAGGAAAATGTCAGGTGAATACAGACTCTTGTGGCAGTTGAATAAACAGGAACCAAAGGATATCTGAGTAATCAGAAGCGAGAAAAGGCATTCACCCTGAGAGGGAGCACAACAGTAGCCACACTTGGATTTCTAACTTTTGGATTCCAAATCTGAGAGCATAGATGTACACCAGATTTTTTGTATTAGTTGCCACAGCCTTAGGAAATATACACAGCCATTAGTAGCAATAAATATATACATTCGTATCCATTCTTGGAACCAATTCTGACAACTCACATAATATTGCACCTAACACAGTAGTCAAGGACTCTGTGATCAGTAAATAATCTACTTAGTTCCCATTCCCAGGTTCCCACATCTAAGTTGTTCTATTCTGTCTACTCTGGGGTGAAAAAAAGAATTATGCTCACTTTAACATCACTTAAATAAACAATGATCTTACATTCTATGGCATATAACTTGCAATGCTGTCCCAAAATTATGGTTTGTCTGAATTAGAATAGAATTTGTCCAGTTATTTGGAGTCTTCCAAAGCAAGGATTCACAAGTAAGTCTCCAGTAGCACCTACTGCAAAACCTCTTAATTAGACTTCCTGCTTTAGGTTGGGGGTGGGGGGGGCAGTGATGGTGGTGACGGTGTCAGTTTGTTGTATCTCTTATATAAGTGTACATATGAGTGTGTTCCACATGAATAGAATAAGTTAGCTTTGCAAATCTGACTAGGTAACTATTTAAATTCCACATTTACTATTATTTACAAAGTATCTAATTAATTGTATAATGTAACACAGAGCTATGAAGATGTAACATTTTCTTGCTGTCCTGAACATGGCAATCTAGTATCCTCATTTTCCCTTAAACTGAAAACTTAGTCCTCTGATGTCTCCATTGTATTTAACAGTTTCCCGGTAGAAATCTTTTGGCTCCTAAGTTTCTTAGAATGTATAAAATGTAGTGCCTCCTTCCTGCTGAAGTAGGTGTTGTGAGCGCACATCGCCATCTCAGTCAGCTTTGAGATGGTCCTAATCAGGGCTGCCACCATGACAATACCCCAATCAAACTTCTATACCATCCTCCTGTGCTCACTACATTTTGAAGAGACAGCAATGAACAGACATAAAAATAACATGACCTTCAACAAAGAAATTTATCTTTGATGCCCACTTCCCATACATAAGATAGACACCAGAAGCCAAGATCACAACATTCCCAGGTCTTTGTTATGTACAATGAACCACCCCAAACTTAGCGGCTGAAACCAACCATTATTTATTTCACACAAACCTGAAATGTATTCTAAACAAAAACCAAAATTTGGTTGGAGAATTTATGCTCCCAGTGAGAGAAATAAGTTGGCGAAATTAACCGGTCAGGTTGCTCACTCCATATCTTCCAGGTGGTCCTGGGAGCTGCCTTGACCTCAGCAGGGGTTCTGCAGTATGGCTGCCTGGCTTTCTCACAGTCATGCTGCTGGGATTCAAGATCAAGTGTTCCCAGATGTATCACCCCTGAAAGTTCTTGAAGTAACATAACACTGCTCTTATCAATTTTAAACAACTCAAAACTATCAGCCCAGGTTGAAAAAGAAAGGACACAGGCCTTTGTCTCAATTAAAAGTGTCAAATTATTTTTGAATGTTTTTAAACATACAAAGATCAAATTAAATATAGGGTTACTGTGGAAACACATTAAGCTCCTAGGCGGCCTCTCTTTACTTATCTGCACTTCATAAAATGGCAAATGGAGTTCGATATATGGGTTCAAAAAATCCTTGGTGAATCATTTTTGCTAATCCTTAAATATTTTGCTACATTTATCTATTTGCTTGTGGGGGGTAGCATGTACCTCCTAGAGCACGGGTATGGAAGTCGGATGACAGCCTGTAACTTACAGTAGTCAGTTCTCACCTTCCTGCACGGGAGGACCTGGGGTGGGGCTCATGTCAGCAGGCTTTGTTGTAAGTACTCTTACCTGCTGAGCGCTCTCACCAGTGCCAGAGTGAATCTTTATTCCACCACTTTCAGGCGGGCAGCCTTAGATAAGTTATTTAGTGGTTCACTCCTCAGTTTTCTTATTTGTAAGCTGCAGGTAGTCGTATTCTTTTTCTCCTGAAAATGTGAGAATAAAGTAAGAGCAAGTGAAGCAGGTGTCACAGTCCCTGTCATTATAGCTACAGGTGTTTTAGTTGTTGCTGTTTTTGTTGTAGCTGTCACTATCGATGTTTGCTATAACCTGCCAAAACAGTACCATGAAAGACAGGAGGAGGAGCTAATAGAAATCTGAGTCCTCCAGAGGAGGGCCAGGCAGGATGTGTTGGTCGGATACTTTCAGGCATAAGCAATGTATAATAGGTCTGGGATAAGCATTTCAGAGCAAGACCACAGGTCAGGAAGTTACTTTAAGTCAAGCTGTGAGGACAGAGAATCTGGAGAGGGGATTTGATCTGAGAATGAACTAAGTACCACGTATCTGATAATGGGACAAAACTTGAATTAAAAAAATAAATTAAATAAACAGAAAATAAGCTAGCACTAAATATTGGGATATAGACAAAATTCATCCAGGGAAATTTTCCACGGAGTTGTAGGTTCCTTCTTTCCTGCCCACTTGTAAAGCCATTACTAACTTTTATTGTGCAGTCAGCCCATTATAAGAAGAGTAATGTCTAATCCCACAGGGCCAGCTCCTGTCATCTTTAAACTGGGAGTTTCTCAGCTCTATCCTGGGGACTATCCATCATGCAAGATACTCTCCATCTGTGCCCCTGTGGGTCTCCGTTGGTGTCAGCCCACACACTATGACATTGGCCATGTCAATTCTCCCACATGGCTTGCCCTCCTCTCTTGAAACACGTAAATGAGAGCTATCATTAGAGGCATCTGCCTCAACCTTCTTTTCGAGGATCATTTCCTTTCAGTGCCACCCATGACTTATGATCTGCCAGCTTGTTTAACCGCAGACGATGCTGGAGCTTGCCCCTCTGTTGGAAAGCCTCTCCCATAAATCACTCCAAATGCACTATGGTGAAAAGAAAGCATGTGCCCGTTCGCGAGTTCAAATTCAAATTTATCACTCATGATATTTGTAAATTATCTTCCCAAAACATCAATCTCCTCTCCTTTAAGGTTTAAGGACTATTGTGCCGCATTAATGCCACAAATACTGGGAAATTTGTCTGTCTTCCCCCGTTACATTCCTAGACTTGAAAATCACTACCTATAATATGACTGCTTTATTAAAAATAGTTCTTAAGAACATATTGGCACAGGAGACAACTTCCTGAACAGAACACCAACAGCCCAGGCCTTAAGGTCAACAATTAATAAATGGGACCTCGTGAGGCTGAGAAGCTTCTCTAAGGCAGGAGACACTGTCAAGAGAACAAAGCAATAGCCTACAGACTGAGAAAAGATTTTCATCAACCCTACATCTGACAAAGGTCTAATATCCAAATTATATAAAGAACTCAAGAAATTAAACACCACCAAACCAAATAACTCAATTGAGAAATGGGGCTTTGAACTAAACAGAGAATTCTCAACAGAGGAATATCAAATGGCTGAGAAATACTTTTAAAAATGCTCAACCTCCTTAGTCATCAGGGAAATGCAAATCAGCTTGATACTTTATCTGTCAATTAAATCAATATTTCCTGACTCTGGAGGAAGACAGTGGATGATGGGGTTGAACAACACTATAAAATTTAAAGCTGCTGTAACAGAAGAGACTTGTGTGGTAACCAGCACTAAACTCCAGCACAATCTTGTCTTTGTGGTTCAAATCTTTTTTCATTATCAAATTCATAATCAACTATCCACTATGATTTTTTTTATTTGAAGCCCTCTAAGCTAACTAAAATCGCTATATATAAAGGTTTGTATTGTTTTTGGTTTTAACCACCTGATTTGAATGACAACTACATCTTTGGTAAAGCTACTAGGTTGCAGCTGATTGCCAGCAATGTGAAAATGAATCTAATTAGCCACCTTCTGTATTGGCCATTGTCTGTTGGTTCAAGCCATGTGGAGCTATGATGGGTGGGAAGTCAGAGAGTGCTAAACCAAGACAGCTTTCTTTTTCCCACAACACTGGCAGCTGGAGTCCTGGAATTCAGCTGGCACCTTCCATATTTCACCTTCTAAACATGTGTCTTAGCTCCCCAAACCTATACTCAGAGTGGTGCATTTCCACTAGTAGGCTATAAGTCCCTTGAGATTGGAATCATGATGGAATTGTCCTTATAAATCGCACAAAACCATTTTAATTGGAGCAATTGATGCTCATGGTCCCTATTTAAACATCAAGTCTTGAAAGGACAGAAAATCCAGTGCCCTCTTCTGGCACCCAACTTAGTGCCTTAATCCTAGTCAGCACTTAATTAATAAATCTTGGCTTGCCTCTTAAATGACTGAACAACAATGGACATCAAACATTGTGCAAAGTCTTGATAGCAGACTTGGAAAAGTATGTCTACAAAACAGAGCAGTCTTGATCACAATTTCTCTCCTTTTCCAGCCTCACTACAAAACTGACAGCCTTGGTGTTTCTATCTCTGAAGCCTGTTATCAAATGCCTGTCTGATTTCTTATTATCAGTATGCAAAATAAGTAAATTGGTGCCAGAGGTAGCATTCAGAGTTAAGAGCCCTTACTGCTCTTGCAGAGGACACAAAAGTCCCAGCACCCTCATGTTGTCTGTCTCAAAACTATCCTTAACTTCAACTCCAGCATTCTTCTGGCACCCAGAAACACCAGGCATACACATGGAACACACATATACAGACAAGACACTGATACACATATTATAAAAATAAACTAAATAACCACTAAAAGCCCTTCCTGTCTGCATTATTCCACACCATATGGGTAGGATAACCAGGTTAAAAATAAAGGCAATTAACTTCAACAATTATTTTTAGTGCAATATGTCCCAGAGATCATAGAGGACATAGTCATACCAAAAGATTTACATATTTTTTGTTTAACATTCATCCTGTACTTCTTATTTGTGAACTCTGCTAGCTTTGGCTGGAGCAAAGGGAAGCTTGCAATGATCAGTTGGCATGGTAAACACTTGTGTGCATAGAGGTCTACAGAGAGAGCCATCTACATGACAGGAAGCCCAGATTCAAAGTCCTCTGGACATCTCACATCAGCAGCAGAGCCTCTGCTAGATGTAGAGAAATTTGAAACCAACACACCTTTAATCCCTCTAGCTGGAACGCAGATATGCCCTTAGTATACACCTTTACTTTCAAACAATGTAAATAAGGTTAGTTTGTGGAAGGAAGCACGAAGCACCCATGTTTGGAAGTGACATCTAATTAAAGGGCAGACAAAGTGACGAATCAGAGAAAGATTTGACAGAACATGTCAGAGATTGGATACACCCAATTTTCATGAGAACAGACAGGGAAGACAAGCTACTTAAGAGCAGTACAGTTGAGTCAAGACAATATAGAAGACAATATGGTAGGGTAGGGTACAGTAGAGAAGACAGTACAATAAAGAAAGGAATAGAGTTGAGTTCAGTCAGTCAGATGGAAGTCAGTGCAGAATCAGTTCAGTCAGGTGGAGCTGAGTTTGTGCAGTTGAGTAAGTGCAATGCAGTGGAGTTGAGTTCATTCTCGAGTTCCTGCAGAGGCAGTTGAAGGCAAAGAAAAGGGAGCCAGAAGAGTAGAACAAACTATCAGAGTTAGTTTGAGGCCAAGTAGAGCAATACAGTGAGAAGCCAAGAGAAGACAATTTGAATCAGTCAGCTTGGAAAGGAGTTTGAGCCAGAACAGCTGAGTTGAACCAGCCAGTGAGATTTCAAAATGAGCTAGAAAGGGTGAGTTTATTCAGTAGTAAGCCTCTGAGGCAACAATTACATCTGGCCAATAGAAGATTCAGTTACAACTAGAGCTGCAGTCGAGTTGAAACCCCTGTCAAAAGGAAAACAAAACAAAACAAGAACCAACCAACCAAACCAAAACTATAGATAAGACAAAAAAAGAAGAAAACAAAGAAATGATAAGAAAGGAAAAGTTTTTGGTTGTTGTTTGGTTGTTTGGTTGTTTTTTATGGCAGTCAAACATTTGAACTAAACTAAGAAGGGTGATGCACACCTGTAATCCCAGTACTGGAGAAGCTAAGGCAGGGATATCAAGAGTTTGAGACTAGCCACAGCTACAGAACAAGATGTTATACACACACACACCTTCATCAGTATCTGCCCTGGGCCACTTTAAATACAGCATTCCTCAATGCCTGAGTATAAAGAACATAAGTAATAGTGAAATACTTGTGCCATCTTTTTTTATATAAACAGTTCCTACTTCCTAGAACATTAATTTGGTGAGAGATCCTGAAGAAGAATCCAGTCTGGTAGAAGCCAGCTCTGGTATTTCTTTTTTCTGGAGAGGAAACCCACCACCCTGGACATGTCAGGCAAACACTTTACCATGGAGGTACATCCTTAGCCTTCGCTTGTTTGTTTGTTTTCAGACAGAGCTTCACACTGTAGTCCAGGATGGTGTGATTTTGCCTTCCTCCCACATGGCGAGTGCCTGGGTTGCAGACATGTGCCGCGTCATGCCTGACTTGTTCTCCTCTTCCTTAGAGTATCGGGCCGCAGCCTCCAAACCCCTCACGTCCATAGCATCCCGTGACTGGTTCTCTGCAGCAGGATGCCAGGGAAGAGCCATTGCATCAATAAGCATATATATTCTCTCTCTCTCCCTCCTTCTCTCTCTTTTTCCCTCCCTCCCTCCCTCTCTCTCCCTCCTGAGTGCTTTAGAGCAGAAGTACTCAAACTGCAAGGATTGAATGGCCCTTTCACAGGAATCGTCAAAAAACATTGGAAAACACAGATATTTCCATCACCGTTCATAACAGTAACAAAAATACAGTTACAAAGTAGCAACAAAAAAAAATTTTATGGTGGAGGGGTCACCATAACACGAGGAACTGCATTAAAGGGCCACAGCATCAGGAAGACTGAGGACCACTGCTTTGGAGGGTGGCAGAATGATTTTCCAAAAGAGACTGGATTTCTGCAGGTAGCAAAAGCCCAGCCTGGCTCTGCTGTGCTTTAAGTGCAGAGCTGCCCTTTGTGGGACTGAGTCACGCTTGGAGCTACTGTATTGAACCAAACTGACCACCACAACTTTTTACCTAAACAGAAGGCAGATAATATTATGAAAATTATACTGGGTCTGGTGCAAATTGTTAGCCAAACGAACTCTTTTCGTATCGGGACCTTGTGCAAGGTGCATCAAAGATGTTTTCAGCTTTCATTTTAACATAAAAGCATGTTGTGCCTGTGGTTCTGTGATTGTAACTATATTAGCACCCTTGTCAGTTTGTTCCTGATTTGTTCTCCACACTTTAGTTTTTATGTAAATCACAAAAGGAAAATGAGGGGTGTTTGTGTGGGTATACACACACACACACACACACACACACACACACACACACACACACACCCCAAAACCAGTAGTGAATATCAAGGTAATGAAGGATAAATTATATGCTTCTAATACACTTCAAAATTATCTTATATAGGAATACAATTCTATGAACATTTAGCCTCACATATCTTGATAGTGGGGCTAGTTGCCTAGATAAATAATTTATAAAAGTGACTCGTGTGAATAGATTTAATTTTCATTGCTGCCTATCACCCCCATCACCTCCAAGACCTGACTCAGGCACCACAGCTTATCTTCCCTTGCTTATCTCTCTTGACTCTGTTTTACTCCCCATCTCTCCACCTTGAAGTCACCTAGAAGCTCATTGAAAACACAGACGGTTGGCCCCGGTGTTGAGAATTGTGTTCAGTAGATCTGTGATAAGACTCCAGCCTTTGAATTTTAATAGATGTCTCAGATGTCTCTCACATGGGTGAATTACACTTCACCTTTGGAGAAATACTGTTTAAAATAAGTAATAGGAATACCTAATAGTTGGATCTATTTTACGTAACAGAATTTTCACAAGGAAAAAATGCCAAAATCACTTATTTCTTTTATTTTTTAAATGTATAACCCTGTTACCCTATTTATATGTGAAGTTACAAAAATAAGCCTATGGATCATTTCTCAAAAGTCAACTGAATTTATCTCTAAAATACCTGCCAGCATTACTGTCTCCTTTGACTATGTACTAACAACTGTTTTAACTCTAACTGCTGTGCTTTCAATGCTTCGGGCCTGTGAACTAGATGAACAAAACATTGGCTCAACTTCCGAACCCATTAAGTTGAAAAGTAGAGAGTAGTAATACAAATAGATGATATTGCTCTCTGATTCATAAGGGTAAATAATCACAGAGTAAGTCCAATGGGGGAAGGGAGGGCACCTGCCTCCACTTGCCAGATATCTCAGAGCTACAAGCCACTTTTCAAAGTCAAATTTTGCACAAGGCAGTTTCATATATGTGAGCTATCCATGCCTCATTGAATTTAGTTCCCAAAGCCAGACTGCTTGAGTGAAATTTGGAACTGAAGACTTGAACTTTTATTTGTGAGTGTACACACAAAGTGAGACACTTTTGAAAACCACCCTTTCTCTTTCTTATAGTTCCCCACTTATAAGGTAGGACTAATCTTTGCCAATAACCTTGAGATTTAAAAAAAAAGATGCCATAATCATACTTTTAACAAAACCTGAGACTCCAGGAAATAAGTCACTAGCTATAACTGAAAATATAATTATCTGAAAGTTTTCCCTGTTGCCTCGGTACAGTTCATATTTCAAGCATAAATATTGAGAAGGACTGTTCTTATCATTAACATTAATAAATATTTATTGAGGGGCCTACTGGGTATTTGGTAATAATGCAGCAGTCAGTAGTCTTACATCAATATTGAAATAGATTCACATTGCAAATAAGTATATAACTGAAATTAGAGTGTCAAAAATTGGAGAGTGGCCAGGTTCTCCACTGGGGAAAAAAGAATTTGAACACATATAGATTGGCTGGCTACTTGAAAACTGGACAAAAAAAAGAATCTCAAAGGTTGAGCTGAGCCACTTCCTCAGCTGCCAGTCCCACCAGCATCATTTTGAAATTTCTTCTATCAAGTGATATAGTTGTAATCCCCAACGATCTTCGAGGAGTGCTCCTTAAAATTCAGGACTTTCTTCTCTGAAGCCTCCGAACCATGCCAGCTCTTCGCCACAGCCCTCTAAGCCTAGCAACCCAAAGGGATCGTAATTTTCATAAAAACCTCAAGCCTCCCCACTGAGAAGCCTCTATTTAGGATTCTGGACTTGGTTTCCTAGATTAGGGATTCTTTTAACCAATTTGTAGAGATTTAATGAAGACAAGGAATAAGATGTTGCAAAGAAATTATGCTAAGAACTCCGTGTCAAAGGCTCAAAATGCCCTTCCACCTTTGATTTGCCCTGGGAGCCAAGATGGTGAGTCCACATCCCTGGCACTCTTTTTTTTTTTTTCTCACCTAGAAAACGGAAAGATGAGTCTAACTTTGCTCTGATCAGAAACGTGTTACATGAGGGAGACACATTTGTAAAAGTCTGTGGAAAATACAAAGAGCTATAGCAGTGTTGAACAATAAAATTTGGTCTGAACAAATCCAGAATAGCGACTTCTCTTGATTTTCACCTCCTGTCACAAAAGAAGGAATCCTATATTTCCTTCTTAAGAAAGTTGTCTTAAAACAAACTTTAAATGCCTTTTTTATTTGTTTCAAGTACTCCTGGAACTAGCTTTCCCCCTTAGCATTCAGTCTGAGAAAATGAGGAATTCAGACGAGCCACTTGCTGATGAAACATCTACAGGTTGCCGTGGTGACCCACGAAGATGCATCAGTCCAGCAGTAAGTGGAGGAGTTTGCCTCTTCCTACGAATAGGGCCAGTCCTTCACCTTCTGTAATACAGACTTAGGGCCCTCTCAGTGCCTTAATGGCTAAGGTTAGAATAGCTTTCCTCAAGAGGTTTGAGAATTGGTTTGATTTCTTACCATGTCAGAAGCTTTTCCTCTCTGGTTTATTTTCTAAAAATAATCCATTTACAGTTACTATAGTTCACATCAGGCTTCTATATTTGTCGTATATGTACAACCAATGCACATGGGAAGGAATAATAGTTTGAGACAATTATTCCCATGTATAAATGTATATGTTTAGCAAGCAATAGATTGCTTCCCAGGACCAGCTATTGAAATCCAGTTGTTCTCCACCTTGAAAATTTACAGCTGTCCAAGGTACTTGTAACATGTTGTTTCACCAATGCTGAAGTAAACAGAAAGAATAAAATATAAAAATAAGATACAATTTTGAGCTCTAAAGGAAATTATTCTTAGTCCCTTTTAGCCAGCCCAGAAATACTAGATGATTTCTTGACAGTAATCCTCATTATTTTTCATAGAGAATAAATTAGAAACCGCTATATAAAATCCATACCAATGAAATTTACAATGAGCCCAAAACTTAAAATATTCATTATTTAGTGTATAACAACCCTGTGAAGTATATAGCATAGTTATTATTATTCCTTCTTTTGAATGGATACGTGAAAGTAAGATATCTCATTGTCTGTTAAGTAACAAATGATAAAGCTGAAACAAACTGAGGTCTAGGAGTTCTGTACTGTACAAACTGTTTCCTTGTTACTAAAGGAAACATAAGAAATAATTCGGGAAGACAGGAAGGATCCTAGATCATGGTAGAGCAGCTGTTATTTAGGTATGAAGGAAGTAGGCTTTTTTTTTATTTTCTATGTTTTGGTTGGTTGGTGTTTTAAATCAGAAATTATCAGACTATTCTGACATGTGTGTGTACATGTGTGGGCACATGCATATGCATGTGTGTGTGGTGAGGGGTGGGGGCGTGAAGGAGGGAATACCAGAGAGAGAAAAAAAATAGTATACCTGTCTGGATGTTAAAAAGAATCAGGAACCACACCAAACAGAAGTTAATATAACAAGGTTTATGATAAAGAAGTAACCATACAGATGTAAAAGAAACTTAAAGGAAACAGTATGTCTGATGGAAGCACACATGAAAGAAACCAGGAGGGGACTCTCCTCTTTGGAGTGGAGTGAAGACCTCACTAAAGAAAATATAGTTTCAGGCCAGTGGTTAGTAGTGACACTGGTTTCAATATTCAAGCCACAGTAGTCACCAAGTAGAAAAAAAAAAAAATAGTGCTCCAAGGAGCAGGAAAGCCAAGGCTGGTAACTGCACACAGAGAGAGAATTGAGGCACAACCGTCATTAGTAGGCCTGGACCACACAGGATTAACAGACAATTAGAGGAAAAAGAAATGTAGCTAGACCAAGGTTAGAGAGTAAATGCTTGGAAAAAATCACACTGTCACTTCCAGAATGATATACAGGACATGCCGAGGGGCACTTAGGACCGCAGCCAGGCAATCTATGGTCCAGGTCAGGACTGCTAGTCTCCAAGAGACTATGTTTGGGAGCATATCTGAAACAGAGTACAAGTAGATGGCCCCAACATACACTGACCAGTGGCAGACTCCCTCATCATAATCAGGATGATGAAGTGTAGCACAGGAACTTGGAAACAAAGATATGTCCTCCTGAAACACCTAGCACCACCACCATCACCTCCACCAATATACTTACTATGGCAGACAAACGTCTACAGAGTCCAATCCACGACACCAGGGCAGGTTTTAAAGGTACATTTGGAGTTGGAAGGTGACTAACAACTACATTTCATCCTTCCCTTCCTATGAACAGGAGAAATGACAATATAGATTGACACTCATTGAAAGCATGATTTAGTCAGACTCCTGTGACCATTTATCTGAGCTCATATAACCATGACTTTCACTTTTGAAAAATGTTCTGTTGCCATTTTATTCAAATTTCCAATGTACTCTCCTGGTTCATTATCTGGCTTTCTACTTCCTTTTTTGAGGGGAGACAAGTAGGACAAGAAAATGGGGGGGGGGGGGAAGCAGTGGAGACCCCCATGTAGAGAACCAAAAACGCGTGTCCCAGCATTTCCCTCGTGGGCCAGGACTTTAAAAGCACCCGGGACTCCAGTTAAAGCCAACTTCTGATCCACCGAATGAGGGATCCTTTTACCTGGTCAACAAATGCTTTTGCTTCAAGCGGGGTGATCAAAACACTTCTCTCATTGATCTCATCAAGCTCAGTCTCACGCATTTAGGGGATGAAAGAGACCAAAGGAAAGGAGGGATTAAGTTGGATAGTCTTCACAAAGCCAGCTCTGCAAGAAGCATGTTCTTGCTCATGGTTTGTAAATAAAGGCCTGTCTTGTGTAAGCTTCTCCACCCAGAATGTCTTTACATGGATTTCTAAAAGCTCTTTAATGTTTAGTGTTCTCAAGGTCTCTAAGGAGGGACCAAAGTCCAAAGGAGGAGGAAGAAATCAAAATGGTATACCTTTGAGTTCTCCCATCAAACACGCAGTGTACTTTTCTGTCTACAGCCATCAAGCCATCCCCTTTCTTTCCCTTTTAATGTAATTCATCTTTTACTTATGAGTACATTCTAAAATTTTGTAATGCATAATAATTAAACATATCTTATTTTTCAATAAAGCAGCATCATTTGGTACTGTTGATCACTTACTCCTTCTAGTGGATTCAATAAGACCACACTCTCTTGATTTTCTTCTGACCTTTCCTTCTTCCACAGGCCCCTTCTCCCTTTACTCTGCTCATCTGTCTCCTCAGTCATAATTCTGCGGCTTCAGTTGTCACCTACATTTGGAAGATGTGAATCTATTCTGAGACCTGTGCCTACCTTCTAAACAGCATGTCCACATGGTCACTGATTTTTGCCTCCCAACTTATTTCTATTTCTTTATTCTTTATCCAGCAAATGGCACCATCTTCGCCCAGCTACCAAGCTAGAAACACTTTTTTTAAAAAGGAAAAAAAAACCACTTCTTATTCATCCTTCCCTCTTTGCTCCTGAGGGAAATTCTATGTCCTAAACATTTCTGAAATCTACCTAGCCTTCTCTAACCTTCCTGAAACTCCGCTGGCAGATTCTATCAGGCAATGTTCTTTCCACATACATCCCCCACAGATCAAAGGCACTCTTGAAAACCAGAAACCATGCCATTTAATTTTGTAGCAAGAAAAGGTAAGGTCCCAACTTAACACAAGGTCTCATATCTTGTCCCGCCTGTCTCCTCACAGTGGCTTTCCCCTCTATCTTCTGTCACCAACATCTCTAGTCTCTTCTGTCATGCCTCTGAGCTACTGCCTCTGCTCACCCTTTCTCCTTCTGCTTATGCCTGTGCATCTGACCTGTTCCTACTTACACTATGACTAAGTGGTTCATCCCGTGAAGATCTTCCTTGGAACCTCTGATTTCTGCTGTAACCTATGTTGTGTCCCAGAGCATACTCCTCTCGATCTAGATGTGTGTCGCTCATCATTTTTCCTTAACTATTTTTTAAAATCTACTAATAGCTATAATTTGCTTTTCCAACCTAAATACAAACTGTAGCTGGTCTTGACAAGTATATTAGTTATATAGCCACCTCCATGATCAAAATATAAGACACTCCTATGATCCTTCAAATCTCCATTGTTCTTCAATCCAATCAATCTTGTCCCTGTGCCTTTGATTTCAGGTTAATTTTGAGTTGCTATGAACATGATTTTGCCTTTTTTTTTTTCCTGAAATAGGGTAGAGACAGAATTATAAGGTTCTTTAACATAGCAGAATGCTTTTGAAATTGTCCGTGTTCTGTGCAACAATAATTTGCTTGTTGTTTCTCTCTCTTTCTTCTTTTCCTTCAAATGTGTTGAGTTTGTGTGTGTGAATATTATGCTCACATGTGGATACATGTGGACATGGAGGCCTCAAGTTGATGTCAGGAACCTTCCTTGACTGCTTTTCCACCTTAGTGTTTGTTTTGTTTTGTTTTGTTTTGTTTTGTTTTGTTTTGTTTTGTTTTGTTTTGAGACAGAGTCCCTCAATCAAACCCAGAGCTCTCTGGTATGGATGGTCTCTCTAACCAGCTCTAAGGAGCTCCTGTGTCTGCCTTACAGGTGAGTCACTGAGCTCACCTGCCATTTACATGGGTCCTGAAGATCTGAACTCCTGTCCTGTTGTATGACAAGCCCTTTAACCACTAAGCTTTCCTCTTGTTTTCTAGCATTCCGTTGTGATATGCCAGTTTATTTGTGTACTCACCTGTTGTTTCCAAACTGTTTGCTTCTTGTTTGGGACTATGAAAAACAAACTTGTTATAAATAGTTGGTTTAAGGTCTTTGTACACACACACTTGACACAGGAGGATTAAGAGCTGGAAGCCAGCCTGAGTTACACATTGTCTCACATATTATTTTTTTTTTATGGTTAAGAATTTTATTATCAAAATTATTACAACTCTTGTGAAAGTTCAAATGTTACAGCAAGGTGTAAACACTCCACTTGAGGAAGAAGCAATGCTCCTTCCCTTTCAAGAGTCTCCCCTCCCCCCTCCCCCCTGAAGGTCTGGCCTTGATAGCACCCTGCCCACACAGAGTGGCTAGGGTCTTGATCACTGTGTGTAATTGTGTGTAAAGAGTACCTCTGTTCTTGTACACTGCTTTCTTTATTTCTTTTGTTTGTTTGAAGGCGTTTTCTCAGTCTATGGTCCTGACTGGCCTTGAATTTATCATCCCCCTGCCTCTGCTTCCAGAGTGCTAGTATTAGAGCCCTATGTTGTGGTTAATATGGAGCTACTTTGTTTTCAAGTGTTCATTGCTTGTCCCTTTCCTGTTCTATGAGCAGATGCTCATGTACACCAAGCGATGCTGTGTAACCTTGCCTCCCAAACGACCCCTGATTGGCCAATAAAGTTGCCTATACCTGGGCTAGGTAGAAGAGAGGTAGGCGGAGCTAAGGTTCTCGGTTTCGGGCTTGGGGGGTCACAGAAGGATTATGGGAGACAGGCAGGAGAGGGAGGAAAGAAGGAGCAGGTGGCCATGGATTAGCATGAACCAGGAGCATGTGGCCAAAAGCAGCTTACTCTGAGGACCGGCCTGATGGAGCAGAACAGCCCAAGTGGAACATGTGCAAGTATTTCATGGGGTGTTTGAATGGAAATAGACAAGATAGTTTAGAGAGTTAATACCTGCCAAGTCCCAGGTATAGTAAGGCTTATTAAATATCTAACTGTTTTCTGTGTCCGTTTACTTCTAAAATAGCGGGTTAACGGACAACTACCACTGTAATGATTATGTGAATCAATATTAAATATTAATAATTCCATAACAGTCCTATGCTGCCATGTTTCGCTGTTTTACTTTTTTATTGCAGAAACATGTTGTCCTTTTTAAAATCTTTATACTAGTTTTAGGATGCAGGCTGCATGAAGTTTAAAACTACTTCTCATTCGTTTTAATTCCCCCAGAGTTTAGGAATTTCTCTGGCATTTATAGAATATTTCCATATCTATCACAGGTACAGATAGAAGCCAACTATACTACTCACCAGTTACAAGTGCACAACTTAGCTGAGAACCTGCTGATTGACAGGTTCCAGAATAATTACCCCACTGACCCCCACACTCGACTGATCCTGATATTATCATAAATACCAAACTTGGCGGTAACGCAGCCAATGCAGATTAGACCATAGTTGTATCGAGTTAGGGAAGGAAGAGCTGGGGTTCAGCTCTGTTACAAAACTGGGTAGCAGTGGTCCCCGGAAGGAAACAGCCAAGGACACTTAGTAATTTGGATGGACATGTAGAATTCTGAATAAGGTCAGAGGGAGGCCATGAGTTTGCTTTTAGATATTCTCAAGAAAGGTGATGAGAATGCTTGATGAGAGTTGAAAATGTGGACTTGGAGCTTGGGAAACAGATGAGAGGAGTTGAGTGTGCTAAAATTACAGAGAGGGAAAAGAAAGCTGTGGACGTAGCCCCAGGTAAGGGCCAAATTAGAGAAAATAAAAAGGAATACATAAAGAGCCAATTTGAAAGGGAAAACAGGACAGAACACTCGGAAAGATAAAGAACTCTGCAGCATGCAGGGAGAAATAAGAGCAGAGGATTTCAAGACAGTATTAGCCATTTTCAATGTCTCAGCAAAGTCAGGGACACAACTGAAAACTGTTGTCTGTGTATCAGTGAATGAAAATCAACAAATCCTTCAGAACTGACTGACTCACAGTGAAAAAAGGCTTTACTGCTTTCACAGAATTCTTTCAGACTCTTCCATACTAACCAAACAACAAAGCAAATGGGGGGAAAGCGACCGGAAGTTAGTCAGACCATGTGGGGACCTCAAGAAGAATGGAGTTTAGCAGAAAAATATAGCCCCTGTTTTTCTGAAATTCTTGCTGTTGCTTACAAGAACCATTCCTTGAAGTTGAGAAGCATTCTAAATACCCTTCATTTTGTGGATTTTTTGGAAGCAGAGCCCCAGAGAGGGTTTAGTTTTAAAAGGAATGTAGCCAAAAAAAAAAAAAATCCCAATTGCATAAGAAGTCAAATATAATCTTTCCTTTTGATGTCACTCACTGGGGATCCTCTGAAGTTGCAATCGGGAGCTTCTAATTGATAAAGCTTTGATATCACAAAAGGTCACCGTGGATTACTCAGGCCTGTTGTGAAACACACTGTGCTCTTCGCAAACATAAGCAATTAGCTGCAATAAATAATAGCAGGGTTCACCCCTTTCAAACACATGACAGTGTCTCCAAGTCCCCTCCCTGCAAGAAGCAGCAGGAGGAACCAGCCTTTGCGATAAACACTCCTCAGTTCCCTTCTACACCATAGCCAGACTCCCCTCCGAAGCTCCTCTGGCTCCCCACCCCCAACACGGCCATTTACACCAGGGTCTACTCATATTACCCACACGATAAGAAAAGTACATTGTAAAGTAAACATGCTGTGTTATAAACACTGTGTGTGTGACCCCCCTCCACTTTTGTAAATCTCTTTGATTAAATTATTCCTCCTGTTAAGCAAGACCTTTCATTGTCTTAATGATTTACTTTAATTCAGTCCAACTGGCAGGAAGGACCTAGGGCCGTTCTGCTGTAACGTGTCTCGTTCCCATTCCAACTCTGTTCGCAATAAATGTGCTACAGTTCTTCCACTGGCGGTCAGGGAAACTTCATACAAAAGCAGCATTTATTTGCAGTTACAACAGAGCCAAGGAATACATATGCTCTTTGACAGTTCGGAGTATCTGTTTTCCAGCATTCATCTGGAACTGTTATTGGAACCATTAAAATTATTTTTTCCAGTTTTTAAAGGCCCAAGATGCATTAATTTATCCTGATGGATGGTATAATATGTTCATGTAAAAGAAAAACAAGTGTTGCATAAAACACGAGCAAACTGTCAACCATCTCCCCTTTACTTTCCCTTTGACTCTAGTGTTTCATTTATTCTCCATTGAAAATGGCAAGCAGTAAAAAAAAAAAAAAAAAAAAGAATAAATCTCCCATTTTGATTTATCCTTTAGTATTCACACTTCTTATCACACTGAGCAATGCCATTTTTGATCTAAAGTAAGAGTGAAACTTTCACTTTCACACAAAAGTAAACACAGATGGTCGGATAATAGCAGGGAACCTAATGCCTCACTTGAACAAGCCTGTTTAGTGCCACGTTTCATTAAATATGGCCTGTCTTAAAGCAGACAGGCTCTCTTTCGAGGAGCCAATCTTTATCTTTATTTAAACTCGGAGTGTGTGGTGTGTCTGTCACTATAAAGACATTGCCTTTTTTGTATAGAGAACAGGGTGGCCTTCTTCAACCAACCAGACCCATCCAACTGACAAACAGATTGCAATCAAAGGTTCTTTTCTGTCAATCTAGTGTAGAACTTTTATAAGAATTTTGCCACAGAAACGAAGTTATACACAGTCATTTTGTTCTTAGGAAAAGGCATAAGAGCCAGCTTTACCCACCATGTAATAGTGCTAATAATGCAGTTGCGATAAATCATACCATCATCAAACAATGTATAATAATGCTTCTATAAGGATTCATTAACAATTCCAGCCTTTTTATACTTATGACATCTCTAACTGGTAATCTATCTCCCTTTAAAGCCTCCCTTGGCACTTGGAAACAGCGCCCCAAATGCAAGCCACGATGTCACCCACTGTTACCTGGAGCAGGATGTTATAGCTTGGTCTGGAATGTCCCACCAAGGCCAGTATAATACTGTCTTGGTCACTAGCCTGTGGCACCATTGGAAGGTGGTAGAAACTTTAAAAGGTAGGCTAAGTGGAGGAAACTGGGTCACACTAGAATGCCAGATAATGTCTCTTTCTATTTGTTTCCCAGCTGCCATAAGGCAAACAAGCCATGATGTGCTGGGCTTCCACAGGCCCAGAGCAACAGGCTCAAACCACCTTGGACTAAAACCACGTGTTGATTTTTCTCTGGGATTTTGACTCAGTGATTGAAAACTGACTGACACATGGAACTCCAGCATGTAAAGGGTTTCACACAAGGTTATGAACACAAGAGCTGGCTCTGAGGAGCGAAGGCATGAGACGGGGAAGTTAGGACAAACGATGCTGCCCGTGTGCTCACCACGCATTAATCTATCCCATGCATCGCCTTTCTTATCTTCCATCAGCCCCAGGTTGTCCTGATCCCCCTTTGACGCTACTGCCTTCAATTGCTCTAACAAAGGCTTTTCTCTGCCTTCTGGCTGACCACACCACAGACCAACGGCCTCAGATTGCTTCTTTGTTCCTAAGTTTCCTAAACAGTGCTGCAGCTGCTAACAAAAGAAACCAAAAGATAAAAGAGCTCTCCTAAATTTACCTTCCACAGCCTTTTACTTTTAATTTAGACTAAGTTGAAAGAGGCAAGTGTACACCTGGATGGTAACAAAAGGTTTTGAAGGACCTGAATGAGATATGAATTTGTTTTATAACCATCAAGGGAAGTCACGTTAAGCAGATGCGTGTGCGCGTATGTGTGTGTGTGCATGCACACTCGTGTGTATGCCTGCGTGTGTGTGTGTGTGTGTGTGTGTGTGTGTGTGTGTTTGTGTGTATCCCACCAGGTAGAGAGGTCAAGATACTACAACTCACACTTAGAAGATAAACTTACTCCTATCACACAAACTCTAAAACTCGAAGCAGAGTGGTACCCTGAAAGTGGTAAACCTTTCATATTTCCATGCCATCATGTTCACAAATGTGATGTTCTTTGCCTAAGACCAGCATTCCATTCAAAAAATGGGGCAGAACATCCCTCTGGCCAGAATCATTTGCATGAGCTTTCTGTGACCACAGCCCGCTGTCCACAGCATCATGTCCCACCTTCCCACAAAGGGAAGAAAGGAGAATTCCATGCCTTGCAGCACTATATCCCAGCATGGCCCATCAGCTCTGAAATGGCCTTCCACTCCTGACAATGTAATCTGCTCTCCTCAACAAACCCCAACATCTCCCATGCCACTCTCCCCCAAATATTCTAATCTTAGGATATAAGTCTGAATGGTGGCATTTTATTTTGGGAACTAAGAACCTCTCTGCCTCTGTACTCACTGTGTTGTAAGTCTGTCATATGGAGGCTGCTCACCATAAGATGAAACTAGGAACCCTGCCTGCTGTATTTCAGAAGAGCTGCCAGTCTCGGCTCTCGAATTATTTCATAAGTCAGCTGTAAAGATATGTGTACTTGGTGTGGTCATGAGGAATTCCCACAGAGAGCACACTAGACCTCAGAGAGGAGAGTTTTATGCTCCCATTTTTCTTTTCAACCTTCTTTTCTGCTTTAAAGCCAACATTTAAACAAGCTTATCACATTCTAAGCAGTACAGTAAATGATTAATGTGGTTTATTTTAACAGAGTCACACAAGTCACTGAAATAGGCTATTATACCAATTTATAGGTGAAGAAATTATGACTTCGCTCTCAGAGAAAAAAAATAAGTTACTATATTAATTTATGGCTTCAAATAATTTATAGCTATAAAGAGAATATTAAAAAATAAATCAAAGCTGGGGGAATGGCTCATTTGGGGGTGTTTACTGCCAAGCATGAGGACCTGAGTTTGATCCCCAGAAGCCAAAGAAAGAGTTGAGCATAATGGCGTATGCTTATAATAGCCAAGCACCAGGGAAATGAAGATGGGCAGATCCTCAGAGGCTCTCGGGCTGTCTGTCCTAAGTGGTAAGTTCCACGTCTCAGTCAGGGATCCTGTCTCCACAAAAAACAAAAAAGGAAACAACAACAACAAAGTAGATGCTCCTGAGGAACAACACTCAAGGTTGACTTCTGGCCCCACACACACACACACACACACAGAGAGAGAGAGAGAGAGAGAGAGAGAGAGAGAGAGAGAGAGAGAGAGAGAGAGAGAGAGAGAGAGAATATAGTAATTTTTAAATAACACAAAGTATACGATAAAGCACAAAATTAAGAAGCAGGCCAAATCCTGCCCCTCAGGACTCAGGAAACCCTGCAGAAGAGGAGGCAGGAAGGGTGTAAAGGCCAAAGGGAATGGAGGACATCAGAAAAAACAAGGCCGTCTAAGTTGAGAAGATCAGTGCACATATGAACTGACAGAGACTGGGGCGGCATGCACAGGGCCTGCACAGGTCTACGCCAAATGGGGTCCTAGAGATGGAAGAGGCAGACATACGCTCTATCCCTAGGCAAATAAAAATCCATTTTCTCCAAGACAATCTTATCTGGAGAGCAAGCTACTCTTAAGGGCAGTCTGCATGGCCAGCAAAAAAATATACTTAATGGCATCTTCAGAGGTTTCTTGCCTCATAATCTCATGTCAGGGCTTTTTAAAATCTTGCTGTTTATATTTTATGGCACTCCTGGGTGTGTGGACAAGTGGGTCTCTGTGTCTACATCAATTTCTTATGCGTTTCCTTCTCTTACCTTTTGGTGGTTTTGTTGTTATCACAGTTTTTGTTTTTGTTTCTTTTTGGTTTTTTCCTATTCCAATGTTAGGTTGTTTTATTTCATCTTATTATATTTTATTTTATTGTTCACCACTTAGAAGCCTGTTCTTCTCTAATAAGAGAGAAAGAGGTGGATCTGGATGGGAGGAGATGTGAGGGAAACTGGGACGAGTAGAGTGGGGACAAGCCACAGTCAGAATATATTTTGTGAGAAAAAAATATCTATTTTCAATTAAAAGAGAATTTTTAAAAAGAGAGGAAGAAAGAGGCTAACAGTAAATGCTATGGAATAAACTGTTCTCAAAGAGTTCTATTTTTAGTAAGAAGTAGTCTGAGATTTGAAAGCCACACTCAGAAAGTTCAACTTTGCTTATTTTGTGAATGAGAGGCTATTGTGTGAGGTTGTGGAGACGAAGTCTGGATTGGGTTGGAGACCCCAAGAAATTGGAGGTGCCTGAGTCATGGGATAGCTGCCAAGAAGGGCTGCAGACTGGGTGTGGAACCAGCTCAAGAAAAGGGATCCTGTTACAGCCCATAGAGCTGAAAGGAGTTCGAGATTTGAAGAGCACTTTGGCATCAGATGGATGCAGAGTGCGGAATCTGTGCTGCTGGGCTTAAGATTTGCTTTGGTCCAGCATTTCCTCACTGTGTGCCCTCTCCTCCCTTTTGGAATGGTAATATGTATTTGATGTCATTGTAATATTGGAAGTAAATGATCTGCTTTTTCATTTTGATTTTGCAGGAGGTTGTACTTAAGAGATCGCCAGTCTCTGAAGAAACGTTTGACTTTTAAACGGTGTAGCGACTGGGATAGACTATAGGGGACTTTTGAAGTTGGACTGAATGTGTTTTGCATTATGCTATGGCTACAGGCCTATGGGGACTAGGGAGTGGACTGTGGTGGTTTGCGTAAGAATGGCCACTACAGGCTCATGCATTTGAATGTCTAGTCACCAAAAAGTGACACTGTTTAAGAAGAATTAGAAGACCAGGAGGCTGTGGCCTTCTTGGAGGAAATGTGTCACTGGGATGAACTTTAACATTTCAAAAGCTAATGCCAAGTGAGCTCTCTCCCTCCCTCCCTCTCTCCCTCTCTCTCTCTCCTCTCTCTCTCTCTCTCTCTCTCTCTCTCTCTCTCTCTCTCTCTCTCTCACATACACACACACACACACACACACACACACACACACACACAAGATCAGGATGTAGCTCTTAGCTACTGCTCCAGCACCATGTGGTACCATCATACTCCCCCGCCCCCATGATGAAAGTGGACCAAACCTCTGAAACTGTAAGGAAGTCCCAGTCAAATGCTTGCTTTTACATGAGTTACCTAGGTGCAGAGCACCTGTGCAGCCCAGCAACCTCTCACTTGCAGATGAAACGTCTGTGCAAGAAAATCAAGAAGCAGAATGCCAAGCTGCGCCAGCTTCAAGACACGGGAGACACGAGCCTGTCACAACCTCAAAATGGAGATGTGCCTGAAGAGACAGTAAAAGTTGGGAAAGTCAAAAAAGCCCTGAAGCATTCTGTGAACGCGGGCTCCACAGAAGCACAGAGTGGCAGCATTCCTAAAGAGACAGTGGAAAATGCAAAAGTTAAAAGATCACCCCCAATGCGTACAGATATAAGTGTAACCCAAGGGGCATGTCCCATGAATGTCTTCACTTACCAGGAAACTGGGACAGAGGGGAGGACATCCTATTGGGACTCTAGATGAGAGAAGCATGGGAGAATGGCAAAGTAGAAGGATCCAGAGGGTCCTAGAAACCTACAAGAAGAACATTATGATGGGCAGATCTGGGCCCAGGGGTCCTAGTCAAACTATGGCACCAGCCAAGGACAATATGTGCAGAGAACTTCAAACCCCTACCCAGATCTAGCCAATGGACAGGACATTCTCCACAGTTGAGTGGAGAGCAGGGATTGACTTTCACACAAACTCTGGTGCCTCATATTTGACCATGTCCCCTGGATGGGGAGGCCTGGTGGCACTCAGAGGAAGGATAGCAGGCTACCAAGAAGAGACTTGATACTCTATGAGCATATACAGGGGGAGGAAGTCCCCCTCAGTCACAGTCATAGGGGAAGGGAGTAAGGGGAAAATGGGAGGGAGGGAGAAATGGGAGGATACAAGGGAGGGGATAACCATTAAGATGTAATATGAATAAATTAATAAAATAAAATTTTAAAAAAGTATCGGGTCACATCTGGAAGGCAGAGGGATCTCCTGGCAGCTGCGAAAAAAGGCAGCCTTCCTCATCCCTGTGGTCGACTTCATTGTCAAGTTGAAGTTCATGCCCAGGTATGGAACAGGAGTCTTAATTCTCTCTCCTACCAGCGAGCTGACCATGCAGACATTTGAGTTCTTAAGGAACTGATGACGCACCACGTTCACACATAAGGGCTGATCACGGGCAGCTGTAACAGGTCTGCTGAATCTCAGAAGCTCATCAATGGGATCAACATCACCGTGGCCACCCCAGGCGGACTGCTGGACCACATGCAGAGTACTCCAGGGTTTATGTACAAGAACCTACAGCGTCTGGTTTTTAATGAGGCTGACCATATCTTGGATGCTGAGTTTGAAGAAGAATTAAAGCAAATTATTAAACCTTTTGCCAGCACGCGGGCAAACCATGATCTTTTCTGCTGCACAAACTCGAAAAGTTGAAGACTTGGCAAGAATTTCTCTGAAAACAGAGCCATTGTATGTGGGTATTGATGTGGATAAAGAGGTTGCCACAGTGGATGGCCTTGAGCAGGGATATGTTGTCTGTCCCTCTGGGAAAAGGTTCCTTCTGCTTTTCACATTCCTTAAGAAGAACCGGAAGAAGAAAGTGACGGCCTTTTTTCCATCGTGTATGTCTGTGAAATACCACTATGAGCTACTGAACCACGTCGACCAGCCTGTCTTGGCTATCCACGGAAACTAAAAGCAAAATAAGCAAACAACCATATTCTTCCGATACTGCAATGCAGATTCGGGAATACCGCTGTGCACAGATGTGGCGGCCAGAGGGCTGGACATTCCGGAAGTGGACCGGATTGTTCAGTACAACTCTCCTGACGACCCCAAGGAATACAGTCATCGTGTGAGTGGAATGGCCAGGGGCCTGAATGGAAGAGAGCATGATGCCCTGCTCATCCTGCATCCTGAGGAGCAGGGGTTGTTTCGTTACTTGAAGCAATCCAAGGTTCCATGGAATCAATCTGATTTTTCCTGTTCTAACGTTCCGGATATTCAGTCTCAGCTGGAAAAGCTGAGGCAAAGGAACTACTTCCTCCACAAGTCTGCCCAGGAAGCATGCAAGTCCCATGTGAGTATGTGACTCCCACTGTCTCAAGCCGATATTGAATGTGAACCACCTACATTTGCCTCGGATCTCTCTGTCTTTTGGTTTTAAGGTCCCTCCTTTCCTTGATCAGACCATGAGCAGCCATGATGGCAAGCTTAAAAAGAGAAGAGGCAGAGATGGAGTCTGCTACCAGAAAACAAAGAAAGTGGAGAAGTTCAAGATCTTTAAACACGTCAGCAAGAAGCCAGCAGCCCGCAGGCCATTCTCTCATGAGGGGCGTGTCCTTCCATCTGAACTGACTTTGCCCTAATTTCCCCCTCTTTCTTTAAAAACAAAACAAAACAAAACTTTATCACCTAAGATATCTTTTTGTCTTTACTACGATGATAATATTTTATTTTTAAATATTCTCATAAAACAAATTATCTCATTGCAAAAATAAATAAATAAATAAATAAAATAACATAAATGAGAAGCCATCAGACAACTTCTTGTCAGACACAATAAAACAAAATTAAAACCCAAAATCATTATAAAAAAACAAACAAATAACAAACAGGTTGAGAAAGAAATAAGAGGAACTATACCCTTCACAATAGCCACAAATAATATAAAGTATCTTGTAACTCTAACCAAGCAAATGAAAGACCTGTATGACAAGAACTTCAATTCTCTGAATAAATTGAAGACAATATCAGAAGATGGAACGATCTCCTATGTTCATGGATCAGTAGGATCAACATAGTAAAAATTACCATCTTACCAAAAGCAATCTACAGATTCAATTTAATCCCCATCAAAATACCAACACAATTCTTTACAGACCTTGAAAGAGCAATTCTAAACTTCATATAAAACAAAACAAAAACAAGAATAGCTAAAACAACCCTATACAACAATAGAACTTTTAGACATATCTCCATCTCTGACTTTAAGCTATACTAAAGAGCAATAATAATAATAATAATAACACTGCATAGTACTGGCATAGAAATAAACTGACTGATCAATGTAATTGAACCAAATACCCAGGAATAAACCCACACACCTATGGATACTTGATTTTTGACAAAAGAGCAAAACCATACAATGGAAAAAAGAAAACATCTTCAACAAATGGTGATGGTCTAACTAGAGGTCTACATGTAGGAAAATGCAAGTAGATCCATATTTATCACCCTGCACAGACCTCAAGTCCAATGGATCAAAACCTCAACATAACACTAAATACACTAAATCTATTAGGACAGAAAGTGGGGAAGAGTCTTGAACTCATTGGCACATGAGACAATTTCCTGAATGGAACAAATAGCTCAGGCTCTAAGGTCAACAATTAAAAATGGGACCTCTTGAATTTGAAAAGCTTCCATAAAGCAAAGGACATTGTCAATAGAACAAAATGATAGTCTACAGATTGAAGAAAGATCTTCACCAATCTTACACCTGGTAAAGGGCTAATATCCAAAATATATAAAGGACTCAAAACATTAAACACCAACAAACAAAATAATTCAATTTAAAAAAAAATGGAGAACAAAGTTAACAGAGAATTCTCAAAAGAGGAATCTCAAATGACCAAGAAGCATACAAAGAAATGCCCAACATCCTAGTCATCAGAGAAATGCAAATCAAATGACTTTGAGATTCCATCTTACACCTATCACAATGGCTAAGATCAAAGATTCAAATGACACAACATGTTGGCAAGGATGTGGAGAAAGGGGAACATTCCTCCATTGCTTGTGGGAGTGCAAATTTGTACAATTACTTTGGATATCAACCTGGCACTTTCTCAGAAAATTGGAAATAGTTCTACCTCAAGACCCAGCTATCCTACTCCTTGGCATATACCCAAAAGATACTCCACCATACAACAAGGACATTTGCTCAACTATGTTCATAGCAGCTTTACTCACAATAGCCAGAATCTAACTGCCCCTCAGCCAAAGAATGGATAAAGAAACTGTGGTACATTTACACAATGGAATGCATGAAACTTGCAGGCAAATGGATCAAGCTAGAAAATATCATCCTGACTGAAGTAACCCAGACACAGAAAGACACACATGGTATATACTTATAAGTGGACTTTAGCCATCTAATACAGGATAAACACACTACAATTCACATACCCAAAGAAGATAAGTAACAAGGAGGATCCAAGGGAGGATGCTCAAATATCACTCAGAAGGGGAGACAGAAAAGACAGAAGTAGTGGTTGAAGAAAGGGAATAAGGTAGGAGAGGGAGAGTCAGTGAGATATGAGGATGGATTCTGACCTAGGGACATCAGGGCAATGAAGGCCGGCAGAGAAAAGAGACTCTGTAGGAGAGAGCATCACTGTGACAAGCTGCAGGCCTAAGTCAGGGTAAGCTCCTGGGAGAACATGAGGGGGACTCTAGCAGACTCCTAGTAACAAGGGCCATGGTTTCTGAAGAGGACACCCTCTAAGTAGACAAGATTCTTAGTAGAGGGAGGGGAACACCAACACACCTACAAAAACGTCAACTCAAAATGTCTACAAGATGTGTAGGGATAAAGACAGAACAGAGATTGAGGGAATGCTCAACCAATGCCTGGCCCAACCCAAGGCTCACCTCATGGGAAGGAGCCAACCCCTGACACTATTAGCAGTGGTTCAAAACAGATGTTGAGACTCACAGCCAAACACTGAGCAATGCATAGGGTGGACGGAAGGAGAAAAGGATTTAGAGGGCACAAGAACCATCAGAGCCAACTATCCAGGGCCCAGAGTGACTTGGTGAAACTGAAGCACCAACCAAGGACCATGCATGGACTGGACCTAGGCCCCCTACACAGATGTAGTCAATAGGCAGCTCAGGCTTCATGTGGGTCCTCCAGTAAGGGAAGCAGGGGCTGTCTCTGATATGGACCCTGATGTCAGATTTTTTATCATTCCCCTCTGGCAGGACTACCTTGCCAGGCCATGGGAAGAGGAGACGTACAGTCCTGGTGTATCTTGATGAGCTGGGGTGGGTTGGAATGGGGGCTCCCCTGTTCTGGGGAATAGGGTATGGGAGAGGTGGGAGGAGGAGGAGGGATGGAGATATGACCAGGATATAAAGTTAATTAATTTTTTTAAAAATACCATGGAATTAACCTAACCAAGGAAGTGAAAGACCTCCACAATAAAATGAAGGCTTTGAACTTCTTCAAACCTACTTAATTTGGGGTTCTTTAATGCTTATGCCTTCCTTCCAACCCACCTACCCTAAATAGGAGAGAAAAGAGGTTAACAGGAGCAAGAGAAGTAGACCATTTTAGAGTCAGTTCCTTGAAGAAATTCCTCTGGCATTGTGGTCAGGATTCCAGCAGACCTGTTAAATAGCAAACCAGCAACTCAACAAAGGTGACTGACTGTAACTGCAGCCACCAGAGCAGCAGCTGGAACCTCGAGGCATTTTCTGGAACAATTCTCTCTAGGAGCATCTCGAAGGGGAGCAATGAACAGCCAAACAATAGGAAATGATATCAAGACCAAAAAGCCCAGCTTCTTGTTTTGGATATAGATAGATAGATAGATAGATAGATAGATAGATAGATAGATAGATAGATATAGATATATCCTTTTAGAGTCTGTTCTAGGATGTTTATCAGTTGTCAAAAACCATGTCCCCCCAAGAGGTAGTTCCTCTTCTAGTGGACAAACATCACCTGTTCTCTCACAAGTCTGTTTCTAGCGGAAAAACACCACACACACCCTCACACAAGTCTGTTTCACATCCCACACTTGGGATCAAAACAAAAAAACATATTTGCATCAACTACAATACAACTTTAAATACTAAAGAAACAATCTGAAGACACTAAGACACAAAGCATCCCCTGCTCGCAGAAAAGATTTAATATGGTAAAATAGTTACACTAGCAAAAGCAAACTACAAATTTAATACAATCCCCATCAATATTCCCATGCCAGGAGTTATATAAATAGGAAAACAAAGTGGATTCTTAAAACGCATGCTTGGGTGTGTCATCCCTGAGGGCATGAGAGCAGGAGAGCTGTCCCATCCCCTCACCTGCTGCAGCAGGGTGGAAAGCTGGCCCCCTCCCTTGCCTGAGCAGGGTAGGAGAGCTGGCCAGCTGACCAATTCAGCTACCACCCAAGCCCAGATTTAGAACATTTTTTTTTACTAATTTTTTTCATTTATTTATTCATTTAATCCCCTTACAGCCTGATCCCAGTCCCCTACCTCCTCTCCTCCTAGTCCTGCCCTCACAGCCTCTTCCCCCCACTCCTCTTCTCCTTTTTCTCAGAGAAGGGGAAGCCCCCCCAGGGATAGCAACCTACCCAGGTACCTCACATCACAGCAGGACTAAGTGCATCCTCTTCCGTGGGGTCTGACAACTCAGCAGCAGGCAACAGAGTCAAAGACAGCCCCTACTTCCACTGTTAGGAGACCCACCTGTTGACCACACTGTACATCTGCTACATATATGTAGAGGGGTCTAGGTCAAGTCTATGCATGCTTTTTTGGTTCAGTCTCTATGAGCATCCATGGGCCCAGGTCAGTTTACTCTGTAGGTCTTTTTGTGGTATCTTTGACCCCTCCTGGTCCCTCTCTCCTTCCCCCCACTCTTGCACAGAACTCCTGGAGCTCAGCCTATTGTTTGACTGTGGATCTTTGCATTGTTTTCATCAGCTGCTGGATGGGGCCTCTCAGAAGATAGTTGTGCTAGGCTGCTGGGCGCAATCATACGAGTATCATCAATAGTGTCGGGGGTGGCTCTCTCCCATGCAGTGGGTCTCAAGTTGAGTCACTGATTGGTTTGCCATCCCCTCAATCTCTGCTCCATCTTTACCCCTACACTTCTTGTAGCCAAGACAAATTTGGGGTCTAAGATTTTATGGGTCATGTTCCCCTCCCTCCACTGGAAGTTCTACCTGGCTATAGGAGGTGGTCACTTAGGTTCCTTAACCTCCTGACACACACACACACCCGCTGCTGCTGCTAGAAGTCTCAGCTAGAGTCACCCACATGGACTCAGAGGAGCCTCCCCTGTCCCAGAGATGGCCCTCCTGACTGATTTCCAATCTCCCTCTCCTATTCCCTGACCCTGGGTCTCCATATACCTGATCCCCACCCCCTTACCCACCCCACCCCTTCTCCCACCCGTTCCCACCCTCCATTTCAGATGTCTATTCTATTTCCTGTTCTATGTGAGATTCAGCATCTTCCCTTGGGCCTTCCTTGGCGTCTTTGGGTCTGTGGATTGTAACATGGCTATCCTGTACTTTATGGCTAATATCCATTTATAAGTGACTACATACATACCATGCATGTCTTTTAGGGTCTGTGTTACCTCACTTGGGATCAGATCCAAGATTTGTAGCAGGCCCAGTCCAATACTTACCACATCCATGAATTGCTGGAGCTTGTGAAGGGGCAGGTGAAACAAAGCTGCAAGGTCTCCATGGCATAGGGCAACAACAAGATATCTAAGAGGAGTCCCAGAGAGGATCCAGCATTGAGAGTGTAGCAAAAACCAGAGGCTTCGAACCAGACCAATGACCCACTGCAATGAACATTTATAAGTAACGCTGCTTGAACAAAAAAGGATGTGACACATTGCAGCTTCCACAGTGAGACAATTTTTTTTTTGAGAAGAGGTTAAAAGAGTAGAGGACAGATATGGGAGGGCTGAGAAATGAGTGGAATTGAGGTGCATAATGTGAAATTCACAAAGAATTAATTTAAAAAATTATAGGAAAAATAAATATGTCCTATGGAAAATATTTATTAGGAAAAAAATTTTTAAGGTACAACATCTTATATACTATTTCCAGGGAAGAAAGGGGACAGTGTAAGAAGAAAACTATCATACAATGGAACAGTGTCAGCAGGATGCTAATAAAGCAGTGTTACCCGAGGGGGATACAGGGTATTCCCAGAGCATCCTAGACCAAGCACACAGCCTTGGTTAGGACTGATAATTCCTGTCTCGTCAGGAGAAAAGCCAAGTTCTTAGGAAACAAAGTTTGAACTCTTTCAAGGTCGTGGCTGCCATCCCCAGACCAGCCTTGCCACGCCTGACTCTGAGCAAAGACAGAGAACTGTGTTCCTTTGTCTTTTCATCAGGGCCTCTGAGAAAGCCTTGGATGGGTCAGGCTCTCTCAACAGGAAGTAAAACAGCTTCTGCACAGCAAAGAAATCATTCAAATGAAGAGACAGTCTAGGGTGGAATAAAATCTGTATAGTTAAATATCTGACAGCATTCATTTCTAGACTATACAGAGAACTAGCAAACAAACAAACAAAAGCACAGTAAATTAAGCAGTCTAATGAATGGGCTAACAAAATGAACAGTCTCCATAAAATAAAATGCAAATAACCAATAAACACAGGGATAAAGCATTCAACCTCACTAACAATCAGAGAAATGCAAATTAAAACTACGTGCAAGGATTAGAAGTGTATCTCGGTTGGTAGAATACTTGCCTGGCATGTACAAAAACAACTCAGTCCCCAAAACCACAAAGTAAGGTGTCATGGCACATGCCTATAATTCCAAAATTTAGAAGATTGAAGGCAAGAAGTTAAGAAGTTCAAGGTCACCTGTGGCTACAGAAAAAAAATTCAAGTCCAGCTTGGGATACATGAGATCTTGTCTCAAAAAACAAACAAACAAACAAACAAACAAACAAACAAAAAAACTGGAGTTGGGGATTTAGCTCAGTGGTAGAACGCTTGCCTACCAAGCACAAGGCTCTGGGTTTGTTCCTCGGCTCTGGAAAAAAAAGCCTATGTTTTATCTCTCTCTAGTCCATGAACAAGAGATCTTATATACTGCAGGAAGGAATGTAAACTGGTCCAACCACTGTGGAAACTAGTACGGAAGTTCCACAAAACATTTAAAAATCCACCACGTGACCCAGGTAAATCATTCCTGTGTATTTATCTAAAATTCTTCAAGTCCACACATTACAGAGATGTTTGCACAGGAATGTTTATTACAGCACCATTCCCAATAGCTAAGTTATGGACCAACCTAGGAGTCCAACAGCAGAGAACTGAGTAAAGAAAACATGGTATAGACACACGATCAATTGTTTTCAGCCACAAAGAAGAAAATTTTATATCTCTGCAAGAAATAGGATACAGCTGGAGATGATCATGTTAAGTGAATTGAATCAGTTTCCAACTTGTAGCTCAGGAATTTTGTATAGAAAAATAAAACATGTATGTATATATGACATGTAAATAGAAGCAAAACCATCTAGGGAACTATCGGGAAAGGAGTGATAAAGGAGGGGAGGGGAGGGAGAATCTGCTCCTACAATATATACTTGGTTGGAAGTGTCCATATATAACACAACGAAAAATATTTTAGACAGAAATAAATTAATCTCATTATGAGTTAATAATTACTGATGTGTGATCATGGGAAAGTCAGTACAGAAACTGAAGAAGAAAGTTTCTTGGTTTCGAAGGTTAGGCCTAATAATGATATATAGGGCTTGTCTGTTTAGCTAAGTCCATGGCTGAGGTCAAGACTACAGACGGCTTCGTTCTCCTTCCTTGGTTTCTGTTGAGACGTATGAATTGGTATGAGATGGGACGAATGGGCTTGATAAAGACCTCTGTTTGCAACCATCAGAATCATCAACAGAGACGCATACCTAGTCAGTGTAGAAACATCATTGTCAAATTAATCTCTATGGATCTCTCAAACCTGTGCACACCTTACAAGGTAAAACACTGATATCATTCATTCTATTATTTTTCCAGGGTTCAATAAACAGCCTAAGAACATGTAGTATCTCGCTCTCTCTCTGGAGTGTCAAAGTACAAGCAAGCTTACAGGCCATTGCAGAAGTTTCAGGTACCCAATTACGAGGTAGGCTCCTGGGTGGATATGAGGGTGACTCTACCTGAGACTCCTAGCAGTGGGAGATATGGAGACTGAAGTGTCTACCTCCTAGCCAGGCAGGAAGGGGCACCAACCAATAGACAAAAACTTCTATCCAAAATTTACCTTGCCTACAAGGTGTACAGGGATGATGATGGTACAGAGATTGAGTGAAGGACCAAACCACGCCTGGGCCAGCTTGAGAACTACCCCCTGGGAGAGAGCCTACCCCTGACACTATTAATGATACTCTGCTATACTTGCACTCAGGAGCCAAGCTAACTGTCCTCTGAGAGGCTCCATCCAGCTGATGGGCAGCTTGGTCATGTCAGTCCCCCCAGCAACTAGAATGGGGGATGTCTCTGATTCCGTTGCCTGCTTTTGGATCACTTTCCCCAGGGGCTGTCTCTGACCTGGACTCTGTTTGCCCGCTTTCTGAACCCTTTTCCCTAGCTGGACTGCCTTGTCCGGCCTCAGGGGAGGAGGATGCAACCTGATGTGCCAGGGCAGGATGATGGGTGGGGGCTCCCCTTTTCTCAGAGAAGGGAGGGGGTGTGGGGAAGAAAGCATGTGGGAAGGCTGGGCCAGGAGGAGGAGGAAGGGGGCTGCAAAAGGGGTGTAAAATGAGAACAGCTTTTTTTTTTAAGTTAGAGGTGTCTTAAGCTTAGGGGCCTTCCATGCAAGGCACCATCCTCCATATGCAGATATTACCTGGCCCTCTGCTCTGGAAAATGTAGGATTCAGGGAGCTAATACAAACCCTAATTCTCCAGCTATAGTTACCATTGTGAATAATAAACAGCTCCCTGCTTCTGACCCATGGTCTTCATATTTCCTGCCAACATCTGTGACAGGCTACTTTATTATCTTGCAAGTATGCTAAAAAGTCTCAGTCCCTTCCCAACGCTTAACAAATATCTAGAAAGTCTATTTTGAGAGCCTTACATACAGGCTGGGGAGATGGTTCAGTGTGCAAAGTGTTTGTTGGATAAGCATGAGGGTTACCAGTGTACAACACCGTGTGTGGCCATATAAGCAACCCTCCTCTAGGCTGCTTAGCCTCTGCCACCAGGGGCCAGGATAAAAAGGAAAAACCTGACACCTTGTTTCTCTCTTGCTTTGTCTCTTGCATTTTCTCTAAGCCCCCTGCCCCTTCTCTTTCTGTCTCTGTCTCTCTACCTTCACTCAGCTTTCCACACCTTTTCACTTCCTTTCTCCCCAAATAAATCTCTCCATACCAGTTATGTGGCATCTCACTATGCATTTGTTTGTTTTTAATTTTTTATAAATTTTAATCCTAACCCCAGCTTTATTTGGGTATATAATGCATTGCGACTATATCCATCTCCCATTGCCTCTCTCATCGCTCACTCTCAATGATCTCATCTTTTCTCCCAAGCAGTCGCCTTCCTTCCATCCTGAGGAGTAGAAACAAAATGGATCCCCTCCACAGGCCTAGAGAGCGATGGCACCATGCATGGTGACTTCCTGAGCCCACGCTCGGCCTCCTGCGAGGCCAGGTCTAACGCCCCGAGCACTGTGGGCCAGTGTTCTCAAGTTTCAAATTTATCTAAAACAAGATCATAGTAGTGTATGATGTAGATAAATTATCATCACATATTTCTAAAAAGACATTTAAAACATTTATTAGTTTGATTCCGTGTCCTTGCTTTTGTGACTAAAGCAGCAATGAGCATTAGGGTGCATGCTTCTCTCTGGTAGGGTATAAAGTCCTCTGGGTGCATGCCGAGAGCAAACTGACTGAGTCACATAGTAGTTCTATTTTTTAATTTTTTGAGGAACCTCCAAGTTTGTTTCCATGTCAGCTTTCTTAATTTTTATTCCTGATAGCAGCAAGTACAGGTTCCTCTCGTTTTAAAGAGCATGGACAAGCTCTAGTTGCTCATCAACAGATAAACAGATAATGATTATCTTCTACATACATATAAGTCTTATTTAGCACCAAAGAAAAATGAAATCACAGAATTTGAGAAAAATGTGTGCTATATATGTGTAAACAAATGCATAACTTTTATAATATAATTATAAACAGTTAAGCACAATAGTGCAGAATTGATACTTAACAAATATGTTCAACACACTGTTTAGTTAAATTTGACAAGAAAATTGTTTATATGTATTTTCTACATGTAACATATTATTTTAGAAAATTACATTCCCCCATATTAAAATTATGAATACTTTCATGTGCTTATTTTTCTGTATCTCCCAGTATTGTGTAACCATGTGGTTATTTTGCAATCAGGAAAAATGTTATTTTTTGAAAATAAAAAGCTATCAAAACTGAACTCTACTAGGCTTCTACAAGTTCAGCTATGGTGCTGACTGAAACTGGGTTCATTACATAAATACAAATGATTCCCAAATTACAATGGCTTGACTTGTGATTTTCACCTTCATGGTGATACAAAAGTGATACCCATCCAGCAGAAGCCGGACACTGCAGTCTGAATCTTCGTCTTTTCCCAGACTAACAATATGTCCTGTGATACTGTGATACTGGGCAGCGGCAGCCAACCACAGGCCCAGCTAACCACGTGGTCACTAGTCTTCAGATGCTATAAAGCTATGGGTCCAATAGAGTAGGTGAATCAAGCGTATTTTCAACTCAGCATATCCATTTTGTGGGAAAAACTCCATTTTAAGTGAGAGGGTATCACTTGGACTGGGAAAGGAAAAGGAAGGTGTGTGTCAAGGGATTTCTAATGGTCCTAGTAGATTAAGCCATCACTAGGTCAGCCCTTGACTCTAGGAAGGAAAGAGAGGCAGACAGGAGCACACAGCAACATTTACCTAAGAAGGTGCTAATTCCAGCTTAGAGAGCACAGGAGTACGAGGGGAAAGGACCTTCTAGACCGATGACTATTCTACTCCAGGCCACTGGCAAACCTTCACTTGTCAGAGAGAGTGTGGACCAGAATTCAACCTACTGAGAGTATGAGGTCAACAACAAAGGCATGAAGCAATTTAACTGCAGCAATTTCAATCTTCTCTGTAGGTCATGTGTTGTGCATGCAGGGCTTTGGAATACACATAATTTCACTCTCCGACTTGGTCGTTTTGCTCACATATCAATCCTTCAGTCTAGGGTTGCTTAACCATTCATAGTTAATTATGACAGCCATCAAAGCCACTGTCAGAAATGGCATCTGAGGACCCAAAACACAAGGACTTTTGCTTGTTATGTCTTCTGAATAACGTTGATTTATAATAGCTCTACCTTATATATATAACTTTTTTCACAATGAAATCTGATTCCCTCACTACATATGTAACAACTGGAATCTTGGGTTTGTTTATTTTTTAATATATCCTCCTCAAAGGATGAAAAGGTTAATAAAGAACTGGACTGACTTCAGTGATTCGAGGGACACATCAGTCCATGCCAGGTTTTGTATACAAACACACAATACACAGCACAGAGTTTTAAATGCCAAAGTTAAACAAGGTCAGAAAATCTGGAAATGATGCCTAAATAAGTACAAAGACAATATTGTGTATTTTTTAAATTTTTTATTTAATTAAAACATAATCACATTCTCTCCCTTACCCTCTCCTTTCTCCAAGTCCTCCTGTGCTCACTGCCTCTCAAATTCATAGCCTCTTTTTCTTTATTATTGTTACATATGTATGTGAAACATTCACTACTACAGTATACCAAGAATGTTCAGTGTTGCTTGCATGAATGTTTTTAGGGCTGACAACTTGGTATTGAATAACCAGTTAGAGACTCATCCCTGGGGAAGACTAAGTGTCTCTCTCAGCAGTGAGTAACTGCTCTTCATTGATGGGGTGGGGCTCTGTGAGACTTCCCCCATCCATGTTGGCACATCAGCTAGCTTTGTCATTGTCTGGGTCTTGTTTAGGCAGCCATGTTATTGAGATCTCATGGGTGTATTTTCCTTGTCATATCTGGAAGACAATGCTATGTATTTTTGAGTAACTAAGATGGCATAGCAAGCAGCTATTTTAAAGTCAAGGTGAAAAATAAATAAATAAATAAATAAATAAATAAATAAATAAATAAATAGTCCTAAATTACACCATTTCGGAACTGCCCAGTTAAGAAATGGTATTTGCTAAAAAGCAATAAGAAACTATGAAACTAAGGAAAAGTTGTATGTCAGAGTATTGATTTCTTTTCCTCCAGCTTGAGGCTGACAGGACCTACAGATAAAATAACTCACTGAAACCCTTTTCCTATCTCTGGAATGTTCCATTCGGCTTGAATCATCAACCAGACTTGCGGTTATCTGCCTTTGGAAAGCTGTATAGCCAAGCTGCTGTCTACAGTTACTGCTACAGCTCACGGAGGTCTATGCACGGGTAAACACAGCATGATTAGGACATGGTTTTAATGTTTTTATCAGTCTATATTTTATCAGTGATTCATAGGTTCTATAATTAATTTTGTTACCAGTGGCTCACGCACTGACTTGAACTTTAAATTCAGAGAAGTTCATCACGTGACGCTCAGCTGATAAGCTGAAACCATGTATGCTGTGCTTGTGTGAAGGGTAGGCATATGGCTTCTCTCAAATCAGCAGGCACTTGGAAAAGGCTGAGGCGGTCTGAGAGACACAGCTACATACAGGGGTCCAAATGGGATGAGGTAGCCCTCCGTGTGCTGTTTTACTTACAGTCGTTCGGGTTAATATGACAAGAGGAGTTCCCTCACAGCAGGGACGCAAACAGAAAGGACTGTCTCCAACCAAGGGCTCATATTCTTTCTACTCGAAGAGAAAGAACTGAGAATGCAATCCCACTTGCTCTACTAACTAAAGAAACACTGGTTCACCACAAGGCCAAGGTCCTCACGAAAGCCTGTGTTTCTAGGGGGAGAAAAGGCAAAATCTAACTGCCCATCACTCCTGGAATAGGGAGGGCAAAGCAGGCCCGCACTGCTGTCTTGTTCAGTTCTGGCCACTGCTCCCAGGGGCATACCAAAAGCTCCTCGCTACGACAATGAAACCCTGAGGGTGTTGTTCCTGTCTGACCCCCAGCGTCTTCAGTTGTGGGTCGCAATGCCGCGTCGGGGTCACCCATGGGCACTGTGTAAGTTTTGGAAACATCAGAAAAGTAATTCAAAATGGAATATGTAATGAATTCTGGCAGTGCTCACCCACATGATAATTGCACCTCAATGCCTCACAGGGCGCTTTCGCATACCATCATCCAATGCCAGTAACCACTGCCGGCTGGCAACGCCTCAGCTGGACGCTACTGTATGTTCTAAACTGCAGTGTTTCATTCTTCATAAGGCTTTCTGCTCTTATGAAAATATAATGGTTACAGCTTTTAATATTTTCCTATTGTGATTCTTCAGCATGCATCAAATTAGTGGATTTTTGGACTATTTTGTTAGAATGTTTGATTGTTAAAAATGCTGAGTTCCTGACTTGAGTTTCATTTTTAAAAAGCCCTTAGATGAAATTTAGTTTAGGAATAGAACAGAATTTCTAACGATTTCTGTAATGGTCCTAAACTTACTTTTGTATTTTTTTATACAACTATTTATGTGAGTTCCAGCATTGACAATTCAAAAATCAAAATATCAATGAACTATGAAAAAAAAAAACCACTGAAGACGCCCTAAGGTACTCCAAACAAAATGAGGCAAAATGTCCTCATTTGGGCCACAGACAGAATTCTGCCTAAAATTGGGCAAGCTTTGATGCAGGCAGAGACAACAGCCAAACTGCCAACACAGGGTAAGCAAGTCCTCAATAGTCCCTGCCTCACAAATATGTCTGTCAGATATATGGGGCAAGAAGGCTGAAGATGATGCTCCAATGTTATGGACAGTTTTTGGTGACTGTTCAGGCAGCAAATTGTCTATGTCATTTTTCCCCCGTTTTGGAAGCTGCTAACCTGTACTTCCTATCTACTCAGGTAACTAATTTTATTTCTTCTCAAGTCTCTGATGGGGCTGAAGACCGGATAGTTTAGTTTTACAGTTAAGCTTAGGTTGTTTAGGGGTTAAGATGTTTTTAAGTCTAGATAGATGCTTTAAGTTAATAGAGGTGAGATATGATAGATGTCAATTTACATTCAGAACTGTAGACTCACCAAGATAGGAAAAATGGTTTTTTTTCAAGGTTGCCAAATACAAATAGACAAAGCATGAACTCTGGTGCTCCATATTTGACCACCTCTCCTTGGTGGGGAGGCCTGATGGCACTCAAAGAAAGAATAAGCAGGCTACCAAGATGAGACTTGATAGCCTATGACCATATAGTGGAGGAGGAGGTCCCCCTTGGTCTTAGACCTAGGGGAGGGGAATAGGGTAAAAACAAGAGGGAGGGAGGAATGGGAAGATACAAGTGATGGGCTAACGATTTAGTTGTAATCTGAATAAATTAATAAAAATTTAAAATATACCCAAGACATTATGAATGTAATATTTATATAATTCCTGATTGTTTCATGGTTCTCCTGCTGTGGTGTGTGTGTGTGTGTGTGTGTGTGTGTGTGCACGCGCGCGCATGCGCGCTCACAGCAATCTGCCTGCCTCTCCCTCCCAAGTGCTGGGATTAAAGGTGTATACCACCACACCCAGCTGCAAAGAATTGTTTTAAATTAAACTTCTTTGTGACTTATTATCAGGAATTTCATTATATGTCTATTTTATATAAATATATGCTCAGTTATGTAAACATTTCTCAAAGGGTTGTAAGTAAAAGCAGTTTCTGGGGCCCCGGTCTAACCTGTGCCACAGTGTGACTTGAGGGGGAGTTGTTAAGGGAAGGCCAAAGCAGAGGCTTAGGCAGTTTAGGACTCTTGACTGCTCCATTTAAAATAAAAATAAGGTTGGGGAAATAAACACGAGTCTATCAATATTTGTTTCCAGATAGCTTCCTAGGACTTCCAATGTCTTCTCTGAAAAGATGCATTCCTTTGTTTGTGGCAAGGGTACAGACATAAAGTTAGGTCCGTTTGCTTAAGAATACTAAAGAGGATCTGGGAACACACATACAAACATACAGAAGTTTTTATTTTTTCCTTTCTTCTCTTTTAAAACAGGTCTCACTAGCTCAGGCCAGGGCTTAAACCCCTGGTCCTCCCTCACACGCGCCCAAGTGCTGAGATTTCAGATAGGTACCACTGTACCTAGCTAAACAGGCAGAATTTACTACCCGGTAGTCATGGCACTTTAAGCCAATGTTGAATGGTGTTCAACTTTATTGAGTACAGCCGAAGACCACACTATTTAAAATGTATAATTTGATACATTTTGTCATTCATATCAACTTATAAAACTACCACCACAATCAAGATGATACGTGACGCATCACTTCCAAAAGCATCCTTGTGTCCCTTGGTAGAACCTCCTTCGTATCATTTTCCATCCAACCTTCCCCATCCCACTGGCTTATGATCTACTTTCCGACAGACTGAAGCCCTTTCTAGAATTTCATATAAATGGATATATGCAGACTGTGCTCTTTCGCTTCTTTTTTCATTCTGCTTATTGAAGATTTACCCAGGTTGTTACATGCATCAAAATGCATCAAATTGGTGCGGGGCTTTATAATGATATTAACCAAAAACTCTTTGATAAGCCTTCACAACAGCTCTCCAATGATTTTAAACAAGTTCCGACATAGTTTTCAAACAGTCTTAGAGCAGGGGGACAGCGGGAGGGAAATGACAAGCTTCCAAATTTTCTCAGTGAAGTTAGCCAAACCCTGGTCCAAACTCCTGACAATGAGGCAATCTCCTCCTAAAATACAAAGAATTTTTTTTTTTGCCAACGTCTTCATAATTAAGAGGGGATGAAATACAGACCATCTGCTACCACCCCCCCCTTGTGAATACCACTTAACATTTTAAGAAAAACATTAGTAAGTTAAAGACAATAGAGGTTAACTTTCATTAAGACAAGGATGGTATAAAAAAAATCCATTGATGCCATTCATTAAAGGATTGAAAGGGATGGTTTCAAAAGGATTTCTCAAAAGTCATCATTCATCCATTCATGCCTACTTTAAATAAACAAATCTTTGTGATCTGAGAATAAAAGCACAGTTCCTCAATCTTAGGATCACTTGTAATTTTATCTCTTTGTACTGTTCAAAGATTTGTGCAACGGATGTGCATTATCAGAGAGTAAATCACTTTCCATTGTAAATTTTTAACAATATGTTTTTGGTTTTTTTTTTAAAGTCCTACATGCCTCAATGTAGTTTGCTCACATTCATCTCCACTCCTTCCCATAATTCCTCCTGGATCTAGTCTCCACCTCTCCAATCCCTTTCCTAATTTCATGTCTTTATAACACACTGAGTCCAATTTGTGATATCTATACACCATATATACAGCAGTGTGGAGCCACCCATGGGAGCATGGTCTACCTTACTAGAGGTCACATCAGAGGGGGTGAAAAGAGAAGGGAGGAAGGGAGGAAAATAAAACTATTAACTCTCCCGCCACTGGCAGCCATCAATTTTGATAATGACCCCTCAGCTATGAGGCCTTCTGAGTACACTTTGACCCTCCAACCCAGAATATTGACTGCCTTGATTTAGTGCAGGTCTTGTGCAGACAACCCAGACTACTGTGTTTTCATGAGTACAGTGGTATTTTCATGTCTGTAATATACTGACTAGCCCTAGTCGGCCTCCACCTCTGGCTTTTACAATCTCCCAACCTCTTCTTCACAGCTGTCTCCATTTGAGGGGACAGGGTATGGAACAGATGTCCCATTACAACTGAGCACTGCAGAGGTTTACCCTCTGTGCTAACCACCATCCATCGTACAAAGAAGCTTCTCTGATGAGCGCTGAGAGCTGCACTCCTCATCTATGGGCGTAGTTATATATTTAAAGAGCAGTTTGATATCATCCATTGAGCATAAATATGAGTAGTAACTTCATCCCTGGGCCTATGATCTACAGCACCAGGAAGAAGAAGGCACTAGGTCTGAGTGACTATCTCACGGCTTAGAGACAGGTGTTGTAAAGGTCAACATTTACCTGCACTGAGGCTCTTCAAGGTCAACTCCTCTGTTTATGCCGTATTGCCTCAAGAACCTGGTGAAACACTGGGCTGTGACAGGATTTCGGGAACGGGAGGGGACAGTTGCCAATAGAATATCACAAACCAGCCATTTGTATCTTTGATTCATTTAAAGTGTGCCCGTGTTTCACATGCATACGGGTGCCCAGAGTGGCCAGAAGAGGGTAACATACCTTCTAGAGCTACAGTTACAGGCAGTTGTGAGCTGCCTAATAGGGTGTAGGAACCAAACCCAGGAATCAGGAGCAGCAAGTGCTCTTAATCGCTGACTCTCTCCTGCTCTCTACTTTTATCTTATTGTTCATTGTAATCATTTTGTTACTCTATCAAATAATACTCATGCCTCTAATTTCTTCTGGTCTTCTCAATAAGGATGACAACCACCCTTTTGTTTTCACTTGTCTTTCTTTTAAATTCACATAGCTTTGCTAAGTAAGGTCAGAAAAAAAAAATGCAAGATTCATGCAAGTTTGGGTTCTGATTTAAACCAGATTTTTGGCAAGGACTTAAGCTGATTAATTTCTAAGTGCAATTTGCTACAGAGATAAGATTCACTGATGCAATCCCATTCCTTCTGTGTCATTACTAACTAGATTAATATTTTACACTTTTTTCTGAATAAAGTGTTGTGTAAAGACTATTCAATTTATGTGCACAAATGCTTTGTGTGCACTATAATGCTTGAATATGGTATTATGATTCTCTCATCTACATTTTGAATATCCAGTGCTACCTTCATCAGTTATCACGGTACTTTCCCAAGATTCTATGCCCAATTAATATATGCCACATTACATGTCTCTATGGATATACTGTTAAAAAGAAAAACAACAGTTAGAGTAGCCAAAATGTGAAGACAATATTTTCAAGTTTTCTTCTTTTTTTTTTGTGATTTACTTTCTTACCCAATCTTACACACCCACCTTTCACTTACAACAACAAAATATTGCTAACCCCTTAGTATAAATAAGTTCATAGTTTAGTGAAGGAAAGTTGTTTTGTTTAGAATTCAAGTCTGTGTAAACCTCTTAGGGCATGATTCAATAGGCCCCTCCTCCACACCTGTCTAACTGTCAAACTGGCTCTTCCATCCTCTGTCACAAGGGCCATCCCCACCTCCTCAGTGGGACCCTTCTCAGATTTATGCTAATTTTAGGTGAAAAGGCTGAACAAAATCCACCAATCCCTAAACTTTCCCAAGCTTAGGACTTGAAACCCCACCAATCCTCACTCTGGAAATCTCTGCCCTAGAAAGAACCACCCCCTTAAAAAGGCTGTGTCTGCCCAGTTCTCTGCTCTCTCCTCTCAGGAGCAGAGACAGCCACTCCTGAGTTCGTCCCTCCTCTCCTGGACTCATTCCTCCAATAAGTCTCTTTTAAGAGATTTACTGCCCACTGTGACTCAGAAGAAACAGCAAAGGAAGGAAGAAGTGAAGGAGCAGAGCTTAGGCTCCTGAGCACCTCAGGGGTTGGGGTAACCCTCCCCTGGGAGCTGAGGCCTCCCTCCCGAGCCATGTGGGCCCTGGGCTCCTGTGCCTTGGGACCCCCTTCTCTTCCCTGAACACCTTCCCACCCGATCAGGAGGCCACCACTTATGACCTATAAAACAAAGTACCCACAGAATCATTATACACACATCTTGGGACAGAACGATGGTTCCGTGAGTACAAACACTTTGCCTCCAAGCCTGGTGACTAAGTTTGTCCCTGGAACTCACACAGCAAAAGAGATTCAACTCCTAAAATCTGTCCTCAACCTCCATATGTGCCTCAGCACGCACACACACATAAGCATATGCAGACAGATACACACACATACACTATACACACAAAACACGTACACCAATAAATGTAATCTGAAATATTTATTTAAAAAATAAAACTCTCCCTTTTGAAAAGTCCAAGCTGGAAATAGCACTACACTTCCAAGATTCCTTGCGACTCCTCCAGCACTCTTTTCAATTTAGCTTTATATCTTTTCTGACTCCAAGACAGGAGAGCAATGTTTGATGTACTCAAGTCATAGCCAGCATGTACCAACTCTTTCATCCGGGTTTTCAAAGTATTTATGCTTGAGTCTAAAATTCTCGGATTTTCAATTATTTGTGAGATGCTGATTTTCTCTTCTATAAGACAGTCTATTTTATCATTAAACTTTTTCTCTGACAGGAAGATCATATTCAGATAGCTTAGGACAAACTTCTGTACCTCCTCTTCAGTGCATCCAAGAGAAAGCAGCCTCTTTTTGATATTTGTGTAGTTTCTTTTGGTACAGTCATTGGAAAGATCTAAGATTCCAGCTCCTGGGCCACATATCACGAGCAGAAGATCCCCTTTGTCTAAGTTGAACGTTGACTGTAAAAATTCAATGTTAGTTTTCACCCGTTTGGTGCTCTGAATTAAGATGGAGGGATTTTTAGAAATTATCTTCCTGACAAAATCTGTGGGATCATTGTGACCTAAGGACATACTGGTCTCCTGCAAAAATTCAACCATTTGTTTATTCAAATTTAGACTGTTGGCGAAAGTTCTGGGAGCACTGGTCAGCAGTCGGCAGAGGCACTTACGAGTCAATCCAACTGAGCAGAGGAACTTTATATTATTCTCTAAGTTTATGTTATTACTAGACCGAAAAAAAGACTCGGGAGAACGTTCCAAAATATTTACAATTTCAAGGTCTGATGCCATAATCTTCCTCCACAGATCCCACCGTTGGGAAAGACTCTCAGGGGTGCGTGTTATGGCTCGTGGGTACCTTGATATGATGCTGCCAATCACTTGGTCACTGGCTCCTTTGGACAGAAGGAATGACTTCAGCTCCTGCTCATTCGTAACCACTCTGTTAAAGACTCCAGGCTGCCGTCTCCTTGCCAGGTCGATATCAACTCCCATGGTGAGTAAGTTGTTCAGCAGCTCCTCGTTCTCCAAAGGCTCCCTGGCTCTACTGTCACATTTCACATTGAAAGGCCTAAAGGAAATCGATCTGAGGAAAACTTCTGCTGCATACTGGAGCATCCAACCTCTTGAACCAAAGGGAAAGTTCCATCTCATGTGCCAGATGTTTCTTGATATCATAATCACTGGACAGCCCAAATGCTGTATGAAATAACATATAATATTAACATATATTATTATACGAATGCCTGTGTTAAACAGCCAATAACAATAACATTGATCTTTTAACTACAAGGGGCCTGGCCAGCAGAAGACACCCAGCATCCCTCCAGCTTCCTTGGTGCTGCGCTCACCCGAGCCTCACTGCTTCTGTTGGATCCTACGGGCTCTATCACTTTCAACATCAAGAAGCAGAACAGCAGCCCTGCTGCCCACAAACTGCCCTGCCCTTACACTGTTCTGATTTCACAATGCCTGTGTTGACTATCCAAAATCAGTTCTCCCTGCCCCCCTTTCTGATTTCTTTGGTTCCTGGCATCTTTGGTTTGTTCCTAATAAACGGTTCTTTCACTACTATTTTGCCTTTCAATGTGCCAGCTGTCTGCAATGACCCTGCCCGCACACATTAGATTTCTTTGCTTCTGGCCACCTTGATCTCAAACTTGAAATGTAGTCCTGAAAAACAATACTTCAGATTGTCTAATTTCCATCTTTGGTGTCTTTTTTTTTTTTTATAATGCCCTTTAAGAGGATCACATTGATTGTGTGTGTGTGTGTGTGTGTGTGTGTGTGTTTATAAAATCTCACTGCTCACATCAATCTCTACCTCAGTTTACCAGATGGTTTCCTTGACTGCAATGCAAAATTCTAAAGGAATTTCCGTCTTTGAAGTGCTATAGTTGAGGGGATGGAGTGTAAGTCTGTGGTAGATCAATGTTGGAGCATAGGTTTAACAAGCATGAGGACCTGAGTTCAACCTCTGTAGGTTCAATTTTCTCAACCAATATATTTTATTAACAACTTAGTGACTGAGCATACGTCACTTATAACCTGACTAACCAAAACAATAGGAAATGAGCATTAATGGGCAAAATAACAAAACCTTAAGGATATCAGTTCCGAAGAATGATTCTCCAGGCGTGAGCCGCAGGATTTCTTCTGCTGGAACCTGGGGTAACCAGAACCCAGAACCTCAGCAGGGGCTGGAGCCCCGAAGCCTTCCCTCGAGCGGTTTCTCTCTAGGAGCGTCTTGAAGTGCAGCGATGAACAGCCAAATCTATCCCAAGTCTCCAAAACACTCCTGCCTCCAGTTCTGGCTCATTTATATATCTCCTCCCAGAGTCTGTTCACGGGATCTTTTCAGCTGGCAACAATTAAGCTCCTGCACGAGGTGGTTGCTCTTCTAGTGAATTAACCTCACCTGTTCTCTCACGAGATTGTTCCGATCCCACACTTGGAATCCTAAAAAACAGGTTTATCTCTCCTTCAAACCTCCAACACCAGAAAGGAAAAGGAGGAATTGGTTTTCTAATGTAGTGTTAGGTCCTAAACCTGTGACAAGTAGGTAACTGAAGTATCCATTTAACATATCAAAGCTGACCTGGCTGCTGGATTCTCCCATCATCCCTCAGTCCCTACCTGTTACAGGGGCTCCTGGCTGGTATATTCTACCCCTATCCTGAACTCTCTAGCCCAGGGGTTGGGCTGTCCTTCCCTCTCGACTGCATTTCCATATATATATATATATATTTTTTTTTTAAAGATTTATTTATTTATTATGTATACAATGCACATCAGATCACATTATAGATGGTTGTGAGCCACCATGTGGTTGCTGGGAATTGAACTCATGACCTCTGGAAGAGCAGTCAGTGCTCTTAACCGCTGAGCCATCTCGCCAGCCCCCTGCATTTCCATATATAATCCAGCCCTTTTGGTTCTTTTTTTGGACTTTCTGCCTTTTGGCCTCTTGGCGCCGCTCAAGGTTCCCGTCTTTCTCTCCCCTTCTCTCTCCTCAGACGGCCAGGCTCAAGCTGCCAGTTGCATCCACTCTGATTCTTCCAGACGCCTCTGGCTGTTTTCTCCCTCATATCTGCAACTAACCTTCTCCTCCACCATACCTAGGACTAGTCATATCACCTTTTTTTCAAGGGCGTAGCCCCTAGGAGATCAAACACTTTGATGACAGCCATATAACTAAAGGAATATAGGAAACACTATTTGAACATAATGGCTTTGAAAGAGAGAAAGAGCGAGATCACAAATTCAAATGGTTATGGAATGATGTGAGTCTAGGAGGAGTTGGAGACTTTGATCAAAATACACTGTATTCAATTCTCAATTAATTAATAAAAATATACAGCAAAATAAATTTTAAAATAATGAAGGTTCTAGCTTGCGCAATTCAACCTTTTCCTTTCCAGACACTCATGGGTGACCTCTGCTGGATAACATGACTATATACTATCATATTCAATCAGACATGTTTATAAAGAGCTTTAGAAATAAGCATGCAAAATGATCCCATAGGAGAGAAAACAGTATAATTCTTAAACTATACTTGTCTTACAATGTGAATTTTTATATATTTCATAACATGCACATCACTGAATGATATGTACGTTAAAAAAAAATCAGTCACTAGCCAGACATATACTAAGCCTTCTGCTTGAAGATTGCTACCCTAGACAGCCCTTCTCTTCAGATGATTAGCATTATGGTAAACAGATAAACATGCCATAGAATATGCAAGAGAAATTCAAATACTGATAAACGAAAATTAAGCAAAAAGGTATACCAAGACTCCTAACAAAAGTGTTTTTATAAAAAACCTACTAAGGTTTCTGCTAGATCTATCACAAGTAGATTTTGTCTTTCTTTATAGAACTTGTCCTCCACATAGACATCCTCCTCCCAAAGTCCCTCTTGCTCTCCTGTCACACACATGCACATAGATATAGAACTTTCATGAACCTAAATTCTACATTAGAAACATGTCCTATTATTTTTCCTCATAATTCTCCTAGCACCTTGTTCCCTTCCTCCCAACAGTACTTACTATTTTCATATCAAACACATGAGCACACGCACATGTACACACACACACAAGTATCTTTTCTGAGTCTCACTTTGTAAACTGTGTTTTCTTTCAGAAAAGTTCATTTTCTTAAATCCTAGCTGTATCGCAAGGCCTTGTATAAACACAATCTCCTTTTTAAAATAGATTATTGAGCTGAATTTGTAACCTCTAGCAAGGTGACTACAAAACCTAATGCAATTTTTAAGGTAACTATGGGATAATTTACTTCAATCTTCCTCTTTAAAAAAATTTTTTTTTCTTAAGGAATGTTAAATCTGGCGAATATTATGAAAGTCTCGGTGACTGTTAATAAGTGGGGTCTGTAAGAGGAAGGTTAATGTCCCCTTCTGTCCCACAGCTGGACAGCTAACAGGCTCTTAATGAAAACAGAGTACCACAATCTTCTGACACAGCATTTAAATGTAGAGATTTTTTTACAGAACTACATTTCCTCGTCGTATTTGTCGTTAAGCTAAGAAACTTTGGGTCGCTCCAGAAAAAGTTAAGAATGTTTCTATTGGCTTAAGATGAGAAATTAAGATCTCTCCAGAATAGGTAAGAATGTCTACCAACACATCTCCAATCCGGAAAGGAAAAAGGCAAAATATCGCCAGCATAGAGAATAAAGAGACGCAGGCTACATGCTTCCGCATCATTTTTGTGAGATGCACTACCTCTTGCAAACTAAACATTTCTCAGTCATAACGAAAATAAAACAGCAACGAAATGTCCACCTCCACGATGCTGGGGGAAAAGGCAACAGAATCACAAATGTATTTTAACACCAGAACTCAACGTTTCATATACACTGTCTTCTTAATACCTCGCATGCACAACGACGTAAGCGGTGGACACTGACCCTAAAGTTACAAAATCTGACACAACGCTCCTTTACTGTATGAAGCGTAGTCTAAACTCAAAACCACCATAATTCCTCATCACAGGCTCTCCTTCCCCCACAGGGCAATTCTGCAGTGTTCAGCAGAGACATGCGACCCGCTTAAACACACTACAGCAGCTCCCCAACCTCACCCCGAACCGTACATTACACTCACGTTCGGAACCAAAGCTCGCGGTAGACACCTTTTACTTCCGCTTCTAGAAGCCCAGAAGGGATGAAAGGGCGGAAGTAAAGACTAACTTCCGGCCTCCGGACGGACGCAGAAGAGACGTCATCGGCCCTGCGCCCCCAGGCGGCAGTGCCTAAATCCTCTCAAGTCAGACCGCTCGAGCCCAGCAGGGGGCGGCAAGAGACCGTTATGGAGGCCGGGTCTCGCCTGTGGGGCTGGTTCTGGACCAGAGGGTGCCTACACATTTTCATTCTTGCAGGGGCTGGAATCCTGTCTGCACCAAGGAACAGGTTCGGTTTTGAGCTCTTCTTTTTAGATCGCTTTATAGACTTTTTTCAAAATCTTTTGCGTTTTTCTGGTTGGTTTGGTGTTTGTAGTAATAAAAATTTCTCTTTGGGAATTTAAATTATTAATAATCAGTTTACAGGGAAAATGAGACGGTTGAACACAGTTCTTCAGCTTGAGGGGTTGGACTTGAAAAATATTCCTTGCCTGTGTTTATTTATGCAGTGGCTATTTACCAAGCACCTGTGCATCCCAGGTCTGTTTTACATTCATGAATAGGGAGGGGAAAGCAAAACACAACCTTGGCCTTCTGGACCTTAATTCCAATGCTCTGGCTTCTTCTTGAATATAATATTTTCTCTTTGGCATACCCCACGCATTTTCTCTTACAAACACCAAGAGCTGGCTTAAGTCTCTATGAAACCGATGTCATTGAGGAAAGGAGGAAGTGAAAAGTGAGGAGCAAAGAAGAAAAGGAAACCAGAACTAGGAGGGATATGGAAGAATTTTTCCAAGACATTGTTCTGGAGTTTTCATGTTTCTTGGGTTTTGTTTTGTTGTTTTTTTCAATGATGATTAAATCAGCTTTGTTTCAAATTTGTGTTACTATGGAAGTATCTCTCCTTTACAGTTTCTTTTCTAAAAAGATGATGACTTGTAATGAGGCTTGTGATTTTAAATGACCTCACTTGAAAAGAAGTGAGTAGGGAAGTCTACATTAAGACAAATGCCTCCCTAAATTAGATTTAAAACATTCCAGTATTAGATTGAATGTGAAATTCAAATGCCAAGTCTATACTATTTTCAGAGTTGCCTTTCCCCTTTTATAACCAAGATTAATAACAATGATATAATAGCAATAATTAACAATAATAATAACTATTGTGCCTGATATGCCTGCCTGAGTAGCTTTTCCTTGGTAAGTCCACAGATCCTGACTTTACCACTCAGTTTGAGTCTCAACAACCCAATTAGTCAGAAAGGAATAAGTCCTCCATTCCTCTAAGAGAACCCCCAGTTAAAATACCACCATCCATCGATTCCAGGATTCAACAAACAAATGCCTTCTCTACCTCCTCCTCAATTACACAAATTTTCCATTTTCCTGTAGTTTCACTCAAGGTCATTGTCGTAGTTAGGGTTACTATTGCGAGGATAACACCGTAGCCAAAGCAACTTGGGGAGGAAAGGCTGTGCTCAGCTTGCACTTCTGTATCACTGTTTATCATCAAAGGAAGTCAGGACAGGAACTCAGTCAGGGTATGAATCTGCAGCCACGAGCTGATGCAGAGGCCATGGAGGAGTGCTACTTACTAACTTGCTCTTCGTGGCTTGCTCAGCCTGCTTTCTTATAGAAACCAGGACCACCAGCCCAGGAGTGACATCACCCACAATGGGCTGGGTCCTCCCCAATTATCAATTGCTAATTGAGAAAAATAACAGACTTGTCTACAGCCTGACTTTATGGAGGCATTTTTCTCAATCAAGGCTGCCTTCTCTCTGATGACTATCTTGTCAAGTTGACATAAATCTAGCAAGTACAGTCATCCAGGGAACTTAGGTCTCTACAGAAAAGTTCTATACTTTTGCTTGTGTCTGTTTTGTTTGCACATGAAGACTCCATAGGAAGTTATGGATGAGTAAACCAGTAAAGTCACGCAGAGAGTTTCAAGAAGTTCACATACTGCACACTAGCAACAACAAAAAGCTAGCTTCCCTTCCCTTTGAAAACAGTTGCTTTCTAATGACCTCACAGTCCTAAAGACTTTACTGCAGGAAACCTGCTTTCTCGGAAAAGTGCCCAACCAGAGGCCAGAAAGCTCCTCAAGTCAGATTTCCTATTATAACAAAGCCTGTGGCAAAGAGCTGGATACAAACGTAGGAAATTTGCTGGCTGCAGACCGGAAGGGATCCTGGATTCCCATGGAGGTAGGCTGACAACATAAGCAGGACAGAATTGGCCAAGAGAAACCAAATACTCGTTGGAAATCCTAGTTAGCCATGAGTTTAAATGCATGTGTGATGTTTTGATCCTACAGAACTATGTCTTTAATCAATTACCACGGAGTAATTTTTAATCTTGGTAGAGAATTTTGCTCAGCAGAGAGTTGGAAAGCAAACACTCAGATGAATGGCATCTCCCTTGTTTGAAACACTTTACAGTATGTTTAAAGATTCCATCCTTGGAGATTTAGTCCTCATTTTTATAGTGTGATAGATTTAAATTTACGTGGTTTGGTATTGGTGGGATTTTATTTTGTTTTTTCAGAAAAAAAACACCAGTTATTATTATCTAAAGCTTACAGACTCATTTGTATATTATTATTTTCTCCAGTCTTTCTTCCTGTCTTTGATGCTTTACTATTTTATTCTCCCTTGTGTGTGTGTGTGTGTGTGTGTGTGTGTGTGTGTGTGTGTGTGTGTGTGTACCTATGTATATCTGTCTATCTCTGTACATATGCGCATGCAAGTAACCTAGGGAGCCATAAGAGGGCACTCAATCTCTGAAACCTTTCCAAACCTTCTTCTTTCACATTTCTGTATAAATAGGAATAATCATTCCCATTTCTATATTTCTGAGCATTTTTGTTCAGTCATTGTAATTCTAAATTCATTCATCTGTTTTTAAATGACTTTAGTACATACATGTCTGTTAAACAGGGGTTCCTTGTAGACAATGTGTCACACTCATCCTTGTGGAATCCAACTCCCTGTTGCCCTCCCTTCCTCTGGCTCTGCTAACTGCACATGATGCCCCTGGTGCATACACAAACCAGAAAAACTGAGCCTTCCAGTAAAGAATGCACATCAAAAAGCAGCAAAGGAACCTGTGCACAGTGATAGAGTTTGCATGGGCATACCAGCAGCCTTCAGTGACACTGTTAAATTGACTGGGTCACATTTTCTTTTTTCTGAATGGTCCCCTGAACTTCAGACTCTTCTATTTTTGTCCCAGTTCCACTACATTCTGTGCTAACTCCACACTAACATCTCTAACACTAACATGAGTCTCAACAAAAAAAAATATTTTTAATCTAGGCCCCTCCATTGTTGAAGCAGTGGGAATACCCCACTATGGCAAAACATATTTTCCAACAAGCCAGTTTATTATCCTGGTTTTTCAGAGAAGATAGACACAAAGAACTTAAATAATTAGTCTTGTATTGTATAACTAAAGTATAAGCAGAAGCTAAACCCATGCTATCTGACACCAGTCTCAGCTCAGAGCCAAACTCTGCTAATCCCTAGGGCACTCCACACAATGCCTTCCCTAGTGAGTGCATACAAACATTACCTGGGGTAGAATGGATCTGTACTTTTCAAGAATTCAGAAATATATTAAGCCTGAGCATCATGAGAAGAAAAGACCAAATACATGATTGTCCAAGGAAAGCAAGTTGTATTTCAGGGTGCACTGGGACTGGCCAGCCATCTGTCTCACCCTAAGTCAGGATTTGAGAGAGCAGACCTTTCCAGCCTCTTGGAGTGTCTTGTATAGGAGATAGAGAGTGCTGCAGGGGCAAATCGTTGGCTGGTATACATTGTTAGAGTGATACAGTGAGGGCGAAGGAACAAGGACCGCCACGTGGACGGGCTCCCAAGCTTAGTGTAGGTTGAAAACATGTTTTGCAGATCTAAGAAACAGTCTTGATTATTCTTAATTACAAATGGACACTTTGAAGTTGTAAGGACTTAACACAAGACAGACAGGAATTTATTCTTGATTGTCTTAACTCTAAACAGACCCCTTAACCTGCAAGATTTATTTTTTCTATTTTGGTCTTCCACTATTTTGGTCTTTTAAAGTATCTTGGTCTTGTTTTGGTCTCACAGCATTCACCTGTAATATATCTAATTAACATTTTCTGCCATTTTCCTGTATATCTATAGTTTCTAGGTTTTCTTGGTATTAAGTAATGTGTTGACTCTAAAACTCTGTTTATACATTTTTATTTAACCATTAGCGGCTAGTCAATACTTATGTGCCAACTGTGTGGTTATGAAAGAAGCAATGAAACATGAGAAATACCTCCGGTCTTTAACATGACTAGTGAGAGAGACTTTAAAACACTGAGCTCTATCAATTCATATCCAAGGGCACATTCAGTTCTAAAACTCTGAAATTCTATGCAGTGGGAACTTGTGTCTCTCAGTACCTAAGTAGTGTGGTTATTTATCAAGAAGATGGCTTATTTTTTTCTCCTAGCCTGTGGACTCAAGTTATATATATAAAAAAAAGGATTCTGGCAAGTTTTTTTCCAAGTATATTTCTTTTTTTAATATACATTTATCTTATTACACATAAATAAAATAAACTACACACAGCAAAAAGAACCATGAAACAATCAGGAATTATATAAATGTTACATTCATAGTGATTTGTCTTTTTGTATTTGGCAAACTTGAAGAAAGCATCTTTCCTATCTTAGTGCATCTAAAATTCTGAATGTAACTGAATATCTATTGTATCTCATCTCTATCAACATAAAACATCTATCTAGACCTAAAAACATCTTAACCCCTAAACAACTAAGCTTAATTGTAAAACTAAACTATCTGATCTTCAATCCCATCAGGGACTTGAGAAGGAATATAACTTAATTACCTGAGATGCTTCCAAAGTGAAAAAAATGAGAGACAGTTTGCTGCCTGAACAGTCACCCAAAACTCTCTGTGTTGGAGCATCTTCTTTTGCCTTTTGGCCCAAATATATCTGAACAGACATATTTGTGAGGCAGGAACTATTGAGGACTTGCTTACCCTATCTTGACAGAGTGTGAAAAAAAAGATTCTGGTAAGTTTTAAGTGATTGCTTCCTTGCTGAGTTTCGGAAATGGAAAATACGTGCCACTTCTCAGCCGCAAACGAGAGGATGTAGATCTGCCCCAAACAAAGCTGCATGGAAGTTTGGCTTACTGCCTCAGCCTTCATCACTGCTTTACAGTGTCTACAGACAGTGTCCTCAGCATCCCACTGGTCCACTAGCAGGCCAGGCAGACAGAGAGTGCTCCCACCACAGTACTACGTGCAGTGCTCCCTTCACCACCAAGCATCACCATGAGGTGGGTGCTTGGCTTTGTCACCTCTGCACACCTCACATCATGCATATCTCAACCCTAGCTGCATATTGACATCACCAAGGGATCTTTTGATATGTACTAGAACCCGGCCTCCACCCCCAGGGAGTCTTATTTAATTGGTTTGACCTAAGGATCAGATAATGGTGTGGTTGTTTTTCATTCCTGGCAATGGTTCTAATGTCTAGGCAGAATTTAAAACTACTGCACCTTTGAGCCTTAATTTGTACTCACTGTCTATGACTAAACTCAACAGGGAGGCTAAGTCTCTTCCTAGTCAAGGGGAATTCAAGGATCTTTAGGCAGGAGCACCACAGTTCAACACTCCCAGTTAATCTACAGAGACCTGGACTCTTGGTTGCAATAATTGCACATCATCACTGCTGTTCCTTGTGGTTAAATCTTCCCTCAAAAGAACATGAGGGGTAGAAAGGGAGCCAGTTTCTAGGAAAGCAAAACCAAGGATGTTTGTTCTAGTGCCCCCTTCCTGCTGCCCCTATGCCCTCCTCAAACCATTTTCACACAAGTCGTCCTGCGGAAACCCATGGCCTCGCTGCTCTTCAGTAACACCTGGTGTCAAGCTGCCAGGCATTTCTCAGCATCTCTCTCCCTCTGCCTGTGGCAACAGTACATGTGATTGTTCCGAGGATGGTATTTTGCTCTCTCCATCTTGTCCTGTGCCTAGTGATGCCAGAATCTTCTCTTTCTCTTGCTGGATCTACAAACCTCTCCTATCCTGTGGTTTAATTGTGCTTATGTGTACTATATTCCTAGTGAAACCGTTTCCTCAGAAACCTACACTCAGTCTGGTTTGGTGGTGTTCATGTATGTACCTACACTTAGGAGGCTCTGCCGGAACAGAGTGGGTTCGAGGCCACACAGTATGGCCTAGGTTCATTAAAACAAGTGAGGAAACAAATACAACTTTAGAGAGTAAAGAAAGGAGAAGAGTGCGGGGAGGGAGGGATGGAAGGAGGGAGGGAGAGAGGGAGGGAGGGAGGGAGGGAGACAGAAACAGAGAGACTGATATTCAAGAGCACAGCATAATAACTTAATTATTATTTTAAGTTCCTTAACTAAGAAGTCCACCTTTCTAGCATCTAAGGAGAAATAGAAATAAGAAGGCTGATTTTTTTTTCTTTTTATTGTTAAGGCAGGATCTCACCACATAGCCCTGATTGGCCTGGGAGTCACTATGGAGACAAGACTAGTTTTGACATAGGACCACTTCCTTAAAGAACTTGAATTAAAACCTGGCTGAAGGCAGGTTTTGATGACGTTTCTGTTCATTTGATTGGTAAATTTCCAGCTACTATTAAGCTGGGGCTTGCTACTATCTTTTGTGATCTAGCAGTAAAAGAAAAATATGTGATCTTTCAGTACAATGTGAGTTTTATGAAATAGTACCTTTGTACTCAAGTACTATGACAGGTTTTATGGTTTTCTTTGTACATTTATTTACTTATTATAATTTATTTATCTTACATCCCGATTGTTATCCCCTCTCACTTGTATCTTCCTGTCCCTCTTCTGCCCTATTCCCCTCCTCTAGGCCTCTGACCACAGCCTATCAGGTCTCATCAGGATAGCCTGCATCCTCCTTTCCTCTGTGCCTCAGTGTGCCCCAGTCCCTCCCCCCTCTAACCAAGGAGAAGTAATCAACTCGCAGGTGATCAAGTTGCAGGCAACAGAGTTCATGTCAGAGACAGTCCCACCTCCCTTCCCTACTATGACAATTTTTAAAACAATTCCTATTATGCCTACAAGAATTGTCATAAATTTGGTTTTTTAATTCAAATAGTTGTCTAATTAAAAATAAGCATCTGAAATGTTTTATTTCCTTGGAATTAATTATAAACCTGTGCTTGGTCTTTTTTTCTCTCCCTCTCTGTTACCCAGACAGTGTGCACTTCTGCTATTGCTAACCTCATAAAAAGAGTTTCAGGTGTTTTAAAGTACATAAAACAACTCAATATTTCTCTGTTATACAAGTGAGAATGTGGTCTTTATTGCCCACTATTGCAGTCAAGATTTGTAATCTCCACTATTTTTAGGACCCATCTAAATTAGCCATTGTGAGTCAGGTGTCCCAGTGTATTTAATTAATTGCTTGCATTATCTGCATCCCTCCTTAAGTCTCTCCTGCGGATGGATTACACCTACAGCCTAAATTATTCATCTCACCAAACTTTCTAACCTGACAAAGCCTCTTCCGCTCTAAGCTAGGATGCTATTAGGAAAGCAATCCTCAGCTCAATAAATTCTGCCTTTTGTAAAGAGAAAGGTAAAGAATCATCATGTCTAAAGATAGATACTTAGAACTTCACATTTATCAGACCATATGTTGTACCAATCCAAGGTTCCGGAAAGAAAGGGATCCTTCTTCCGGGGGTATGTATTCCTAGTCATTCTGCGAACTCAGTGCCAGTTCCTGTGCGTGATGGTAGAGTTGTATAAACTGATATGAGCTCCTGAGGGATGGGAGGGCAAAGGGAAGGGCTCACTGAACTCCAGTGATGGGGCATGCATGCATTTGCACCTGTGTTGTGAGAGAGAATGTCAGAATGTGCAGTGTTTTCTATTGTACTTAAGATTGTTTAAGGAACTTATTTGCTGTGATTTTCTTTAAGAAGATATAGGATTTGGAAGTCTTCACCTATAAGCAAGATAGAATTCTGTGAAAGTGTTAAGAACTTTGTAACTCTTTTCTCTTGATTTAAGTTTTAACATTTTTTATGTAGTAGATATGCACTTCATGGGTTTGTGGTTGAAAATGCTTCCAAACTTTGAAATAAGTTTTCAGAAATAAGGTTTGTATTAATTTCTTAAATGTTTCACAAATAACGCTCAAAATTATGATTTGTAACATATCTTCAACCATGAAAATTCTACTGTCTTCAGAAATGTTATGCTAGAAAATTATGCTTTAGAATATTATGCTAGAAAATTACTCCAAGACTATCTTGTATACCGAATTAATTTGTCCCAAACAATTCCAGGGCCAAAGTGGAGTCTCTTGTCTTTGCAGCCATCAGCTCTCTGCTCCTAGTTAGATGGAAGAGATCCATCTACAACAGCATATTCCCAAGGCAGGAAAGTTTTCAAATATTCAAGTTGAGAGATCCAGTCCTCGAGTTGCTTGACATTATATGCAGTTATTTGTAATAGTCAGAATGTCAGCTAACACAACAACATAGTGCTCTTTAAGTGAGGACATGAAAAGCAGTTATTAGAATATATGTTTATCCTGCCTTATGATACGCTTGATTTAAAAGCTGTGTGTGTGTGTGTGTGTGTGCGTGTGTGTGTGTGTGTGTGTGTGTCCATGCACACACGCACATTATTTAGTAGAAAAATGAAAAGTTACATAAATAAAAAATAAATCTCTCTTTCTTTTCTCAGTCACCCAGTTACCTCTGTTGATGCACTCTATCCAGTGCCTTGGAGGGTCTTCCAGTATAATTCATGAATTCACCAGCATACAACTCCCTGTCCACCCATTTTCATCCACATATCCCTTTCTTTCTTCCTTCCTTCCTTCCTTCCTTCCTTCCTTCCTTTCTTTCTTTCTTTCTTTCTCTAGTTTGTGTGTGTTCTTTCCATTCTCCCTCTCTCCCTCCCTTATCTCATCTTATGAAAGCCAATATGATCATATTCTTATCTGTTCTTGATTTTTCAGTTTTGAAGTTTGTTCTGAGTCAGTACATACAAAGACCACTGTTCCAGCTTGTGGCTGCATAGTGGCCCACTGTGTGCAGTTAACGTACCTGCTGTGTGAAGTTAGTGTACCCTCCTAAACAGTCTCTTAGCATGAGCGTCAGGATGCTTCCATCTTCCACCGTCACAAGTAGGCAGCAGCAAATATTTTTGTACTGGTGTTAAATAATGAATGTTATCTGCAGAACAAACAACACCTATACCCTGAAACTTAATCAGAGTAGGAACACTTTCATTGTGATAAATAGACCCAAATAGAAGTTTACACCCATTTTCACTTGCAACAATAATGTATGAGAAGGGATCAACATATGCCTATGATCAACTTATTTCCTTGTCCAAAGGTAATAGAAGAACAATATTGTATTTATAGTTTATAAATTATGGATAAAGAGCCTTTGGAAATAAGAGCAAGCTGACAGTGTGCAGCAACTACTTCAGTTTGTTAATGAGCATACAATTTTCTAATTGTATGATAAGAAGTATTTCATTGTTTTGTTTGTTTGATTGCTTCTTGTCTGTTTTTATTAGTTCTGTGATAATCTTATACAATGTATTTTGATTATATTCAACTCCTCCCAGGTCCACCAACCCTTACCTACCCACCCAACTTTATGTCTTCTTCTTTTTTTTTTTTTTTTAACCAGTCCTTATATTCTTGGCTGTGTGGCCTTCTTCTGAAATGTAGTCACTTTACTAGCAGGAGTGCTCTTTTAAAAACTGACTCTCTCCCAGAAGCTATCAATGGCCAATAGCTCCTCAGAAGGGCTGGGACTTCGTGCCCAGCTCTCCCATCCATGTTGGGATTTGATCTAGCTTAAACGTGCACAGGTTTTGTTCATATTGTCACAACCTCTGAGAGTTCAACATGGGCAGCTGCCTTGCCTCTGGCTTCTACATTCTTTCAAGCCCCTTTTTAGACAGTGACTCCGGAGCCTGAGGAGAAGAGGTGTGAGGTACATGTCCCAGTTGAGGCTGAGCACCTGGCAATGGCTTTTTCTCTCCCCTTTGACCAGTTGTGAATCTCTGTGCTAATTACCATCCACCACAAGAAGCTTCTCTGATGAGAGGTGAGCGATGCATTGATCTACGGGACTAACAGAGAGTCCCTAGGTGTCAGCTTAGTAACTATGATCCGATAGCAGAATAATCATAGTAGAGCCTTCATTCCTGAATTATAAAGATAATTGCATCTTTGATTCATGCCGTTCTGGAAGTGTGTAGTGTGGGGAGTGATATGGAGAAGTAAAGAATTGCAGCTCAGTCAAATTTGGCATCTTTCTGCAATAAAGTCTTATCATCAAATTCTGCAGGGTAGCCAGTAACATTAACAATAGCCTGTGATGTTATCCAAATGGATTTTTCTGATTTTACCCAATTGTTTAGCATGCTGTTATTATAGCCCTGAGATCAAATGACAGAGTCAAATGTGGCAAATACACTTTTTCCAGTCCTTTGTCTTACCATAGAATTCTAAGGCATAGTTTACCACATTTAGGAGTCACATATCATGACTCCAAAATCAGATGCATATCCCATGAAGATGAGGTAATACATCCCTTCAATAATAGGCAAGAAATGCACTCCTATTATTAAACAAATTTATTTGCCACCAACCTTAAGGGTTCTTTCCTTTCTTACTGGTAATACCATGGTCAACTTCACTAGTGGTAGAATCAGCCCTGTATGTGATACCAAAGCAGTGGGTAGGTGGTTCTAAGTTAATGGCCAATTCTTGATCCTATTGCTCCTTTCAACACCAAGCTCATAGTTATAGCTACTTAAAGTTGGCTATCCTTGAGTTGTCCTAGAATTTTACAGATAAATGTCTTCTGTTTCAGGGAATTGACATTATGAAGAGAATCCATTTTCCATTCTCTAATAAACAAGTTTCCTTGTTCAATTTGTAGGAGTCAATCTCAGCATCACAGGAATAATGCATCTCCAAAAACTGCTACCATGGTAATAGAGTAACTGAAAACGTTCCAAACTGCTTTATTGTGATGGCTCGTTTCTTCCATTAGAGCAGAAAATTTGACTTTCAAAACCTAAAAGGCTGAAGTGAAATGTCTCCCAAGTGATTACTACTTGTATGTATACCTATGATGTCATCACAGCTAAACAGAACGGGAGCAAGTTACTATTCCACAGACATTGCCTGTGTGGAATTTCTATGGATTTCCTCATCTATTAGTCTTTTAGAGAATTTCAGATACATTACTGAATAGAACATTTAGCTACCTTGGCAACCAATATTTTCATAATTGATTAAAAATCAGTCATCCAGAGGTTAGGGGGGTACAGCTTAAGGACAGCGCACTTGGTTTGCATCTGTGGAACCTTGAAACTGATGCTCTGACCCACCAAGGCATCCAAATAACTGGATGGTGTTATTAAAATGTTCATAAAATCAGTAAAATATTTCTTTTCCAGAATATGTTTAATTATTTTTGAAAGAAACATTAGCAAGAAATTTACAGCATCCAGTTAACTTTCTTCACCACTTGTCAGTATAAGATCACAATTACTAATTTGCTATAAAATATAGATAAGTAGTGTTTTATATCCACTAGCTCACTTCATTCTTATAATAACTCTGAAAATTAAAGTTGGATCCTTTATAAAAATGAGGAAATTGCAGGACTAGGGAGTTAAGATGCGTCTAGCTACAGTTTGTGTGACTGAGGCAGAACATAAATGGAAACTGCATCTCTCTGGATGAGTCATTTTATTTTTATTTATTTATTTATTTATTTATTTAGTCATTTGGGGCTTTTTTTTTTGAGACAGCGTTTTTCTATGTTATCTTGGCTGTCCTAGACTTCCTTTGTAGACTAGGGTGGCCTGAAACTCACAGCAGTCTGACTGCCTTGCCTCCGGAGTGTGGGGATTAAAGGCATGGGCCATGACCCCTGGATCTAGATGATTTTTTTTTTTTTAGTTTTTCTGAGACAGGGTTTCTCTGTGTAGCCTTGGCTATCCTGGACTCACTTTGTAGACCAGGCTGGCCTCAAACTCACAGAGATCTGCCTGCCTCTGCCTCCTGGGTGCTGGGATTAAAGGTGTGCGTCACCACACCTGGCTAGATGAATCATTTTTAAGTGAAAATAAGGGCTTTCCATAGACATGTATCTCCAGAGAATAAGTCCCAAGGAAATTAATTTGACTCCTGACAGGGAAGGCTGAATTTTTTTTAGAGAGAGTGATATTCTGTTCCCATAGGTGAAGTATGAAAGGGAACACTAGGAAAGTGGCAAAAGCTCCAGAAATGCTCCTTTCTTTACCAGGTTTTGAGGGTACCACTGGATATTAGCCTTTCCGTATGTGCGACATTTATTGGTATTGCCTTATTTTGTAAACCTAAAAATATTCAGAGAAATAAATTGTTAAGATTTATAGTGAAATCTTTGTCTAAAGGTGTTTATTCTTAAAGATTCTTTTCCCATGGCTAACTTGGAGGTAGCACATACATGGCTTGGAAGCCGCCATAGCACACACTAGGCTTCTGACTGTGTCCTTGACTGCCACTGCTGCTGCTTTGCTATTTCTGTGTCCGAACTCAAACGCACCACTGTGTATTCGAGGAAATCTGTCCCTACAAAAAGATTAGAACATAAGCCAAAAGGCATCACTTCTTCTGGGAAGATCACTTCTGCTTAAGTAGACAGCTATCAATCTGGATTTAACCATTTGCATGCCCCTTGCTTAGCCAGCAGGCATCTTTCCTTGATGTTAAGATACTGGGCTGAATTTTTGGAATGGACTTTGTGACATGATGTTGAAACATAAGCATGTTCAGTTTATCAAAATGGTGTTTGTTTGTTAATACATGCATTCTGTGAAGATGGTCCCAGTGAGAGCCAACTGATTCACAATTATTTTTTAGTACTATGTAATTTTCATAGAAATCTGATGGGCCGGTATTATCTGTGATTTAGTGTTGATCACTTATTTTTATTATAAAAGGCAATCATCCTCACGGCTAATACAAACCTCATACTTTTTGGTGGAAACCAATCTCTTACCATCCTCATTTAGTTCCTTTTTTATCTCTATAGTTCTGAATGACATTTATATAATACAATTTATTGATTTTAGTTAAATATTTATAAAGATTTTTTTACCAAGATTGCATTTGCATAATGAGAAGTTAAATGGTGTCATAAAACTTCAAATGAAGCACAGGAAAAGGAGCTCCAATGGAAATCTCTTCCAACCTTTTTATTTCTTCAGCTCTTACCTTCATAACTCCGAGTATGCTAGTATTGCTGTTCTCATTATTACACTGCAGCTACTTCCACATCTCTAGCTCTTTCTTATGAAAAAATTGTCTTTGGCTCCTGCACATCACTTCTGCATATTTTTCTACTCGAGCTTATTATTGTTAATCAAATAACTATTTTAATAGAATTATAAAATATTAATGAGTAAGATTATGTTTAGTGTGGTTTAGCTTCTTGCCAACTATTCGTGAACTCTGCAACAGGAATATAAAGGCTTTCTCATTATGAGCAGATGTATCAGGGAAGAGCTATAGATACAGACACAGATATAGATGGTGGAAACAACCCTCCTAGACTCAGGGTCCTCCTGCTCCTGTCTGGACTATGTTTTAGATATTCTGCCTCAACTTTTCCCTCATCATCATCCTACATCACCCTTTTATCTCTCATCTGGGCTGAGTCTCTTATTTTTGTTACTTGAAACTTATGCTTCGCTTTTGTTTCTGGGTTTTATTTTTTATTTGTTTGTTTGTTTTGTTTTCTTCTTCATCTTAGTGGAAATATTATCTGATAACTTACTAAGGAAAAGTTCATGACAGTGATTTTGATTAAATTTGACTGACATAGAATCCAAAGAGGCTGGAAATAATTCCACTATGACATAAGTATGATAGTGGTACAAGGTTCTATAAAATCCCTTTTAGTTGATAAGAAAAATATGCTTCAATAAAAATTAGCAAGATTGTAAGATAAAATGCGGAAGCGAGTGGGGCTGGACACTGCCGGGTAAGAAGAGAGTGTGAAGAGGACACTGAGAAGGAGTGAGCACGGCTTAACACAGCATTTAGGACCCGCTAAGTTGGCTAGTCTAGTAATTAAAAGTGATGCTGGTCAGCAGGGTTTTTCTGCGGTCTTACTCATCTGGTGAAACATTGCATGAGGTGGGCATAAAAAGTAAATTTAGAGTGAATTTAACCAAAGCAATGGTTTTTAAGCAAAAATCAAAGAAGGAAGAAGGACAAGGAAAGAAGGATATAAAATTCTATCTTCAGAGTTCTGTCATTTCTCAGCAGTCATATTGATGAAATAAGTTTTTCTTTATGATGCTAGACAGTCTGTGAGTTCTTTCAAAGTTCTTTCAATTTTTCATGCTCATCATTGTTGGGAACTTCTTTTGGGTTGTTTATTTCATAATTTGTCCCCTCTCCTTTTTTCTGATCACATTCTAAAAGTTCTACTAGTTGGTCTAAGTTTCTTTTTTTAAGGTGCAGAGAACTATTGATGATATCAAGAGAGTAGGGCTCCCTGTCCCCCCATTATTCTGGGGTCTAGGATGGAAACCGTAAGGGGAGATGTTCAGTGTCAGGGGCTGAGTTGGAACAGGGACTCCTCAGCAGCCAAGGGCCTCTCTCTTGCTCTTGTGCCCTTGTTGGGGTGGGTGGTCCAGGACTTCTTACTCCTTGGAGGCCATGTAGGCCATAAGGTCCACCACCCTGTTGCTGTAGCCAAATCATTGTCTTACCAGGAAAGGAGCTGTACAAAGTTGTCATTGAGAGCAATGCCAGCCACAGCATCAAAGGTGGAAGAGTGGGAGTCGCTGTTGAAGTCACAGGAGACAACCTGGTCCTCAGTGTAGCCCAGGATGCCCTTTAGTGGGCCCTCGGATCTTTGCTTTACCACCTTTTTGATGCCATCATACTTGGTAGGTTTCTCCAGTCGGCATGTGAGATCCACGATGGACACATTGGGGGTAGGAACACAGAAGGCCATGCCAATGAGCTTCCCGTTCAGCTTGGGGATGACCTTGCCCACAGCCTCAGCAGCACCAGTGGATGCAGGGATGAGATTCTGGGCAGCCCCACGGCCATCATGCCACAGCTTTTCAGAGGGGCCATCCACAGTCTTCTGGGTGCCAGTGATGGCATGGACTGTGGTCATGAGTCCTTCCACGATGCCAAAGTTGTCATGGATGACCTTGGCCAGGGGGGCTAAGCAGTTGGTGATGCAGGAAGCATTGCTGACAATTTTGAGTGAGTTGTCATACTTCTCGTGGTTCACACTCATCACAAACATGGGGGCATCCGCAGAAGGGGCAGAGATGATGACACTTTCGGCCACACCCTTCAATTGGGCCCCGGCCTTTTCCATGGTGGTAAAGACACCAGTAGACTCCACAACATACTCGGCACCAGCATCAGCCCATTTGATGTTAGTGGGATCTCGCTCCTGGAAGATGATGATGGCCTTCCCGTTGATGACAAGCTTCCCATTCTCAGCCTTGACTGTGCCACAGAACTTGCCATGGGTAGAGTCATACTGGAACATGTAGACCATGTAGTGGAGGTCAATGAAGGGGTCATTGATGGCAACAATCTCTACTTTGCCAGATAAGAAGCAAGCCCTGGTAACCACATGCCCAATACGGCCAAATCTGTTTACTCCAACCTTCATCATTGTGTCAAGGGACAAGGCTGGCGCTGCACAAGAAGATGCGGCTGTCTCTGGAACAGGGAGGAGCAGAGAGCCTAGTCTAAGTTTCTTATCTATTTCCTCTCTGCTTTCTTTTCTCCCACTTTCTGGAAATTTTCCTAAAAAGTATCTTCCAACTCTTCTACTGAATGTTTCATCTTCACTGTTCTGCTTTACTTTTAAGATCTTGTTTGCGATCACTAACGATCATATTTCGCCCTCATGTATGCCATCAATTCCCTATGTTTGTCTCCGAAAAGTTCTCTTATGTGTATTGGAAATGGTTTTGCTTCACTCCCTCCCTGCCTCTGAGTGCCTTGCTTTACTTTGTCTTGGCTTCTGTTTGCCATGTTCAAAGTTTCCTTCATGTATCTGGTGACTGTTGATTATCTATCTGAATACGCACCCACTGCCAGAGCTTAATGATATGTGGGTTCCTCTGAGGATGCTCTGCCAGAGGTAAGAGTTGCAAGGCTTCCAGCATAGACAGCCTGGTGAGTTCCCCTAGAGGGGACTCTTGCCATATCCCGTCCGAGAGTATTTGTTTGGGCTCTGTTCATCTGGTGATCTGGAAGCCAAGAAGAGTAGGGAGGGCACTGTGTCCTCTAATACCAGATGAGCATCTCTCCCCGAATTTCAATTATGCTTTGTGTCTCTAAGTTCAAAGCTTCTCTGATTTAAAGGTTTTAGGTAGCCTTTCCCCAGAAGAGTTCATTGTTTTGTGGACAGATGGGTTTGGCTCCTCTAAAGATTTATTGATTGTATTTTATGGACATGTGTGCACACTTTTGTATAGATGTGTTCTAATAAGTACTCACAAAGGTCAGAAAATGGTATCTAATCCTCTGCAGCTGGAGTTACAGGAAATTGTGACCCACCTAAAAATGGAAACAGCACTCCAGTCCTCTGGAAGAGCAGGGCTCTGGATCACTGAGCTGTCGCTTCAGCCCTTTATATATTTTTCAAACATATTAAATATATTATCTTAGATTAGCTACCTTATACAAGTAGTTTTATTGGCCTATATTTACTGTATGTGTAACAGGTTTCATAAAGACAATTTTAAGTAATCATGTTCTATGGCCATATTCAGTCTCCTGTATCCTTGTCTTACCCCCTTCCCTTGTCCTTCTGTGCTAGTCTCCTTCTTTCCCCCATAAATTGTCTGCAATATCCCTTGCTTGCTCCCATCCCTTTCAGTGTTTCTTTTATCTTCTTTTAGCCTAACTGAATATTTAACAAGGATAATGTAAGATAACCATAAATATTAAATCTGCATTGTTAAATATTAAGTCTTAGTGGGGCATGGTAGCACATGCCTGTAATCCCAGCACTTGAGGAGGCAGAGACAGGTGGATTCTCATGAGTTCAAGGTCAGCCTGGTCTACAAAGTGAGTCCAGGAAAGCAAAGGCTACACAGAGAAACCTTGTTTTAAAAAAATGAAATGAAAAAAGAAAAATTGTATCTCCCTGGGAGTTACTCAACTAGAAGAGGCATAAGCTAAGATAATAATATATTAACCCTGCTACTAGTTAAGAAATAAAGGAATTTTTGGATAAATACTTTAGAGACTTAAATTTTCTTTTATCCATTTTAAAGAAACATTTACTATGCTTTTTGTAATTCTATTCTATTGTTAAGAGAAAATACTCTCAATATTTGAGGCAATAAGAGAAATTACAGGAAATGCACCTACATTAATCATAGACCGGTACTTCAGAGTACATTACATCTCTGCAAAAGATTTTGAATTCCCAGACCCCAGTATCTGTGAATGTGAGTTTGCTGAGTGATAGGATTTGCAGGTGACCAAGATAATATAAACCATTACTGGTGAAAGACTTGTCAGTGGGGACTAAGTCAGGTAGAAGAAATACGTTCTGGTAGTCTGTTACATAGTGAGTTAGCTATAGATAAAAATGGTGTGTGATATATTTAAGAACTCTAGAAGAAACAATTTTGAATGTTTTCATGACAAAGGATAGGTGACTAGGGGAAAAGGAAAGACTTACATGCATCTAAGCATATCATGATGTATTGAAACATCACATGAAAATTCATGAATATGTACAATTTTGTGTCAATTAAAAGAAATGTTTTTAAAATATGAGGTCGTGTAGGTTTCTAGGACCCTCTGGATCCTTCAACTTTGCCATTCTCCCATGCTTCTCTCATCTAGAGTCCCAATAGGATGTCCTCCCCTCTGTCCCAGTTTCCCGGTTAGTGAAGACTTTCTTTTTTTTTTTTTTTAAATTATTTTTTTTATTAATTTATTCTTGTTACATCTCAATGGTTATCCCCTCCCTTGTATCCTCCCATTCTTCCCTCCCTCCCATTTTCCCCTTACTCCCCTCCCCTATGACTGTTCCTGAGGGGGATTACCTCCCCCTCTATATGTTCATAGGGTATCAAGTCTCCTCTTGGTAACCTGCTGTCCTTCCTCTGAGTGCCATCAGGTCTCCCCCTACAGGGGACATGGTCGAAGGTGAGGCACCAGAGTATGTGAGAAAGTAATATCCCACTCTCCACTCTACTGTGGAGAGTGTTCCGTCCATTGGCTAGATCTGGGTAGGGGTTTAAGGTTCACCGCCTGTATTGTCCTTGGCTGGTGCCTTAGTTTGAGCGGGACCCCTATGCCCAAATCTGCCTATCATAATGTTCTACTTGTAGGCTTCTAGGACCCTCTGGGTCCTTCTACTTTGCCTTTCTCCCATGATTCTCTCATCTAGAATCCCACTAGAATGTCCTCTCCTCTGTCTCAGTTTCCTGGTAAGTAAAGGCTTTCGTGGGACATGCCCCTTAAGCTAATATGCCCCTTGGGCTAGTATGCAGATATAAGTGTATATACCATTTGAGTCTTTCTGCTTCTGGGTGAACTCACTCATTATGATCATTTCTAGTTCAATCCATTTGTCCACAAATTTCGGGAATTCCTTGTTTTTAATAGCTGAATAGTATTCCATAGTGTAAATGTACCTCAGTTTCTTTATCCATTCTTCTACTGAGGGACACTTAGGCTGTTTCCATGTTCTGGCTATTATGAATAAGGCTGCTATGAACATGGTTGAGCAAATTTTCTTGTTGTGTGCTGGAAGAAAATTATGATAGGCAGATTTGGGCCCAGGGTTTCCGCTCAAACTATGGCACCAGCCAAGGACAATACAGGCTGTAAACCTCAAACCCCTACCCAGATCTAGCCAATGGACAGGACATTCTCCACAGTTGAGTGGAGAGTGGGGTCTGACTTTCACACGAACTCTGGTGCCTCATATTTGACCACGTCCCCTGAATGGGGAGACCTGGTGGCACACAGAGGAAGGATAGCAGGCTACCAAGAAGAGACTTGATACCCTATGAGCATATACAGGGGGAGGAAGTCCCCCTCAGTCACAGTCATAGGGGAGGGGAGTAAGGGGAAAATGGGAGGGAGGGAGGATACAAGGGAGGGGATAACCATTGAGATGTAATATGAATAAATTAATAAAATTAAATTTTAAAAAATAAAATAAAATAAATTATGAGGTCATTAGAGTAAGCCCTAACCTAATATAACTGTATAAAAACATATCCTTATAAATAAAGGGAAATTTGGACACAGAAATAGGTCTGAATGGAGAACTGACCATGTAACAAGAGACAAGAGAGCAAAAAGTAGAGTAATCCATCCCTAAACCAAAACAGACCAAAGACTGCCAACCAATCTGCCAAAGACAAATGCAGACCAAATTCTCTCTCCTAGTTTCCAATGCAGCCAGCTCTGCTAACAACTGTACCTCAGACTTCTGCCCCTGATCTGTGGCCAAAGACCCCTTTAGTATTCACCCCTTGCAAACACACACACTGGGCTCTAGAAATTCATGAGCTCAGTTCCCCTCCCCCCCCCCCCCCCCCCCCCCGCTTTGCCTTCTTTCCTCAGCAGAGGGGCTTGGATTCAGATAGTAAACTATTCAGGAAAACTGACAAGGCAAGCGGGAACTAGCCACCGTCTAGGAGAACTGTTGTCTACTGAACTCAGCCCTTTACAGACAGTTGGGTTTTAGATTCTCTTAATGTGCTAAATTTATTGTTACTCATAATTTAGAACAGAAAACACTGCCACCATTGTAAAGATCTAGATTTCTAACTTTTAAAACTCAGACTGATGGACTGGAGAGATGGTTCAGCAGTTAAAAGCACTGTGGTCCTAACTCCAACTCTAACATTTACCTGCATGATGATGGAAAAATATTTTAACTCTCAGTCTCCATTTATTTATTTGTGATATTTCATTGCAAATAATATATATTTTATAAGACTTTTGTGGGGATTAAATGAAATAAGATAAATAAAACTCATAGAAAATGCCTCGTACTGTGCTAGCATAAAATGAATTCTTGCCAACCCCATTCCATTCTTCATTTCTCTTATCCAGTTGGGTCAGAGAAAGGAATATTAACTTAACCCTCCTAGAGAGACTTTCCCCCCACTATTATCTCTGTTTTGCATGTCTCAGCAAGAAACTGAGGAAGAAGTCCCAGCTTAGAGAAAGATCATGAGTTGACCCAGGACCTGGGAGATATTCCTAAACTCCATCTGAATCTTGGTGATTAGGAAGCATGTTGTTGAATAATATTTTATCCTTAGCAATTGTTGGGTTCGGGGTAGAAGCCGAGAAAACTCACTTCAGATGCAGAAGTTTAAAATGAAAACTATATTAAGAGCGCAGGGGGGAGTCCAGTTTTGGATCTGAACCATGTCCTTGAGGGGAAGGTGTATTGCATATTTAAAGGTGAAAAACGCAATTTGCTCATAGGACAGGCGCAGATGGTGGAACAGGGTGGTCAGCTCTGACTCAAGTTATTTTGCTAACAAGAAGCTCTAGCTAACCTTGAGGTGTGCCTGGCAGTTGGGGCACTTGGGCTTGTGGTTGGGGACTTTTTGCTGATTAATAAGGCCTTAGGGTATGCTGACCATAAACATAGTTTATTGTCAACCTGACCTTGTATAGAGATTCATTTACATCAGCAACGAGCTGAGACAATAGGGCTGGTGGATCTGAAATAAAAATATCTATAGTTATGTTACCCAAATGGAGCAAGCCTCAACAGCAATGTTGATCATCATCACAACCTGTTCCCTGGGATATACCTTGCTTGGTCTCTAATTTCCTGAATAAATGTTGTTTAGCAGCTTGATGTTCAAAATTATCGTACTTAGTGAGTTAACCCAGACCCAGAAAGACTCACATGGTATATACTCACTTATAATTGGACACTAGCCCAAAAGGGATGTCCCCTGAAAGTCTTCACTTACCAGGATATTGGGATAGATGTGGAGACTTCCTATTGGGATTCTAAGTGAGAGAAGTATGGAAGAATGGGGAAATAGAATGATCCAGAGGGTCCTAGAAACCTACAAGAAGAACATCATAATGGACAGATCTGGACCCAGGAGGTCTGCTCAAAATACTGCACCAACCAAGGACAATACATACAATAAACATTGAACCCCTATTCAGATCTAGCCAATGCACAGAACATTATCCACAATTGCAGGACTGACTCTGACATGAACTCTGGTGCCTCATATTTGACCACTTCCCCTTGGTGTGGAGGCCTGGTGGCACTCAGAGGAAGGGTAAACAGGCTACCAGGATAAGATCTGATAGGCTGTGACCATATGGTCGGGGAGGAGGTCCCCTTCTGTCACAGACCTAGGGGAGGGGAATAGGATGAACGAGGGAGAGAGGGAGGAACGGGACAATACAAGTGAGAGGATAATAATTGTGATGTAATCTGAATCAATTTATTAATTAAAAATTTTTTAAAAGAGATGTATTTCACTGAAAAAATTCTTTGATAGATGAAACAGACACAATTTATTCTTCTAACATGATACCGGAATTTTAGTCAAGCAACATGACTGCTCTGGCAAGGGATCACATCCAAAGACTTTCCAGATCTGTGTGATCTGGCTGGAATGCAGTAGAAGCCTGGATTACAGCGTGATCTGGCTGGAATACAGACATGCCCTTAGTATACACCTTTAATCCCCCAAAATGAAGGAAAGATTAGTTTGTAGAAGGAAGCAATCATACTTGAAAGTGACAGCTTTCAAACATGGGGCAGGCAACAAAGGGGCAGACAACAAAGATTTGACAGAATGAGTCAGAGATAGGATATGCCCAACTCCCATAAGAACAGCACAGAAAAGAGAGGCAACTTAAAAGCAGCACAGGGAGAGAAAGAGTTTAGTTCGTGGAATTCAGAGACAGTTTTTCCAAGCAGAGCAATTCAGTCAGAAGCTGAAAGAAACCAATTTGAATCAGTCAGCTTGGAGAGGCGTTTGAGCCAGAACAGCTGCTATCCAGAGTTCAAGACAAGCTAGAAATGGTGAGTTTATTCAACAGTAAGTCTCAGATGCTGAAAACATTCTAGGCTGTTTAGCAGAGGGAAGCTGGAAACTGAAGCCTTTAAGGTCAGGGCTTGCAGAAGATGCGATTGTACTGAGGCTAGAAGCTTCCAGGCCTAAGCCTAAGGATAGTTAGATATAAACACTTTGGCTCAGTCCAAGCCATATGTTTGTGAAGCTTGGGTGAGGCTTTCATCTCATCCCTTCCCCTGAGGAAATAAATTCAGCATTTATAAATAGCATTGTGGAGACAACCAATTGCTATTGTGGTTTAGCAATGCAGTGTTACAACTGACTCTCGCTGTCCTTCTGCATGGACTGTGACAACTTCAGGAATCATGTCCCAGAAAAAAAAAGATGATTGGAAAGCATTCAAGCTGTCTCTGTTTCTTTTTTTTTTTTTTCATTTTTAATGGAATGATTCACATGCAGTAAAATGACCATATTTTTCCTTTTATTGAAAATAGGGTTTTTATTCACACACTATATATTGATTATGGTTTCCCTTCCCTCTATTTTTCCCAGTTCCTTCCCACCTCCTCTCCCAATCATATCCATTTCATTTCTGCCTGTCATTAGAAAACAAGCAGGCTTCTAAGGGATTATAATACAATATGATATGCTAAAACAAAAATTATCACATCAAAGTTGGACAAAACAAGCAAGCATAAGAAAAAGAGCCTAAGAGAAGGCACAAGAAACGGAGATCCATTCTTTTGCACATTCTGGAATCTCATTAAAAACACTAAACTTGTCATAATATATGCACAAAGGGCCTGTTACAGGGCAGTGCAGGCCCTGTGCATGATGCCTCAGTCCCTGTGAGTTCATACCTGCTTTAATCATGTTGATTTAGAGGGCCTTGTTTTCTTGATGTCCTCCATTCTCTCTGGTTCTTACCCTCTTTCTTCTCTTCTTCTACAGCGTTTCCCTGAGCCCCAGGCAGATGGGTTTGATGGAGACGTTACATTTAGGGCTGAGTGTTGCAGGGTTTCTCACTCCGTGTAATGTTGGGCTGTGGGTCACTGTATTTGTTCCCATCTATTCCTGGATGAAGCTCCTCTGATGGTTGCGGGGCGAGGCTCTGGTCTATGAGTATAGCAGAATGTCGTTAGGAGCCATTTTATTACTACACTGTTTTTGTTTACAATGATACTTTGTTTTACTCTAGTACCTGAGCTATCTAGTCTGAGGTTCTTGATCATCCAAGCAGTGTTGGGCATGGGTTCCATCTCACAGGCTAGGTCTTATATCAAATCAAATATTGGTCAGTTTCTCCCACAAGCTTTGTGCCACCATTGCACTAGTGTATCCAGCAGACAGGATGCTATTGTTGATCCAAGGGTTTGTGACTGGCTTGTTTTCTGTTCTCTTTTGGTAACATTCAAAGTACCTTCCTGCACCAAAAATTATCAAATGAATGAGTGAAGACTCTCTGTAGGCACTGGTTCAAATTCTCCATCTCCAGTGAGTTGAGGTGATGCCTTCAGCCTGGGGCCTTGCTTTCAGTTGTGGGTAGCAACCAAGAGCCTTGTCAATAGGCTGGATTGTTTGGGAATTCCCATGAGACCCTTTGGCCAACAACTTAATTAAATGTAACCCAGTTTCATTTGATGATAAGAGATATGAGCTGGGACTCTGTCTCCCCCATTATTTGATGATTTCAGTTAGATATCCTACATATATGTATGTCTTTTAGGAAGCTTCTATTTTACTAGGTTTCCATACTATTCCTCCAATATCCCTTAGTTTAAGCTGACTCTCCCCAAAGTGAATATATCATAATTACACCCTTCAATGAATGTTAATAGAATATACATATTAATGCAAATACCAGACCAACAACAAAAGAACATTTTTCCCTCTGAAACATGTAGAACAGTACAGAATAGCACATAGGTCATTGCCCCTGAAAGTTTATTCTTGGTCTTTTGCACTCAGCCCCTTCACTTATCCAGGAGCAACTGTAGTTCTGATGGACCTATTCTCAATGTTTTATAAAAGCTAAATCATACAGGATTCTCACTTGCCAGAGTTATTTCCTCAACATAATATTTTTGAGATTTTCCTAGGTCATGTATGTCAATAGTGAAAACTTACTGAGTTGTATTGAATTGTCTAATGAGAATACTAAAGCTTTCCACAGATATCCCTAAATATGTAGTTGCATCTCATGAGTCATATCTGATTACATGGGTGCTCTGCTGAATGGAAGGCTGGAAAGGTATCTGCCTCTCTATTTTCTGCACTGGTAGGCAGCAGGGAGAAACCTATAGAAAGTGGCTTCTGATCAGCAAAACTACAATGTCCAAAACTAATTTCACACCTTTAAACTATATGAAGTAATGTAGGTTTCATTCTTTATATAAGAAACTGTTGTAAATATGTTGTGGAGTGCTTTTCCTCCGATCCTCAACCTCCCAGAATAATGACTCATGAGACTCAAAACACTATTTACAAATACATTGGCCATAGAGCCAGGGTCTTCTCTGACTAGATCATAACTTAATATATAACCCATTTTATTACATTTTGCCACGTAGCTGATTACCTCTGCTCAGGTACTATACATCCATCCTCCTCACATCTTGCTGGGAGAATCTTCCATTCCTGGCTCTATCCCAGAATTCTCTCTGCCTCCTAGATGTCCCACCTCCTATTTCTTGCCTAAGCTGTGGGCCATCAGATTAGTTATTGACAGTTGCTACATCCATACAATGCATAAGATATTCTCTCATCAAGGGACTGATTATCATATTTATATATGCATATTTGAAATATGTACATGTATATTTCAAGGAAACACATTTTAATTTGAATTAAAGCAATGAAATATTTAAATATAGAATCATGAAGCTGTTGGAGTCAATCTTAAAATTATAATTAAAAGTAAAGGAAATAGAAATAGGACATTATAATACATGATTGGAATGCAAACATTATATTCTTTAAAGTTGCAATTTGCTTGCCACTAAATTAAACTTATAAAATAAAAGTATAAAGTCTTTATTTGCATTAGCTAAATCTTAAGTAAACAATAGCTGTAAAAGAAACTTATATTTGCCTATCTCAATGATTGTCTCAGATGATTATTGCCTCTGTCTGCTAACCTAGGCCTAGTCCTGAAAGCTTCTAGCCTTTTTACAATCTAACATAGGTATTCAGACTCTGAGACTTGCTGCTTAATAAGCTCACCCTCTCTTGTTCTTACTGAGCTCTGGCATGGCTGGTTTAGCTCAGCAGTTCTGGCTCAAACTCCTCTGCCAGCTGACTTAGTCAATCTGGTTTCTCTCTCGGACTCTAAATTTCTCTACTTGTCCTTAAACTAATTCCAGCAATCTAGTCTAATATTCTGGCTCCTTCTCCTTCTCCAGCTTGTTCTCCACCTGTGTCTAGCTTGTTCTCTCATTCAACCTCTCTGTAAAACTCTCCTGGTAAAATTGTCTCCTCTCTCTCTCTCTCTCTCTCTTATTCTCTTTGTTGCTCCTTTAAGTAGCTTTCCTTTCTTCTCTGTTCTCGTGAGAGTTAAGCATATCCTAGTCTATCAAATCTTTCTATGGCTCATCACTTTTTCTGCCACTTAATTAGACATCAATTTCAAACATGGCTGCTTCCTTCTACACACTACACACATGTGTGTACCCAAGCTTTTCTTTACTGAAACTTTCTGTACACCAGACTTGTCTGTAACTCAGTTCTGCTTGCCTCTGTATCCTGGATTAAAGGCACGTTTGTATTCCGGCAGGATCACACAGACCTAGAAGGTCTTTGGATGTGATTCCTTGCCAGATCAGCCATGTTCTGAACTAAATTCTACTACAACTTCCCCATTTCTGTTCAATTAATAATTGTACACAGTTTAACTTTAACCATAGAAGCAACTGTCAATCCCACAAACAACAGTCCAAATGTCCTTATGAAGATCCCCTCAACCATTGATGTGATGATCCTTCATAATTGCAGTCCTGGTCATCTGTCCTTTAGCAACAGTCCATTTCAGCATCAAGGTTTTCCAGTCTGCCAGTCTGAGGAACTCTCTGTCCCTCCTCAGCTAGTTTGTTAAGCTGTCTCCATGTGGGGGAATCTCCTTTCTACATTGTCTACACTGCTGTCTTTCTGTGTCTCTTCCATGAGCTGTGTCTTTCATTTGAAAGCTTCTCTTATTTGGATCAAATCTTTATCAATTTTTATGCAACCCATAGTCTTTCATACCCTATGGAAATAAAGGCAAAACTGCTTCCCCAATGTAACGTATTTCCTGAGTTCCATTCTGATGTTAAAACATCTTTAAAATATATAGGCTGATTTAACGCAGTAGTTTTTCCCACCATCCAATATCTTTCAGTTAATCTTATTCCCCCTTTCTATTTGTCAAGGTACTTTATAAATCAACACATAATCTAGACATTTAGGCACTCTCATTCCATGCCCAGCTCTATGCCAGTGAGCTGGGCTTTACTCTGGTGAGCTAATCTTCTTATCCATTATCTGAGAAGAAACTCAAGTGAGGAATTCCCTAGCTCAGGTTGGGTTGTGGCATGTGTATAGGAGGTTGTCTTGCTATAATTGATGTAGAAAGGCCCAGCCCACTGCATGGCACCATCCTTAGGCAGGTGATCCTGGGCTGGATATGAAAGCTAGTGAAGCCTAAAGAACCCAGAGGCAAGCCAGCCGGCAGCATTCCTTGTTGGTTTCTGTTTCAAGTGCCCACTGAAGTTCCTGCCCTGACTTCTCCAAGGTATGGACTGTGCAGTGGAAGTGGAAGTTGAAATAAACCCTTCCCCCCCCCCCAAGCTGCTTTTGGTTAGAGCATTTTATCACACCAACGGAAAGGAAACTAGAAGGAAAATTGGGACCAGGAAAGTGAGGTGTTGCTGTGATGGACTTGGCCATGTGGCTTTTTATGCTTGGGACAGTTTTGCTAGCGTACTGTAGAGAGTTTCAGTGCTTTAGACTGAAGAAGCCATTGACTATGTGAAGCTTGACAGGCTTCTGCCCTAGGAATTTGAGAGACAATGTTGAGAGAAATGTGGTCTGTGGAAGCCTAGCTCAGGAGGTCTGTGAAGGGAACCGTGGCCTAATTTAGAACTGGGGGCCATGCATATGATATTTTTACTAAGAACTTGTGGTTTCTGACCATCTGAAGAATCATCTTTTATTACAAAGAGATCACCACCACTGAAGTGAAATCTTCGGTATTCGTTGAGAGAATAAGCACTGGTTCCTCAGGACACGTGTTTCTACAGCACAAGGAAGCTGTGGTCCAAAGAGGCCAAAGCTCAATTAGACGATGTGAAAGAGTCACTCACATGGGACTTACTGGTTTTAAAGACATGAAAGCTGAAGGACTGAAGGGGTCACTGAAGGAAGCTAAAGCTCAGCACAATTTGGCAGGGTTGGGGTACTTGAAGAGAGACCAGGAAACACCACTGTTGAAGGTGCAGCCTTAGTTTCAATAGAGACCCAGAATACTGGCAAAGCTGGGACTGTGAAACAGCTACTAAGGACAGTAGGAGGAGTGGAGTGAATCCAGCCTGCGCCTGGGCTACAGGCTGTGGACAGCAGACGTGAAGAGGTAGGACTGTCCAAGCCCTTTGGAGCCTAAAAGGTCACAAGTGAGTTCTAGATGTCAGACACTAAGCTAATGAACTTTATTTATAGGATTGACAAATCACATAAGATGTCCTAATTATTGTGGGTTTTATATTAGAGTTTTTCTTTATGGCCTAAAATATGAACAATGTTGGAGAAAAGTCCATGGGTTCTGAAAAGAATGTGTGTTTCACTGTTGTTGGTTGGAATAGCTTTTAGATATCCAAGCCATCTAAGCTATTGTTTAGTTTAGCTTTTAAGTTTTATTCGTTTATTTTGTTGTTGTTGTTTGTGTTTTGATGATGTATTTACCAGTGCAAGTGGGATGTTGCAGTCATCCACTATTGTATCTGGATATATTTCTCTATTTTTCCAGTGGTGCTTACTTTATGAAAGTAAATGTGCTGATGTTCATTGTATGTATAATAATTAGAGCTCTTACTTGTACAGTTAATTAATACACAGTATATGTGGTGACCCTGTGTGTGGGAGTGGGTGGGTGTGTGCACACACATAGGCACAGATTCACATGCACAGATGTGAGTACTGGGGCTCAAACCAGGTCCTGTGAACTTCTGAAAGCCAGGCAAGCAGGCAAGTGTTCCACCACTGAGCTACGTCCTCAGCCCATACTGTGACCTTCTTTTATCTCTTCCGATTAACCTTGAGAGAAACCCAGCTTTTTCAGACATGAGTAAAGTTAGTGCTACTTTCTCTCAGGTTCCATTTGATTAAAACAACACTTTATATTCTTTCACTTTTAATGTGTTTCTTTGCCAGTGGAGTGAGTTTCTTGTCAACCACAGACAGTTGGGGCTCATTTTTAAAAAATTCAACTAGTCATTATAACTCTTTTTAAAAAAAAACTTTATTTTGAGACAAGGTCTACTCTGTACGCCCAGACTTGCATGAAGCTCGCTGTATAACCCAGGCTGACCTTGACCTGGAACTGAAGGAAAATACTCTTGCTTAAACTTCCTAAGGAAAAACCATCACCCCTGGCCCTCAATATAGCTCTATTGAAAGTTTTTACTTATTTGCTCATTCATTCTTATGTGTATATGCATGATACAGAGAGGGATGTGTCCACAGTGTTCATGTGAAGATCAGAGCACAGCGTTGCAGAGGGCAGCTGGGATCAGCAGGTTTGTGTACACGTGCCTTTACCTGCTTGCGCCATGGTCGCATCCCCTTCAAATAGCTCTTTTATTTAAAGAATTTAATATAGCAGGACTTTTAGACCTGACACTGGTACAAATAATAACACAGAGGCTTTTTAGTATTTTTAAGCTTAGACCATTAGCTGGGGAGATTCCCAGCTAGATTTCTTGCTGAACCCGACTACTCCTGGCACTGCGTCCCTCCATGTGGCTAGCACTACGTCCCTGCTCCTGTTGGTGTCAGACCTTCCATTCACTTCTGTGTCCCACTGGTGAATCTCCTGCTTTTGCTTTCTTCTCCGAGGGTCCCACTCTCTCCTGGAAGTTCTGCCCTCCACTTACTGTCCAGATATTTACTGCAGTTCTTTATTGCATCCAATAGGCAAGGAGAAAGGACAAATGTTTACTAAGTATAAGACTGGTGAAGGACCAAAGAAACAACAATGCCAATCAACAAATGAATATACATAGACACACATTCACCCAATGTACCCCCAACAGTTTAGAGTTTATATTTAAGGTGATTGTTGAAAGACATCTTATTATTTTGTTTTTCTCGTTTTATGTATTTTGTTTGTTTGCTTGCTTAAATTCTCTGTATTTCAGTCTTTCTTTCCCCTTGTTCATCTTTGTGGTTTAGTAATTTGATGAGTTAATAGTGTTTGATGTTGTTCTTTCTTAACTCTCATTTTCTTTTTGTTTTTCTAGTGAGATTTAATTTTTTCTTTGATTTCTCATGACTACATATGCGTCTTCATCATCTCTGTATAAGATTCCTTTAAGTATATTTTGTAAGGCTGGCTTAATGGTCACAAACTGTTTAGTGGTATGTTTATCTTGGAAAGTGTTTGTTAGCCCTTTGGTTTTTAAAGGTCAATGTTACTGAACAGAACCATATTAATTAGCAGTCATTTCTTTCTTGGTATTTTAAGTATGATATGATGTAGAGACTTCTTTCTGGTCATGTCTGTTTGAAGTGCCTCTTGTACATGGATGTGTGTGTCTTTATAATTTTCTGCTACTACTAGGTTTCCTATGTTTTTAGTATGTGTTTTATCTGCCTCTTCTAAACTATTTGTATGCATGATTCCTTAATCATGTTCCAGAGGTCGTGGGTGTTGCAATTATCACCTTTTTCTTTATTGCTCCCAGAATGCAATAACCTATCACCTTGTCTTCAAGCCCTAATTTTCTTTCACTTGATCTAGTTAAGACACTTTTTAAAACTTAAAGTGTTGATCAACTGAATTTTGTGTTTCATAATATGCAGAGCCATTTTCATATTACATAATAGTGCAACATTAATCAAATAGACATGTTAGAAACAAGAACAAAGTTTGTGAAATCATTACTTTTATTATTGTGTAGTACATTAAAATAGATTTATATAGATTTCTATATAAGTTTTACATTACTACTTAGGTAATGCATATCCTTTCAAATAATGTTAACATCAATTGGTTGGTAACATGCCCAACTAATAGTTTTTAAACACTGACTATGATGGTTTTTTGTTTTTTATTTTTGTTTGTTTGTTTGGTTGGTTTTTTGAGACAAGGTTCTCTCTGTGACCCTGGCTGTCCTGGACTAACTTTGTAGACCAGGCTGGCCTTGAAATCACAGCAATCTGCCTGCCTCTGCCTCCTGAGTGCTGGGACTACGCTATTTTAATGTCATTTTATATATAAAGTTTAGAATTGATAATGTTTGATGTTGGTCTCCAACAGCCAAAATTAATTCCTTCCAACAAATACCACTTCTGTTTTATTATATTACAATTATTAGTAATTCTATAATATTAGTTTATACACACTGCATATTCAAAGAATTGGCATTATTTTAAAACTCTATTTTCAATTTCTTGAGAATTTTATGTAGAAGTACTGTGGTTTTATCATTTTCTATTTCTCTCTCTTCTCTCTAATCCCATCTGTGTCCCCCTTCAAATACATGGTCTCTTTTTCTTTAATACTTTTGTTACATGTATATATATGCATATAAATACATAGATACAACCTGCTGAGTTCATCGTGACTTGTATGTATGTGTGTGTGTATGTGTATGTATGTATGTGTGTGTATGTATGTATGTATGTGTATATTTTAGGGCTGACCACATGGCATGAATAACCAATTAGGGAATGCATCACTGGAGAAGGCTGAATTTCCTGCTCTCAGTAGTCATTAATTGTCTATAGTTCAAAAGTGTGTGTATGTGTCTGTGTGTGTGCGCAAACATGTGCGCGTGTGCACACACACACACACACACACACACACACACACACACACACATATTTTTCATTCCAGTGCTGTCCCTTAACCTTTTTGCTAAAAAGTCATGAATAATAATCATGTAGGCATAGACAATCTCTCAAATTCTAAATTTGGATTATTTTTGTCTTAAGGAATTCTTTTTTATTTTTTAATTTATCATTTTCATGTATATATGTACATGATGTGTGTATATGATGAGTGTGTGTGTACATGATGAGTGTGTGTTCATGATATGGAGGGTGCACATGCCACCATGTGGAGGGCAAAGGGGGACTTGTGGAGTTGGTCCTCTCCTTCCACCTTTATGTGAGTTTGGGGGGTATTAAACTCAGGGTGTCATACTTGTGAGACAAATAACTTTAGCTCTGAACCATTTCTCCAGCCAAGTATTGTTTAGTTTAGTCCTTACTACCTAGGTTTCCTGGATGATTGTAATATATTACAGTTTGAATAGATAGGCTTACCTATATTCCAGTGTGTTTTGTCAGCAGTGTCTTATGATGTATGCTGGCCTAGAATATATGGTTTTCCTGCTTCAGCCTTACAGTTTCTGGGGTTCCAGTGTACACCTCCATGCCCAGCCTAGATAGTTTTTATGGCATGAGAACTACATATGCAGTGCTACTGCAGTTTGCAGCCACGAGGCACATGATGCTTTGATACTCCAGGCTGAGGGGGAGTGATTCTGGTTGATGGGCTCAGGTGCAGTAGTCCAACCATGACCCTTTTATCAAAAACTTTCCCATCAGCCTTGTAACTAATGGTTTTAGCCACTGAGACATGTTATCCAGATGTCTTTGGATTCTATCAATGACTCTCTAAAAGTTCTATCATTTCTTCTTCATTTTTCATCAGTATCCTTATACAATAGAATTCATTTGTTTCATTTTAAAAATAGATTGTTTTCCATTTTATTTTAATTTTGGCTTTTGAAAAGTAGAATGTGTTATAGACCTTCACAATGGTAAATTATATTTCTAGTTTCATCTAAGAAATGTAGGGATAAATATTTATATTTAAGGATATAAATTTTTAAATGTCCTAGTGTACACAGTATGTATTCTCTAGATTCCTTAAAAACTGAAAGGAAGCACGTACCCTGATCACCTTTGGCAATGGAAGATTTCTGCAAGGATGTGATGTGATGTAAGCTGTGCCAGGATGGTATCCTTTGAGCTATAGCGTTACTCCAGGTACTTCCAAGAGGGAGGGAAACACAGCAGAGCAGGTCTCATGGAAAACTGCAATGACCTGAGTTCTCTTAACACATAAGACATGTAGGGTGCAAGAAGGGGAGGATGGGATCAGGTTTGTACATTCTTCTTCAAATTGGAGTGAAAATTGGTTTGATTTTTGTGCTGGTCTAACTCAGGAGAGGTGAATCTCCATTGTGTATCTAGTCTTAACAGTAGTCTGAAGACTTGTAACTCAAGAGTGGTTTCACGCAAAACTGCTAGGAGCCATAGCACCTTCCAGCAATTTTCCTAGCAAGAGTAATACAAAACTTTTTCTATTTAGAATAAATGTATTTTGTTTTGAATATAAAGACCTACATGGGCCTTTGTGAAAATTATTTGGGAGCTCACAGTTTATTTGCTGTGACTACTTAGTGGTGTGAAAGTCCATGCAGATCTGAATTTTGTGTTCATATATGCTATTAGCCAGTAATTAATTGAACTCTCTTGGATTGTTAGCCCTTAATTACATCCTTTATAATAATAATACCTTAAATTTCTCTGATTTCATTTAGATTATAGGCCACTTTAACTGATTATTGGTCAGTTTTATAAGTCATTATTTCAAAGAACTTTCATTTTGAACCTTATTTAATTGAACACATTTTGTAAATATGTATTTATTCCTTTAAGACCCCACTGTTGGGGCTGGAGAGGTGGCTCAGTAGGTAAAGAGACTGCCACACAAATGTAAGGAACAAAGTTTGCATCCCAGGCACACTAACCCTGAACAAGCAACAGGCTTGGAATCCCAAACTCAAAAGGCAGAGATGGGTGGGATTTGTACAGCAAGCTGGCTAGCTAGATTAGCTAACTTGTTAAGGGCTCAGTCCCAGTGAGAGACTCCTGCCTCAATACAGAGGTGGAAGTCATCAAGGAAGACACCCACTGCTGACCTCTAACCTCTAGAAGCATGCAAACACACATTTGCCCCCCACAAATGTAAACATGCCTGCACACAAGCACTCAGACCACACATACAACACCCCCTCTGTAAATACTGATGCGTTTGTTTGTCTGTTTGCTTGGAGACATAGCCCCCCTAAACAGGAAAAGACTCAGATAAGACGTGTGAGATCAGCACTAGCTACGACTTCCATTACCCAACCATGGAAAGTGGTCGAGGTAACTTAACCACTCAAGTTTTTGTTTCTTGTTTTCTAAAAGGAGGTAGGAACCAATGTTTTTCCCTTTGGTTGTTTTATTTACATTTACCAATGGTCATGAAAATAATTGTTATTGGCTTTAATGTTTAATATCTTTACTATCTCTGTTTTCTTTAGATCAATTACCAAGAGTATCCGTCATTTTGCAGTGTAAGTCTGACTCTATGACATGGTCGCTGTGTTTCTCACACTGTATAAAGTTTGTGTATGCACAGGGAACCATGAAGCTCCTGTCTTCACTAGTATAGAAATTGTGACTGGGAAGAGCTGGGCCTAGGATTTTATAACTAAATTTGATACAAATGATGGAGGACCTTGAGTAACCTTTAGGAACTTGAGGTTCACTTCGTGGTAGCACCAAGCTCCTTTCATAATGGAAAGATTTAGTGAAATTTGTAGCTTAGAAAGCTAATCTGATGCTGCTGCTTCTCCTCAACTTCTCGTTAGAAGAGACGCCTATTAGCAATCCAGCACACTCCGGCAGCCACAGTGCATAATTTCCTATGTCTCATTTTAAAGCTTATATGACATTGATGGTATTATTTTTCCCATGCTTTCCTCCATGAATAAAAATGAAGGAATTTTTGTTAGTGTACATCAGAATGTCCATGGACTTGAGAGGAAGACCTGCATGAATTGGTTTGACTTTTCAAGACTTATCATTATTTTCTGTCATCTTTTCTTAGATATTTTTAATTTGTTCACTTTATATCCCAATTGTTGCCCCTTCCCTCATCACCTCCAGACCCCATCCTTCCTCCCTCATACCCTCTCCCTTCTTCCACTAGTCCTCAGTAAGGGGAGCACTCCTCCCCTAACATCTGACCTCGGCCTATCAAGTCTCATTTCTGTTGCCTGTATCCTCTTCTTCTGTGGCCTAGCAAGGCAGCCCCACCAGGGGGAAGTGATCAAAGTGGGAGAGGGAACAGAGTCCATGTCAGAAGTGGCCCCTACTCCCCATGTTGTAGGAGCCACAAGTAGACTGCGCTGCCTATCTACTACATCTGAGCAGAGGGTCTAGGTCCACATCGGTGTCCTCTGCCCTTTAGATGCTATTCAGTGAAATGAACCTCAATTTCAAATCTGCTTTCATATGCATCTGTAATAGAATGTGCATGTCACGCTAAGAGACCCACATTCCCACTTAGGGTCCCTAATTGCTGTTATAATTCTTCGTTGGACACAGATCCTCCCGTAGACACTTCCACCTAGAAAAGCACTGGAATGCCAGAAATTTATCAGAAGTTGTAAAAACCACCTTTAACTGCCAAGCAATAGGGCCGTGAAATGGAGTGCCCAAACTGTAACTAATCATCATTTCAAAGTCCTCCAGCTTTGAGCTCACAGACACAGTCTTCTGCAGAACAACTGAAAACGAATGCACCGGCTTTTCCAAGCCACTCTGAGATTCTGTAACTAGATCCAGTTCATTTTCGTGATCACAGTCATTGAGTTCCTGGCCTTGTGCTAAGCCTTCTCATTGTAAACCTTATTTATAATTATAATTTGAATTGATTTGCCTCACAGAAATATAGGTTAAAAAGGCTCTGGCATATGGAGAGAGCTTACTAAATACTCATGAGATGAATTGAAACTCATATATTTTCATGTTTTTTTGCAACTGGTTTTCTAAATACAGTATTAATGCTACTGCATCATTTACATATCATTGATAGAATTGATGTTGTTTAATAAATCAATATTTTTTCAATCACAAAAAAAAAAGAAAAGAAAAAAAAACTAATCTGACAAAGTAATGGGGACTGCATGCAATGGGGCGAGGTAAATAGACATGCCAGCTGGAACTGTCTCCATTTGCCAAAATTCGAAATAACAGGGATCTGGTTTTGTATGGTGGCTGTGGAAAAGGACAACAAAGGAAGGGATGAAAGGGCACGGGGAAAGCCCAGCAGGGAGCTGGTCCAGTGTGGCAGGTGAGTGATGGAGGAGGCTTTGAGGGGCCTTGGAAGAAGGTCACTACCAGAAATGAGAAGCTCAGTCAGAACTGTTGTCACCCGAAAGGTGATGGTGAAAATGTTCAGTAGGAACCATAGCTGCCAGGGTCTTCTGAAGGGAGGCTCCCTCTTTGTTCATAAAGTTGGGCACACTGGCCAGTTAACTGCTGCTGTTTGTGTGAACTGTGTGCCCCCAAAGTCTGGGGTATTAAGAGCTTGGCCCAAACCTACTAGATTCAGTTTTTAGGAGAGCTGTTGGTTAGATTCTTGTCAACTGGAAACAGACTAGAGTCATCTGGGAAGAGGGATTCTCAGTTGAGAAAATGTATTCATAAGTTTGGCCTACAGGCAAGTCGGCCAGGTATTTTCTTGGCTAATGATTGGTGTAGGAAGCCTAGTGCACTGTGGGTGGTGCCAACCTGGCCAGGTATTCTGAGTTGTAAAGAATGCAGGCTGATCCAGCCATGGGTTGACAGTTATCTAGTAAGTGCACTGCACCTTCAATATCTGCGTTAAGTTATCATGTCCAGAATCAGATTCTCCATCTCCTTTAGATTTGTCTTCCTCCATCTCAATCTTGATGCTCCTGTTGTCTCAAACCTCACGCTCAATCGACTCCTCCTGTGACGTTAGTTCTATTCCCAGAATATGATGCTGCATCAGTGCCTCTGCTACTACTGTACTATGGTCCAAACTCTCTTACTCTCAGGTCTGAATTATTGTAAATGTAACTGAAGCTTTATGGCAAAGACCTGGCTTTAGGGGTCCCAAAGGACTAGGCTTCGCTGCCTTTCCTGTTATGACAAAGAGATGAGTAATGGAGAAAAGGAGATTTCAACAACGTGCTTTAGAGAGAACAACAGACAACAGGATCCAGTGATGTCAGCTTCATCTTCCGGGATACCAACATGAACTTTAGGTTTTAATGGGGGCAAAGGGAAACAGGTGTGCATCATCAGCACTGGTCAAGGTGTGGTTTTGGTTTTTTTTGTTGTTGTTTTGGTTTTGGTTTTGGTTTGTTGTTGTTGTTGGGTTTTGTTTTTTTTTTTTTTGGCTCTTTTCAGTTTATTGCATGAAGGAGTTACACTAGTCCAAGTTATAAGCGGACCCCAAATGGTTACATTATACAAGCTGTGAGGTTTTTAAACTTGTGATAAGGGACAGAAGAGAAATTCTACTCATTGCCAGGAAATCCTCACTTAAGCTTCAGAGCCACAAGCACTTAAAACCCATGAACCTTCAGCTGGTCGTCCTTAGCCAGTCCAATCTCTATCAGGAACTGGCATATGTTTTTGCGCTGGTCACTCTGTAGCTGAATTACTTCTCCATATTCTGGATGCTCAATTACAGTACCATTGCAGGCAAATTTCTTCTTAAACACCTTCACTAGTTTCTTTTTATCGTAATCATCAGCGATCCCTTGGACAGTAGTAAGGGTCTTCCTGCCGTTTCTCTGTTGAATTCTTATATGGATATAATCCTCAGTGCCAGCAGGAAGCAGGTCATCACCCTTACTTGCATCAGCAAAGGGGTCGAAAGAGTGGAGGTTCTGGATAGCGGACATACGATACGATTCCTTTTCCTCGCTGGAAACGGCCTAACTGCGGAAGGCGGGCAGGGGGAAAGCGAGGGGGCTCCAGGGGGAGGCAGCTGAGTCCTCGGCGGCTGCGGCTCAGTGACTGGGGCCAAGGTGTGGTTTTGTTGAGTGTTGTCTCTGCTCTGGTTCTGTAACATGGCCCAAAGGACTTCTTGTTACTCTGTAAAGAACAGACTGCTGAGAGATGATGTCTTGTGCTGTAAGATATAACCTCCATGTTGGTGCATAAGTGTCCTCGTCTGGAACATAATCTGTCTTAGAAGTTCTGCTGTTCCTAGAATCCAGGACAATTTCAGGTTTCAGGCAATGGCTGACTTTTGGGGAAATCTGGAATAGGGCATTATATAAAGGTAGAGTGCCTTATTAGTCTGATCTTTGTGCCTTTAATCTTGAAGGGCATGATAGGTTAGGCATGACTAATTCCTAGATAGACACCCCCACCCCCAAATAAAGTGGAGCTGCCATTTGGTCATCCTGCTTTTCATTAGTTTGTGTGATGAAAGCTTCTTAGCAGAGGCAGCTTCTAACTGCCTGCTCTACAGCAGCAGCCAAACCGACCCCTCACATAGTAGCCACATGTGCTTTAACAGCACCGGTCAGAACACTGGTCACTGATACTTTCCCAGTGGCCTCTGGTCTCATTCAGAGAAAGAAACAAAGGGTTTTTTCCCCCCTTTTCTCTCTCTCTCTCTCTCTTTCTTTCTTTCTTTCTTTTCTTTTCTTTTCCAGACAGGATTTCTTTTTGTAGCTTTGGCTGTCCTGGACTCAATTTGTACATCAGGCTGGCTACGAACTCACAGAGATCCACCTGCCTCTGCCTCCCTAAGTGCTGGGATTACAGGAGGACACAGTTCTTCAAGTGGCTTTTAGAATTTGAGTCTGTTCTTCTGTCGCCTCTCCGATTTCATGTCCAGGCTCCTTCCCATCCATCCCATTCTTAATTTAGCCACCTTTGTCTTCTGCTCTCCCTTTAGCACAGCACTCACACTGTAGTTTGGATCTGCTGCTGACGTCATTCCCACCCATAGCTCACCATCTCATCTCTTTCAAGCTTTTGCTGAAACACTATCTTCTCAGGGAAGGACTTGAGTGAAGAATGAATTACATGAATAAATGAATTGTGTGACATGGCAACATGTTTGAACAGGAGTCATAAGAACAGCACTAATTCCACAGACTTGCCCTTCTAATAGATGTTATCAAAAGCTAGATTACTGAGCACCCTTTATATCTGAAACAGACAGGTATATAGGCTTCATAATTATTCAAGGTAAAATGCAAAATAATCTTGCAACTTAGCAGAAGATCATGAACATCTGTAGTTACAAAGATGGAACAACAAAGAGGTGACCTCCTGAGCCACTGAGAAAGCAGAGTCCATTAATAAACAGGAAATCCATGAGATAGCCTGGGCTTCCTCCTCCTAGGCAATCAGATCAACAGATAATCACTCAGTCCAGGCAGTGTAGGGCACTTCATTCTAGACTTAGATCTACACAGGGTAATGGATGACTGAGAAAAGTCACTTCTTTCCCCACCCCCTCTCTCTTTTAATTTCTTTCATTCCTATGAGGTATCTAATCTCACATTAAGATAACATGGCAATATAGACTTGATTACTTTAAGTTGGCACAATTATGTTTAAAATATAGGCATTTCTAAACTACAGGTACTGGAAACATCTTTGGTATCTGATAGACAAGGTTTTTGGTCTCCACCTTTTCATGTGCATATCACTTAACACACTACTTCTATGATTGGATTAAATTAAATTCTCTTTGGTTTTCACCTGCTAATTTTTCAGTCCACCCTATGTTAAAACAAAGAAGAAGCAATGATACTGAGCCAATAAAATGGTTCACTCCAGGAATAGATAAGAGGGGCGGGGGGGGGGGGGGGAAGGTAAAAGGGAGGAGAAAGAAAGGATTGCCAGAGCAGGTGGGGTTGGTTGGAAAGATAGTAATGTTAAGCTTATAAGCACGCTCAATTCAATGTAACAAGTTTATTAGGCATAAAATATCATACTAGCCATTTCAAGTTAAAGAATAGAACAGACAAAGGTTTTGGGCGTTTTCACACGCCAGGAACAGTCATAAATATTAAACAGCTCGTCCAAAAACTCCAGGTAAAGTCAGAGAAGAAGCATAGCTGTTTTAAGGCCATTAACGTTCGAAAGTTAGCGTAGACTGGCTTTGTTCCCAACTTAGATTCCGAATCCGGGCTCCTTAGGAACCCAGTTGCCAAGGAGAAGGCTCTAGGAGTGTCTCAGCGTCACTTCAGGGAACAAAGAGTTGGGAGAAGCATCTAGCTGCAGAGGCTGCTCTTCCAGCGTGCTTTGAAGGACGAAGACTGTGGGTGGGAGGGAACCTGTGGGGGTTAGGAGGGACTGGGGGGGGGGGGGATAAGGAAGGAGCAGGGGGCTCTGCAGGTTCCCCATTGGGGGGTCCTGCCCTCGCCCTTCCCACTGCGGCTTCTCGTTGTGAGACCGCAGCCGCTTTTGAATATGGAACGCAGTGCGGTGTGTTAGCAGCACCTTCTCCCACGAGGGGTGCTCGTTGGGCCGCGGGGCCGGGAGCCCTCCGAGCCAGGCGGGCGCACGCACCTGCCGGGCCACTTGCGCGACTGCGCCGACCATCCGCCCCGCCCCGGCCTCCGCCGTGTGTTTACGTGGAGACAAAGATGGCGGCGGTGACCGCGGGGCCCGTGCTGCCGGGCACGAGTTGCCAGTGAGCGCCTAGCGGGTCGCGAGTGGCCGCGGAGCTCTGTCCGTCTTGTCTAAGCAGATCTTTCCTCTCCACCCCGTCCCCGCCTGCCCCGCAGATGCCATGGAGGACGAGGAGAGGCGAAGAAAGGTGGAAGCTGGCCGGGCGAAGGTAGGAGCGCGGCGGCCGCGGGCCGCGTCGGGAGGCGGTGACCCGGGCGGGGGGTGGAGGGGGAGACTGAGCCGCGGGGCTCGAGCGTCGGGGGGCTGGGGCTGGGAGGAGCCGCCCCTTCTTGCTGCCGGTGGAGACCTTATGACTGCACTGCCTGGTTCCTTTCTCCAGGGTGCCACACAAAACCCTCTCTAAGCCCGGCTAGAAACTGCTAAGGAATTGCTTTGCAGGCGCCACCCTTTCACTTTCTAAAGGGAGTTTGGGGAGTCGTCCGGGCTTTGTGCTTTCGGGAGTGGGTGTTTAGGAGTTTCTGGATTCCGAGGGACACCCGTCCACCGACCGCCAGCCTGCCTTCTTTAGGTGTCACGCTGGCACTCTGGAGTGTGTGTGATTGGCCTGTGACAGCTGCCTCAGCAGTGGCTTGTGTGTGCCACAAGTGCCAGCTGTGAACTTGGCTGTAAGGGCATTTTTAGAAGCGGTTCTTTGTATATTTGTGTTGGAGGTCTTTGTCACCGCACGCGCTTTTGTAGCGTGTGGAATGGAACTTCGGAGCACTGAAAGGTTCCATAAAATAAACAAGACCGATAGAATTGCTGTTTTAAATAGTGTTTTTGTTGTGTATTTAATGAGTGCAGTTTTGTCAATGCATTTATGGCAAGACATGTAAACAATTCAGAATAATAGGTATTCCTCAGTGGGCATACCGAGTAATTTGATACTGTTATGAATTGACTAGAATGATTTCTTTATAAAAATTACCTGTTCGAGCTGACCTATCGAACTCCTTGCTCCCTAAAATGAAATTACCATGAAGATATTATGTTGTGTCTTTAAGATCTGATTGTTAGCAGTCAACCGTGGGGACAATGAAGTTCTATTTTAAACTTTTGTTCCTGTTGTACTGTCTGGTTTTATGTGAACACGACACAAGCTAGAATCATCTGAGAGGAGGGAATGTCAATTGAGAAAATTCCTTCCTAAGATTCCCCTTCAGGCAAGCCTGTAGGACAGTTGCTTAATTAGTGATTGATGTGGGAGAGCCCCGCCCACTGTGGCTATTGCCACTCTGGGCTGGTTGTCCTGGATTCTATAAGAAAACAGGCTGAGCTCCATGAGGAGCAAGGCAGTGGGCAGCACCGGTGCCTCTGGGCATCAGTTCCTCCCTTCTGGCTCCTGCCCTGTTTGAGTTTTTGATGATGAACCGTGATATGGAAGTGTAAGCTAAATAAGCCCCCCCCCTTCCCAAATTGGTCTGGTCATGGTGTTTCAGCATAGCAATAGGAACCCTGACTAAGACACCTGTCTTCCTTTTTTCTTCTCTCACACTAACAAAGGAAAGCAGGTCAGGAATGAATGAAGGTCCACACTGCAGAGATACAATGGTACATGCTCAACATTAGTTTGTTAAAGGAGTATTTGTAATAGCTAAACTTGCATTTCTAGACTATGGTTAGTTGACTTTCCCGTAACACCCTCTGTGTAAGGTCAAGGTTTAAATGTGTCTGTGTAGCATTCTACAAAAGAGGAAAATGGAATCAGCACAATAGAAGCCCCAGCTCTGCTCACCACTGTGCACCCTAAGGAGCTGAGCAAGTGCAGTGCGTTGAAGGAGTTGCACTGTGCATTCCTTTCCTCTGATTAGATAGTGTTTTTTTCTTTCTTTGCCCTGACTCTTTCTTTTTCTTTTTTTTTTCTTTCTTTCTTTATTTCTTTTTTTTCCCAAGAGTCTTACATTGTAGTCCAGCTTAGCCTAGAGCCCAGTGTAGTCCAAGCTTGCTGCAGACTCAGTGGCAATCCTGCATCTGTGCTAGATAGCATTCTGGGTGTGAGCCATTATGCTAGATAAGATAGATGTCTTATTGACTACTTCATAATCTCCATTGCTTTCCCCTAAGTATATTCTGCACTAAATATGTGTGAGGCAGTCCTGCTAAGCTTTGTTTGCTTCCAGTAGACCTGCTTTTTGATCAAATTGCTGCCAGTGAATACTTAGCTTTAAAATAGAATTCAAATTTGTTTTCTGTGCATGTTTCTTTGTCTTTCAAAATTCCACCTTTGGGGGCCAGGGAGATGATTCAGTGTGTAAAATGTTTGCTGTACAAGCGTGAGGACTGGGGTTCGTATTTCCTGTACCCACACAGAGCTGGCCATGGGGGCATGCATCTTCAACCCAGTGCTTGAGAGACAGTGGTGGGCAGGTCCCCAGGGCTTCCTGTCCAGCTCTCTAGCCAAACTAGCAAGCTCGAGTTTCATTTGCAGACCCTGTCTCAAAGGATAAAAAACATGGTGGAAAGTAATAAGGGACACCAGCCTCTGGCTTTTCAAGGACGGACCTGTGCTCCCACACAAGACACAGTTCTGTCTTTGGGGTAACAGTCTCTGTCTCTCTTTTAAAGTTAATTTATCTAAAATATGACTTTGTTCTAGAATTGAGCATACTTTTCCCAGGAGGGATATATCCAACAAGGGTTATAAGCAGCTCTAATTATGCAACATACAAACATTGAGATCTCCTGTGACAACATGAAGATAATCATTTTCTAAGCTGAATGATGGAATATGATGCAGCCATTACATTTATAGAGCCTGAAAGGACCATGGGAAGTAAAGTACAGCCTGTGTCTTCAAAGCTTCACATGAATTTTTCATCTATATGAGCATGCTGCTTTTAATTAGGAATTAAAAAGTCTGTTGTAGATGTTGTCAGTGGCTGGGGTTGCAGCTCTGATGCAGTGCGCAGCTCTGGATTTGGTCCACATCACAAACTTTGAAAACTAATTACTTGACCAACCTGTATTGGAATCTCACTTTATGGCAGGCATTGAAAATACAGATGTGAGTCGGGTGTGGTGGTGCACGCCTTTAATTCTAGCACTCTAGAGACAGAGGCAGGTGGATCTCTGAGTTCGAGGCCAGCCTTGTCTACAAAGTGAGTCCAGATCAGCCAAGGCTACACAGGGAAACCCTGTCTCGGGAAAAAAAAAAAACAAGGAAGAAGAAAATACAGACGTGGTAATAGTCTCTGCTCTCTATGGGTCAAAAGGCACATAGATACTGGGTAATAAGTTCAGTGAGGGTGCTGTGCAGCAGGGCCACAGGGATTTAGCTCATATTTTAGTAACATGTTTTCAATACTGTTCATTTCCTGGAACATTATACAAAGAGGCTCTTTATTATTATGTCAGTGTAGCCTATAATTATCTATTAGATAATAATTATTCAATAAACACTTGTTGAATAAACAGCATGGGAGATGAGCCGTCACTGGGTGCTTTTTCATAAGTATGGCTATCACTTGGCAATTCAGAGCTCTTAGAAGTTGTTCATTGCCAGTGTAAGAAAAGAATACGTAAAATCATTTCCAAAATCTATTTAGGAGCCTGGTCTTCCATATTTCTTATTTATTGGACTTAATTATTGTCTTTGATAACTTATTTTCATAAACCACAATTCTTTTTTATTAATTTATTCGTATTACATCTCAGTTGTTATCCCACCCCCTGTTTCCTCCCATTCCTCCCTCCCTCCCGCTGTCACCCTATTCCCCTCCCCTATGACTGTGACTGAGGGGGAACTCCTCCCCCTGTATGTGATCATAGGGTATCAAGTCTCTTCTTAATAGCCTGTTATCCTTCCTCTGAGTGCCACCGGGCCTCCTCATGAAGGGGACATGATAAACTACAATTCTTAAGTCTTTTTCTTGGTAATTGACTAATAAGTTGTTCCACTGAAATTTTTCAGAAGATTATCCAGAGCACACAAGTGACAATTTTTAAAAGTTTGTCATGTATATATTAGAATATATTTTATAAAATGTCTTATACAAACCTAAATCCAGTACATGAGAATAAATTAAGATATATACAGCTCAAAATAATTGTACAATAATTGTAGCACCCATAATGCTACGTTAAAGAGCTGGCAGGCTGACCACCTCAGCTACCACCCAGGCGCAGAGCCAGGGCTGTGAGCCATCCCACCCCAACACCTGCCTCATCTATGCGCTGTTGGAGCCCGTGAAGGGGCCCGCCCTGCAGATCCAAATGTGTAGGGCCTGCATGACACAGGACATCAACAGGATATCCTAGAGGAAACCAGGTGAGGATGAGAATCCGGTATTGATGGTGTCACAGAAGCCGGAGGCCTCCAACCAGAACAGTGACTCATTGCCATGAGCACTTGCAAATAAAAATGTGCGGACAAAAAGATAGACTGTGGGACACACCTGCGACGCACTACAGCTTCCACGATGAGATTTTTTTAAATGTTTTGTTTATTTTTTGTTTTGTTTTTGTTTTTGTTTTTTGTTTTTTGTTTTTTCTTTTCTGGGAATGCTCTCAAGGGCAGATGTGAAGGTCCTGGGAGGTGAGTGGGATCGGGGCGCATGATATGAAACTTAGAAAGAATCAATAAAAGTTTTAAAAAATGTTATTTCCACAAAGGTTATGTATCCAAACTGATACATGGAGATGTGATGACTAATTTCAGTTTTAAACATCAGTGGATTAGGAAACACCTCAGAGCTGGGTGCAGTGACCTATAATCCCAGCACTCGGGAGGCAGAGGCAGAGGCAGAAGCAGGCAGATCTCGGTGAGTTCCAGGCCAGCCTGGTCTACAATGAGAGGACAGCCAGGGCTACATAGAGGAAGCCTGTTGGGGGCGGGACAGAAGAAAGAGCCAGCTTGGGTGTTACGAATGGGACCGCACCTCTTTATCCATGAGACGTGAGAGTATTTCCTGGAGGTGAACCGGGTAGGAGAGCCCCACCCTGACTGAGCAGCAGCACCCCATATACTGGATCTTACCTGGATAAGAAAAGAGAGAGAAGGCCAGGGCTGCTTTCTGGTTAGAGCCGTTGGGCCAGCTGCCTTCCCCACCATGAAGCATGTATACCTTTGAACTGTGAGACAGCATAAACCCTTCCTTTCTCCTTTAAATTGCTTTTTTCAGTGTTTGGGCACAGTAACAAGGAAGATATCTGGGGAAAGCACTAAAGGCTAGTGTAACTATTGTTTTTACCATCCCAAGTCACCTCCCCAGCCCCAAAATACTTCTTTTATGATTAGGGAAAAAATTCAAATCCCATTTTAAAAAATAACCAAACCTTATCAAATATAGTATGGTAGTGTGTGCTCTCCGACATAGAAGAACATAGCAGTGTCATTAGGGCTCCAACTATATTGTGGTCCCTGACTCAGCATTGCCTGTATTAGATAGTTGGCATTGTGTATTATTAGGCATTTGTGGATGTCCTTTTTTATTTTTTGAAGCCAAGTGTCAGGTAGCCCAGGCTGGCCTTGAACTCCTGCTTCTCCTAGCCTCTGCCTCCAGCACTACACATGTGCAGCAGCAGGCCCAGCCATCTCCTTTTCACTTTTGTCTGTCCTGTCTTTGTCCTTGCTGTAATTCTCATTGCCGTGGACTTGGTCATCGGGCCTTGTTCCTTTCATTTTCCTTTTCTCCTAATTTGTGGTTTTAGATTTGCAGTGACTAAAGAACCCAGAAACTGGGGTTAATAGACTAGTTTATAAAATTCTAAAGGGAACAGAGCCTAGTAGAACAGAGGCGTATGCCAGCTGAGTGTTTTTACTTCTTGCTTGGCCTTGAGTTTGCTATAGGATCCTCAGTCTTGATGTTGTATACAGCCTGTTCCCTGGAGAGAGAAGACCCAGCCAGCCCTGTTTACTACAAAATGAGAGGGCATGGCACCACACGGCCCTGTGGTGAGCCGAACTTCAGCTCCATTTTAAATGACTTAATTTTTCCAAATAAACTTAACCTGCAACTTTATTGTTATATAAAAAGTATTACAATGCAATTACGTTTTTAAATCATATTAGGGATTTTTAAAAAAAGTTTGGTTCATATAGCTCAATTTTTAAAATGAAAGTTTCATACCAGTTACCTGGTACTTCATATGATTAACATTATTTAGTGAATTGGTTAAAATTCTTGCTCCTTCACATAGTAACCAGTAGTTGCTGTTTTTATGTGTTCACCAAGCATTTGCAGTTGGAGTAGCAGTACCAGTTACATGTAGGAAGTGTTTTGTGTAAGTTATTGGCTTTTCACTTTCTGTACAGTTGTTCGTTGTATTTTCATGCATACTTGTTCACAGTTAAGAACGCTCTCCTGGATGAAAATCAGTATCATCTCATCTCTAATAACTTAAAGCATCTATCTAGATCTAATATATGTTTAAAAATATAATAAAATTAAGAAGAAAAAAACAACAAAAATAACGCTCTTCCGTCTTAGTATTTTCTTTCAAGCATTCTCTATGTGTGACAGCACATCTGGTCTAGGTTTCTCAGTAGTACAGCAGTTTGATGCCTCCAGCATTCACAACAACATGCAGACCAGGAATTCAGAAAGAGCATGTGGAAGAAAGAGCAGGACGGACGGCTTCTTCAAATGTAAGCTCTCTGGAGTAAACCCCAAATGGCAGAGCACAGAGGTGGAAGCACCCAAGAAAAGAAGCTTTTCTTTGAACAGTTTTTCCCAGTCCTGTCCTAGTGGTCTTGTTGTCCTGCTGCTTTTCTCCCGGCTGACACTCAGTGACGGCGGAGCTGTCAGTGCAGTGAGGGCGGGGCCATCACTGCAGCGAGGGCGGGGCTGTCAGTGCAGCTGAAGGGGAGGGGGTGCTGTCAATGCAGCTGAAGGGGCGGGGCTGTCAGTGCAGCAAGGGCGGGGCCGCAGGGCAGCTGTAGGGGAGGGGGCTGTCAGTGCAGCTGTAGGGGAGGGTTGCTGTCAGTGCAGCAAGGGCGGGGCCGTCAGGGCAGCTGTAGGGGAGGGGGCTGTCAGTGCAGCTGTAGGGGAGGGGTCCGTCAGTGCAGCTGTAGGGGAGGGGGCTGTCAGTGCAGCAAGGGCGGGGCCGTCAGTGCAGCTGTAGGGGAGGGGGGCTGTCAGTGCAGCTGTAGGGGAGGGGTGCCGTCAGTGCAGCTGTAGGGGAGGGGTCCGTCAGTGCAGCTGCTGCTGTAGGGGAGGGTTGCTGTCAGTGCAGCTGAAGGGGAGGGGTGCTGTCAGTGCAGCTGTAGGGGAGGGGTGCTGTCAGTGCAGCTGTAGGGGAGGGGCTGTCAGTGCAGCTGTAGGGGAGGGGGCAACAGACAAACAAACAGTGACATGAGTGGAACAAAGATATTTTAGAGCAATGTCCCATTCGAAAATTTTTCAAGATTCATTTATTTGATTATATGTGTATGGATGTTTTCCCTGCATGTACTATGTGCACCGTGTGCGTGCCTGGAGCTCTTGGGGTTCAGAGAGGGTGTTTTGAGGCAGCATGTGGGTGCTGGGAGCCAAACTCAGGTTTCTGCAAGAACAAGTGTTCTGAGCTGCATTGTTCCAGGCCCAAATGTCTATAAAGAAAAATGGCTCTAGCCAAAGAACAAAACCCTGATACAGCATTTTTGAACTGTACATTCCTGGAGTGTAAGTGAAATTCTTCTGACATGGCAATGAGAAAAAGTAACCTGTAAAACATTGATAAGCATAATGTACTTATTTTGCAGCAATAGTCTTCTAAAATTAAAATTTGGAATCCTTTTTAATTGATTAGTATCCCCCTTGAAAACTTTAAATTTTGTTGTTGTTGTCGTTGTTTGTTTGTTCAAGATGGTTTCTCTGTGTAGTCTTAGCTGTACTAGAACTCAGTCTGTAGACCAGGCTGGCCTTGAACTCAGAGATCCACCTGCCTCTGCCTTTCGAGTGCTGGGATTAAAAGTGTGTACCACCACTGCCTGGGTAAAACTTTAACTTTTTAACTTGGAAAAACTGTTGAAAATTAGACGGGGGGAGAGAGGAAAGAGAGCGAGTGAGCTTGTGTGTGTGTGTGTGTGTGTGTGTGTGTGTGTGTGTGTGTTTGTGTATGTGTGTGACTGGTCTGATCTATGTGTCTGTGCACATGTCTCTGAGAGGGAGCAAATACTTACAGTGATAATGTGGTACTCTGGCCTGTAGAAAAGACTTTGGAGACATTTATTCCCTCGTTTGTTTTAAACACCTACAACTGCAGCTATGGACTTTTACTTAGCATTTATTTAAATTATTGCGAACTCTGTGCCTAATGGTCTATGACAGCAATCCTGTTACAGCACATGGTTGACAATCCTGTGCTTTGAAGGATTAGTAAAATAATGATAAGAAAGTTTTGAATTCTTCTGCTACTGGATGTGAAAAATATTTTTCATGTGGATGTAAGGAAGTGCCTGTTCATCCCTTTGCTGTTCATGCCCAGGAGCGAGGCTGCTGGTCGGGCACTGACTGTGATGACGTTCTGAGGATTCCACAGTCATTTTGCACAGTAGCTGTGCTGTCCTACATTCCTGTTCACAGTGTCCAAGAACTCAGCTTCTCCTTGTCTCACTAACATGGGTGTCTCTATAAGTTAGGAGAAACAGCGTGAGAGATGCAGAATGGGGTGTGGTACAGCGTTGCCCAGTTGCTGAGGATGGAGAACATCTTTATGGGCCTTTTTGGCCACTTGTGGATCTTTAGGAAAATATTTAAAGTCCTTTTACCAACTTATTTTATATATTATATAATTCTGTGTCCCTCCTCCACCCCAACACACACACACACACACACACACACACACACACACACACACACAGAGCATATATATTTATGTGCCAGGAATGAACAGATAGAAACACACATTCCCAGTGGAGTTACCTTTCTGGGCTTACATACTTTAACAGTTGCTTCCTACAAATAAGGGTTTTGGTGAGGAGTTTGGAGCATGATGCTAAACGTCCAGTGACTTTTCCTTCCACCGCCAGCTGTTTCACAAATGCTTACAGTTTGGTCAAGTGGACACCTGTTGTCTTTTGGCTCAGTCATTGCTGTCCATATCTACGGTGGGAACACATTTGTCCTTGAGTCACAAAAAGGTCTTTATTTTTATTGATGAACATGATAGACCAATAGGTATGCTTTACCAATGAAAAATATTTTTGTTGTAATATTGCCTTCTCTTAAAAAAAAAGTCTCCTCATACTATTTGATGCCTACTTAGGCACAGTTACAAAGGCTTTGTTTGGTTTATACATGGGCTAATAGATTCAAAAGTGATAAATATTCAGAATATTCAGAAATTCACATTGTCCCAGGAGTGGTTTTGTGAGGTTAATTTAAATTTGCAGTCTGTTTTATACTCTATAGCATCCTTTTATCCCTTTTGTTTATGAACAGTGTGGTGCTCATTTCCAGTTAGCTCATGGCCTTGATTCCTTCTATGTGCTGTTGTTCACTGAGACATCTGTTGTTTGGTTGTCTAAGTCCAGGCTTGTTTTGTCCTGTTTTCAAGAAGTCATTTTTTTAAAGTCTCAAAAGTTATTTGAACTATCTAGAACCACATTAAAATGTACAAAATGTAAAGATTTTAATGCATAAATGATACTGAGTAGGTGTCTGGCTTACACATGCCTCAGAATGCAGCAGCATGAAGCGAGGACCGAGTTCCTTACTTCTTGACACTAAGCACAAGTAAGTCTTTGTGGCTTGACTAGCATTGTTTGCTGAGAGCTCTGAGATTAGGCTGTGTTTGCTCCTAGCAGTCTCACTTGGCCTCCATGTTTATTAGCTGTTTCCCCAGGAAAGGTTCTGTACTGTAGTGTAGGATGTGAAACACATGGGTTTTCCACACACAGACTTTATCTTATCAGTTACCTTTTTGTTGCTGCCATAAAACACCATGAAAAAAAATTTATGGAAGAAATTGGGCAAGACTGAAACAAACTCTCAAAGTCCGTGCCCAGTGATGTACTTCCTCCAGCAAGGCTCCACCTCTCAAAGGTTGCCCAACCTTCCCAACAATACCACCACCCTGGGACCAGGTGTTCAAGTATGTGAGCCTGTGGGGGTCTTTTCTCAGCAAACCTCAAAAAACAGAGAGGGGACCATCTGATGGCAGCTTGGCAGTGTGAGAGGGTTTCTCGGATAAAAACCAAGCCTGATGACTTGAAGTTGACCCCTGGGGCCCACAGAGTGACGGAGACCAATTCCTGTAAGCTGTCCTCTGTCCTCCATGTGTATGCCTTGTACCTCCCCTCCCCCCCCCTGACGCTAGATGGATGGACAGACAGACGGACAGATGGATGGGTGAGTTGTTGACGTTAGGTAAGACTATAAAATGTGTCAGTTTGGGACACATACACCAGAAGTTCTATTTGAGACTTCTCAGTGAAATTTTAAAAACAATTTGTTATGAGATCTGTAATTATAGGTAGTGAAGTTAGACTAACCCAGGCAGTGTAAGAACAAATTGTGGGGGTTTTTTTGTTTGTTTTTTACTTTGTAAGTAGAAAACTACCTCTACTTGCCTCTTTTCTTATTCATAAAAACAGGAGCTTTTACAGAACCTGCCTTGGAACTTGGGGTTTTTTAATTTTAAATTTAAAATTTCAAGCCTTAAAACACTGTCAGGGGGCTGGAGAGATAGCATAGAGGTTGCTAACCTGTGTTGCTCTTATAGGGGCCTGGGTTTGGGTCCCAGCCACCCACATGGTGGCTCACCCATCCATCCCTAACTCCTGTTGTAGGCCATCCAGTGCCTTCTGACATCAGTGAGCAGCAGTCACACATGTGGTGCATAGACATGTATGCAGGCAGAATCCGTACATGTAAAATAAATTTAAAGAAAGCCACAGTCGGGCTGTAAAATATGTTTAACAAGTTCAGCATTGTTGTCATCATTGTCATGCTGGAGATGATTAAGCTCAACAGCAGAAATAAGGGCGGAGAAGTAACAGGATCGGATAATGAGGCACCATGTGAGCTTTGGTTGTAAAAGTAGCGGGGACTGTTACAAGAAAGTGTTTGTCATGTCTGAGTTCTGAAAGGTTTCTTTCCAGATAATGCAGCCATTTTCAGATAGGCATGTTGTTACCAGAGCAGTAGTGTGTTATTTGTTACGATTGTTATGTAAAGAAAGCATTAAAGCCTTGATTTACACGCACGCCCCCCCCTCCTCCTGACTTGAACAGATAAATGTCAAGCAGTCAAATTCAGGCAGGGTTTCTTAGTTCTGAAACAAAAACTGAGCTAAGGGAAAAAAAAAAAAAAAAAAGGTAAAGAGCTGCCTGGAGATGGATTTCAAGACAGAGAGGGACAGGTGGGCTTCATAGCATCCGAAACTGTTGCTGTTTTCTGTCACTTGTCCCCCTTTCTCAGTATCCTTTATTCTTAGTACCCTTTCAGATTAGCCTTGACTATACATGTCTATACCTGACCAGAAGCAAGAGGGTGAATTCCTAGATCTTTCCTATCCAAAGAAGCGTGTGTCCCCCCCCTAAAAGGGGGGGCGCGAATAAACAGCTGGGCAGGGTGGTGTGGGGTTGGTCTGGAGCTACTATGTATTCAAATGTTAATTGCTCCCCAAGATCCTTTTGAGCAAACTCTCACATACCCAAAATGATGTGATGGAAACCTTGCCTCCCAAATTATCCCTGATTGGCAAATAAAGTTGCCTACACCTGGGCTGGGCAGAAGAGAGGTAGGCGGAGCCAGGGTCCAAAGGCTGCAGTGGCAGGACCACAGGGAGGAGAGAGAGAGGGAGAAAGGAGGGGTTGCCCTGGGTTAATTTGAACTAGAAGCCTGTGGCTGGGAGGGGCTTTCTCTGAGGATTGGCATGATGGAGAGAAGCAGCCAAATGGAAAACATGTGCAAAAGTATTTATATGGGTTTTGGCTGGGAAACAGACAAGATAGCTTAGAGGGTTAAAAGCTGCCCAGCTCCAGGGCATTGAGGCTTATCAAAAATCTAACAAGTTTCTGTGTCTTTGATTTATATATTAGTGGTTTAAGGAATAACTGCACCCTTAATAGTTATGACTCAATATTAAATATTAATACTCACTCAGCATGGTGGTACAATTCCTGCAATCCTAGCAAAAGTAGGAGGATCAGGACTTCAGGGCTAGCCTGGATTATATGAGAGCCCTTCTCAAAGAAAAAGGCAGCACAGTAGGAGTAGGGGGACACAAAAAAGGTTTCACACTGAAGGTCAGTCTATTTATAGAGTCCAGCCACATCCCAGGTGTTAGAAGCACCTGGGAAACGTGTTTTAAAGTTTTGATGTCTCGGACGCATGGCTCACCAAAATGAAAACTTAGAGCAGGACCCAAGCTTGTTTATTTTGAAAATCATTAGTGAGCAGTAAGGGCTGGACGCCACTTACAGAACCAGTTTGCCGGACTGTGAGCCGCTCAGGGACTGTGGGCTTTGATTCTTAATACAGCTGCTACTTTACAGGTCTGTGTCTGAGGAAGTAGGGATCGTGTAATGCAAAACCAAACATGAGCAACAGCAACAAAGCCCCAGTGCTGCTGGGCAAGGAGAGGAGTATTTCAGCCAGCATCCTGTGGAGCAGGGTGCACACTGCACTTTAGAGGTTGTCCTAGCACAACAGCCAAAATGCCAGTGAGTACAGCATCGTGCACTGATCTTAGACTGTTCACTAGGATGTTTCTCTTGTCTCTCTTTATGGTTTACTACCTCTTCTAGTTGCTGTTCTGCTGAGATAAGATGCCATGACCAATGCAACTTAAACAAGGGTTGTTGGGTTTTTGTTTTGTTTTGGTTTGGTTTGGCTGGTTGGTTTTTGGCATAAGGTAGCAAAGGATTAAAGTCCAAAATAGTGAGGTCAGCATGGCAGTGGGTAGTCGTAATGGCGGCCAGAGCATGAAGGTACAGAGCTCACGTCTTGAAACACAGCCATGAGCTGGAGGCAGTGAGCTGAAATAAAAGTGAGTCTCTGAACTTTGAGTGCTTTCCTCCAGTGACTACTGCCTCCAACGAGGCCACGCCTCCAAAACCTCCCCAAGTGGCATCTTTACATGTGTATCAGGTGGTCAGAAGGGAGGACCAGTGCCTCTCTGCCTGCGAGGCATCTCTCCACCCCAAACATATTTATGAAGAACCTGTGTGTAGCTGCTGGTGTAGGCTTCCAATAGGTATAAGCATTGATTTTGATTTTTAAAAATCCCTTCCTGCCCTGAAGTTAGCTTTTACTTATTATTTCTGAAACACTAGACTTTCTGTAATCAGTAACGGCTTTGATAATTTCCGTGTACTGAAGTGATGTTTATGACATGCGGATTAACTGGTCCACAGGAGCTGCAGCTGGGTAGCTTTTATTGGTACTTTCCCTCCTTTGAAAGCTTCCATGGTACTTTCTGGTACCATGAAAGCTAATCTTCAGGGAAGAGGCTACCTACATCACTTATATATTTTTAAAAAATGTTCTCTTTCTTTCCTGCACACGCATGCGCGCGCGCGTGCGCGCGCGCACACACACACACACACACACACACACACACACATGCAGGCACACACACATTCGCTGTCTTACTATATAGCCCTGGCTGACCTGGAACTCACTGTGTAGACCAAGTTGGTCTTAAAATTGAGGTCTACTTGCCTCTACCTCATGGGTGCTGGGAATAAAGGTTAGCATGCCTGGCTGGTGACCTACTTTTGCCAGCTAGGCTACACCTCATAAAGGTTCCATAGCCTCAGTAGTAGTACCAGCTGAGACCAAGTACTCCAAGCGTGAGTCTGTTGGGGGACACTAGAGACCCAAACCATACCATGGATTTGATTTTAGGTAGGTAATTAATACTCATCTGTGTACCTCAGCTTCCACATTGTTTTCTTGGTGTTGTCTGACTTCTCCCTCCATCTTCATTCAAATTAAGTCTTTCTGTTGAAGGCTCTTTCAAAACCTACATCTTTTTAAATCTAAAACCATGTTTTATTGCTTGAAATGATATATTTGTGTGTTTATTTTCATTTGGTTTTTCTAGTGTATTACAGTTCATCAGAGTAGGCTTTTTTCCATTATCATTGTGTTCCCTGCCTTAGCACATGAGTGGCTACATGATATACAAAACATATTTATCCAAAAAATGAACTACATATTTACTAGTTCTATCCATGCCAAGTTCTATCCTACATATGTGTAATACTGGGCAGCCTCATCTCTTCCCTTTGAGAACATCAGGATAAGAAATATTTCTATACTGCTCCATAGAGACTGAAGAGAATACCCCCAAATAGACAAGTCTCCTAGTAGAGGGAGGGGAAAAACAACCAACCCATAGAAACTTTGACCGAAAAGTCACCCTGCCTACAAGGATGTGCAGGGATAAAGATAGAGCAGAGACTGAGGGAATGTCCAACTAATGCTTGGCCCAACCCAAGACCCACCCCATGGGAGAGAACTAACCCTTGACACTGCTAACCATCCTCTGCTATGCTTGCGGAGAGGAGCCTAGCAAAGCTGTCCTCTGAGAGGCCCCACCTAGAGTGCTTTGAAATAGATGCTGAGACTCAACAGCCAAACATTGGGCAGTGTGTAGGGAGCCTTGTGGAAAAGTGGAGGGAAGGAAAAAAGGACCTGGAGGGGATAGGAGCTTCACAAGAAGACCAACAGAGCCAACTAACCAGGGGCCAAAGGGGCCTGTGAAGTCTGAAGCACCAAGGACCATGCATGGACTAAACGTAGGCCTCCTACACATATGTAGCCAGTGGGCAGCTTAGGTCTCATGTGGGTCGTCTAGTAAGGGGAGCGGGGGCTGTCTCTGGCATGGACTCTGTTGCCTGCTTTTTCTATCTCTTTCCCCTTGCCAGGCCACAGGGGAAGAAGAGATGAGCTTAGTCTTGATGCAACTTGATGAACTGGGGTGGATGGGAAGGGAGGAGGAGTGGGGAGGAGGGAGAGGGAAGGAGAGTGGGACTGGGAGGTGAGGAGTAATGGGGCTTTGACCAGGATGTAAAGTGAATAAGTAAAAAAAAAAAAAAAACCCAGCAACAAAAGAAATCATGCTCATTATTTCATTCAATTTTCACAATTCAATTAAAGAACAGTCTGGCCTACATGAAAGAGTCCTGAGTTAGGAATACATATTTTGACTAGTCTCTAGCAAAGCTTGTTAAACTCTCAATGAACTCAAAAAACTAAGCAGGTAATAAGCAACACTTTAACAAAATGGCATTGTAGAAATTAGCATATCTTTTATTTCATAGGATGTTCTGAAAATCCACTTTTTGCTGGAAATGACTATTTATGACATAATTCTTGAGTTTAGGAGTACATGATTGTTTAGTCATTTCTTCTTGTTCTGCTTAGAGTAAGCCATTTGCTTGGGATCTGAACCAGTTTTGAAAGACAAATGTATATGGACACAGTATCTTTCCAGTAAATCTTGCAACTATTTCTGTGACTACATATGTTAACATTTTTATAATTGGCTTCCAAATGGCAAACACAGATGGCTGGTGTCTGAATTTCCAGCATGTTTTAGAATAAATGTTTTCTCAGTAAGTTAAAGTGTATCGATTCAGTGTTAGGTGGTTACCTAATTGAGTAGGTTTTTTCTTATCTGTTAATTTACCATTTTTGGATTTAAAATAAAAATAGCTTAAGTAGCCAAAAGAAATTGAATACGTAAGATGATCTTGTTTCTTCTTTCTTTTTTAATTAAACAGAATCCTTGCCAGAAAGCTGTTGTTATATATTATTATTCTGAGAATTTGATTTTTTTTTCCTTAAGAGAAGAGGAAGATTACAGTGGGAAGGGCACTTTTGTGTTTTTCACTTACTTCCTGAGTAATTGGAATACTTCATTCGAATTCTGAAGCCATGGACTTGTAGAGTTGTAGAGCTGGGTGTGCTCTGTTCTGTGTCACCTCAGCATCAAGAGGATAAAATTATCCCCTAGCGGTGTCTTCCCCAAGTGATGCTTTTCCTCTTTTATTCAACATACACTTACTGAGTGCTGTTCTAAGTGTTGAGTGTAAAGAACTGAACTATAGTCCTTGCCCTCAGGAGCCTTCTGCTTAGTTAACAAAAAATAAATAAGCAAGCAAGCAGGCAAACAAATATGATCTCATAGAATCAAGTTAAAAAAAAACAAAACACTGTCTTTGTAATCTTATGTGTTTAAACCGTACATTCACACGCAGCTAGAGAATCATTCTACATGCACCTGTTCATGTGTGTCTTGTCCATTGTATTCAGTAGTGCGTGCTGTTGCCTCTGCTCTTCAGTCAAAGTTCTGTAACTTGGTGTTTAGTCTTTCATTTGTCTGTGCACTTACTTATCTGAATAACCATTAGATACAAATATGCAATAAAAAATTAAGAGTTTGAAACAAAATCTTAATCCTAAAATATTCTGCTGTTAATGTTCTATGGAGGCATGGTATTGCAAATAGCTTCTGAAGTGTACTTTTAAGAATGCCGTTCTTAATTAACAATTTTTGGCACTGTGTTCTCCCTGAGGGATCTCTTCTTTTTAAATGATGAGCCTGGACTTTTGATTCTATTTACAGACAGTATTTTAGTCTGGTCAGTTTATTTTTAAGAACAAGTCTTCTATCCTACAGAGTACTTTAAATGCATTCCAGCAGCTTAATGACATACAAAGAGGATGCTGCCCTTGCGCCTGTTCCCTGCTCTTCATGCAGACGTGAGTTGTTAGACTAACCACAAAGCTGCTGGACAGTCTGGGAAGACCCTGAGCGCAGTGCATCTTTATATGGCATAGCGTTCGTAGCTGCTCTATGTGAGTGCTGGATTCGTGTCTTGAAAATAGGGCATCACTGTGTGTATTATTTTACAGTTGAAAAGTTTTAAACTACTGTATTATTCATAGTTTGCCACATATTTTGATAGTTATATTACATCATTAGCTTTAGCATATTATACAATAAATTATCAGCTATCTTTTTGTTTGTTTGTTTCTAAACAGGGTTTCTCTGTGTAGCCTTTTCTGTCCTGTACTCACTTTGTAAACCAGGCTGGCCTTAAACTCACAGAGACCCACTTGCCTCTGTCTCCCTGAGTGCTGGGATTACCAGCTTTCTTTTTAATTAGTGTAGTTAATAGGTAAAGTAATTCTATTAGATTGGATTAGATTCCTTTTCCTTTTTTTTTTTTTTTTTTTTTTTAAGGCTCTAGGTCTCACTTTAGGTTTTTCTCAGAGTGATTAAAGAGCTCAAATGTAAGAAGTGGTGGTGGTTAGTATCTTTTTCATATAAAATAAATGTTCTAAAAAGGGAAATTTAGGCTGGGGTGATGCCTCAGTATATAAAGTCCTTGCTTGCGCAAGTAGCGTTCAGGTCCCTGCATCCATGTAAGGCCAGGCATGGTGGTGAGTCTATAATTCAGCACAGTGGGGTGGGGTGGGAAGACATAGGCAGAGACAGGAGGATGCCCGGAACTTGCTGGCCAACACTCTGAGCTACTGCCACAGTGGAGACGGATGGAGGATGGTGCCTGAAGTCAACCTGTGGCCTCATATACACGTAATCAAGCAAGCACACCTGCACACGCACACACAACTTACAGTCATACTCAAAGAGAAGTTAAATATAGGGGGGCGCCTGGAGTTCAAGTCGTGAAACACACTGAAGTTGTTATAGATACATTTTTTTTTCTTGAAATGTACCTATGGCTGTTAATATAATGTTACTGAAATTCAAACTAGATATAATTGTTCATGGTTGAAGCCTGAGGCCTGCTTTGTCTCTAATAAGAAGAGGTGTAGGTGGCTTTCTTTTCATAATAATTATACGATGATACTGTTTTATACCTACTACTGTGTCATAAGTGTTGCCATTAGCAACAGTGGTTTGCCTTACTATTTTTAATAAAGGTTTACCATAGTTCATTCAACATTGTGTAATTCTGACTAGAGGATGATATTTTATTTGTGTCCTGGCCTGATGTTAAACACATTGTATAATAATAATAAAAAGTTTTACCTTGTTCAGTTTTCTTTCTGCCCATGTTTCCTGCTTTTTTATTACACATTTCTCTTATACATATCATCAGTGTCTAATGTCTTGATGATAGCTATGTCTTTGTTTTAATTTTTTTGTTGTTATTTTGGGGTTTTGGGAGGCAGTTTCAAGACACTTTATAGACTGGAACTTACAGAGATCCGCTTGCCTCCCCGAGTGCTAGGACTACAGGTGTGCACCACTGTGCCCAGCTCTTGTTTTAATTTTTGTTAGCTACTTTTTAAGAGAGAAATCATAAGTGGTGCTGACTTTTAATTAATAGCAAGAGGTGCCCAGGAGTAAACATCTCTTTTAAAAATAAATTTAAGTAAGAAAGGTACACTGGTGTGTATAGCAAGTATATTATATAAATAGGCAACGCTAGATGCCTCATAAAGGACTGGAAAGCATTACTCTCTGAAATGTCTATCATTTTTATTCTTTGCTTTACACATAAGGTTAGAAGCCACAGAGCTAAATCTTTGGTGCGGGCTAATCATCTTTAGAAAACTAACAAAGGATGGATTTGAACTCTGTGTATGTTGTGCTTTCAGACAGTTTGAAATCCACAGATAATACTCTTGAGTGGAGACTGGCAGAGTGTCCCACTCGCTGTGTTCTGACTCTGAGCTGATTTTCTCTTTCAGATATTTTCATTTCTTGTTCCTCATTCAGAAGCATCCAGGTTCTTTACAGTGTAATAGTAATTACTCTATTAAGGATGGGACAAGTGTCTTTAGCTTTGTCATTCATTTCTAGTGGTAATTTGAGTTTTTTAATAAAGTGACTCAGGGCTTTAGTAATCTTAGAAGATAACGCCATTTCTTTTTTTCCCTATATCTTGCTCTGGTGGAAGAATGTCTTGAGTGGATGTAGCAGTTGTCAATAAAGCACTGTTTAGCCAATCAGCTGGACAGGAGGACAGGAAATGGAAGGCAGAACTTCCATGGGAGGCGGGAGGAGCCTGGATGGGTTGGCAGTTGACAGAGGGAGTTGATGGAGAGAAAGCTGGTGCCCAAGGACCGTCAGATTATCAAGTGCTTGGGATATATAGTAGGTTATAAGAGTTAGAGTAGTTTATTTTAGTTTATTGTTAAGATTAGTAGCACTTTAGATTCTGCATCATTCGTTTTTAGTGGTAGTTTGCGGCTGTTTTGTTTTTTTTCCCTTTGGTTTTTCGTGACAAGGTTTCTCTGTGTAACCTTGACTGTCCTGGACTCACTTTGTAGAGCAGGCTAGCCTCAAGAACTCACAGCAATCCGCCTGCCTCTGCCTCCCAAATGCTGGGATTAAAGGCGTGCACCACCACTCCCAGCCCTAAGTAGTTTGAGTTTTTTAATAAAGTGACTCAGCTTTAATAATCTTAGATGATAATGCCACTTTCTTTTCTTTTTTCCCCTATAGCTTGCTCAGTTTCGACAAAAAAAGGCTCTCCGTGATGGACAGAGTATCAAGAAGCATAAAAAGAAAAAATCAAGCTGCAAACAAGATTTAGGCAACTTAAATGTTAAGCACCAGGGCGATGAGACATCTATGACTAGCTCCTCATGCATAGACTCAGCTGGGAATCCCGATTCCACCAGAAGGGCTCTTCCCACCGGAGAACTCGTGCAACATGGCCAGGACCTCTCTGCTGAGGTAAGGCGTCCATCTTTCGACATAGTTCTGAGTGGAGCATCCGTGTGATGGCCAGTGGTCCTCAGCACATCTTGCAGTTTAATTATGACTTTGTCCCTTCTCCTAAACTTCAGCAGTATGGTAATAGCTGCACCTAAAATAGTTAATAACCTCTGGGTGAGCTTTATATTGCTTCGCTGGCAAACATTTATTGAACACTCACAATGCAAAGATAAGAAAGGCAGATATAAAGACAGTGTGTTCCTGTCAGACCAGTGCCAGCAACAGAGCACCTGGCTCACAAGGGTATAGGGGATGCCAGAGTCAGCCTGTGCGTGTTACTCGGGTAGGTTCGGAAAGGGTAATACAGCTGAGTCTTAAAGTATAAGTTGGAATTAGCAAGGGTGAAAAATAAAACTGAAGGAAGCAACCTCTCTGTAGAAAGAAAAGCATTTGCAAAGATAAAAAGCAGTGTGCTATGTGATCTGGAAACAAGAAATTCAATTTTTTTTACATGTATTTCTGTTTCAAGACTCCTTATTTAGTATATATTGCTGAATCTTTGGAATTGAAGTATGGTTAATATGATTGTACTGAATAAAAGGGCTTGAAACAGAAACACACACACACCAGAGCCTGTGCCTGAGCAAAGCATAAACCAGCACGCCTTCCCTCCGTAGAGCTCATCACAACATTGCTGCTCCTAGAGACACCAGGCAACACTGCAGCTATATACTTGGGGTCATTTTTAAGCAGTGAAACCACCTATTAAAAAGCGCAAAAATATGCCGCTGCCTGCCCTGGAAGGACATTGCTTTACATTGTGAGAAGCAAGAAGGCAAAACTTTGCCCTGTTCTATGTCTCCTAGTATTATCTACTTTGGATCACTCTAAATTTTCCCTGTTCTTCTCATGTTTTCCAGTGACCTAGTAAATGTTAAGAATATTGATTTGGGGCTAGGCAAGTCAATTTTATTAAGGAGGTGATTTCATGAAGGCGAGTCTGTATAATGAAAATCAACTCTATTCTTAGATAATTTGTAAATGTTTTCTCTTTTTTTTTCTTAATAAAATTCTTTGCACAAAATTTTTAATTTTTGAAAAGAAATGGTTAGGGGCCATTGAGATGGTTTAGTAGTTAAAGTCATTTGGTGGCCAGACATAATGGTACTCACCTTTAATCTCTAAAGTAGAAAGGCAGAAGGAGGTGCATCTCTGTAAGCTCAAGGCCAGCTTGGTCTACAGAGTGAGTTCCAGGTAAGTTCCAAGTAAGGACAGGCAGGACAGGACATAGTGAGATCCTGTCTCGAAAACAAACAATAAATAAAAATAGTCACTTGCTGCCAAACCTAATGACCCAAGTTCTATCTCCAGGACCCACGTGGTGAAAGGGGAGAAACAACTCCTGAAAGTTGTATGACTTCCATGTTTGTGTGTGTGCACGCACACACACACTAAATTAAAATAAGTAAATAAATGTAATACAGTTTTAAAAAAGAAATATTGAGATTGACATCACTGTATTGTCTGGAGGGGAACATTCAGTTTCCCCCAGGTATTTGTGTGTCTGTGTGTGTTTTACACTTTTTAAAAAAATGAATTCACTTTACATCCCAACCGTAGCCTCTCCCTTGTTCCTCCCTGCCCCCCCCTTTCCTCCTCCCCCATCCCCGTCTCTTAATCCTCAGAAAGGGGCAGTCCTCCTCCCTCACCAACTGATCCTAGGTAATCAAGGTTCTTCAGGGCTGCCTGCATCCTCTTCCTCTGTGGCCTGGGGGAAGTGATCGAAGTGCAGGCAACAGAATCCATGTTGGAGACAGCCCCTGGTCCCCTTACTAGGTGACCTACATGGAGACTGAGCTGCGGAAAGGAAGAAGTCAAAGTACCTGTGTTCACAGATGATATGATAGTGTAGATAAGCAACCCCAGAAATGCTACCAGAGAACTCCTACAGCTGGTAAACACCTGCAGCAAAGTGGCTGGATACAAGATTAATTTTTAAAAAATCAGTAGCCCTGCTGTTTACAAGTGACAAATGGGCTGAAGAGAGTTCAAGGCCAGTCTGGTCTACACAGCAAGTCTAGGACAGCCAAGGCTACACAGAGAAACCCTGTCTTGAAAAATGAAAAAAAAAAAAACCAACAAAACAAACAAACACACACACACACACACACACACACACGAAAGAGAGAGAGAGAGAGAGAGAGAGAGAGAGAGAGAGAGAGAGAGAGAGAGAGAGAGAGAGAGAGAAATTAGGGAAACAACATTCTTCACAATAGCCACAAAGCCACAAATAATAAAAAGTATCTTGGTGTAACTCTAACCAAGTAAGTCAAAGACCTGTATGACAAGAATTCCTACTCTTTGAAGAAGATATCAGAAGGTGAAAGATCTCCCAAGCTCATGGGTCAGTAGGATTAACATAGTAAAATTGGCCATCTTACCAAAAGCAATCTACATATTCAATGCAATTCCTATCAAAATACCAACACAATCCTTGAAAGAACAATTGTAAACTTCATATGGGAAAACAAAAAAACCTGGAATAGCTAAAACAATCCTATATAATAACAGAATTTCTGGAAGTATCTCCATCCCAACCTATACTACGTAGCAAAAGTAATAAAAACTGCATGGTACTGGTATAGAAATAGACTGGTTGATCAGTGGAATCAAATCTAAGACTCAGAAGCAAACCCACACACCTATGGATACTTGCTTTTTGACAAAAGTGCCAAACCCATACAGTGGAAAAAGAGAGCATCTTCAACAAATGGTGCTGCTCTAACTGGATGTCTGCATGCAGAAAAAATGCAAAGAGACTCATTTGTCAACCTGCACTAAAGTCCCCGAGTATTTTGCTTGCCTTGTATAGTGTTGTATATTTTGGGCTTTTTGTAGATGTGCTTTATCAGATAGAGGAGGTTCTTTTCCACTCCTGAATCTTTGTTTTTGCAATGCTGGGGTTCAAAGTGAATGCTCAACAAACACTTTACCGTGGAGGTATATCTCCAGCCCTCAGCTAATATCTTTTGTCATGAAAGACTCCATTTTTTTTTTTTTAATGTTTTGAGACAAGATCTCTCCATGTAATACTAGACTTCCTGGAACTTACAGTTCTGTACTGTAGGCCAGGCTGGCAAATTCACAGAGACCCTCCTGCCTCTGCCTCCTGAGTGCTGGGATCACAGGTGTGCACCACCATGCCTGGCTGAGTGTACAGGGTGAACTTAACTGTCATATGGAGGGATTGTGTCATGGAAATAGTTTAGATTTAGAAGAGAATATCTTGGGCTGGGTTCAGTCTCTAGCACTCCCATTGAGTCTCTAGCACTCCCATTGAGTGTCTAGCACTCCCATTGAGTCTCTAGCACTCCCATTGAGTCTCTAGCACTCCCATTGAGTCTCTAGCACTTGTAATCCCAGTGTTAGCTCTGGAGACACAGGCTGAAGGATTCCTGGGCCTCAGTGGTCACCCTAATTAGGGAGTTCAGGTCAGTGAGAGACCTTGTCTCAAGGTCAGCAGCTATCCTGAGGCTGACACCTGAAGTAGTCCTCTGGCCTCTGGGTGTCTGCCCACATGCACACACAGTCATGCATTCAGCAAACAAAAATAGCAGAGCCGGGATTAGGGACCATTGCTACGAGATTTTAGAATATAGATAAGTTTACTTCGTTCCTGCCAGCAGTTATTACTTCTTAGGAAGGCCATTGCAGAACTTGGTCTTGAATGTTAAATATTTCTGTAGGAGAGCCAGGCATGGTGTCCCACACCTTTAATTTCAGCACTCAGGAGGCGGACACAGGTGGATTTCTGTGTTTCTGAGTTTAAGGCCAGCCTGGTCTACATAGAGAGTCTAGCATAGCCTGGGCTGTTACATGGAGAAACCCCGTCTCAAAAAAAAAAAAAAAAAAAAAAAAAATATATATATATATATATATATATATATATATATATATATATATATATAATTTCTGTAGGTCTGGATAAGGAATAAGAGTGATAGTTAATACTTATCAACTCTGAGTTTCATATTAGGGGTGTGTGCGTGCATGTGTAGGTGTGTTGGACAGTAAAGGAGCACTTCTGAAATTTGAAAAATTAGAATTTATTTCTTTATTCTACTCACTACTTCACACTTGAGAGAAGCTTTGAATGCCACTGACCTCATGCCCAAATTCTGGGATAAACAAAATGTTTTAATTTTATTATTTTATATGTATGGATATTTTGGCTGTGGGGGGGTCTGTGCTTGTTTCCCATACATGCAGTGCCCATGGAGGCCAGAAGAGAGCGTCAGATCCTTCGGAACTGGAGTTACGGCTTGTTATGGGCCCCAAATGGGTGCTGAACAGCAAGTGCTCATAAATGCAGAGCCATTTCTCTAGCCTCCAGCAAAGGTTTTTTTGAGTGAATGCTTTTTAAGCTGTAAAAGCAGTATAACACCAAAGGATGTTGTTTCTTTTCAAGTAATTACTTTTAGCTTCAAGATCTGATATATTCGAAGAAATGGCACTTGTGATAGTAGCATTTAGGACCTTGTTATATTTGGGAGCTATAAAGTTTAGAGAAGTCATACCGTGGTGGCTTTGGCTTACAAAGGGTAGGTACTATGTATTAGGACATGTCCTCTTGAAATTTCCTAGAAAAATTGCTGTTCAGATACTGATTCATAAGTGAAAATTTAAAGATCTGAGTAGTTTGTCCTAGGTTTTGGTAGCATCTTACATGGTTTTAGTAGAATTTTATGTAGTAGTTTTCACTATGCTACCAATAGTAGTTGCTTAGTGGAAGTAAAATATGGGGAACATGCATAATTGTAAATTGTTTTTTTTTTTCACCTTTGTTTAGGCTGAAAGTGAAATATCTACAACAGGTGATGAGAGCAGTTCAGAGGTAAGAGTAACATGTTAGAATTTTAGATGTTATAAGTAAAAATAGTTATTTTATATCACCAAAATTATTGATTGTTGGTGCTTTGTTTCTTGTACGTTTTACATGCTTCTGTTGTATTTCTATAAATAACAATAAAATTACAGCATAAATAGTTAGCCAGCCCTGGATATATTCTAATGCTGTCATTTTCCACCATGGTAGCTGACTTCTTAACTGTTCAGTAGTTTTATCTTTAAACACAGAGACTATGCTTGGTTTCTGGGAAAGGCTTTGATACTGAGCTTCTAGATGTGAGATCACTATGAAGCAGTCTTATTTAGCACAAAATTTTCTAATTGTTGGAGTAAAGCTTCTCACAGATATGTGCATTTGTGTTGATCACATGACTTGTTTATTGGCACTAATGCTGGAGAAGTAACTAAGTTAGAAACTGTTAAGAGGCTATGACCTCTTTATGAAGTGTCCTTTTTATCTGTTGATGATAAGTGTGTCATTTTGTCTCAGTCTTTTAAACAACATCACCATTTCTTTGGTCCATAGTTAGAGAACATAAAAACCCATTTCTTACTCTAAATGTGTCAGCAAATCAGTGTATTTTGTAAGTTTCAATGTGTTGCAGGCTTCTAATAGAAAAGAGAACCACTTATGCTTGACTTAACATAGCACAATTTTATAATAATAATGTGGGTGGAAACTTTGATACTTAACAACTGTAATGTATTTTAGAGCTAAGAATATACTAACTAGTAGACGGACCAAGAAAATAACCAACAATGACTAAATAAATGGGTATCAAATTCCCACTTTGTAACATTTTTTCTGTGTTAATTATGGATTGAAAGTCACAATTTCTAAAATCTTCCATTTAAAAATACTATACCAGAAAAGTAAGAATGGGAGAAATTGAGACTTTTAAAGATAAGCACAAAGTAAAGCCATTCGTGTCACCAGGCTAGTAATGTGAAATGTCACTCAGACGAGGAAAGAGCTGCTCTCAGTCACAAAAGCATAGGAAAGAGTATGAATAGGAACAGCAGGTGAATCAAACCGAGGAAAATAGGTAAAAACCATTTATGTCTTGCCTGTAAGTCAGCAAACCCCTAATATGAATGAGGGGAAACCAAAGCCAATACAAGAAACAACCTTAAAACAAGCAGCAGAGTCACACGGAGCAGTAGCCCGCTGTCAGTAATAGCGCCACGTGTAGGCAGTCGCAGCTTCCCAGTTAAAACACTGGGGCCTGACTGAAACAACAAACAAGACACAAGGATCTGTTGTCTGCCAGAGACACACTCGACTGAAAATGATTGTATCAGAGTCTGTAACCAGGCAAGAGGAAGCTTACAACACGGGACACAGGAGTAGGTGTCCTCGTCTCTTACTAAGTGTACTTTATAGTGAAGTTCGTCAGAAAGGTCAAAGAAGATGGCTGCATTTTAATGAAGCAAGGTCCGTCCTGCTGTAGTACGCCAAACCCTCCTGTGTGCCTGAGAGCGTGAGTGCCCCAGAGGAGATAGAGACCCTTAACTAACTGCCCAGTGTACATGTTGATCATTGGCACTGTCTTACCCCTACGGGGACCTTTCCTTCACTGCTTGGTCTCCAGGGCTTCTGGTGCTTTGGGCCGGATTTGCTATCAGATGATACTAGCAGGCTTTTCCAGTTTGAACTGGTAAAGCACTGACTCATTCCCAGTCTCTGCCTTTAGTGAAGACAGGCACTGCTGTGAGCAAGGTTGACATCCTGAACAATTTGGGAACCGTTGCCCAGTGTGGTGCTAAAGCATTTATGGAAACCCTTTAGATGGATTGCAAATGTGTCTGTGAATGGATACTTGGGTTTTGGCTTTCAAAAAGCATGCTTGTCTGGTGGCAGACAAAGCAATTGCAGTCATTGCACACGGCAGTGAACAGGACACTTGAGAGCTCAGTCACTGTGCCTGTCAGCTCTAGTAGCCTGTTGGCTGGGCTGTCAGTGCTCTTTCATCTTAGAGAGTAGTAGACCCATGTGGAGGAGAGAGAAGCCAAAAAAGCGATGAAAACGGCTTTTCAGGGGCTGGGCAGATGGCTCAGTCCACAGAGCACCTGCCACACAAGGGTGAGTTCCTGAGTTTCGTTCCCCAGCACCCATATTAAGTCATTGGGGAGGCCAAGACCGAAGGATCCCTGGCACTTTGGGGCCAGTCAGTGTAGCTGAATCAGTGAGGTCCAGGTTCGGTGACACTCCCTATCTCAAACACTAAGATAGAGAGTGATTGAGAAAGACACCCAGCATTGAACTCTGACCTCACATATACACTCAAAAGCCGTGGCAGTCCGTAGCCTACCAGTCCCCCTCATGTGCAGAGGCAGAGTGAGGGAAAGGAGCGTGACTGGAAGAGGAAGGAGGCGCACTGCAAGCTCTCCGGTGTTGGAGGACTGATGGCATCTGAATTTGTAAGACGTCTCTTAGATGTTTGAATTAAATTTAAATTGATGACTACATATGGCTTTGCCAATAAGGCAAGGGAGGATGACTCAGTAAAGTGCTCGCCACACAAGCATAAGCTTGCATCCCCAGCACCCACACAACACGTTTTAAAATGTGTGTGTGCAGTCCCTGCACTGGGGGTGGGGGTGGGGGCCAAGACAGGAGGATCCCTGGGGGTGGCTGGCTTCTAAGTGTAGCTAAAGTTTTGGGCCAGACGCTCAATGAGAGACCTTGTCCCAAAAAAGAACAGTACACACCTCATCCGCTTATCCCACAAGCTCCTCCCCCAACACACAAAAACACAGGAATACTGTTACCAGGTAATTCAGCTTATCAAGTGTGGTTCTAAGATCTGCTTCTCCCCGGGGATGTGGGGCAGGGGGAGGGGGGAACATCCCCTTCTCTTAGGATGGAGCCACAACTCTTAGGTGATGTCTAGTGAGACAGCTTACATGCGCCTTTACTGGTAAAACAGCTCCACTTCCTGTGTGTGTGTCATGGTGAATGCACACTATTATATAACCCTTGGGAAGCAGGGAGGGGCCTGGGGGGTGCGTACCTTCCATTGGTTGGGGCTGACACGCTAGTATTCTCTCTTTACATGAGGAAGAATTACAGGTGCTGTGCTGTTTGACTAACTGGAGAATTGCAGAGTTGGGGGGTCACCATGCTGCGTGACTGGCAGGTCATGCTGCATGTCAGGGGCAGGCGTGGAAATAGAGAGGGAACTGTCCCACTCCTGTTGTCTCAGGATGAGAATTTAAATCTCAAGTTGGCGACTTCTGGGGTTTGGGCATGCTCCACCTGGCCATGTCCATGCCAGTTCCCCAGGTGGCACAATCCACATGCCCCACCATCAAGAAATTGTTTTTATGCAGGTCAATGGCAGCAGCCGTGTGATGGAAACAGAAAGTCGTAAAAATTTCCTAATGGTATAGTATTTAAACAACTCGTGATACTAATGTTTTATACTGTCTAAAAGCACCCAGCTTACTAACAAAGCTTTTTCTGCATGCACTTTTTCCTGTGTGTCACTTCTATTTGCTTTTAATATTTAACAAAAACATTTAACCCTCTTTTCTTGTGACAGCTGTAACAAAGTGCAGAAAACCTGTCTCTGCCATTATGGTTTATTGTCTTACTAGTAACAATGCAGGTTTCTATACTAATGGGCTTGCAGGAGGTAGGAATGTTTAAAATGGACTTTGCTGTGGGATTTGAAGCTCCATCTCTCTTCCAGAGGAATCTCACTTGTACTGAATCATTACAAACCTTGCATTGGTACAGGAAGACAACTTTGCCTCTGATGACTATAACTTAGAAGAAGGGGCTCAGTCCACGAAAAACCACCTTGAGTTTATGAAGAACAGCTTGACCGAGAACCAGAGGGACATGGAACTTACTCAGGAGCTGGACGAGATGAGGACCACCTTTGGGACCCAAGGCCTGCAGCAGGTGGGCGCACCCTCCGTGGCGCGGCTTCATTATCCAGACACAAGTGGGCAGTGTGCATGGTAGTGTATTTGTGCTCTTCACATATGAGGCTTTGGCTTGGCAGCTTGGGCCATTTCATAATTGTTCTAGTGTACAGGTAGCATAGACAAACCCATCTAAAGCGAGGACTGCAGAAGGACAGATGACGTGTGCGGACTTTTAAAATGTAGTCGTGTAAAGCAGCTAGAATGAAATCACTCCCTTAACACATTTATTTTATTTTATTTATTATTGTAATCAGCCTGAGAGAAAAATAGATGTAAAGCACAAAAACCTGTGCCTTAAATCCATTAAGAATGTCAGCAAGTCACTGGTTACAGTGACATCTGCCACGCAGGAAGTAAAGGTAAAATTAAGGTGAAGTGGGACACTGAGGAAAACGACAGTACTCTCTCATTCCGTCCTCTTCAGAAACAAGCTGGGTTAAATGTTTCTGTTGGTGTTACCCAGAAGTGCACTGGGCACTCCACAGTGCAAAGACACTTCTTTCTTCTACAACAAAAGAGGAGAAACCAATCAAATATGTTCTCTTTAATGCAGATACATGTTTCAAAGACAATTTTGAAATAAAACTAATTCGGGTAGACTGGCAGCTCTCATGGAACGTTGCGTATTTTGTGCTTATACGGGTTTCTCTGGTTTCTCTTAGCTACAGGAATTTGAAGCTGCTATACATAAAAGAGATGGAATAATTACTCAGCTTACTTCTAACTTACAGCAGGCTAGGAGAGAGAAAGATGAAATAATGAGAGAATTCTTAGAGTTAACGGAACAAAGCCAGAAGTTACAGGTTCAGCTTCAACACGTGAGTATTACTAGTGCAACTAAGTTTATTGGTTTTTTTAGTAACAAATTAAATATATTTTCGTTTTCCAGAGCAAATCTTTTTTTTTTTTTTCAAAGCAGCCATTTGCTGCTTTAGTGTACTGGGGGGGGGGGGGGGAAGCCTGACAAATTTGTGTTGTCATATGAACGAAGAATTTTAACTCATATCCTTTGAGTAGTGTCCTGCTAATATTTTAATTAAACTCCTATCACTGTTTTGAAAGTTCCACAAACTCTTACCACGGCAGCCTGAGTGGATTTTGCAGCAGTTACTGTAGTTGCATTGCACCTTTGCAGCCCTCACATGGCTTCATTGAGTTCCAGATGGTCACTGACCTACACCTTCCGTTTACTTTAAGTTTTCCTTGGGAATCCACCCTGGTTAGTTTTGTGTCTACGTGACTCAATCTACGGTTATCTGAAAGGAAGGAACCTCAAATGGAAAATGCCCCATAAGCTCTTTTGTTATGTTGCATGGACACAACTAGGAAATATGCGTTTCTTAACATACGGGGCTTTGGCTTGGCAGCTTGGGCCATTTCATAATAGTTCTAGTGTACAGGTAGCATAGACAGCCCTGTTTAAAGCGAGGACTGCAGAAGGACAGATGACGTGTGCAGACTTTTAAAATTAAATTGTGCAAAGTAGCTAGAGTGAAATCACTCCCTTAAGACAGATTTGTTTTCTTATAATCAGCCTGAGAGAAAATAGGTATAGACAGCAAAACAGAATAAAAACCCAACAGTAACAACAACAAAAGTGTGTGCCTTAAACCCATTAAGAATGTCAGCAAGTCAGCCGGGCGTGGTGGCGCACGCCTTTAATCCCAGCACTCGGGAGGCAGAGGCAGGCGGATCGCTGTGAGTTCGAGGCCAGCCTGGTCTACAAAGAGAGTCCAGGACAGCCAAGGCTACACAGAGAAACCCTGTCTCGCAAAAACCAAAAAAAAAAAAAAAAAAAAAGAATGTCAGCAAGTCACTTTAAGCTTGCTGGATACAGTGACATCTGCCACGCAGGAAGTAAAGGTGAATCAAGGTGAAGTGGGACACTGAAGAAAACGACAGTACTCTCTCATTCCGTCCTCTTCAGAAACAAGCTGGGTTAAATGTTTCTGTTGGTGTTACCCAGAAGTGCACTGGGCACTCCACAGTGCAAAGACACTTCTTTCTTCTACAACAAAAGAGGAGAAACCAACCAAATATGTTCTCTTTAATGCAGATACATGTTTCAAAAATAATTTTGAAATAAAACTAATTTGAGTAGGCTAGCAGCTCTCATGGAACGTTGCGTATTTTGTGCTAATACAGTTTCCTCTGGTTTCTCTTAGCTGCAGGAATTTGAAGCTGCTATAAAGCAGAGAGATGGGATTATTACTCATCTTACCTCTAACTTACAGCACGCTAGGAGAGAGAAAGATGATGTAATGAGAGAATTGTTAGACTTAACGGAACAAAGCCAGAAGTTACAGGTTCAGCCTCAGCAGGTGAGTATTACTAGTGCAACAAAGTTTATTGGGTTTTTTTTTGTAACAAATTATATACTTTCTCACTTTCCAGAGCAACTCTCCACCCCCCCTCCCAAAGCAGCCATTTGCTGCTTTAGTGTACTGGGGGGGAAAATAAATCCTGACAAATTTGTGTTGTCATATGAACGAAGAATTTTAACTCATATCCTGTGAGTAGTGTCCTGCTAATATTTTAATTAAACTCCTATCACTGTTTTGAAAGTTTCACAACTCTTACCACAGCAGCCTGAGTGGATTTTGCAGCAGTTACTGTAGTTGCATTGCACCTTTGCAGTCCTCACATGGCTTCATTGAGTTCCAGATGGTCACTGACCTACACCTTCCGTTTACTTTAAAAGTTTTCCTTGGGAATCCACCCTGGTTAGTTTTGTGTCCTCTGTCTGGGATTTGAAGTTTATTTCTTTATACATCCATTTAGAATGCCTTTGAATTTTGGTTGCCAAGGTGCTTTGTAATATAACTCAGCTGCTTATAATAGCTCTGGCAACTTATGTAGACTTTATTTCATGCTTAGTATTTGGGTCTGAACTTGCAGAAACAACTAACAAATCCCAGACTCTGCCAAGGCTTCTGCTCGACTTGCTGCTTTGACATGATCGTGGTAATGACCATGCTTGCTGTGTGTGCCCTGGCTTAGCTGCCGTCTACAGTTACATAACTGACCCCAAATGGGACCTGGGGAAAAGTTTCTTTTCTGTTTTCAAGTTTCTGTTTGAACTGAAATTGTAGTTCCAGCTCAGTATGCCATAAATATTCTAGTTGACGTAGCTGTTACTTAAATGCACAGCAGTGAGATTAATGCAGACTCACTGGAGCTTTTCTTACTCATAGCTCTTGTTATTGGAACACTTCAGATCACCAGAACTAGTGGGAGTCACCTGAACTTATTTCTAACTATTTTTCTGACAGTATTCAGAGTGTACATAGTATTATAATTAGCTATCAATACTAAATAATTAGGATATTAATCAGTTAAATTTAAAAGGATATAATGAGTTAGCAAAGATTTAGCATCAGTTCATCAGAACCATCTTCTCAGGTTAGCAGTATTTTCTTTCTTTTATTTAATTTAATTTATTTTTCTAATAAATTTTTAAAATTATATTTCTTTTCTCTTTTTATTTTTCATTCTTTTTCAGCAGTGCTGAAGCACAGTATCTCATATGTGCTAAGCAAATCAGTCTGGATATCTTTAATTTAAAAATTATTACAGTTCTTACTATTTTAAATGTTTTTCATACAATATATCATTATCAGATTGTTTCTTCCCAGATTCTTCCCACCTCCCTTAATTAATCTTTTTTATCACAGCAAATATAAGACAATATCTTCTTAAGAAGGTCAGAGCTGTTAGAATATTTGCTCACCAGGATCTAGATACACAAGTCTTATCATGGGGACAGTTGAGGAGGGGGCACAACAGTCATATTTTATAGAATGATGTAAAAGGATGACTTTTGTCTGTCTTTTGTTAATAAAGTTAAGCAACAGAGTTTCTTTTTTTCTCCCCCTCTGAAGGAAAAAGATAGAAAAGTAGAAAACTTAAATAAGAAAGAAATTCAGGAGAAACAGGCAATCATTGACACATTGAATACAAGAATAATCGAAGAAGAGAAAAAAACTGTTGAGCTAAAGAGTAAAGTAACAACTGCTGATAAGTTGTTAGGAGACTTACAAGAACAGGTTGCAGAAAAGGACCAAGAGATCCAAAGCCTGAAACTAGAACTGGCCAGCTCTCAGCAAAATGAGCGAAAGTGCTCTGAGGAAATTAAGCAGTTAATGGGGACAGTTGAAGAACTCCAGAAGAGAAACCTTAAGGACAGCCACCTGGAAAATGACACAGTGCAAAGAGTGGAACGAGAAGCGCAGCGGCGGTTAGAGCAGCTCCAAGCGGAGCTGGACGAGACGTACGGGAAGCAGATAGTGCAGATGAAGCAAGAGTTAATCAAACAGCACATGTCCCAGCTAGAGCAGCTGAGATCCCAGCATCAGGAGGAAATGCAGAATGCAGTCAATGAAGAGCAATTAAAGTTAATGAGTGAACTGAGGGTACAGCTAAAGGCCACGCAGTCTCAGAAGGAAAAACTCAAGGAAGAGCTTGGGGTAGTTGTGGGAGAAAAGTCAGCTTTACAGAGTCAGTTTGAAGACCTTTTAGAAGAGTTAAGCTTCTTTAGAGACCAGGTTCAGAAAGCCAGACAGACGATAGCTGAGCAAGAAAAGAAAATAAGTGATGCACGCAAGTCCCTTAGCACAGTGGAGGACCTGAAAGCTCAGATTGTGGCGGCCTCGGAATCCAGAAAGGAACTCGAGTCAAAGCATGAAGCAGAGGTTACAAATTACAAGATAAAACTTGAAATGCTAGAAAAAGAAAAAAATGCTGTACTAGACAGAATGGCGGAGTCCCAAGAAGCTGAGTTGGAGAGGCTGAGAACACAGCTCCTCTTCAGTCACGAGGAAGAGCTTTCCAAATTAAAAGAAGATCTAGAACTTGAACATCAAATAAGTATTGAAAAACTTAAAGACAATTTGGGCACTCACTACAAGGTGCAGCTAGATGGCCTTCAGAGTGAACTGAGTAGGAAGATGGAGACCATGCAGGGTGAAACAGACAGCTTGATAACACAGCGGGATCAGTTAATTTTGGAAATTTCAACACTAAGAGATTTACAGGAACACCTTATTAATTCAAAATCAGAAGAAATGACTCTTCAAATCAGTGAACTTCAAAAAGAGATTGAAACCCTGAGACAAGAAAGATTAATTGCCGTAGACTCTAGCACCTGCAAATCAGAGTGTAGCTGTCACAGAGAAATAGAGGTACTTACCGCGGAAAAGGAGGGGCTCAAACAGCAGTGTCTCCACCTAACGGAAGAAATTGAAAAGCAAAGGAATACGTTTTCGTTCGCTGAGAAGAACTTTGAAGTCAACTATGAGGAGTTACAGAAGGAATACATTTGCCTTCTCAAGGTCAGAGACAGCTTAGAAGACAGCCAAACGAAGCAGGCCCTGGAATACGAAAGCAAGATTAAAGCGCTGAAGGAAGAGCTCCATTTGCAAAGAGGAAGCGCAGCGAGGCAGCAGGGGCCGAGGTCTGGCCCTGCAGGTGACAGGACTTCCCCGCCTGAGCCCGTGGAAGTCAGTGAGGTTGTTGAGAAGGATACGACAGAGCTAATGGAGAAGCTGGAAGTGACGGAGCGAGAAAAGGTAGAGCTCTCAGAGAAACTCTGTGCTGTCTCTGAACAGCTGAAGCAGACACATGGGAAGATCGACTCTCTGAGTGCAGAGGTTAGCGTCTTAAAGCAAGAGAAGGAACACCTTTTATTGAGATGCAGAGAGCTAGAAGTCCCCACCAACCCTAAGGAAACAGAAACTGCAGCTTCCTTCCCCTCGCAGCTGAGTTCTTGCAAAGCCGGGTTTGAGACTGTGACAGGAGCAGACTCTGGAAAATCTATTCCTAAAATCAGTGAAGATCTGGCTAAGGAAGCAAAACTGGTGATAGAAACTAAAATTCCCTCTAAAGAAAGTGACAGAGAACAGTTGCTTCTGCCAAAAAGAACTGAAGTATCCAGTGTGACAGCTGAACTCTGTGAAAATGAAAAACTCCAGCAGGAGCTTCGTGTCCTCAAAGCCCAGCAGGTACGTCCTGTGCTCACAGGAGACCCTAGTGAGAGCACAAAGCAGGTGTGTCCTGTGCTCACGGGAGATCCTAGTGAGAGCACAAAGCAGGTGTGTCCTGTGCTCACGGGAGATCCTAGTGAGAGCACAAAGCAGGTGTGTCCTGTGCTCACGGAGATCCTAGTGAGAGCACAAAGCAGGTGTGTCCTGTGCTCACGGGAGATCCTAGTGAGAGCACAAAGCAGGTGTGTCCTGTGCTCACGGGAGATCCTAGTGAGAGCACAAAGCAGGTGTGTCCTGTGCTCACGGGAGATCCTAGTGAGAACACAAGTTCACACTGAATGCACGTAGGAAGCAGTAATCTGCATCCTTCCCAGAGAGTGAAGGTGAACCCTTTTCATGTTTTGCCAACCAGTTGTCATTTTTCCCTAAATGTTGTTGCCCCTCTTCCAGTTAATCTCTTGTATATGCTGCTCAGAAATAAGTGAGGCTGATCATAAAGAGAAGTGGTACTGCTGAAACATTTCATCTAATTTTTACATTATAATCACTTTGCTTTAGCATCAGATTATTTTGCAGAGGTTTTTTTTTTAGAAAAAAATATCTCTTGTTATTTTTTTTTACTTTTACATATACATTTATATTATTACACATATATACAATAAACTACATACAGCCAGAAGAACTATGAAGCAATCAGGAATTATAGAAATGTTACATTCATAGTGTTTTGCCTATTTGTACTCCGCAACTTTGAAGAACACATCTTTCTTATATTGGTGAGCATAAAATTCTCAATGCAAATCACTGTCATATCTCATCTCTATCATCCTAAAAACATCTATTTATACCTAAAAACACCTTAACCCCTAAACAACTAAGCTTAATTGTAAAACTAAACTATCTGGTCTTCAACCCCATCAGAGACTTGAGAAGGAATAAAATTGATTACCTGAGTATACAGGGGGTGCAGACTAACACCTTCCAAAATGAGAAGATGACAGAGACAGTTTGCTACCTGAACACTCACCCAAAACTCTCTATAACGTTGGAGCATCATCTTCAGCCTTTGGGCCCAATATATCTGACAGACATATTTGTAAGGCAGGAACTATTGAAGACTTGCTGACCCTGTCTTGGCAGAGTTTGGCCGTCAACTCTGCCTGCATCCAAGCTACAGAGTTTTTCATACTGGTGTTTTTGAGTATGAAATTTCAAGTTTTCAGTTAAAATTCCACAATTGTTAAAAAACAAAGCAAAAACCTCCTAAGTTTTCTACTGCTCTATATGTTACCTAACTAAAACTGCTGCACCCTGACTTTTGTTCAGGTGGGTCTCACAAGCAGTGGCAGGTGTACGTGCTTACTAAAATAGGATTCACACGGGAGTCAGAGGCGCAAGGAAGGGACGAGTTCATGCTGTGAGTCTGCTTGTATTGAGATAAAGAGCTGGCAAAAATGGCTCAAGAAACAAAAATCACAGCCTAATCTCACTTACGAAGGAGGCTGCATGATTTCTTACTAAAATATTACAAGGTTATCCCCAAGAATGTAAGAATTGGTCAGCATATGAAAATTCTATTTATTTAATCTCCATGCCCATACATACATAGCTGGAGACAGCCCGATCATTTAAAATATTGTCGGGAAAGAATCTCCAAAGGCTACAGCTGGTCTACAGTTTTAAATTTGAAACAAAGAAAGAAATTTCAGGAAATCAGGAATAAGGGTGATGATGGTTTCTTTCTTTTTATTTACTTATTTCTTTTTATTTTATGTACATTGGTGTTTTGGCTGCATATGTCTATATGAGGGTGTCAGATCCCCTGGGAAAAGAGTCACAGGCAGTTACGAGCTTCCATGGAGGTTCTTCCCCTGGAAGAGCTGCCAGTCTCTTGCCTGCTGTGCCGCCTCTGTAGCCCATAATGATGGGCTCTAAGGGGATATTTAGAAGCTTTCCCAGTAAAGGCAAGACAGGGCCTCGGATAGTCACTGTCAGCTTTACTCTTCCAACAGGAGGAAAGGTGGAAACCTGGAAAGTACAATTATGATCTAAAGACAAAGGAAGACTTTAAATGAAAAGAACTCAAAGGAAATATTAAGAAATTTGATTATGTCCCTTTTATGAACAATACCTAAAACAGGTTTAATTACTAGGACTAGATATTTGCCACATAGGTTACAACAAGGGACTATAAAGAAATACGTGAGAAGCCGGGCGTGGTGGCGCACGCCTTTAATCCCAGCACTTGGGAGGCAGAGGTGGGCGGATCGCTGTGAGTTCGAGGCCAGCCTGGTCTACAAAGTGAGTCCAGGACAGCCAAGGCTACACAGAGAGACCCTGTCTCGGAAAAAAAAAAAAAAGAAATACGTGAGAAAGCACAAAGAATTTAATGAGCCAAAGATATGAGCAGGTATGTGTCTCAGATAAACCAAAATGACAAAAGATCGTAAAAAGTATTTTAACCTTACAAATTCATTTTCATTAACATAGCACTTTACCTTCATCACATTGATAAAATAAATGACATGATATGGCTACAAAAATGTGAGCATCCACACTTTTTATTCCAATTAAAATTAGTTTAACTGTATAAGAAAACCATTTGTCAAAATCTTTAAAGCTAGCCCTGTACATTATCTGTCACCAGTAGTTAAGTTCCGGGCTAACTGAGTGGTCATTGGACAGCAGCAGCAGCAGCAGCACCAGCACGTGGAAACAGGCCAAAATGTGTGTTTCTTAGACTTCCTGAATCAGAGGTCAAGGAAAGATGCCATGGACGTGTGTGAGCAAGCATTCCAGACAAATCTGATACTTGCTGGACAGCTCACTAGCAAAACACTTCGTCCTAGGTGGATGTATGTAATGATTGAGTGCCTTTTAATTGAGAGTACTCAAAGCTTACCAAAACCCAGTTGATCTCCGCAAAGGAAAATGGACTGATTGTGCTTTGTTCATTTATGCTACACTACAATTGAAGTCAACTAACCTGTCTCCTATGTGGATTGATGTCAGAGGCATATTGATATTAAATGCAAAGGGATTTTCAGAATAAATGCCTGGAATACACAATATAGTGTGCTGTTTGCATGTACACTGGGAAGTGACAATGGTCGCATTCCAGAATTTTGGTAACACCTGCATGTGAGCAAGGAATAATCAAGCATCATGAATTAAATGTTGTCTCTAGAGTATTTTCTTTCTAAATCTAAAGAGATGTAAAGGGAGTAGAAGAAAAGAAAATGACAACATACTAGGATGTATTAGTTTGACTTTTGAGTACGTTGATGTTTATTTTCATTATATTCATTTTCTAGTATATAAGAGTAAAATCTTGCTAGTTACACTATCACAAATGACTAATTACACTGAGGTAATAAATACATAACGCCCCACCTCTCTTGAGAAAGACAAGCAGGCCGTCTGGATGAAGACTGTGGAACAGAGCGGTTCCTTCATATGAACTGTAAAGCTGTGACACATCTTTTGTCCTATGAAGTTCAGTACATGTAAAGAAATAGAAGCTAGCTAAATTGTTATTATTTTAATTTTTCTAATGTTTATATACACTCACTTTAAGGATGACCTAAGGCTGCAGATGGAAGCCCAGCGGATATGCCTTTCTCTGGTTTATACAACTCACTCAGAGCAGGTTGTTGAGTACATGGAGAAGGAAAGAGACGAAGCTCTTTGTAGCCTTAAAGAAGAGCTTATTTCTGCTCAGGAGGAAAAGATCAAGGAGCTGCATAAAACACACCAGTGCCAGCTCCAAAGTCTGCGAGCACAGGAGACAGGTAAAGGGCTTCTGACTTATCTCCATGAAGCAAATAGCATTCCTTTAAAGGACCTTTTTGCTGTCCTGTCCTTGACTCAGGCCCCGTGGGGTAAGGAGGTTTTACATCTGACTCCTGGGTTTGTCTATCATTGAGGTGCCCAAGAAAGTGAAAATCACTGCTTCATCTTCTCATGGAAGTGTAATCCATTCAGAAAGCACCTGGAAAAATGGGCTTGCGTACTTTTGAACTGTGCTGAGCCACACACCCTGACCCACCAGTAGAGGACGTCGGCCCCGTCTGTCTAGGGCATATTGAATATAATTGGCTGTGTTATTACTTGAAGTATCCCAGATTAACAAGTAATCTAGTTGACCTCCAGGATAAATACAAACACTGGAAGGAAAAAAAGCTGAGTTCAGTGGTTTCTGTGAAGATGAGACAGGAGCAGTTGGGTTGGAAGTTTAGGGATGTTTCTGAAGTATCATATAGAGACCTCTAGAGAGATACTGTCTGAAGGAGCTGAAAGTTCAAGTTGTATAAAAACGTAGTAAGTTTAAGATAAGCTGAAGAGTGGCAAGTGCCTGGTTAGATTTATATACCTTAAAGGAGCATCCTTAATCTTCCTGCTACCGAACAGACAGTCCTGCTGCAGGATTTTTAAATAGAAGAAGGTGACACCAGTGTGATTTCTTGAGAAAAGTTAACTAATTGATGGGAAGATCAATTAAACAACCGTAGCCATACTCCCAGTAAAATGTTGACCTAAATGTCCTTGAGACGGTAAAGGAAATGACAGTGAAGTTTAATAGTTAGAGCCATCATTGGCAGTGTATGACACCAGTCAAGGTAGGTGGAGTTGAGAATGATCGTGAAGTTTCTTGCCTGCATGGTTTTAGTCACAAAGGGGAGCAGAATATATACAAATAAGTTGGTTTAGAACATACTGAGTTACGTAGGTGTGTTAACTTGGAAAAGAAATTATGACCAATCAGCCAAAAGGAGAAGTCTAAAGCCCAGGGGAGACTTTTAGGCTAAAAATAAGAAGTAGAATCAGCATGGACCTGAAAGCCCAGAGGCACTGAGGCCATGAACTAGAACGAGACGTCCTGGAGGCAGAGGGTGAGCAGAAAATGTGGGTGCGCTATGGGAAGTCCATGGAGGAGACATTAGTGGACGGTGGAACCTATTATGGGGTAGCTGCTGTTGAGGGCTTGGTAATTTTTGGCTCTGTCTGTCTGCCCGTTGGCTACCCTTGGCTCCTGTATTTACCATTAGGAGTCTCCAGTGGAATTGCTCTGTTGAACAAAGGAAGACTGCAAGAGTCACTTAAAGAAGAGTACCAGTTTTTCATTTCAAACATGCTTTGTTTTTTTTTTAATTCAGTAAGATTTTGCGTGCGTTGTTTGTACTGATAACCTGTTCAGATAGCCTGTCTAGTGTTTGCTGTCGACTGTTGATAAGCAGTTTGGTAAGTAGTGATCAGTGTTTCTGAAGAGGAGAACAGAAAACTGTTTTATCTATTTATTTGTAATAATTAATTAATGAATTTAATTTTGTGGTACTAGGGCTGAAACCCAGGGCCTACACATACTAGTCAAAGTACCCTACCACTAAACTGTGACAACTGATTTGTGAAAGTTTTGAGTTTTGCAAGGATATATTTAATGGATGGGGATACAGAGATATTTCCTGTGTTGGAATGTAAGTCCTGCTTTAAACCCTTTTATAGAATAGAAATTGCAAATCCTCAAAACTTTTCTGAGACAGTTACATTGCACCATGGAAGATACATTTGGAAGAAATTGAAATGTGCCTCATTCTAGTAGAAGCTGGTTAGGTATGACAGTATTCCTACATGTATGACAGCGAGTGGCTCATGTGTGTGTTTTCTGTAGGTAATGAGCCTTTGCAGGTGCTCATTGAACGACTTCAAAAGGCCGTGTCTGAGGAATGCTCTTACATTTCAAAGGTAAGACATTACTTTAAAATTGATTTTGGAGAAGTGCAGAAGTCTAAATTGCTACTGATTTAATGAGCAAAATCATCTACTTGTGTTTTCCCAGATCTCTTCTCTCTTGAACTGTACTTAGAAAGTATTCCTGAGTTCTAAGCTTAAAATGAGCATTTGGCTTTTCAACAAAGGGACCTGAGGGCTGGGGTGGGGCTCAGTGAGTCCCTGCCTGCCTATCATGTTCAAGGTCTTGAATTCAGTGTCCAGCATCACAGAAGAAGTAAATTCAGACAAGTTGTATCTCCAGCAGAGCAGACCCTATAATCATTGTTCTTGTCAGAGAAGTGCAATTTAACATTTCTGTGCCCCAGTTTGTTCATTAAACTGGCTAATGTGATAAAATTCTACATTTGTGGCCGTGCTGAAAAGTTAATATGCCCAATTCCTAACTGACAGTGTGGTTTAGCTTTAAAAACATGCAAGAAGGAGCAGCAATAAACATTTGGCCTTTAAGTCTTTTAAATCATTGATTATTTCCAACTGTGTGAGGGACAAAGGTAAAACTCAATTGGTGGCTTATCCAGTCATGGGGCATGAAATGGTATCTTAAACGAGGATGGAATTATCGGCCTGTCTGCCAAACCCTGTGCTAGATACTCTAACTCTGTGTGCAGACCACAGAAAACACCCTTTCATGTTATAGAAAGGACAGTAGTGTGATCTCCTTGATACATCATTGTGGTAGGCAGCAAACTTCTCTCGTCATTTTTTAACTTCTCACCTTGTGTTCAAGGATAGTTGACATAGTAATGAGATTTTTCAAGGTAAAGAGATCACATCAGAGTGGGGCCATGTTAAGGAGTTATTGGTTACACTCCGTTATATATTTCAATATTAAAAGAAAACAGAAAAACCCCACATTTTGTGTAATTTATTTTCTTGATAAAAGAATAATTTCATACCAAAGAGAAGTATAGTTTTTCTGCAGATTGATTTCATGTGTAGGGGAAGAGGGAATTCACATTCCATTCATAATGTTATGGCCTTCTTTTGCCTTTAGGTTAATAATGTTTTCTAATATTTAGAAAAAGTTGTTAAAATTTTAATTTAAAATATTCAATTCTGTTAACAGACTCTAAGCAGTGTTCTTGATGACTATTATACTCCTTTAAAATGTGAAATGAATATAGAAGAGAAAGAGAATTCTGGTGTTTACACTTCTCAAAATCAAAAGCCAGAATTACAAGAATATAGATACGAAGTTCAAGGTAAAAACCTTACCATACTGTTAAACAGTATTTACTTTGTGTAAGTCAATTGCTTATAAACTTAACTGTCATCACAACTTAACTGTAGATAGTTTTCTTAGTATCTTATCTTTAGCCGTGAAATCTCTATTTAGTGTATACTGTAGTCTTTGTAGGATAATGATCGTCCTATGCAGATAACTTTAAAAACTCTAGTTTTCCCTGTTTCTTTCTCTGTTTCTTTATTCTAGTCTATTTTTCATTCTACCTTTTTCTGTTACTTGTTCTAACTGTAGATCCTAATTGTGAAAAATTACTGCATTTACTAAGTTTAAATTAATGCTTTATGATTTTAAAAGTAAATTAAAAATGAAAAATGAGATACATTAACAAATAACCTTTGCCAGGTGTGATGATGCATACTTTTAATCCCAGTACTCACGCTTAAGAGGCAGAGGCAAGGGGATTTGTGTGGGTCTTCCGCCTTCCGGGTCTTCACAGCTGTTCCAGGCCAGCCAGGGCAGGGCTACACATAGAAAGAGATAGTGACCTTCATGGAAACATGGTGTTAGTGTTTTGTTTGTAATAAGTTACAACTTGAATTTCTTGATGTTCTTTCACAGACGTGTGCTCCTAGTGTGTTTGTATAGGTAATGAGCACCCTACTGGTAAATGGCTACAGAACTAATGTATCCTAAGATAAGGCTTTCAAATTAATGTGATACCAGTTATTTCACAGTAATGGTTCTTAAACTTTTTATTACTACATGTATGGGCTTTATTACTGCCAGATATATTTCTAAAGTTCTAAGTAGGTAAATCATGTTTCTTAAAGAGATAAACCTATACTGTGAAGTGAAATTATTGTCGTTTGTTTTTCATCCAGACTTTCAAGAAAAACTGCAAACCCTTCTTAGCAAAGTAACAGAAGAACGCAGCAAGCTCTTGGTACTGGAAAGACAGTTGAGCAAGGTCTGTGAGAGAGAAAACATAATGTCTGGACTTATTTTATTACCTGCTGTTCTGTCATTCAAGAAGTTCTAAAATAAGTAAACATGGGAAGGGTGGTTAGAAATGCTAAACCATTTACATGTTTGTGTTAGAGCATTTATATCAGTAAGCTGAAGAAATTTCCAGAGTTTGGATCATATATAACTCCTTGAGATGGTTTTTTAAGTCACGATAAAGTGTATATGGATGTCAAATGTTCAACTGTATGAAGTAATTATATTTACTTGTACAGATGTCTTTTTTCTTTAGAAGAATTTGGACAAAGGCACATTGTAAGGACAGTAATCTGACTAAACTATATCCTTATACTCTTAGATGTAATATTTTTAAGGCACTGGGTCTATCTTTATATTTTAAGGAAGAAAAATTAGTTTAGTTGCTTTGCACATAGCTGATATTATAACATAGTATCATCCATATATGTCAGTTTTGTTCGGAAGTAGTTATTTATAATGTGTTCTTAGAAATTAGGTAAGATAATATATACAGCATCATATAGCTTATTAGCTGTTTCACAGAAATAAAGCACATATTGTCAATGATAAGTGTCCTAATTTTCAAGTTTAGAAAAGAAATGTCACAAGAGATCTTAATTTATTTGTCGTTCAGTTGTGTTAAAATGTTCGGGTAAATTTTCAAGATGTTTAGCTGGCAGTGAAAGCTGTGTTGCTAATGAAAATGTTTGCACCGGGCATGGTGGCTCACGCCTTTAATCCAGCACTCAGGAGGCAGAGTCAGGCAGATCTCTGTGAGTTCCAGGCCAGCCTGGTCTACAAAGCAAGTCCAGGACAGCCAAGGCTACACAGAGAACCCTGTCTTAAAAAAAACAAAAGAAAATGTTTGGCCTGGGCCATTTCCTCCTTCTTTCCAGTATAAACACAACCTTGTCCACCTTTCTCTTGTGTCTATAGCTTGTACAAGACTTTTACACATAATCAGTGCGAAAGCCGACCACTGAGTTAAACCTTTCATTAGCTGTGCATTTCCCCACGTTTACTACTTTCTTCCTAATTACCTTCATATCTTATTTAGATTACTGGAAACTCTGCTTAGCAACACTGATAGCAGACTGGATTCTTGTATCTCTGCTTGAGTTTTGTAGCTTCCAAGAGCCCCTGTCCCCTTACATTCAGGTTTCTGGGGCCACTAAGATGTCAGAAGTCGATCTCTGACCTCAGCTGGACTTGAATAGCTTGTTCATCTTCTTCCCAAATGTACTGTGTTCCTTGGATTGTGAAATCTATGTTGTTCCACTTTTCTTCTTCATAGTGGCCTTATCCCTGACTTCTCTGTAAATCAGAACAATAACTGTTATGCCTACCTCAGCTTGCTACGTCTACACCAGATGCACTTCTTTACATTTTTTAATTTAAAAAGAATTTGTGTGTGTGCCTGAATGTATATCTATGAACCATGTATGTGCCTGCTGCCAGTGGAGGTCAAAAGAGGCATTGGGTCCATTAGAACTGAACTTCCAGTTGTAAGCTGTCAGTGTGGGTGCTGGGAACCAAATTCCAATAATCTTGAAGAGCAGACTGTGCTCTTTTTTAAAAAATACATTTTATATATACATTTATATTATTACACATATATAAAATAAATCACATACGACAGGAAGAACCATGAAATAATCAGGAATTATATAAATATTAAATTCATAGTGTTTTGGCTATTTGTATTTGGAAACCTTGTAGAAAATATCTTTCCTATCTTGTGGAGTCTAAAATCTGAATGTAAACTGGTATCTATCATATCTCATCTCTATCAACTTAAAACATCTATCTAGCCCTAAAAACATCTTAACCCCTAAACAACTAAGCTTAACTGTAGAACTAAACTATTTAGTCTCCAACTTCATCAGAGACTTGAGAAGGAATAAAATTAATTACCTGAGTGAACTGGAAGTGTAGGTTAGCAGCTTCCAAAGTGAAGTGGGGGTGGGCGGAGACAAAGAGAGTTTGCTGCCTGAACAGTGACCCAAAATTGAGTTGTTGGCCAAAGGAGTCCAAACCCCTGCCTGTTTCCAAGATAATAGGTATTTTACGCAGCCTAACAGCAAGTGCTATTGCTGAAAATGACACCTAAAGAACTCATTGAACATTTAAGTGTTTCTCAGCCATTCAATATTCCTCTGTTGAGAATTATCTGTTTAGCTCTGTAGCCCATTTTTTAATTGGATTATTTGGTTTGAAGGTGTTTAATTTCTTGAATTCTTTATATATTTTAGATATTAGCCCTTTTTTGGATGTAGAGTTGGTGAAGATCTTTTCCCAATCTGTAGGCTGTTGTTCTGTTGACTGTGTCCTTTGTCTTACAGAAGCTTTTCAGTTTCATGAGATCCCATTTATTAATTGTTGATCTTAGAGCCTGAGCTATTGGTGTTCTGTTCAGGAAGTTGTCTCCTGTGCCAATGAGTTCTAGGCTCTTTCCCACTTTTTCTTCTAACAGATTTAGTGTGTCTAGTTTTATGTTGAGGTCTTTAATACACTTGGACTATAGTTTTGTACAGGGTGATAAATATGAATCTATTTGTATTTTTTTACATGTAGACATCTAGTTAGACAAGCACCGTTTGTTGAAGATGCTGGGTTTTTTCCCACTGTATGATCTTGGCCTCTTTGTCAAATATCAAATGACCATAGGTATGTAGATTTATTCCTGGGATTCTGCTGATCATTGCCAGTACCATGCCGTTCTTATGACTGTTGCTCTGTAGCACAATGTGAGATCAAAGATGGAGATCCCTCCGGAAGATCTTTCATTGTATAGGCTTGTTTTAGCTATTCTGGAGTTTTTGGTTTTCCATTTGAAGTTGAGAATTTCTTTGATGGTCTGTAAAAGATAGAGTGTAGGTATTTTGATAGGGATTGCATTGAATCTGTAGATTGCTTTTGGTAAGATGACCATTTTTACTATGTTGATTCTCCCAATACATGAGCATGGGAGACCTTTCCATTTTCTGATGTCTTCAATTTCCTTCTTTAGAGACTTGAAGTTTTTTTTTTTTTTCATTAAAGTCTTTCACTTGCTTGGTTAGAGTTACTCATAGATACTTTATATTATTTGTGGCTATTGTGAAGAGTGTGGCTTCCCTAATTTCTTTCTCAGCCTGTTTGTCATTAGTATACAGGACATCTGCTGATTTTTTTCAAGTTGATTTTGTATCCAGCCACTTTGCTGAAGGTGTTTAGCAGCTGTAGGAGTTCCTTGTTAGAATTTTTGGGGTCATTGATGTATACTCTCATATCACATACTATCTGCAAATAGTACTGCTTTGACTTCTTCCTTCCCTATTTATATCCCCTTGATCTTCTGTAGTTGTCTTATTGCTCTAACTAGCACTGCAGGTACTATCTTGAAGAGATAGTGGACAGCCTTGTTTTTGCCTGATTTTAGTGAAATTAAGTTTCTCTCCATTTAGTTTGATGTTAGCTGCAGGCTTGTTGGTTTGTTGGTTTCTGCTTCATCAGTAGGCTTCCACTCATCTATGTCTTCTAGAAATTTCTAGATATCTTTCAACTCTAGTTCTCTCTTTTATTGCGGTTTTATAACTTAATCTTTGTTGGTGTGACCTGGAGTTTGGCTCATCACCCACCCCATCATTTACTGTCATTTAGATTAAGTGATGGAAAGGAGACAGCTTTATGTCAGGAGGCTCATATATAAATACCTACACGAGCTCAACATACAAAAGAAATAAAAAGGGCCAAATGACATGTGTAAAAATGAAATCTAGAAATGGCATTCCCTTTCCAGAGAAGCAAGCATTAGAGGTTTGACCCCACATTCCCTCATGTGCTGATACAGTAATGGGGCTCTGTGTTGTCAGCTCCGTGTTGTCAGCTCTGTGACAGTTTACTCAAAGATTTTGCTTTTTAAAATATACTGTCTTCTAAAATAAAGTTTTATTTCTTTAGATTGAGAAAAGTTAAACAACAACAAAACACTGGTGTCAAAAAGAACATTCATTTCTGTATTTGAAATTAGAGCCTTCGTTTTAAAACCACAAGTATGATGGCATGCTTGTCCTTTGGCTGAAGATCTACCTCAGCATGGCTCCCAGCACGCCCCTCAGGGCACTCATGTTGCCTGTAACTGCAGTTCTCAATTGTCCTGTGCCACCTGGCCTCTGCAGGCACCTGGGGCACATGAGCTCGTACAGGCACACCCATACACACAAATAAAAATAATAAATGTTTTTAAAAGACATGCATAATTCTGATCACATCTTTTTATTTTAAATATTTTGACATGTGTAGTGCAGGATTTTAAACTAAGGGCTTTGCACATGTAAGGTAAGCACTGCACTACTGATAACATTTTATTTCTTAAGTTTTTACGACTTTTAAAGTCTTTATTATGGACTTGGGCTACCTCTTTTATAATTAACAAGGATCCGTTCTTTTAATCACCTGCTTACATTGTATGCTACTCTTGAGATGCTGAATTTCTGTCTGGTTCGGTGATTGTAACTGTGGCAGGATGCTTGCGACAGTCGGCTTAGGAGGAGAAAGTTCCAAGCTTTTCACCCGTGGTCACTTTGACCTGCTCGTTTGGTCCTATGGTAGTACATGACATCATAGCAGAAGCACGTTATAGGTGAGGCTTGCTTTTATAATGGCTGAGAAGCAAAAAGAGAAAGGAAGATGCTAGCGTCCCAGTGTCCCCTTCAAAGACATGCCCGTAAGCTCTGGCTTTCTCCCCATGGGCAGTACCTCCTAAATCGTCTGCCTCCTCCCAAAGCACCTCTCCAGGGACTAAGCCTTCGACACTTTGGAAGGAGTTCAGAATCTAGGCAGTCCTTTCGAGTGGTAGGGTCAGGTCTGTCTCGGTCAACACTCGTGAAGGAAGTGGGTCTTTGGCTGGACCTTGAGGGATGTGTAGGTTTGGACAAGAAGTAGAGTGGGAGTAGCATTCTGTGTAGAAGATGTGATTATGCTCTCAGTCTCGAAGGGGAGGCTAGTTCCGAATGGACTTCTGGGCATGGCGCCCGTTAGGCTAGGACATGCTAGACAGCACGTGAGTGCTGTGTTGGGTCTGCACCTTGTGAGCTTCCACGCTGATGAAGATATTTTAGAGGGCTAGAAAAGAATACTTCATGAGACATCTAAAGAATTTTGTGGTGCAGTATGGAAGAGTAAATGCAGAAATCATGCCAAGATTTTCTTTCTTTTATTCTCTATATTTACAAAACTTCATCTGTTTAAGAGGATAGTACCTCCTCTGGTTTGGTGGGAACCCCAAGAACAGTCCTAGGTTCAGTGGTTTCCTAGGAGGGCCTGGGTCTCTACATCTAGTGTGTGTAGGGCTAGGACCCATCACAGCGGAAGGACACAGGGCAGATCAGCATGGGGTCGTGGCACGATGTCCCGAGGGAAGCAGGTACTCATGTCTTCTCTTCGAACAGTCACTTGGCACACTTTAATTTTTCCAGCATGAGTGTAATAGCATGCTCAGATTGTGTAGCAACAGCGCTCACCTGAGCTCAGGAGTCCACAGTTTCCTATCAAGGGGCAACTTGAGCAAGTGTTCATATCGATCACAGTGCTTTTCTGTGTAGCAGTGGCAACTACCATTCAGACAGGTCTGTTACATAGAGAGCTATTATCACTTAGATTTCCTAGCTACTGCCAAGAGAAAAACTTAGAAGAAGCCCTTTCTAAAGATACACATCTCAAAATTGTTCCTCTCAACTCTGTGTACACATTGGGCAGTGGTGGTTTTAACACAGCAGATGAGCTATGATTGCTGAAACGTCCCGCAGTCTCTCAGTATCAGGTCAGGACCGCAGTGCATCGCTGCATAACTTTATTAATCCTTCTTTCAGCCAAGTGAGCCCAGGCTCTGACTCCTGGGCCTGGCTGCATTCTATTCCTGCGTCCTAATGGTACCCAACCCCATCCTCCTCTGTTCTTCCTGCTTCTTCATGTTCCTTTTACACTGGTTTGAGTGATGCTTTCTTGTGTCATCTTTGCCTGCCTGTCTAGGCATAAACATCTCTCCCTCTGTTCCTCTGAGCTCCTAGCTTAGATGCTTGGCTACTTTCTCTCTTTCAAGTTCCGAAGCTCTCTGATTTACATATATTTGTATCACATTACTTTTCATTTCTATTATAATTGTCTACTGATCTGCTTGCTGTAAACTTATTGTTTACTGTACTTGCACCAACACACCCAAACATACACACACACAAGAAAGAAAGTACAAAACATATTCAGGAGGTGTAAGTGTGGTAGAAGACACTTGAAATAGAGTAGTGACTAATTGGAATAGCCCCTAGGACCATAGCTTCTATCCTGTTACTCACTGGTTTTCATAGTGTCCTGAATCTGTCTACTCTGCTGAGTCAGGACTCTTTTTTCTTATTAATAAAATCCCTTGTAATTTACATATACTTTATTTTCCCCTTTTCATTCCATTTAAGTCCCTGTCAACAGGGTCACTGTCTTTACTCCTTAAAGCATAGGCCTTTCCAGAAAGCCATTGCTGTAGCCGAGTAAGGCTCAGACCTGTCTTGTTCTTTCCCAGCTACTCAGATCCACGTGACTTTCCTTTGAGTCCCTGTCATCATAGTTAGATTTCACAGGTATTATTCTCCAGTAGCCTCATTTCCTCAGCTAGTGAAGAAATTCTGTGACGTTAGGTAGGGGTATGTGTGTGGGTGTGTGTCCGTCTGTGGGTGTGTGTACTTTAAAGCTGATTTTGTAACCCTCCTCTGCCTTGTCTCAATGTTGGACATTCAGATTGTTAATTTTATGAGGAGTGTCTATATTGTCACGAGCAGCATACCACTTGTCAGTTGTCTGCTTAGACCCATCATCCACAGGTAAATAAGAATTATGTTGTCAAGTATTGATAATAAAAATTTGATGCTTGCAGTAAAGTTTCAAGATGCTTTCAGTTCAAATGTTTCCGTGAAACAGTTGCTTTTGGAAAGTGCATGTTCCTCCAGTACATAAGAACATTGCTAATACAATTTCATTCCCATGGGCGTGACAGAGAGTCATTTGTCAAAAGGAAATAGTGCTTCATTCAGAGTGGCACAGTGGTAGGGGATTACACTTGATGCAAAGCTCTTTAATTTTGACGCAGATGTCAAAGTCCTAGGCTGTACATGCATGCCGTTGTTGTTCTGTTTTCAATAGATTCACGAACAAAAAACAGACGGTGTTTTGACACTTGAGTTTGCTGAAGAAAATGTGAGAGAAGAGGAAGCAGAGGTTTTGTCGGCTCATTTTCAGCCTGATTCACAGAACACTGGTAAAATTTAAGCGTATAACACATTATAGTACTTTCCTACTAAGTGTTTACAGATTTGCTTTTTTTTTAACTTGGTAATTAGATGACTTTGGACATTTGATGGTCATCTTCTTACTCAGTTTCCTCATCTTTAAAGTGAAAAGTCTAGATTTCTGATCTCTTTCTCATTTCTTAAAATAATAATAATACTATTATTATTATTGTTGTTGTTTTTGTTGTTGTTATTATTATTATTTAGAGTGTTCTTCCTGCATGTACATCTGCAGACCAGAAGAGGGCATCAGATCACATTACAGATGGTTGTGAGCCACCATGTGGTTGCTGGGAATTGAACTCAAGACCTTTGGAAGAGCAGGCGGCGCTCTTAACCACTGAGCCATCTCTCCAGCCCTCTTTCTCATTTCTTATAGTCTGTTTTTAAATTTTTTTAAACTTACAGATGTAAAATTGTTAGATTTAGTGAGATTATAACCATGAGGATAGAAAAAATTATCTTGACTCACACTGTTTTCTTGTTTTCATCAATGAGAATAAATGAAACTGAAACCCAATTATTGCTAAAAGCGTATTTTTAAAGAATTACGAGTATTTTCAGTACACACAAGTAGGTTATTTTGCTTTGTTACCAAGAAGCTTGTACCAAAATGTGCTTTGCTTCTGTTCCTGTGTCACAGATTTCAGTTGTGATGGCAAGATGTCTTCTCTACCAGCGAGTGAGGAGCACGTGCGGGAGTTAGAGAGCTCTGTGAGCTCCTTAAAGCAACAGCTGAAGGAAGCCGAAGCAAACTACAGAGCCGAGATCCAGCGTCTGCAGGAAAGGATTGAGGCTGCCAGTGAGGCCACGGCTCAGCCAAGGTGTCCATGTGCTCTCATCCATCATATCCAGACAGGTTATTTTTAGGCTAACATGTAACTTGAGCAGAGAGATGAGAAGTTGTGCAAACCATTCTGTGCCTTTGAAATACATGAATTAAATGTGAACCAAGGACATTTTCTTATTGGAATTTACTTAAGTTTTCATAAAGATGTTGTTCTGCAGTATTAAGTCAGATAGTGGGTGTGTATTTGTTATGCCTTTTGTATCTTGCCTTCACTACTTCGATATGGCCAGTGCCCTAGCAGTATAAGATAGGGTCCTTCCTCTGGGTTTCCTTCCCTTTGTTATAGAATGCCGACATTCACCAATGTCTAAAGCAAACCTGGATCTTTTCAAAGGCTCCTTACTTATTTCTCTCCATCTGCCTCAACCTCTCTTTTTTCTACCATCTATAATGAGTCTCTGTCCACTCTGCCTTCAGAGTACACGGGGACTGCACCACCCCTCACCACCCTAGTCCCTGCTCCTGCATGTGGACTGGTTACTCTGACTCCTCCTTGCAACCTGTTCTATGCACAGTTAAGTCAGTGCCAGCACTTTGCTCCTTAAAACTTAAGGCAGACCACATTACTCCGGTGCTCTTGTGTCCCGCGCAGGAAGTCCCATCACCACCTGACGCTCTCACATACTTGGCTGCCAGTGTTCTCTAACAAAGCTCCCTCTTGGGGAGTCCTTAAATAATACCAGTCTGTTTCTGCTTAAGGAATTTTGCATGACACTTCCATTGGATCCTCACTTCAGGAAAATTGTCATGAGGCCTGTTGGCCACCTCTTAATACATTCACCCTCTTTTATTTATATTTAGCTTCTCCGTTGATTCAGTGATACATAAAGACTCGGATGCAGGGACAACCATGTGCCGTGGAAATTCTCAAAAAGAGCATATCGATGGCACAACAAAGGTATTACATTTCTTATCTTTATTTTTAAACCATTACATATCCTGATTTTTCTTACTGTCATTTTTATGAATGTGTTTTAGTAACTAATAAACACAAAAAGAATTAAAATATTTAAAGAAACTTGCATTATTTTCTTAGCACAGAAGAATTAAATGTGAGGACTTTCTTGTTTTCCTTATCTGAGTATATTATTAATTTAAATTTTGTCTTGATTTTTCCATTTTGATTACTTACAGTTGTTATATCATTTCCCTTGTTTCAGGTATCTCCCATGTGCCCCTCTTACTTCTCAGATTCTTTTTATCATTGTGACATATGCTGTTTGAGATATAAATATTGACTGACTTATGTGTAGGAACTCAGTTTCAGCCCTGATCTTGCTATTGTGGGAAGCAGGACAGGCCATCTTTCAGTGTTCAGGAATCCCCAAGCTCCAGGGTGCTGGCGTTGAGGTGGTGGGTGCTCATCTGCCAGAGACCGCACAATCTATACACGCTCTTTAACAGTGCCTGCCCCACAGGGAAACCCTGATCCACTCTTGAGATCTCCAGCAGTAGAACTCTGATGGTCATCTGTTTTCAGAGAAGACAAAAATCACTGCTCTTTGTTACTCTATGCATCAAGGAGCCATAGTAGCCATATTCTATATTCTCCTGCACTCATATGAATTCTTTGTTTGGATGAAACACATTGTTACTGTTCTGTGGGAGAGATGGAGACAGCCTCAGCAGAGGTATTTATTTCACATGCAAGAAAGACAGACATTAGGCCAAGAGGAAGAAATCGAGGAGGTACTGGAAGGAACAGACCTGCCTGCTGCCAGTGCCTCTTGGGTGCCATCTCTGAAGAAGAGGACCCAGTAGCCAGCATCCCGAGGCCAGAGAGCACTGACAATTCCAAGAAGTTGTAGGTTCCACAGAAGGCCTCAGAAGAAAACAAGCCAGAGCAAACTGTTTGGGACCCAGGACCCATTTCTAGGCTCCACCTCTGCTCCTGGGAAGATGGCCTAGAAGTTCTGTCATAGTGAAAGGTGTAAAAAGCTCCCATGTTTGAAGTCTACAACTCAAAGCAAATGTAAGGTGTCCGAAATTCAAGAAGAAAAGGAGAGTGTCAGTCCATGCTGCTGATTGCTGAGGAGCCCTGGTTTCTGGAAGGAGAAGACGGCAAAACGGAAAGATGCTGTAGACTGATGGGGGTGCTGTGGACACTGCAAATGCTGCCAAGCAACTCTGGCTTGAGTATGTGGCAGTTTGGACCCTGCCCACTGAAAACTCTCAGAACTGGGAGACACTCAGCTTTAGAAGAACATCTGGAAGTTTGGCTGTCCTGAATTGAGTGACAGAGACACTCACATAAAAGATTAGTGGCATGGAAACCCTGCCCACTGTGACCCAGATGACTGGCTTCATCTCTGTGACCATGTAACACAACTTAAGTTCCTCCAGTTGCTCCTGGCCACAGCTTCAGGGACCATGTTTCTGCCCCATGTGAAGGAGTCGTGGCAGCGCTCAGTTCTTAAGTTGGACAACGCAGACATGGCTCAGGATCTTACAGTGTTGTCCTCCATCGTGGACACACTAATAACATTGTCTTTACGGAGGCGAAGGAGCCACTGGTGAAGTTTCTGTGTCCTAATGATGGGTGGCTATGGCCGTACTACAGGCATATAGATGGCCTCTGATGGTCCACCATGACCTGGACCACCAGCTGAAGACCTTTGCTATGCAAGGGGCATTCCAGCCTCTGAGTGTTCGCAGGACCCTGCCACCAGGAAGCAGGGCAGGGACTAATGGGTTTAGGGAAGGGGTGGTGTTCAGCATATGGGTAGGCCGACTTCACCCGTCTGCTCTCAGGCCATGTGTGTGGCTACAGCTCTGTCCCTTCTGAGATGTGCTGGAGATGGGGCAGAGCAAGGGGCATCACCAGCATGCTAGTCGCTAGGGCTGCTGAACCCAACTTTGATAGCCTGGAGATTACACTGGAATTACACTGGGATTACACTGGAAGCAGCAGCAGGACTGAAAGGAGAAGGCAACCTGCAGAGCCCACTTGTCCTAACACCCAAGTCCTGGCAGATAGGCTCACTGTGGAGCAGCAGCAGCAGCAGCAGCAGCTAGGGAAGGCCAAGCGCACTGTCTGACCATCTGCACTGGGGAGGTCCGTATCCTGAGCTGAGATGATGGATAAGGACCATGAAACAACATCCTCAACTAAGGCACTTGCTGAAGACCTGAGTTCCACCCCCAGGAAAAAAAAAAACATGGTAGAAGGAAAAAACTTACTCTCACAAGTGGAATTTTTTCACATTAACATGCACACAGTGACATGTGCACATATATACTCAAAAATGAACATATTAAAAACAAAAATTACCCATTAAAAAAGCAAATTCATGTGATTGTTAAATACTTAGATGCAAGAATGTGTTTATATTTCAGAAAATGCTTATGTTGGTATACTGACAAAATATATTCATATTTTTGGAAACTTAGATCATTAAGTAAATACGAAAAAGGAAAAAATTAACCAAGAAATAGAATCACAGTTTGACATTTAACTTAAAGGAAGCATCTGTGTACACAATCTCATTTTAAGTACCCTTAACCTGCCTTAGAATTGTTAATTATAAGATATAAATATCTCTCTTTTTACAGTGGTAAGTATAACTTATTAGAACTAACATTTTTAAATTAGGAGTAACAGAAACTTACTTTTTGTTAAGAGTATCCAGAAGTTTGCTAAGAAATATTACTTTAGAAACATTTTGAGATTAAGAAATTAAAAACAGGTAATAATATCGTTTCTATGAATAAATGTCATTTTGCGTTTTCAAATAGTTTTCTGATGGATTTGAATTGAAGCAAGAAACAAATATGATTAAGTTGATGGAAAAACAGTATCAAGAGCGATTAGAAGAAGAAATAGCTAAGGTAAGCGTGTAGCCGATATGGAAGGTGGCCTTCTCCATTCTCTTTGAGCCTTCAATGGGCACATTTCATTGATGGTATGTAGTACATTTTGAGTTTTCTATATAATTTTAATTTTCTAAATAATCTATCTTTAAGTTATCAGATAATAGTATCAACTATAACCATTTTAGATATTTTCTTTATTCCTTCCTATCTATCTATCTAATCTATTTGTTTTCAGACAAGGTCTAGCTATTTAGCCCAGGCCAGCTTCAAACATCATCCTCCTGCCTTTGCTTAACATATTATGCGCCACCACATCTGGCACTATAATTGGCTTTAAGTGGAGTATTCTGTGGATATTACTGGGCTTGCCTTCTTTGAGAAGGAGTGGCCTTCTTTAAAATGGTTAAAGTCAGGAGAGAAAGGTGGTTAGTCCTCTGTATATTGCCTCTGCTCAGAGTAGTTACTGTGGTATTAGACAGCAACTTGACATACTGAGAGAAGGTTGCCACTGAGCTCAGCTCCTGAGTAAAAGAAGGAGGCCTATCACTGCGGCATTTGTTTGTCGTTGAATCTTCATTTTGTTTACTCAGAGCCCATCTTTTAGGCTCTTTGGTATTAACCATATACCCTAGGCTACCATCGTAGTTCCATTTAGCTTTTAATATTTCCTTTCAGAATACACATATCCATTTGCGTTTTGATGTTGGAACCATTGAGTTATGAGTTATTTGCTCCTTTTAGAAAATAACTAACTGAGCCAGGTGTAAGCGCACACACCTTTAATACCAGCACTCAGGAAAGCAGAGGCAGGTGGATCTCTGTGAGTTCAAGGCCAGTCTGGTCTACAAAGCAAGTCCAGGACAGTCAAGGCTACATAGAGAAACCTGTCTTGAAAAACCAAAAAATAAAAATAGCAATCTAAGAGAATATATATTTTTAAAAGGAAGACAGTTGATAAAATATAAAGAAAAAGATGAGATGTTCATGTTAGATGAAGACCCAAGGAGATATCTGGGCTGTGAAGACTTTCTCATTTATTGTGTAAGCAGAATAAACAGTTCTTGGAAATCAAGGTGAAAAGTGAGTCACGGTTTGTGTGTGAATCACTGTGTGATTCTTAGAGAAATACAAGGCTTGTGCTTAGTACTTACAGAGATTCTCACATTGAGTGTTGTCTCAGTGTCAGGGCTAAAAGTTACACTTCAGATTTGCGAATTTAGAAAAGTTATTTAACTTATTAAGGTCAGTTTTCTTGATGTAAAAAGAGGATAATAGTAATCCTTGTGAGGGTCTTACAAGCCATGGCATATAAAGAACCTGCAGACCAGTTGATGCAGAAAGTCCTGCATTGTAATCAGTAGGAAAGAAAGGATGCAATAAGCTTACCAGACGCTGGCCAGAGGGCATCGCAAGGCTCTGTCTGCTGTGTCTTGTTGTACCTTGTAGATGCCATAGTTATGTTATTACATCAGCATTTATATTTACCTTCCTTGTCCGATTGATCAGATTTAGAACCACCTAGGAGGTTGGTGAGGATGTGTGTATATGAGGAAGTGTCTAGAGAGGAGCAAGTGTGGAGACTGTGGATGTGGTGCTACCCAAGCACCCAGAGCCAAGCAATCGTGGCCTTAACTCTCTGGAACTTAGAGATAAAAGAAATAGTCCTGAGATGGCTCAGTGGTTAAGAGCCCTGTCTGCTCTTCCAAAGGTCCTGAGTTCAATTCCCAGCAACCACATGGTGGCTCACAACTATCTATAATGTGATCTGATGCCCTCTTCTGGCATGCAAGCTAACATGCAGGCAGAGTACTGTATACATAATAAATAAATAAATCTTTAAAAAAAAGTCTTTGGTTTCTGTCAGGTGTATTAGTCACAACAATGGGAAGAGCTGTCTACTACACCTGTATCATTTCTTCTGAAGTATTTTGTACTTTGTTTTTCTTTGTTGTTGTTGTTGTTTTGTTTTGTTTTTTAATTTGCTGGGCCTGTTTAATGTGGGGATGCACCATGCTGGATACCTCCTGAGCAACATTGTTTTTACTGTTTTAATTTTTAGCTGTCATTTTAGGATCATTGTTCTGCTTTTTGAGATAGCCTTAATTTATGTTTCTGATATTAATTGGGAATAAGCTTAAACTTTAAAATGTATTTTCCTTTTGCCCATGAGAGATGGTTATTGACTATTAAAGTTGACAGTTACTTTTATGTCAGAATTTTCAAGGTAGCATTCCGATCTTTTGTGACCCTTCTTGGTTCTTCTGAGAAGGTCCTTGTCAAGTGATTTGAGGGCATATAAAGCTAATGTCTCTAGAAACCTTTCAGTCCATTGCACTTGTTGAATCTTTGGACTGCTCCCTTCTGTAATGTTCCCAGCCCTCTTCAGGAGACTTTTCCGTCATTCTCCATCAAATCCTACTGGGACGAACGACAGTGAGACATTCAGCATGCTGCTCTGTCTTCCCACTCTCGTTGCTTCTCAGCTTTTGCTTTGTGGTTCTTGTGTTGTTGTTTGTTGCTTTGGTAGGGCATTGTGTGTTACAGCAGAGCTTGACTTCTCTGTGTCAGAGACCTCTGGATCCTCCTGACCTCGCCTCCTTGAGCACTGACTTTACAGTGCATGTGTCAGTGTGCTCAGTTCTTTCTGTGACGCTGTTAGTGAGTCCAGGGCTTCGTGACCCCTTGGTAAGCACTCACCATGGGCCACAGTCCCAGCTCATCTATTTGCTTCTTTTTAGCTTATTTTTTTAGATCTTTAATTAATAATTATTTTGGTTTTTCATGACAGGTTTTCTCTGTATAGCCCTGGCTGTCCTGGAACTCCCTCTGTAGACCAGGCTGGCCTCAAACTTACAAAGATCTGCCTGCCTCTGCCTCCTAGCGTGTTGTGATTAAAGGTGTGCACCATTACTATCTGGCCTCTTTGCTTCCTTTTTGCATTGGTAAATTATTTGGTTTTCCATGTTATTTTCTTAATGTGGAATGACAAAGATGGAGGACAGATTCAATTCAGAAAATTAAAGCAAAAGCCACTGGGAAGGTCTTGACCATTAGTTAGAAAATACTGGCAATATATTTTGCTATTAACTAATTAATTATTTTCTGTTTTCACATCTTGCTTTAATGGCATATATTCCAGGTGACTATCTAGAACATTACCAAGTCCGTTCTTTCTGGGGTAGCATAGCCACCTAGGATGTCTAATTTGGTAGGTGATGTGGAATCATGAGATTTCTGGAACAGTAGCAAGTGTTTAAAGGCCTTGAGTTCAATCTGTACTTGAACATAGTTTGGTTCAAACTCTGATCTGATATGGATTAGCTATGGCCTTTGATATGGTTTCTAATCTTTTTACACTGAATTTTTCTGGGCACGGGGTTTGATACCTCAGTTATTCTTCAGGTTGGTACTAGAGTTCTACAGAAGAGGTCTGATCTGCTCAACATGAATGCTAGGAGAGGAGCTGAAGAGCACAGACCTCAAGCCCACCCTCCATCGTCTATTTGCTCTGTGTTTTAGGGTCACATCATGGACTCTTGTTTAGCATTTCCGTTTCTTTCTTAGTTTTCTCATTCTTTACATTGAGGTATCAACAGTATTTACCTTATAGCTTTAATGAATATTGAATGAATTAATACAAATTTTTAAAGAACTGATTAAAAGTGTTTCTATTGTCCTTGGTGTAGCTATTATCAGCATTATTTCTATTAAAAGAGAACTCTAACATGTATCTGGAGAACACAGCATCAGGAAAGAAGCACGCTAGTCGCAACTGAGTTCAAGACAGGAGATTAAATCAATGTTCAGTTGAATTGAAAGCTGAAAGCCAGGCATTCTGACTCCAGGCATAATCTCATCCTGAGGTAATGACAGACAACTGTACTAACTGCAGATGCTCTGTTGACCATCTGTACATAGAACTTGATAAAAGCTATTTTAGCATTTGGTTCTCAAGGCTTAAGTACTTGTGCCAGGGGGAAGTAGACAGTGACCCAAGGTCATAATTGACGTGGAAAGTCAGAAATATGTAATTCCCTTTACCAGTCAGCAGAGCCTGAAGTGGGCTTCAGGAAATTTCTTGTGGGGAAGTAAGAAAGCTGATATAATTACAAAGACTCCATGATAGTGCTGCTTAAAATAGTATAATGGAACCACACCAGGGGCAGTGGTGTTCTGTTGTTCTAGCCACGGAAGACTGAGGCCGAGGGGTTACAGATTCATGGCAAGTTTGGCCTACATAGTAAGTCTGAGGTCGGCCTGGGTTACATAAAATTATTCCAAACAACAAACAAACAAAAAAAGTGAAACTCAATTTAAGTATTTACCAATAGAGAATTGATTAAAGGAATTATATAATCTGTGTGACTGAGTTCGTTGGAGATTATAATGATATATTCTTGACTCAGAAATATATGTACTATAGATAAGCTATTACCAAGTTATAATTTAGAATATGATTACATTTTTGTAGGCAATTTCTTACCTGTATTTGTTCATATGCTTAGAAAATATTTACTAAAGTTTATAGTAAATTGTCTTGGAAGAAAGAAATATTAAAACTTTATTATCTAGTTTTTTGTTTTACTGAACACTTTGCTGTTATAAAACTTTTTACTTTTTTTAAAATTTAGGAAGACAGTACAATAAATATGTGGAAATTCAGGTCAGTGTAGAGAGTTTATTCAGGACTTTGTTATAGGATTTCTTTTCACTTTTCTCTTTTTATTACAAATTGATTTTTTCCTCACATAATATATCTTGATTATAGTTTGTCCTCCCACTACTCCTCCCAGCTCATCCACACCTACTTTCCAGATCCACTTCTTTTTTGTCTCTCATTAGAAAACAAAAAGGCTTCTAAAGGATAATAATAAAATAAAATATAGTACAGTAAAATATAACTAACACATTGATTTAACACACAAACACTAACACACTGAAATTGGATGAAGCAAGTGGAAAAGAGCCCAAGAGAAGGCACAAATAATCAGTGAGACCCACTCATTTGAACACTCAAGAATCCCATAAAAACACTAAACTGGAAGCCATAATGTATATGAAGGACCTGCTTCCATCTCTGCGAGTTCAAGTGAAAGTTGTTTGATTTAGAAAGGATTTTTTTTTTTTTTTTGTAGCTCTCAGATCTGAAAATGTCTTTATTTTTTTTTAGAAAATGGATTCAGGAAGGTTAAAAAGCAATACCAGAGGGCATAGGTGCAGAATTGGATGTGTGCAAGTCATTCAGAGCATCCAAGTAAGAATATGGCAATATAAATATCCAAAAAGTATCTCCTAGGTCTTCAAAACAAAATGTGTAAGGAATTCCTAACTAGCGAGTGATACAGTGTTTCCTAGACAGGAAAAACAGTTAACATTCAAGTCCTGAAAGCCTTTTCCTTGGTTAACTACATGTAGACAGTTTGCCTTTGATCAAACTTCTTTAAACATGGAAAGTCTTCATCCCCTCTGGCTCTTACACTGTTCCTGCCTCCCCTTCTGCGGCATTCCCTGAGCCCTAGGAGCCCTAGCTAGGCTTGATGGAGAGTTGAGTGTTGCAGAGTTTCTCACTCTTTACGTGAAGTCAGGCTGTGGGTCTCTGTATTTGTCCCCACCTGCTGCAGGAGGAAGCCTCTCTGATGATGGCTGAGCAACGCACTCATCTATGAGTGTAGCAGAGCATCTCGGAGTCATTTTGCTGCTGTAGCATGTTGTTGTTTTGTTTTAGAACAGTAGATTTGGGTTCACTGCAGGTCCCTGGACTGTCTAGTCTCAGGTTCCTGGTCACCTGAACAGTGCTGGGTGTGCGTTTGAGGCCAGGCATTTTAAGTGTATATAATCTTAACTAATAATTTCCTTTTCTCGGTCCCAGCCGCTGATTAAGAGTGCAATGAAGTTTTTTGTTCATTTATCCATTTAGGTCATCGTGTCAATGAGTGTAGCATTTGCTCAACAGACGGAACTCTCTAGATTATCTGAGGGGAAAGAAAACTCTATCCATTTACAACAACCACATGCTCTGGGTTTGCAAGAAAAGCACCATTTTATTGATATCGAATCACAACATCAAGTTGGTCTTCAGACTTTTGAGGCAACTGACAAAAAGTTTAAAGAAGAATGTAAACCACTTAGCAAAGAATTGGGAGAACACAGAGACGTCCCTGTGTCCAGTCATGAGGATCTCCAGGATGCCCTAAAGCCAGAGGAGCACGGGCTGACCATTTCAGAAGAAATACTTTCCAGAGAGGAAACATTTATAGCTAGAAAATCTGTAAGTATGATTCCTAGGATATTTTTTTAAAGCAAAAAATTTGTAAAGACAAAAAATGGTTTCTTCACTATTAATACATTATCAGTAGTGTTGCTTAAGGAAGAAGAAAGAATCAGGTCAGCTTGAGTACGACTCGCATTGTTGTAGTTTATTAATATTAAGCCATATAGTTAAATGACAATAATGCTAATTAACTAAAAGAAGTCTGTTTGCCTTAGACATTGTATATACTAGTGAGGCTTCTCAGTGGTAAAGCTCCTGTCCCCAAGCCTGACACCCAGAGTTCAGTCCCTGAGACTCGGAGTTATAGGAGGAGAGAACTGACTTCCCCAAGTTGTCCTCCGACATGCACACACAGAGAGACATGCGCGTGCGCACGCGCACACACATGCACACACAGAGAGACATGCGCTCACGTGCACGCACACACACACATGCACACACAGACACACGCAGAGAGAGAGGAGAGAGAGATCAAATAAGCAAATAAGAATGTAATAAAAGCATTGTATTGAATTTTTAAACTATAAAATTCTGTGGGTTACAACTGTCTTAACTTTGTTTCTGTTAAAGATTATCCTGTAATTTGGTAAAATCTATTACTGAAATATTTGCTCAGTTAAATATAAGAACATATAAGGAAATAGCCACCTATTTAGAAGAATAATTTAAAGCATTTTACTGTCTAGATCCTAATTCTCTTTCTTTTTACGTACTCACAAATAAAACTATTTCCTCAATAGTTTGCTATCTTTAATGAATGGAAATAAATCCTGCTGCTTCTAAAATTATTTGAATTCAAGGTTATTATTAATGTCCAACCTAGTTTCTATCTTCCTCAGAAGGATAATCAGATAAAATCACCAGAGGTGCTCATGAAAACCTCCTTAGTTTACCTGAAGCTGTGACAGGAGAAGGACTTATCATTGTCTCTTCTAGGATGCTCAGAGAATCCATTAGTGAGTGGATATTTTGAGTCAGAGAAACTGATACATTATTATCTCTTAAGAAGTTCTCTGGAATATTATATAACCGCTGTGTAATGTAAATTTAATAAAATTATCTTTTCATTAGTATAGCTTTAAGATAAAAAATATCTTCATTTCCCCTCACAAAATATCAAAAAAGAATAATGGAATCATGGCTTTATTAAAAGTAAAGGAAATATTGAATATCTTTCTCATCTAGAATTATAATTTTGCTAAACTAACTGATAGCTGCTTCCCTCCTGAAAAAAATAACACACTGTAATAATTAACTTAATATTGTTTTGGAATTATGGTTAAAATAAAGATCTTTTTTAAAATTCAGTCTTTATTTAATAATAAGGTAAAAATTGAGGTGTCCTGTGGGTTTAGCAGAGCTGATTTCATATTCATTGAAAATGCCATGTGTGGCCAAACCTTCTGTTTTCACTGATACAGCTCCATGATGAGGTGCTGGTGTCCAGTGTGGATACTTCTAGACAACTGACGTTACATGAAGAACAATTAGAAGATATGCGGCAGGAGCTTGTCCGACAGTACGAAGAGCATCAGCAGGCCACGGAGCTGCTGAGGCAGGCCCACATGCGACAGATGGAGAGGCAGCGAGAGGACCAGGAGCAGCTCCAAGAGGAGATTGAGAGGCTCAACAAGCAGTTAGCCCAGGTCGGCATGCAGAGTCCCTTTGCCCCCCAGCTAAAATAAGTGATCTTCATGTAACCTTTTTTAAAACTTGAAAATTATTTTGCCAGATCTGAGAGTGATTATGGATATGTCATATTAGAGACTCCATCAGCACAGCAAGTTTAGAACTTACAGGCACACCTGACTCAGATTCGTAGTTTCCGTTGTCATGCCATCATGTCATTTAATTGCCCTTCCAGACTGGAAGAGTAAAAAGAGGAGTCACCACACTGACATACATAGCAAAGGACGCAAGCCAGGGACACCTCACCAGCTCATGCCATCTTGTGCTGAGGTGCCTGTGTAAGCAGCTCTGTCACCCCACATTCAGGGTTACCTCTGTGAGTCCACCACCTGCCAACTCATAGGTTCACGTCTATCTATCTTTAATCCCCTTTGTTAATCACAATTGGAAATCTGGGGTAACATGGTTCTGGAAACATTTCTTGTTGATTTGAAAAATGAAAATTTATATAACATTCTTAACCTATCTTGACTAAATTTAAACTTTCTTTGGAATTTGGGAGCTATATTCTTACCAGTTGCTATATAAAATATACTCGCAAAATCATTGCAGAAAAGCTCGTATGAAAATACTAAATATAATTTTGAAAACTAAAAGGATAAATAGCTAATTCTTGACTTGCATTCCTTCAAATATAAAGTAATGGACAATTTGGGGCTGAAGCATAAAATACGGATCATTTGAAAAATCTATTTTGCTTTTCTTCATTGTATTTTGTGAATTCAGACTTCTGAATTTTCAATGCAAATTTGACATAAAAGTATTAATTAAACCGTACAAATCCCTGAACTTATAAGTTTAATTAACTTTTTCCTAACGTTTCAAATTTTGCATTGAATTTTATATATGCCTTTTAACCCCTCTGAATCAGCGTTTGAAAAAAGGCCTGTTGGTCTCAAGGGGTTAAAAGAAATCTACTAAATGTCTCTGTTTTCTCCTGTCGCCAACAATATTCTCTTATGACCTTTTTTCTTATCTAGAGATCCTCAGTAGATACTGAGAACCTGGTTTCAGAGAGAGAGAGGGTGCTTTTAGAGGAGCTGGAAGCACTCAAGAAGCTGTCTTTAGCTGGAAGAGAGGAGCTGTGTTGTGAGCTGCGCAGCAGCAGTACGCAAACACAGGTAGTGTGGACTTCGGCTCACCCAGCACCAGTGGACCATCATGCAGTAGGATTTGTTTGTCTTTCTTGTTGGTGTGAGATAGCGTTTTATAGGCACTGAGCTTAATGTGTCTGTGATTGGTCCCGTAGACGGTAGGTGGAGTAGAAATGCCTTGCATTCTGCTGGTAATTTGATTCTGGTATTGCAGTAACAGCAACTGTTGCTCCACCATGAAGCAGCCTCACAAATCTTACTGTCACAGTATACAGCATGCATTCCTTTGAGCCCATTCCATGGTTTTCATCTGTGCACTAGAATGTTTTATCTTTTTTTGATAATGCTAATCTCTTTATAACTCGGAGTTAAACATTATTTCAAGCAGTGTCTGCATCATGCACAGAGGTTTCTGTTTCGTCTCGTACCATTCTAGAAGTATGACTTGCTGTTTCTAAGATGACGGGTTTTCTCTCTGTCTTGTCCTCTCTGCCTTTACACCAACTTACACAGGATGGAAATGACAACCGAGAGGTTGAGGCACAGACATTGAAAGAGAAGACACTGGAGAGAAACTCTGAAGATGCACCTCTCGATATAAGCCTGACCAATGAAAGGTATAGTGTGTATTTGATCAGCACAGAGTTAAATGCTGTTTTCAATTCAGTAAAGATTGTCATATTTTTTTATCTTGTACATTTGTACTTTATCTTAAAACTTGTACTATGTATGAAATCTGTCCATGTAGGTATAGTATAATGACTGACAATTTTTATCATCATTAAAACTAATTTTAAAAAATCTTTTGCATGCACTACAATTTTTATTAGATATTATCTTGATTATATTTGGGTATTATTTGAATATTAGACTTCTTAACTTTATTTTTTATAATGCTATTTTATATACTAAAAAATGGTTTCTATTTGTGAGTTTTATGTCTTTATGCCTTGTTTTTTCATTAACTTTAAGAACATTCATTTAGTATTAGGTATTCCTTTTGAGAAAATGATAACAGTAAATATTTCACATTTAGATTCTTTTCACATTTGCTATATAACACATAAGAACTTTTAATTCATATTTAGGTTTTATACAGGAGTAAATTGATCACCCAATGGTAACAAAACTGTTTCTTATTGTGATATCACAGAGATTAATATAAAAGTATTTAACACTATACCCCATGAGAATAGTTAGCCCATGTTAATTTAGAGGCCTTTTAGAAAGCCCAGCATTTTAAATTTGATATTATATTTTCTTTAATTTAAAATTAGCGCTAGTGTATACTAACAATTTCTGTGACTGTCAGCCTTCTGTGTCCTCCTAACCTCCTTCCTTAGTTCGCATGGAGGAATTTGACCCCTAAGACTTTGGCTTCCCCATGGGATCATCAGTATGGAATTCAAACAAGAAAGACAGTGTATGAAGACTAAAATTACCATGGCAATACAAAATAAGCAAAATGTTTTGACGTGTGTGTGTGTGTGTGTGTGTGTGTGTGTATGTGTGTAATATATATTACAAATCATGTAGGATTTCGTCTTTAGAAGTTTTTATAGCAAGGTAGATAAAATGAGTATTAATCCTTACTTGTTTTAAACCATTAGTTTTCTAAAGTAAAAATAGTTTAATATTATTTTAATCATGGGATTTGACACTTGAACAAAACTTAAGTAAAAGTTAAGGAAATAGACCCTTTACTTCCTGTTATTTGGTCTTATTCTTAATATTTTTAATTATGTAAGAAGATAACTTGATCTAGATATAAAAATAGAAGCCTGTCTTTCACTTGACAATTTACTAAAGGAAAACAACTCCACTTGTTTCCTTGTCCTAAAATAGGATCATGTGCCTGGGAAGCCGACAGCCCTTGACTTGCTGTTGGTAATTTCCTATAGTGTGAAGTTGAGAGATAAAACTCTGCTAAGCCAGGCCCTTCACCATGGAATCCTGTCCGTTGTATACATAAAGTACAAAGTTCGCTATTGTGCTGCTTCTGGTGAATTAAGCTGCTAAGATGAAGCTGATAATCTTTCCATCACCATTTGTGAAAATACATTTTGACACAGTTTAAAAGTGTTCATGTTACAAGAAAAAGAAACCTCATGAAAACACTTGCTCCAGGACAAGCCTTGTTTGTTTTGTTTTGTTTTATAAGTGTATATACTTATGAGTAAGACAGAAAGTAGAAGGAAATTTAGGTAATAACAATTTTAATGCTTGTGAGTGGAGAGATGGCCCAGTGGTTAAGAGTACTTAATAGCATTGTGAAGGACCTGAGTTCAGTTCCCAAAAACCACATTTAAAAGCTCACAACAGCCTGTAACTCTGCTTCAAGGAATCCAGTGCTGGCTTCTGGCTTCTGAGGGCTACTGCACATAAACTCACACAGGCATGTACATATACACATAAATAAAATCATATAAATCTTATTTTAATTCTAATGACTGTGTCTGAATGCCAAACATTTCAGAGAAGAGTTAACCAGTCATCTAATTTTTTTTTAAAAATTAAGAGGACTGTTCTTATATTTTTTAAAAAGACAGACATAATTTCTGTTTCTTTGGAAACTTTTCTCCCCCAGCTGGCTGAAATAAGTGTGATATGTAAAACCAGGTCTAGTTTTGTCTCTAAAATAAATAGAATTTTTTAAAGGCCTATGACACTTGCTTTGGTGTGATCAGACTGAAATGTCACACTGTTGACCTTTTAAAACATAACTTGCCTATTAGATCTATTTAAATTGAGAAACCTCATCTATTGTCATCAAGTTGTAAAAACAGTACCACATTTTTATTGTGGGCTCTTAAAATTATACTTTAAAGGATGAAATACAGATTGTCTTTATGAGTAACAATAAAAAGTATCACCAGCTCCAAATCTTACATATGCTTGGATCGTAACCTTATTCTTAACATTCTTTTAACTTAATCATTAACATAAAAGCTTAGTTACTTGATTCCTTTGGGTCATGTCAGAGTCAGTCCCCACTCTCCACACAACTGTGGAGAATGTTCTGTCCATTGGCTAGATCTGGACAGAGGTTCTAGGTTTACTGCATGCCCTGTCCTTGGTTGGTACAGTAGTTTGAGCAGACCCCTCCCCCAGATACAGATCTACCAGCCTTGAGGGTCTTCTTATAGGTGTCTAGGACCCTCTGGATCCTTCTATTTCCCCATTCTCCCATACGTCTCTCACCTGGAGTCCCAATAGAAAGACCCAACTTCTATCCCAATATCCTGCTAAGTGAAGACTTTCAGAGGACATCCCTGTTAGGCTAGTGTCCAGTTATAAGTGAGGATATACCATGTGTGTCTTTCTGGGTCTAGGTTAGCTCACTCAGGATGATCATTTCTAGTTCCATCCATTTGCCTGCAAATTTCAGGATTTCCTTGTTTTTAATAGCTGAGTAGTACTCCATAGTGTAAATGTACCACAGTTTCTTTATCCATTCTTCTATTGAGGGACATTTAGGTTGTTTCCAGATTCTGGTTATTACAAATAAGGCTGCTATAAACATGGTTGAGCATATGTCCTTGTTGCATGGTGGAGCATCTTTTGGGTATATTTCAAGGAGTGGAACAGCTGGATCTTGAAGTAGCCCTATTCTCAGTTTTCTGAGAAAGCGCCAGATTGATTTCCAAAGTGGTTGTACAAGTTTGCACTCCCACTAGCAATGAAGAGGTGTTCCTCTCGCTCCACATCCTCGCCAGCATGTGCTGTCGCTCGAATTTTTGATCTTAGCCATTCTGATGGGTGTAAGATGGAATCTCACAGTCATTTTGATTTACACTTCTCTGATGACTAAGGAGGTTGAGCATTTCTTTAAGTGTTTCTCAGCCACTCGATATTCCTCTGTTGTGAATTCTCAGTTTAGTTCTGAGCCCCATTTCTCAATTGGGTTATTTGGTTTGGTGATGTTTAATTTCGTGAGCTCTTTATATATTTTGTCAGATGTAGGGTTGGTGAAGATCTTTTCCCAGTCTGTAGGCTGTTGCTTTGTTCTGTTGACAGTCAACCTCATGAGGTCCCATTTATTAATTGTTGACCTTAGAGCCTGGGCTGTTGGTGTTCTGTTCAGGAAGTTGTCTCCTGTGCCAATGAGTCCCAGGCTCTTCCCCATCTTTTCTTCTAACCGATTTAGTTTAGAAGAAACTGGTTTTATGTTGAGGTCTTTAATCTACTTGGACTTGACTTTTGTGCATGGTGATAAATATGGATCTACTTGCATTTTTTTACATGAACACATTCAGTTAGACCAGCACCATTTGATGAGGATGCTATGCTTTTTCCATTGAATACATTTGGCTTATTTGTCAAAAAATCAAGTGTCCATGTGTGTGTGGATTCATTTCTGGGTTTTGATTCAATTCCATTGATCAACCAGCCTATTGCTATGCCAGTACCATGCTGTTTTAATTACTGTTGCTCTATAGTACAGTTTGAGATCAGGGATGGAGATTCGCCCAGAGGATCTTTTACTGTAGAGGATTGTTTTAACTATTCTGGGGTTTTTGTTTTTGTTTTTTCACATGAAATTGAGAATTGATCTTTCAATGTCTTTAAAATATTGTGTAGATATTTTGATAGGGATTGCATTGAATCTGTAAATTGCTTTTGGTAAGATGGCCATTTTTACTGTGTTAATTTTCCCGATCCACGAACAAAGGAAATCTTTTTAATCTTCTGATGTCATCTTCAGTCTCCTTTTCAGAGATTTGAATTTTTTTTCAAACAAGTCTTTCACTTGCTTGAGTAGAGTTACTTCTAGATATTTTATATTACTTGTTGCTATCGTAAAGGGTGTAGTTTCCCTAATTTATTTCTCAGCACAATTGTCATTTGTATACAGGAAGGCTACTGACTTTTTTGAGTTAATTTTGTATCTAGCCAATTTGCTGAAGGTGTTTATCAGCTGTAGGAGTTCTCTGGTGGAATTTTGGGGGTCACTTATGTACACTATCATATCATCTGCAAATAGGGATAATTTGACTTCCTCCTTTCCCATTTCGATCCCCTTTTGTTTGTTTGTTTGTTTGTTTTTTCAAGACAGGGTTTCTCTGTGTCACCTTGGTTGTCCTAGACTTGCTTTATAGACCAGGCTGGCCTTGAAATCATGGAGATCCAATTTCCTTTGCCTCCCAGAGTGCTAGAATTACAGATCTGTGTGCCACCACTGCCCAGCTCTATAAAGCATCCTTGTTTAATTTTTAATTAAGCATTTTAACAAATGATTCTTTTTCTGTATAGGTATGCTCTCAAAAAAGCCAATAATCGTCTTCTGAAGATCCTGTTAGAAGTTGTCAAGACAACAGCTGCTGCTGAAGAAACAATTGGCCGCCATGTTCTTGGGATTCTTGATAGATCTAGTAAGGGTCAGCCGGTTTCCAGCCTGCTTTGGAGGTCAGACATAGAGGCATCTGCCAAGCCCAGTGCCCAAGAAGAATGCACAAGAGGTATTGCTTCCATATGTTGTTGAAATAGTCCACACCTTGAACATAGGCTCAGTTCAGTGCACTCCCAATGTATACATGAAACTACATAAGGGAGACTATTCAACGTTTTTGCTACTAATGGACCATCATACACAAAGATTTTAAGGCTACTTTTTTCAACCACCATTATTGTATAGCATTTGCAAATGTGTGCCTTAGGGCTGCCACCATATATACATGGGGTTACAACCCTGCCTCTTTTGTCTACTGACAAATAATTCTGCATCACTACTTAGGACTCTCACGTATAAAGTAAGGAAAGCTTAAAACAGATTTTAGGAATCTAGCACCAGTTGGAGAGCTTAAAATGAGTCTCTATATAAAGCCTAAAGTTGTCGTCTCTTTGGACTGTCCTCTGCTAGGCCCTACCTGCCTTCTGGGAAGTGTGACGTATGCCGGAGTGTGCTGTGCCTGCATTAGGAATACGCTCTGACTTCCCTTCCTCTGGCTTCTCTGGCTGTGTTGGCTGTGCTCATCTTCTGGCTTCCGGCTGATCTCTGGTCTCTCTCATTTTTCAGTTCCTTATTCCCTGCTGAAGGAGAATCAGAAAATCAAAAGACAAGAAAGCTTTGTCAAGTGCAGAGAGATAGGGTTGAAATCTTGGATTAGAAAATTAAATCTAGTTTGCTTCCATCCCTCCCTGAGACCTCTTGCAGTCAGATGCTCTTTCTGGAGACCATTCGGCCTGCTGAGCTCCCTGTGGAGAAATGAGAAAAAATACCCAATTATAAATGCTTTGCTTAATTACAGGTTGTCCAGCAGTGTTTCTCAGCTCACAGAAAAGTTTGATTTAAAATTTTAAATAAAATTAACTTAAGAGCACCTCAGTTGACTTTAAAGATAATTTTTAAATGCTTTAGTAAAACAACTGAAATAACGATTGTTAAAATTTCTTTTCAAATTCACTTGTTTCATACTTGGTCAATTTACTTTTCAGATGAGCTTTTCTCTTGAGTAAGCTCCTTAGCAAAGAATATTTAATGTGTAGAACAAGGTAATATTTAAAACGTGTAGATGTGTTTTATCAATTAAACATAAAAAAAAGAAAAAATAACAAAAAAGATGAACTGGTTTTACCTCACTGTCTAAGGAGTTTTACAGTTCTACCTGTAAAGCTGAGGCTAGGCTGATTTCTGCAAGTTAGAAACACCCTGAGGAACCTGTAGAGTGTAAACAGTCTTCATGTCAACAGTTGCCATAGATACTGCAACATTCAGCAAACAGCAGTGAGCTCACTGCCAAAGCAGTGCGATGGAAGTTACAAGGGATACAGGGCCATTTAACTCTCACCGGAAGTCTGTGCTGATCTTTGTCTACTTTGAGAATGCAGAATTTAAAGGACATCTGATCCACACGGCTTCTTCTTCTCTTCTATATTACGTCTGCATTTTCCAGTGGAGGGGAAGTGTGTTTGTGTCCACTGAAAAAACCTAGCAGTTACTCCTCGTTGATGAGCATCCCAGCTTCTAGAAACTGTTGTTGAGCATGTCTCCATTGTTCCTGCTCTGTAGTAATTCAGATTCCTGCTAACGGGAAGCACTGGAATTCCCACAGGAGGCAAGATCAAAACACAACTGATTTTTTGTTAGGTTGGTTAGTTGATCTAGTTGATTTTTCAAGACAGGGTTTCTCTGTGTAGCCTTGGCTGTCCTAGACTCGCTTTGTAGACCAGCCTGGCTTTGAACTCACAGTCATCTGCCTGCCTCTGCCTCCCCTAGTGCTGGGATCACAGGCGTGCGCCACCACACCCTGCATTCCATATTATTGCAAGGATTATTTTGTTAGCATAAGCATCACTGTGTGTGCTCTGACGGTAACATCTTACATTTTTATGATCAGCAATGGTACAGATCTTGTTAATAATTTGATGTGGCCATCAGTGTCATTAAGGAATATTCACATACCCAGTTTCCATTTTTAAGTATATATTGAATTAAAACAGCTTATGGTTTTAAAATGTTGAATTTTTCATAAACCCCAATAATGTGCTGGCTTTGCAGTATTAGTAATATGCTCAGTGTGCTAGGATTCATCCTGCTGTTTCTTCGTATGTTTTAGATGGAAGCTAAAATATACCTTTAAAGTTTTTTTAATGCCTCATTTGGCATAACAAAAATTAAGTTTTAATCTGATTACAGGGTGATTTTTACTTTTTGGTTTTATATACTGCTTTTTTTTTTTTTCCTTGTAACACATGTGGCCAGTTTTCAGTCTCCAGCTCTGAACTTGTTTAGATTTTTAACAGGTATGGACTTGCTAACACTTGAAAAAAATAAGTAATGAATGTTTACTTCCTTGTGGGAATAAGCTAGTTTATGAAGTTGGAAGTCACGGTTAAGCTAGTGTGGGCTCAGTTCTGTCTGAGGGAATGGTGTTTCCCCTGATAAAATGAACTCTCAGAGCTGTGTTGCATTTCCTTTAGCTTTGACATATCCTAGAGGAAGATGTTCCCCTCTGTGCTGGCAAGCCAGGAATGGAAGTTTGTTTCCCGTGTTGTCTTTGTCACAGTACTGTGCTGAGGACAACAGTAGCCTACTAATGAGAAGGCATTGGTTCTCTTTAGATTATCATGACCTTAACTTACACTCATGGATCTCCCTTTCCTTCCTTGCTTATTTGTTTGTTTCTTTGTTTTGAGATGGCTTTGCTTTCTGTACCAGGCTAGCCCTGAACTCCCTTTGTGACCCAGACAAGAGGATTTAGGCAAAGTCTCCCCTAGAACCAAACTACTAAGTGTGCTGTGCTGCATCTTTATCTTTTGGGGGCTACTTAAATTCCTTTTTTCCTTTTTCCTTATCCACTGCAGAAACACTGGCATCCCGTTCCATGCACGGTGCACTTGGTTTTACGTGTCCTTTGTACTCTGTGCCTGAGATTTGCTCCCGTACGCACAGCGTCTTCAGTCTTGTTCTCATCAGTTGCTCCTCTGTGTCACTGGTCATGCGCAGCTCGCACCCTTTTGTTTTGAGGTGTTGATTGTTGCCAGCTTTGCGCTTCCGAGTACATTTCAGCACACTGGAGGAGAGAATAGACTAGTTCAGGCGTCTTTACCGACCTTAGTTCTGTTCACATAGCAGCAGCGCTGTCCTCAGAGGGCACTAGCCAACCATTACACTCACACTGTCTTCTCAGGGCCGGCCCATTCGTCCAGGTGAAAATTGAAGCTTATCCTTTTAAAATACTCTGCTTATGACTTCTTTTTTAATGGAACTTTTTGTTGTTGTTGTTACTTTATGATCTGTATGAGATTCTTTTTTTCCTTCTTAATGTTATCTTTACAACAAATGTATCCACTTCAAGTGTTTCAACTCTCAGACCTATAAAAAAGATGTAAAAGTTGCAGGCCCAAGCTTAACACATGCTATGTGTCTGTACACATCCTGTTGGTAGCTTTGTCATGTTCATTCCCACAGTACAGACTGTGTCCTGACCTGTTGGTCTGTGTCTTAATGGTTGTTGTCATTAGGAATCACCTGAGAAACCCAGAGTCGTCTTACACTTTTCTTCTTGCCTTTTTCATTCAGTCATGTCCAGCTTGTGCCCTCTCTCCCACTGGACTTCATTCCTTGTGTCTTTTCCACATCATTGGTTCATCACTCCTCGTTGGGCATTAAAATAGCCTTCTAAGCAATCTACTCTTTTTTTTATATGTTCTTAAATTTTGCTCCCTGGTTCATGAATTTGCTATTATCTTGTTTTAAATTATGATTAATCTTTTCCAGTCTTTATCAAAACCCCAAGTTCCAACAAAACCTAAGACAGTTCGCATTTTGGATCCAGCCCACTTTCTAGTTACCCTCTTTTGAAATTTTCCCCTACTTCACCCGCATTTCTCCATGCATTTTTGTCTGCTAGTGTTTCCACCATATCAGACTGTATTCTTTGCCTCAGATTTATCATATTCTCCAAACCCATGAAAAACAAAAGTGTCACTAGAGTGTATTTAATGTCTCAGATAAACATAGTATATGACATAAGTGGCTTTGTTTCCTAAGCACCAAGTAAGAACTCTTGCTCCCGTGGCTTCTGCAGAAATACCATCAAATTCCTAGATGGCTTCCTTTGATTTACAGTGTGCATTACTTACATACTTTGTATACCATTTTGAATCCCAAGATCATCTTGAACTCTTAATACTTCTGAAGTGTTTGTTCCATTATCAAGATATTTGGTTCTAAATACACGGTATAATAGAAGGAAATGCCAGTACAGGAGTCATGCTTTTTTATTAATTTGAAGAATAAAATGCAAGGTAAAAGTTATATTTGCTGCTACACCAATGATTAGAATTATATAAACATATATATAATAGCAAACTTTTGAGGGCTGGAGAGATGGTTTGGCTGTTACAACACTTGCTGTTCCTGAAGAGAACCAGGTTCTTAGCATCTGCATGGTGGCTCAGAAGTTTGTATAGGTGCACACAAGATACACATGTTCAATGTAGGCAACCAGTCATATATATATATATGCTACTCTCATGCTCGCTCTCTCCTGGTTTCTCCTCCTCTGCTTGGCTCTGGCTCTGGCTCTCCACCCTCATGGCTCATTCAGGCCCTAACTTCTCTCTCCCCTTTTCTTACTCAAATAAACTTCCTTCCTTTATACCCTCCCTACCAAAAAAAGGCACGCTGGTATTCTGTCACCAACCATCTGTTGATAGAGGTGACTAATGGAGGCTTAGAAAAGCTGCATCTGGTTTCGTGGCTCTAGCGTGCTGTCCTGGGTGAGTGTGCTATTAGGTGTCAGTGATAAGTGCTCAAGCCTTGGTTTCAGAGAAGCGGTTCTTAGCCTGCGGGCCATGACTCCTTTGGGGTGACCTTTTCAAATATCAGCTATTTACAGTACAATTCATAACAGTAGCAAAATTATAGTCATGAAGTAGCAGTGAAATAATTTTATGGTTGAAGTCACCACAACATGAGGGCCTGTATTAAAGGGGCGCAGCATTAGGAAGGGCGCAGCGTTAGGAAGGGCGCAGAGAACTACTCTTTAGGGGAAGTGGAGCTTAGATTCTACCTAGGTATATGTACTGATCCTTATGTAAAAATAATTAGAATATCAGTACTGTGAATATAATAAACTAGTTTATACTCTTTTTCCATCATACCACTGCAGACGTAGCACATAACAAAATTATCTTAGTCCATTTCAGTATGTAACCAAATCAATGCAAATCATTTGTTTCCCTGAAAAGTTGCATGGCCTGGTCGCAGATAAACATATCCACATGATCTCTTCAGTGTGCCCACGCTGATCTACTCATAGAAAGTAGGGTGTGGGCGATGGTGGCGGAGTATGTGTGCTCAGTCACGTGAGTTTGTTATGGAATCCAGGAGTCTTCCTCAGTTACTTTCCACTGTGTTCTGAGACAATGCCTCACTGAGCCTGGAGCTTCACCATGTTGGCTCGCCTGGCTGTCTAACAAGCCCCCACATCCTCCTGTCCCTGCACCTTGCTTTCCTCTGGAGCACTAGAATTACAGATGCGCTTCTCCACATCTGGCTTTTATGTGTGCTCATGTGACAAGCACTTGGCTTCACAGAGTCACCTCCCCAGCCCCTAAGTCTCTGTCACTTTGCTTTGTGTTTGCCTTCTCATTGCACTGTGAAGTCTATGAAGATGGGACCAGGTCTTGTTGCTTACAAGTCTTCATCACTTTTCAAACCGTTTGCTTGAATCTCTATTTCAAGGTGTCTTAAAGGTCTTTACTAGAGAGTGAGTGTGCATGGTGCACATGCTAAGGCTCCAGAGTTGATCTCCTACACCAAAAATAATTTTTCCATCAAGGAAAATATTCTGAGTAGCCAAGTATTAATTTCTGCCCTCTTACTAGCACAACATTGTCCTTCTCTGTTTATTTGCTGTTCAATACTCATTTGCATGTTTGTTTTGTTATTAAAGACCTTGAGATTGTAATGATTCACGTTTTAGTTTGACTTGGTGTCTTCAGTTCCCTATGTTGCACTTTAAACGTGTGACTCACTTACACCTTTAACTTGCTGCTCTTCTAGTTGTGGATGAGTCCATACCCTCCTATCCTGGAAGCGCCACAGCGGTGAAGGACAGCATGTGGTCACAAGTCACCGAGGAAGGAACGGAGCTGTCGCAGCGGCTTGTGAAGAGTGGCTTTGCTGGGCCTGTGATAGATCCTGACAATGAAGAACTTATGCTGACCATTAGCTCTCGGCTACAAGCAGCAGTTGAAAAGCTGTTAGAAGCCATAAGTGAGACCAGCAGTCAGGTAACCTTCTTGTCCTGCTGAGTTCCGTGCGGACCTTCTGCTAATCCACAGGAGGACTTAATGATTCTCTCTACCCTCCTACAGAAGTTTGGTCAGGCTTTGCGCTGGGTGGTGGAGCAGCAGTGGCTATGTGGCAGGCCTGGGCAGCTGAAGGGTCCATGCCTTTTTTAAAGAAGTGTGAAAAAGACCCAGGAATATAACTCAGAGGTTGAGTGCTTCCCGGGCTTGTGAACGATATACTCTCCAGTCCTGAAAAATAAGCATATGAACAAACAAATAAATAATGATTGTATTCTAATACAGACCTGATAACAGTATGCTTTTCAGATGGTAAAGGTTGATGTGTTCTTGTAATGAGCTCTTCCAGTTGTAAAATTCAGGGATACCTACTGTTACATGTTAGCTTAAAACTATCAAGATTTTAAACTCTACTATTAAGTGAAATATTCCATACATTCGTTTTCATTGAATTCTAGGAAGTATTTATTTCGCTATTTCTACCTTGACCCAATAGTTATTGAGTAGAGAGTTGTTCAGTTTCCGTGAATTTGTAGGCTTTCTGTTCTTTCTGTTGTTGTTGAAATCCAGCTTTAATCCATTGTGGTTTGATTGGGTCCAGTTGGTTATTTCAGTTTTCTTGTATATGCTGAGCCTTGCTTTGTAACCAGTGTGTGGCCGGTTCGGAGAAGGTTCTGTGAGGTGCTGAGAAGAGGGTATAATCTTTTGTGTTTGGGTGAAATGGTCTGTAGATACATTTGGGTCATAATGTCTGTCTGCTCCATTATTTCTGTTTTGTTGTAGGTGTTTTGTTTTGTTTTGTTTTGTTTTGTTTTCTGGATGACCTGTCCATTGGTGAGAGTGAGGTGTTGGAGTCTCCTACTATTAATAAGTGTGGTTCAATGTGTGATTTAATAATGCTTAGTAATGTTTCTTTTACAAATGTGGGTGCACATGCATTTCGTGCATAAATGTTCAAAGATGCCACCTTGGTGTATTTTTCCTTTGATAAATATGAAGTATGCTTTCTTATCTCTTTTGATTAATTTTTGTGGGGAGTCTATTTTGTTAGATATTAGAATGGCTACACCAGCTTGCTTCTTAGGTCTTTTTGTTTGGAAAATCTTTTTCCAACCCTTTACTGTGAGGCCCATCTGTAATGCTGAACTATGTTTCTTATATGCAGCCAAAGGATGGATCCTGTTTTCACATTCATTCTGTTACCCTGTGTCTTTTTATTTACGAATTGATTTTTTGCTTGCTTGTTTGTTTTCATTATTTCATTTATTTTTATTTTTTTTATTTTTATTTTTTGATACAGGGTTTCTCTGTGTAGCCTTGGCTGTCTCACTTTATAGACCAGGCTGGCCTTGAACTCACAGAGATCCACCTGCCTCTGCCTCCCCAAGTGCTGGGATTACAGGAGCATGCACCACCATATGCTGCTTTTCATTTATTTATTAATTTAATTTCTTTATGACCAATGATTATTAATTCATGTTCTTTTGTTGTTGGTGGTAGTGATAGTGGTCTGTGTGTGTGTGTGTGTGTGTGTGTGTGTGTGTGTGTGTGTGTGTGTACGATAGCTCAGCTCTGGTGGTGCCATATTGCTTCATTTAGTGTTCTTAAAAACCTAAATATTTATTGTCTTACCAGTTGTCAGACATTTGGTATAAATCACATTGGTGGTCCCAACTTACATCAAAATCCAAAGAATGATATTTCTTTATTAACATCCAAACAGCTGAATAGAAAATGGTACCAATAAAAGCCAGCTTTATTTGTGTTATTCACTTAACATTAAGTTATACTTAAAGATCAAAGAGTTGGATCATTAGCCAAAGTTCAAGAAACTAACTCAAGAACTGACATTACAAGTGCTGTGACACAATGTGAATTCTCTCCTGATGCTGCAAAACACCAGCTTCTAAGCAGATGTTCACAACATGCCAATAAGTAGGTGGTATAGTTAATTTTGTAGATCACAGTTTTATTGTTGAATATATATATATATGTATGTATATATACACATATATAATAAAAATTTATGTTATGTAAATTAATAGAATAAAAATGGTTATTACAACTAAAAAAAAAAAAAGAAAGAAAGTAGACATTTTCTACACAGATATTGTTAAAGCGTTTACTCTTCAAGTGAGCTAAAGACCTGCCTTGGCTTTCCCTGTACTGTGCTCATGTCCACACCACTTCCTGTTCTGTTGCCCGGTCAGCTGACTGACTCAGAAAGTAAGGTGGTTGCTCTTCAGCACTTCTAAAGCTTGTGTGCATGTGGATTCTAACTGTTCTGCCCTCAGTGGGTTCAGTATTCTGTACGGTGTGATTCCACACTGAATTCCATGTCATCTTGCTTCTGGTTTTGTTTATTGCTGCCGTTAATAATTGTGTAATATGTATTTCTTTTTATAATTTTTTTAGTTTTTCAATTTCATAGTGGCCTTTTCATACAAATTTGGTTTTGATTGACCCTTTCCTTTGCTTCCCACATCTCCTCCTGTCTTTGCTCAGACACAGTTCCAGTTCCTCCTTTCACTTTCACATCATATGTGTACTGTCCGTTATACCAAAAGCTCAATGCATGTTTTTCTTGACCATTCTTTAATACTTTTGACTTGGGTCTTTTGACTATTGCTCATATTATAGCTACTGTATATTAATATAAAGTATTGTCTGGCTAGCTAATATAATGTGTGTTTTTCTTTGACAACCACCATAGATAATTTCAAGTGATAAGTAGGTCTCACAGGCTACTGTCTTCATAGGCAGCTAGAAAAGAGTTTGCTCGTAATGATAGTAATGTGAGCTGCTGACGGGAGTGTGAGATTGACCTGAAGCACTCAATTCCCCAGGCGATGGAGTCCTGGGGTACAGCACAGCCTGGCCGTGGCTCAGCCCAGGTTTTTTTCAGCTTATTAAAGTGCCAGGGCAGTACTGTGTTGCTTTGCTCTGGCTGCATTGTTCTAATTTTAAATGCCATTGCGCAAATCTCAGCTGTGCGCAGGCAGCAGCCACTCTGTGACAGAGACCTCCTACAGAGATGCCACCAGCAGCAGCAGCAGCAGCAGCAGCAGCACAGCCCCGGTGAGCTGCACATGCTCAGGATGCCCAGGACCTGCATGCTGGAGAGCCAGCAGCCTGGTCTTTATTTGGTCAGCTAGTGATTGTGATGCACACTGGCATTTGAGGGCCAGTAACTAGAGGCAGTTGGACTAAACTCTGAAGTCCTCTACCAATATTTGTTATATATGTTGGGTTTTCGAGACAGCGTTTCTCTGTGTAGCCTTGGCTGTCCTGGACTCACTTTTTAGACCAGGCCGGCCTCTGCCTCCCTAGTGCTGGGATTAAAGGCGTGCACCCCCACACCCTGCTCTGTTACAGAGTGTTTTGAATGAAGTGCTGGCATGCAGTGTGAGCAGCTGTAGAACTGAGACCTGGCTCAGGAGAATTTACTTGTCAGCAGGATAACAGGGGCTTTGTGTAGTGTTCTTTTCCACTAAATTTTGTTCACCGTTACTAATTCTGAGTGATGGCTTTAAACAACCAACTTCAGAATGTCATCAGTAATAACATGGTGAATGTATTTAGCGTTCAATTAAAGCAGCACAAAGTAAGCTCTTTGCAAAGTAAGTGGAGCCATGTTTCCCCTTCCACGTGCCAAAACTTTTTCTTCTCCGTATTGGAATACTTCGCTTTAACCTTATTGTTATCTTGCACTGTTAAAACATCTAAAATAGAACTGGCAGACACTGGTGTGATGGCTTCCTGTGCTGAAAGAGAAGGTCAGACAAGTAGTTCTGTTGAGGAAGCCTTAACCTAGAGAAGAGAGCAGCTTTGACAGGGGGCGGGGTGGCCTGGGGACCTTGCTGCTACAGCTGAGTCATGTCAGCACGTTGTTTTGAGTACATACTACATAACAGTTACTACTCCAGGTCTTAGATATACAATACAAACAAGTTGGATAAAACTCCCACTTTCCAGAGCGTATTTAACAGAGCTGGTCAGTAATAAATGACATCATATGTCAGATAACTGCTAAGAAGTAAAACGGAGAGAATGTGATGGGGCGGAGCGCTGGGGACAGGGAAATAAAGGGAGTTATATTTGGCAATATAAGGAGCAAATACAGTAAAGACATGAGGGCTGGAGAGGTGGCTGAGCAGCGGAGAGCATGGGCTGCTCTTCCAGAGGACCCAGGTTCCAGTCCCAGCACCCACATGGTGGCTCACAGCCGATTGTTAAGTCCAGCTCCAGGGGATTCAGTGCCCTCTTCTGGGCACCAGGCACACTAGTGTGCATAAAATAATAAAATGATTCTTTTGTGTGTGTGTGTTGGGGGGTAGGGGGGACCAAAGGAGACTATATCAGACCAGTAAATGGAAAGAGCATTCTCACAGAGGAACAGGACTGAAGGCCGTGTGGTGCACCTGGCAGAGCATTATAACTGGAGCAAAGTGTAGAGGTAGTGTGGGAAAGGAGATCAGAGTGATGCAGAAACCAGACGATAGAGAACGTTGTTAACTCTTTTCGGGGTGTAGAGTCACTAAGAGCTTTTAATTTTTCATTTTAAAATAACTGTAGACTCACAGAAAAGCTGCAGACGTGTTGCCCTTGTCCTGTACACTGTGCATGCTCGCGCTGTGACTGAGAAGCTATAAAGTTACACTAGGATAATTCTACTAACTAAATATAAACCATTTCAGTTTTACTAACCTTTTGTCTAGTGATGATGTATTTCTCCATTAACCTTACCAGTCAGGGATTCAGACCTGAGGTGCTCCCTTCCTCTCATGCACCTCCTCCCGTGGATTATACCAATGTCTGTTAACCCATAAACACACCCCAAATCAGTTCCTACCTGCCAAATTTCATCTCCATCACTTCTCACCTGGGACTTTCTGAGTCTCCCGTTCCACATTTACTTCCTACGCCACCCCACCCCATCCCATCCCCAAGATGAGTTTCTCAGACACTTTGTAGACCAGGCTAGCCTCTAACTCACAGTGATCCGCCTGCCTATGCCTTTGCCTCCCTGAGTGCTGAGATTAAATCGGTGTGTTCCACTGTGCCTGGCTATATTGGGTACCTCTTTCCTCACCACTTTCCTGCCCATCACCCATCATATTACCATTTCAGGAACATCTCTAAAACAGACATTTCATACCATTTTCCTGCTACAATGTCTGACTTAACACACAGTGTACACATACACACACACACACACACACACACACACACACACACACACACACACACACGTGCGCACCTTTTAAATAACAAACAACCCAGTTAGTGCTGCCCATATACAGATGGGTGTGGGTCCATCCAGTGGAGCATGATCAGCCTCCCAGAGACCACACCCCTAGAGAAAACTGACTTTCCCTCCTAGCAGCCATAAAAGGTGACTAGCTCCTCAGAGAAGGATGTGATCTCATGTCCCCTCTGCCATCCCAGCTAGACCCTTGGCTAGTTAGAACTTTGAAGGTGGCTTTCAGGTGCTTTAACAAACTGTGCTTATGATTCGATTCCTCTATGTTGTGTGTAATGATAGATTTTTTTTGTGTGTGTTTCTTTTTGTAAATGAGGAATATTGCATTGTATAGATGTACACTTTACATATTCATTGCTTAAAGGAGATTCTTTTCCATCTTTGGATATGTGAGATTCGCAGTTTTCAAGCCAACACTTTGCCCCTTTGCTAAAGATACACTGAAGCACTGGTGTGTGATGGCTGTCCTTGCAGGACAGAAGCGCAGAAACAAGCTGGAGAGGTCGCTTGCCCAGCGTACAGTCAGGTTGTGGAGTTAGACTCAGAACTCAGGCAGTTTAACCATGGAGCCCATGTTCTTAGTCAGTAGGACTTCCGTCCCCTGCACAGGAATGAGATGACTCACCGTCAGCCAGCACTGGTGGGTAATGTGAGTGCAGGCTGGAAGCTGGGCTTTGAAATACTGCCATCATTGGGGACCCTTCAAGAACCATTTCAATGGAATAGCAGAAATGAAAGCCTGATTCAAGAGAGAGTGGCTTAAAGGGAAGTGGAGAATTAAAGACTAGGTGTGTGATCGAGAAGAAAAATTGTGACAGTTGGCTGGCTTGGTGTGTCCTTTTTAAGCAGTAGTAGAGAGTTATGTACTATACCAAGCACCTAGGGCGGAGCATGAGACACTTGTGTGGTGAAAGGTGAAGGCTGATGAACAGGTGATGACCACAGGTCAGAGTCCCTTGTGAATTAAATTGAAGAGACATAGGGCGTAAGTCAGATACTGTAGCGGGAAAATGGTATCAAATGTCTGTTTTAGAGATGTTCCTGAAACGGTCATGTGATGGGCGATGGGCAGGAAGGTGGTGAGGAAAGAGGTACCAAATGTGGAAAGATGGGGAGACTCAGAGCATTCCAGGTGAGACACGACAGAGATGAAGTCTTCGCAGGTGGAAATTGATGTGGCGTGTGTTTAGAAATTGAATATAATCCCCTGGAGAAGGAGCGTAATAATGAAGGAAGTACCTGAGGTCTGAATCCTTGAGACATGAGAGGAGTGAATCATGGGTTCCTTTTCATAGACACTGCGTTTTAGTGCGGGGGTTTTGAAATATGGGAAATCATGGAAGTTATCATACATCCAAATAAAGATACTCTCTTGATAGCCTGAAGTTTAGAGAGTACATAATTAGAAATGCCATTATTCCCAGGAATTTGAAACTATAATTTCCTTTAAGGATTAGTCTTATAAACCACACTTGGTATTAAATTCAGGAAGAAAACCCTTGATCAAAATAGTGCAAAATAAGCTCTATTGCTTTTGTCCATTTTTAGAAGGCACATCTTGCTTCTATTTATATAAAACAAAAGTCTGTAAGAAGCATTTTTTATGTATATATAACCAAGAGCACAGATCAAGGTAAACTAAACACATCAGGGGCTGGAGAGATGACTCCATGTTAAGAGCACCTGTTGCTCTTTCACAGGCCTGGGGTTTGATGCCTGGGATTTGATGCCTAGCAGTAGCATAGCAGCTCACAATCATATGTAACCCAGCTAGCCTGATATCCTCTTCCAGCCTCTGGGCACCAGCAAACATGTAGTCCACATACATAGAGCCAAAACACTCATATACGTAAAGTAATGTAATAATAAAAAGAAACAACAATTCACATGGGCACGCACGCACGCACACGCACACACGTACACACACACACACACACAGACACACCTTAAAGTAATTTAGAGAAAAATTTTTAATTCATTATGATAGTATAATTCAACTTACATATAAAAACCATATGAATGCCCTTACAATAAAAAAAAGTAAAATAAAGTAACTCCAATTTTTTGTCTCAATTATCCAGACTAACGTGACTACCATCAGGTTCTAGATGATCAACAATTAATACATACTAAATATAAATTAATTTATAGGATAGAGCTTATTACTTTCCTCAAAAAAAGCCTTAGATACAATTATACATTGTGAAACTATTAACCTTTTTTCTCTATAAAGTATTGCTTTCAAATTGTAAACATGTTTGTTGCTTTTACTTATTTAACTTGTTTAAGGGAGAACTAAATCCTGCATAATTACTTAAAGAGTTCTACCAATGCTAAGCAAGTTGGAAACACCTTGATGGTAAAATTATGTTTAAAGTGTAACAACAACAAATCAAAATCTTAGTAGACCGTTTGGCCCACAGATCCATCTTTGAGAAACACAGAAGCAGGTGTCTTGGACACCACTAATAATTGGGTTGGTTATTCCTCCATCTTGTATAATTTACAAAATTGAAAACAAAAACATCAAAATGAACATCTTTTATTTAAAGCATCTTTGATTGCTGAGAATCTAATTATGAAGAATATTTTCTAAGTTAATTATCTTATAAGATTCAGAGTCACTCACTGTCTCACTTATTTTTGCTTAAGGTTCTGGAGGCCCTGGAGACTGGCTCTTATCACAGCTTGGCCTTTAACATGCTAGTCAAGGTTCACAGGCTGCTGAAAGAAATGTGTTTACCAATTACCATATACAACATAGCCTTAAAAAGAAAGTTGTTCTTAACATGCACTCTAGGACCTGTGAAGACATTATAACCAAAACATTTATAGGCCAGTAGCTTCTTAAATGCCTTATTTCTAAGGAAATACCAACCAAGTTCTAATTCAGTTTTTCAGAAATATTTTATACTCCTGAATTAGTAATGTGAACACAAGCATACTTTCTATTTTATATTCTTAAAGCAACTTTTTAGTGTGATGGAAAAACACCAGCTTAATCCTGCAAAGCATTATAAACTTGTCTAAATACCCTTTTCAAAGCTCTGACGTGGAACTTGGATCCTGTTAGGCAGGCTTTTGTGTGGGCGTACTCACATTCCACTGTCAGTGTACCTGAAGGAACAGACACTTAGCCACACCCTCAGCTCTGTCCTGTTCCTCAGGGGAAGCTGACTGAGACTTTGACTCAGCCTGGAGGTTATTTGAATAGCTCAGTTCAGAGCTTTTCCTTTTGAACAGCGAGGAGAGTTCAGCTGCATTTCTCAAGAGTGCTGCCATGGAGATGTACACGCTGACCTTGCCTGCCAAGATCTGCTAGGAAGGCTTGCCTATTACCACCGGCACATTAGATACCAAGAGCAGCTCTAGTGCTCGGCTAATTGGGTTTTTATAGTTTTATTCTTTTCATTTGTCAAGGGTTCACTTGTTCGAACCGGGACTGTGTTTTGTTTGTTGCGTTATAACTTTTTGCTTTTATTTGGTTTTGACTTGATGGACTTGTTTGAATTTTGAGTTGTTTTTTTGTTTTTTAAGCTGAACTTTTTTATCTTTTTATTCAGTTTATATGAGTTAGTTTTACTTGTGAATACTAGAAAGAAAACTTGTGCTAGAATAGGATGTCTTAATAAAAGAAACCTTGTAATTAGTTTTTTTTTAAAGCTGAGGGAACAGACAAAGAAGCTTGGCAGCTTTACCTAGAATGGATTCTTTCAGGACCTATTTGGCCGCTGTCCAGCACAGTGGCTCTTGCTTGGAAGAACAGGAGGAAGACATTTATGAAGTTGAATCTCGAGTGCCTTTGCCATATCCTTATTCTCTGTCTGAACATTTGGATGAAAATAACTCAGTAATTATCAACACTTCTATTTCTCATTTTAATCACAAAAGAAATGGACACATATTAAAACTTATTTCTAAAATTTCACTGCCTACCCCTCCTTACTCAGTAAGTATGCAATAGTACTTTAGAAATGTAGTAAACCGTAATGAGGTGAAAACATGATTGTCTTTATAGAGCTTGAATGGACCCGTCCCTTTGCTGTTGTTACAGTGTTAGTTGCTCATACACCTGAGGTGCGTGGAAGGGCTGAATTTTCTCCTAAAATTTCAACTTAGCTGCTTTTGACTTCAAATAGCAGAATGAGATAAATAGTACATATCTCCGGTGCCAGTCAAGCTAGTCCTTCCTGTTCGTAAGATTCTGTGTCTATGTGTAATACTGATCCAAAATTAAAAATAGAATGACTGTGTTTGAGAGAAAGGGTAGTGTGCTGTCGCGAGCTGCCTAGTGGGTTGCTAAGCCAGTTAAACATACTTGTAATCAATTGCCCTATTGGCTGTAGCTCTAGACAAGGGAAAAGGAGCTTGTGTTCTGTATTTTTTTCACTGCCCTGGGGACTTACTTTCTGTTTTAATAAGTCTATAAATTCTATAGAGAAATGACCTTTTAAGCTTTTAAAAGGAAAAGTAATTTGTAAACACTGCTAAGTCCAAATGTTTAGTGTAAAAATGCCTGCGTGTTCACCATTTCCAGTTGGTAGGCTCTTTTAATGTATTCTGAACATTCTCTATAGGCTGTTCAGCATTTTTATAAGTTTTATGGCTTTAACTATAAATCCTAGCTAATATTTAACATGCCAGATCATTTTCAGAAGTTTTGCTACCTCACCAACAATTTTTAAAGTGACTAATGTTTTACCCACATTTCATGCTGTTTGTTAAATGTAAAAGCTCTGGATTTGATTTTATATAGATGTAGGTATTTATTTTGCACATAGTAGGAGTCAATCATACCCACCTGGGAGGTAGAAACTTAAGTATAAATTATTTAGGTAAAAACTAGAGGAGGATCTTTTATCCCAGTGAGGTTTGGATCCTAGTGTGCTATCGTAAGTCTAATTTGTTTGATAGCTTTATTCTGGTTGATTGGTTCTACTTTTTGCTTTCTTTTTCTTGTGTTCATTGTAAATCTTTAAATGCACTGTCACACTAGCTAGCTATCTTAGCTTAGATCTTGTGAAATGAGATATAAAAGCAAAGACTTGGCAGTTTACTCATTGAAAGCAGGATTGTATGTTGTTTGTTGAATTTCTATAATAAACTTGAAATATGGAAAGAAATGCACCTATTTTGGTTATGGCTTGAACTCAGAGAGTTCACGCTTTTATTAGGTAACAATTAGATCATTTACTGGGGGGAGGGGTACATGTGCATATGCAGATGGGATGGATACTTTTGGAAATACGAGTTCAGGTTAACTCAAAGGGTACTTGTATAATGGTGAGCTCATACCTTATGGTCATGTGTCTTTACAATCTAAATGAATGTGTTCCGTATTTTTTGGAGTTAAAGACCATAAGACACACCCAGTTTTTAGAGCAGTAAAACAAACAAACAGCAAAAAAAAAAAGCAGTAAAAACAGCAGTCGGACCATAAGGTACACCCTAATTTCCCTCCCACTTTTGGTGAGGAGAAAATGCATCTAATGGTCCAAAAAAATACAGTATTTTATATTTAAAAAGAATAAATTCTTTCCCAGTTAAAAGTAAAAGTGTTTGGCCAGGCATGATGATGCCTTTAATCCCAGCACTCTGGAAGGCAGAGGCAGGTAGATCTCTGTGAGTTCAAGGCCAGCCTGGTCTACAAAGCGAGTCCAGGACAGCGAAGGCTACAACAGAGAGACACTGTCTTGAAAAAACTGATGATGATGATGATAATAATAATAATAATAAAAGTAAAAGTATTTATATAAAATTGTATCCTTTTTTGGTGATAATGGTTTCCATTTCATATGAATTTTTATTGAAATAATATTTTCAGTGATTTTTAAACATCCTATTAAAAAAGAATAATACATTTCAGTATTTTGGACATTTACTTAAAGCAGCAGTGCACAACCTATGGGTTGCAGACTCTTTGGGAGTAGAACAGCCCTGTCACAGGGGTTGCCTGAGACCATCGGAAAACACATATTTTTATTACAATTCATAACAGCAAAATATAGTCATGAGGTAGCAACAAAAACTAGTTTTATGGTTGGGCTCACCACAAATCTGAGGGTCACAGCAATAGGAAGGTTAAGAATCACTGATTTTGCATGACTTTAAGCCTTAGTGACAGTTCATTCTATATTTTATGGTAAAATACTCAAGTGAAACACAGAAGTAATATTGAGTATCATATTTTAATTATATTATATCAACATATTAATTATATATGTATAATTATATATATGATAATGCATTTAGAATTATATATAAGTATCAAGGTAGTTTTGATACATTACTGGTGTCTAAGCTAGAAACCACTATGTTTGCTTATATTTTACACTTAAAGCCTGGTAGTTATAATTTTGAGATGCACAGAGTCCATATAAACCTAACAGATACCCAAGGCTTGCTGGAATCCTATTGCTGATGCATACAGCCACTTGTTTCCTGAAGACTTCAGACTCATGCTAGGACAAACAAGGAGGAGCTGACAAAAGCAGGGACAGTGCCTTTCTCTGGTTTCCCACAGCTGACTCAGTAGCACTGACCTGTTTTCATCCTGCTTGAGAGCTGTGGCTCAGGTCTGCACTGCTGTCTTTACAAAGTGTCCAGGAATGCATATGCTCATAGCATTCGAAGGGCACTCGGTTTTTAGTGTTTCTGCCATCCAAGGGTTTTTAATAAGTGGAATATCTTCAGAAGCTTTAGAGTTTTTACAAATTCTTCAGAAGTACAAATCTTTTAGTTTAGTAAGCAGATGTTATAATTTCATTTATTGCATCTCTGATTTTTGCTTTTGATGCTGTATATTAGTCTACCAAATTGTACAGTCAGTACTGAAGAAATTAACAGTTTAATGTTGAATATTTGTCCTAGACCACATAGTTACCTGCAGGTCTGTAGCAAATACAGTGAGAGCTTTGCTTCACTAGCCCTAACCCCCACTTTGTATGATTGAATGTCTGTCCACTGATTTAAAGTAAGAAGCCAATGTGTCTGCTGTGACTTACCCAATGTACGGCTAACACGCTGCAAGAATTTGCCTGTAATTTAATAAGATGTCTCTATTGAGATCCTTTCTTAGTTTTTTGTTTTTTTATGAGAAACGATGCTAAATTTCCAAACTTCTCTTCCTTTGTGTCTTCTTGCCCTCCTGGTTTAGCTTGAACATGCGAAGGTTACACAGACGGAGTTGATGCGTGAGTCATTTAGACAAAAACAAGAGGCAACAGAATCACTTCGGTGCCAAGAAGAACTGCAAGAGCGCCTTCATGAGGAGTCCAGGGCCCGAGAGCAGCTGGCTGTGGAGCTCAGTAAAGCTGAGAGTAAGCCCCTGCCTGTGGCCACGGACACAGGGCATCCGTGCACAGCCAGTTTGTAAACACAGTCCAATTTAAAGTGGCCATTGAAAGACAGTTGTAGTTTGTCCTCAGAGTTTCCCTAGGCAATTACAATTTTAAGAATGTACACACACACACACACACACACACACACACACACACACTCTAAAAAGAATATGTAGAATTAGAGATAACATTAAAAATTAGAGATTCACACCTAAAAGAGAGTGATTGTCAGGTACTAATGTGAAAGCTGATGATAAAGCTGTCCTCTGAATGGTACAGGGTAATAACTAAATGTTTCTCGCAGGCTGTAAGCCTCTACAGCCCTCCTCTGCTCCCCTGGGCTGTGGATGGGGCTGGCCTTCTAGAACTGCTTAAAATATCAGCCTCCTCTGCTATATTTAAAATGTAATTCAATTCACAAGCATCTGATGTAGTTAAGCTCCCAGGAGCCTGTTTATTTCTGTCTGTTAGATTGATAACTGAGGTACATGTGTGTTGTGGTACTTTAGGATAGCAAAGTGCTAGACATTTTAGGGAAATCTCATGTTTACACACAGTGTAAACAAGAAAAAGACTCCATTGTATCTGTGACAGTAAAGTTCAGTATAAGGCTTTTAATAGGATGAAATGACTTAAAAATTTTACTAACAGCATGTTTTCTATTGTTAGAATCAAAATATAATGATAAGCTTGGCCTAGATCCACATATCTGCTGTCTCAATACTCAGAAGCCTGAGGCAGGGGGATGACAATGTTCAAGGCTAGCTTAGAGTATGATATTAAGACTCTGTCTCAAAAAAAAAAAAAAAAAACAAAGCCTGATGATGGTGAATTTAAATTAGAAGTAATCCCATTTCCTTACATTGTGTCTTATAGGTGTCATTGATGGTTACTCAGATGAAAAAACTCTTTTTGAAAGGCAAATTCAGGAAAAAACTGATATAATAGATCGTCTTGAGCAAGAGCTGTTATGTCTGAGCAGCAGGCTGCATGAACTAGAGTCAGAGCAACAGCAGATGCATGAGGAGCGAGAGCTGCTGTCCAGGCAGAGGGAGGCCATGAGAGCAGAGGCCGGCCCAGCAGAACAGCGTATGTACCGAGACTTCCTGTAGCTCCTCCTCTGTTTTTATTCTTCAGATGCTCATATGACTGATCATCCTCTTCAGAGCCACAATCCATTTATTTTATAAACCAACTTGAAAAATCCTAAGAAAATATACTTTAAGGCAATTGTGTTATTAGCCATTTCTATAGTATATATTTTGTATTTTGCCTTTTAAGGCTATTAACTGTTAATAAGGAAACAAAGATTATTTATTCATGCTCAAACATATGTATCAAAAGTAAACACAGCAAGTAATAAGGCTGTGTGTCTTTGACATGGGTAGAGCAGAGTTCTTTTAGTGGGAGAGAGGCCGTGAGCACTGGTCTGCTGCTGGCCGCGAGCAGGTGTAGGCAGTGTGGCTTGCAGCCCAGGGAGACCCAGAAGATACAGCTTCATACTGACTAATGCTTATGTCTTGAAGTAGAAGCTTGTTGAGTGGGAAATACATTTCACATTAGTACCTGAGCATGGACTTTGAATCCTGTTTACCACACCCTCTTTAATTTTAAATGCACAGCTGGGCTCTATAAGTTTGGAGTTTCTCTAGCTTTACCAACTTACAAATGCAACATTTTTTCCGCTGAGGGAGTACTCAGATTAGTTTGGCACAGGGTTAGGGCTAGAATTTTTAAGATTAAAAGATCTCATGTCATACATACAGAATACGCAAGAGGCATAGAACTGTGGGCATTGGTGGTAACCAGTGACATAAGCTTTTCATGTGCAGATATGTGTTATCCCATTTGAGGAAGTAGAAGGCATAACTGTTTTTGTTTTCTGTTTTGTTTTCACTCTCGTAGGGCCAATAGCTGCTGCAGTCGATGCAGCACCTGGAGCAGGTGTGTGCAGAATCGCATGCACTGTTGCTGAGTAGTAGACTCACAACTAAAAATTTGGGTGACCCTTGATTTTCAACTAACTAACATTTCTAATTTTACATTTTCTCTTGTGTTTCTTTCATACTTAACAATTTTTCTTTTCAACAGTAACACAGCTTAATTTATAATTAAAACATGTTTTGATTGGCTATTAACAACTGAGGTTCGTGTCACCATCATCTTATTTCATCTGTTTTTGTACAAAGCCCAAAACCATCTTGGTTTTTTTTTTTTCAAAGAAAATTATTGATTAATTTTAAGAAACAAAGTATTTTGTTTTATGAGTACATTAAATTCTTTGGACTCTTGAGTTTTTCAGAGTGTTCCTTGCAGAACAAAAAAGTTCATGAGATGATGGTAGCAAATCAGTGAGTTTACTAAGGAACTTTGTGGCTGACTTATTTTGATATTAACATCTAATAATTCTAATAATGGTATTATTTTAGAAGAAAGATGATTTCTATAGGTCCCAGATCCGATTACATGTTGGCACATCAGTTACTATAAAAATTCTGGAAGGTCCTTCCTCTTTGTTTTGTCTTTTCTGTCTGTACTTCTTCGCTGCATTAACAACAGCTAATCGTCACAGTCCCTTCTGGACTCCAGACGCTATTCTTTACATGTCTTCATCTCATCTCCAGTTGCTCACAGAACAAAACTGAAGACCATCTTGTCAGATGTCAGGGGTCTGCTCTTGGTACACTAACCACCCCATCTCCATACACGCTGTGTTCCCTTGGTGCACAATCATGCAAACATGGAAAGCTAATTCATGAGTGTGGATCTAACGCAACAAAGCCTCAGAGTGACCAGAAATTCTGTTTGTAGCCGCCGTCCTCTTTCCTCTTCCCCTTTTCTTGGTTAAAGATTTACAGCATTTGCCTGCTATGCTCATTGTGATTGCACATAAAGGTAGCTTTATGGTTTAGGAATAGACTCGTGGTCAGCATTGTCTGTTTTAATTCAGTTGAACTTTGTTCTTTTTTTAATCATGAAAATGTATTTTGTTACTATGTTGTTTTCACAAAAACATCTTTTTGTAATAGGAATTCTCATTTTTGTTCATTCTTTCTAATTTTATTACTAGTAGTTTGCTTTCTTGTATAGGAGTAAAATACTTCGACATTTCCAGAAGAGAGCATTTACTTTTCCCCCAAGCATTATTTAATTTTTGTTTTAAAGTATTAACAAGCCATAAATTATTTTAATAATAACTATTAGGAGCTTGTAGATTTCATAATTCACTGAAGTCAGTCTCCGTTCTTTCCTAAGAGATTCAGGCAAATCCCAGCACTCTGGTGGCACAGGCAAGCGGATCTCTGTGAGTTCGAGGCCAGCCTGGTCTACAGAATATTTACTTTTAAATGTATTTAAAGTAATTCTCAGCCTTTATTTCATAAATATAAAGTTTAAAAATAGTAGTCAGTGACTTCATTATCATAACAACATGAATCACAATGTAACCAAATGTACTGTCACATTTGTAAACAGAATTTCTACAGGAGACAGAAAAACTAATGAAGGAAAAGCTGGAAGTACAGTGTCAAGCTGAAAAAGTACGTGGCGACCTGCAAAAGCAAGTGAAAGCTCTAGAGATAGATGTTGAAGAACAAGTTACTAGGTTCATAGAGCTGGAGCAAGAGAAAAATGCGGAACTCATAGATCTAAGGCAGCAAAGCCAAGCACTGGAAAAACAGCTAGAAAAAATGAGAAAATTTTTAGATGTAAGTGTCTTCATCTTGCTACATTTTAAACCCATCTCTTGGTTGGTTGGATGGACAGATATGAATGGGAGGCTGGGTGGGTGGATGTATGGTTAGGTGGATGGGTGGGTGGATGAATGTGTGGTTGGTGGGTTGGTGGGTGGATGAATGTGTGGTTAGGTGGATGGTTGGGTGGATGGATGAGTGTGTGGTTGGTGGGTTGGTGGGTGGATGAATGTGTGGTTAGGTGGATGGTTGGGTGGATGGATGAGTGTGTGGTTGGTGGGTTGGTGGGTGGATGAATGTGTGGTTAGGTGGATGGTTGGGTGGATGGATGAGTGTGTGGTTGGTGGGTTGGTGGGTGGATGAATGTGTAGTTAGGTGGATGGATGGCATCCAAGCTTGCTTCGTATTTGGAGTCTCTAAGTTGAATTTGTTGCAACAGCAGCAGAAGAAAAAAATAAGTAGTGTATGAATTTTTTTTAAGACAAATTAAAAGAACATCAGTTTGTGAGCAGTGAGGGTTTCCAAATTCAAAGTTAAGCTTTTTCTAGTTTTTCCTTTAGCTAATAGCCAAAACAGATGAGAATTCCAAGAGCTGCAACTGCTCCCTGCACAGAAGATAGGACAGCCAGCTCCCAGTGTGGCACTTGGCACTGGGACTGGCACAGCTGTCATGCTGGCCATGCTCTGCTCTCGCCCAGAATGTCACTGGTTCTTTCTTTTCTCACAGCACCTCATCTTTAGGGTTTCATAAGCTTGCCCAAGAATCAGTTGCTTACATTTTATATTTTCAGAGTTAAGTCATCTGTTCTAAGTGTTGTCTTTTTAAGCCTCTGTGGTTTGGAGTGCCTCTATATCTGCCCATTATCTTTACACCTCTAGTTAAGGGGATATGGGAAATAATAGGGACAATAAGTGTTAAATAAATAATCAATTTGGTTTCATAAGCCTTAGTTTTTTTATTGTTGTTTTTAGACAAGAGTCTCACTATGAGGTTCTGGTTGGTGTAGATCCTGCTAGGTAGACCAGACTCAAAAACTCCACCCACCTTTGGTTCTCAAGTACTAAAGATATGTGCCGCCATGCCCAACCTATTATTAGCCTTATTGTTTTCATTGTAATCACTATTACCATTATCATTAAATTTCAGGAACAAGCAATAGATAGAGAACATGAGAGAGATGTATTCCAACAGGAAATACAGAAGCTGGAGGAGCAACTTAAGGTTGTGCCCCGATTTCAGCCTGTGAGTGAGCACCAAACCAGAGAGGTAAGGACCCCTGATGTTATAGCCACCCTTGGATTAATTTGTATCTTGAGTATAAAATAAGACATCCTCAAAAACTCGAGTGGATTCTTTATGTAGCATGTAAAGCTTAAAAATCAAAAAACATATATATATATATATCCTGTTAACTATGAAAATATATTGTATTGGACTGAGAATGTATCATAGTTAGAGTGCTTACCTAGCATTTTTGAAACCCTGTGTTTGATTCCCACTACTGGGTGTGGGGGCAGTTTGAAATTAGAATAACTCCCCTTTCTGTACACAGCACACAACTAAATAAACATCCTTGTTCATTTCTCTATTCTCACTCCTGATAAAAATGATTCGTGGTTATTTGCAGACTGGCAAGATGACTGAGTGCCGTATGCTGGCTAATTTTTTGTTTGTTTTTTTTTTCAAGACAGGGTTTCTCTGTGTAGCCTTGGTTGTTCTAGATTTGCTTTGTAGACAAGGCTGGCCTCGAACTCACAAAGATCTACCTGTCTCTGCCTCTTCAAGTGCTGGGATTACAGCCCAGTTTGTGTCGGCTAATTTTATGTTAGCTTGACACAGGCTAGAGTTACCTGAAAAGAGGGAACTTCAATTGAGAAAATGCCTGCATAATCTGGCCATAAAACATTTTCTTAATTAGTGATTGATGTGGGAAGGCCCAGCCCATTGGCCCATTGTGGGTGGTGCCAGCCGTGGGCTTGTGGCCTTGGGTTCTATAAGAAAGCCAGCTGAGCAAGCCATGAGGAGCAAGCCAGTAAAAAGAGCTCTCAGCCCTCCACGGCCTCTTCATCAGCTCCTGCAGGCAGGCCTGTTTGAGTTTTTGTTCTGACTTCCTTCAGTGACAGATTACGATATGGAAGTGTAATGCAAATCAACTCTGTCCTCCTGAACTTGCTTCTGGCCATGGTCTTTCATCACAGCAGTGGCAGCCCTAAGACAGTGCATAAAAGCACTTGCTGCCAGGGCAAACAACCTGTTCCTGGAAAGCGGAAGTAGGGAACCAACTCCTCCCACTAGTTCTCTGACTTCCATATGTGCACACACGCACACACACATACACACACACACACACACACACACACACACACACACACACACACACACACATACACATAAATGAATACAATAAGTCATTCCATTCTCTTCTGAGTATGTTCCAGGGAGGTGTCCATCTCCTCTGTCTGTTGGAGAAGAGAATATTAGGCTCTAGAGGGCTTCTCTGCACTAGTTAGTTCCCAGATAATCGAGAGAGAGACCTTTTAGATTGAAATAAGCTTTAAAGCACCATAACTGGGCAGATATCAACCCACTAAGCTATTTTGCTATTTTCCAGGTACACACCCCATGTTACTTGCCATAATCATTCCTGTCTGGGCTGCTTCCTCCTTCTCCTCCTGCTGCTACATCTTCTGGTCCCTCTCTCTCCTCCTCCCAACCTCCTGGTCCCTCTCTGTCTTCCTCCCAGCCTCCTGGTCCCTCTCTGTCTTCCTCCCAGCCTCCTGGTCCCTCTCTCTCTTCCTCCCAGCCTCCTGGTCCCTCTCCCTCCTCCTCCCAGCCTCCTGGTCCCTCTCCCTCCTCCTCCCAGCCTCCTGGTCCCTCTCCCTCCTCTTACCAGCCTCCTGGTCCCTCTCCCTCCTCCTCCTAGCTTCCTGGTCCCTCTCTCTCTTCCTCCCAGCCTCCTGGTCCCTCTCTCTCTTCCTCCCAGCCTCCTGGTCCCTCTCTCTCTTCCTCCCAGCCTCCTGGTCCCTCTCTCTCTTCCTCCCAGCCTCCTGGTCCCTCTCTCTCTTCCTCCCAGCCTCCTGGTCCCTCTCCCTCCTCCTCCCAGCCTCCTGGTCCCTCTCCCTCCTCCTCCCAGCCTCCTGGTCCCTCTCTCTCCTCCTCCCAGCCTCCTGGTCCCTCTTCCTCCTCCTCCCAGCCTCCTGGTCCCTCTCTCTCCTCCTCCCAGCCTCCTGGTCCCTCTCTCTCTTCCTCCCAGCCTCCTGGTCCCTCTCCCTCCTCTTACCAGCCTCCTGGTCCCTCTCCCTCCTCCTCCTAGCTTCCTGGTCCCTCTCTCTCTTCCTCCCAGCCTCCTGGTCCCTCTCTCTCTTCCTCCCAGCCTCCTGGTCCCTCTCTCTCTTCCTCCCAGCCTCCTGGTCCCTCTCTCTCTTCCTCTCAGCCTCCTGGTCCCTCTCTCTCTTCCTCCCAGCCTCCTGGTCCCTCTCCCTCCCCCTCCCAGCCTCCTGGTCCCTCTCCCTCCTCCTCCTAGCTTCCTGGTCGCTCTCCCTCCTCCTCCCAGCCTCCTGGTCCCTCTCCCTCCTCCTCCCAGCCTCCTGGTCCCTCTCCCTCCTCCTCCCAGCCTCCTGGTCCCTCTCCCTCCTCCTCCTAGCTTCCTGGTCGCTCTCCCTCCTCCTCCCAGCCTCCTGGTCCCTCTCCCTCCTCCTCCCAGCCTCCTGGTCCCTCTCCCTCCTCCTCCCAGCCTCCTGGTCCCTCTCCCTCCTCCTCCCAGCCTCCTGGTCCCTCTCCCTCCTCCTCCTAGCTTCCTGGTCGCTCTCCCTCCTCCTCCCAGCCTCCTGGTCCCTCTCCCTCCTCCTCCCAGCCTCCTGGTCCCTCTGAGACCCCAAGTCCCAGAACGTTAAACTAGGTAGAACAAGGTGCACACAACCAAGACCAGTGTACCTGAGGATGTATTCATCTGGGTGGCAACCACGTCTTGGGGGCCAGTAATTAGCATCAGAATACATAGCACCAGACCAACTCCCAACATCTGTCTCAGGGTTTTTACCCTCTGCGCCATTTAAGGTGTTGTTGTGAAGGCTCCCTGGCACCTCTTGGCTCTCTAGAAGTCACTCCTATCTGCACCTGCTCAAATACTCAGTGGCATTCCATTAAGTCTTTTGGGAGCTTTGTATTATCCTAGCATCCACTAGTCTTCTCCTTCCATTCTTTCTCCTCTACTTGCCAGAATTAAGGACGGAGTACCCCAAAACATAGATTAAGGCCCCTCTTTCTTCTGTGTGTTTGCTCTCATCCCAGTGCTCATCTGTCCGTGACCACATTTGTACCTTCATTTCCAACGTTTCTGTTGAGCTTCACAGTAAATATTCAACTGCCATCTCTTTCCATTTAACCTCAAGAGTGACAGAGCCAAAGAAGTCTCGCCTCTCCCAAAAGTATAAAATGCTTCATGTCCTTTATATGTTCTGAAAATATCTAAAATTCTTCCTCAGTCACTGTATAGATCCTAAAGTTGGCCTGTCTTGGAAATAGCAAGATTGTACTTTAGGTAAAGCAAACCCCATTTGGATTGTTGTTCACTGATTACTGGGTGTGTAACAGTGACCAAGTTGTTTAACTCTGGAAAAGCTTACACCTTTCAGGAGTATTGGTGTGGCCTTATTAGAGACTTAGATTTAACTATGATAGTAGTATTTCTGAAAATAATTTTAATTCTAAAAGTTAAATTTTTCATGCAGTTTATTGGATTTCATTTATCTTAAAAGAATCTAAATACATACAGAACATAAAATGTTATGTCTTCTAGAGCATTGGGAAAGGCGTTCATACACACTGTTTTGTAGTCATTGCCCCTTATGCCTCTAAATGTATTTTTAGCTTTTGAAAAAGTCAAAACTCAAAAGAGGTTTTTAGCTCTAGAATCTATATCAACTTTCCTAATGCTGCGACCCTTTAATGCAGTTCCCCATGTTGTGGTGACCCCAACCATAAAATTATTTTCATTGCTATTTCATAACTGTGTAATTTTGATACTTTATGAACTGTAATGTAACTATCTGATATGCAAGAAATCTGATTAAATATGTGACCCCTGTGAAAAGGTCATTCGATCCCCAAAGGGGCTGCAACTCACAGCTTAAAGACTACTGACCTAGATGCCCATTTCCTTTGACATAACTTGCCTTAGGTTGACAAGATTGGCTATGTCAGCCAGCCATGGTGGCACACACCTTTAATCCCAGAACTCAGGGAGGCAAAGGTAGACAGATTACTGTGAGTTCAAGGTCAGCCTGGTCTACAAAACAAGTCTCAAAAAACAAAAATCAAACAAACAAAAAAAGATTCCAGCCAGAGACATCTGACAAGGCTATGTATGTATGCCTTTATTTGCTTACTTATTTATTTACTTACTTACTTATACATTCATTCATTCACTCATTTATTTATTACATTTTTATCTTATGTGTTGCCTGCATGTGTGTTTGTGTGAATGCATTGGATCTCCTGGAACTGGAGTTACAGACAGCTGTGAGCCTTTATAAGGGTGTTGGGGATTGAACCTGTGTCTTCTAGAAGAGCAGTCAGCACTCTTAACTGCTGAGCTATCTCTCTAGCTTCTTGTATTACTGTTGTCCAAGAGTCTATAGTTAGATTAAGCTTGCAATTTTCTATTTTTTTAGTGTTCTGGGAGCAATATTTGTCATTTGGTAATTTCTTCAAAGTGTCTCACTGAAATGTTGGATTTTTGTATTTCTTATAATTACATATTCTCAATCCTTTCTTTTTGATGAATATGTCCATAATCTATCTTATTAATCCTCCCTATATTCTTCCATTGCTGTTGCACAGCACTTAAGGAACTGCATAGCAGTCCCAGAAGATAAATCTTGCAACACTTGCTTTGTATTTTGAGCAGAGTAGGAGCCAAAACTAGTGGCACGTAAGGGAGTTCAGATTTCCTCTGTGAACCTCTCCTCATCTCTGCTAGCCTATAGAATGTATAGGGTAAACATTCACCAAATAACTCTTACTGAAATACAACACGTGGAAGACTTAAAGGCTGTTGTTCTTCACCTGAGAGCAAGTGAGGAAGCAAGCTGCATGCCTGCCATCTTTATTGTGTCATTAGGTTGTAGTGTGCTGGGCCTTTAGAGAATTCACATTATTCCAAATGCATTTTCCCTCTTTCTGCCAGGTTAAAGCCATGATGCTCAAAGTAACTTTTTAAAAATTAGTTCTGTGAAAGCCATAATGTTTCTCTTTTAACTAGTGTGCCCAGTTGTGCCCAGTTTTATTAGTATGCAAATACCACTTTTGCTAGAGATGGCCACTGCTGTCCTTATTTTACAATAAGAGAGCATGTTTTGAAATACCTGTTTTTGCTGGGGGACACTGGGGATCAAACTTGAGGACTTGGCATATACTAGGCAAGCAGCACTCTACCACTGAGATGCATTTTCAAGCCCCAAAAAGCAGTCTTTAAAATAAAAATATGATTCATAATTAGGAACACCCTACATTTTATAACAAATTTTTCATATTTTCAGGTTGAACAGTTAACTAATCATTTGAAAGAGAAAACAGACAAGTGCAGTGAGCTCTTGCTGTCGAAGGAGCAACTCCAGAGAGACGTACAAGAAAGGAATGAGGAGATTGAGAAGCTGCAGTGCCGCGTGCGAGAGCTGGAGCAAGCTCTGGTCACTAGTGCGGACGCCGTGCCAAAGGTGTGAGGACAGAGAGAACGCCATCCTTGTGCTGTTGTAGTGACAGCTGCCCAGTTACGCACGCCAGTGCTCGTAAGGTTACAGTGGGACGTAGTGTGTCTTCATTTCTACTTTCGCTTGTTTTACTTCCACATGTGTTTTGCGTCCCTTGTTTGTGATTCAAGAAGAGTAGGTAAGCCAGAAGAGTTCATTACAATTTTAACTGTCAGTCATGGCCATGAGCTTTTAGACTCTTGCCTGACTCCAAAACAAGGTGTAACAACGTCTGTTCCTATTCTATAGAAAACCAGAATGAATTGCAGAAGAGCAGAGCGGGAAAGCTTAGAGGCGGGCTGATGGGGAGGACTTCTGTTTTATCTGAGGAATGAGCTTTAAATGCCAGTAGTTTGTGTTTGGTATATGAAAAAAATGCGTTCAAGACTGAATGTGTGTGCCTTTTTGAGTATTCTCAAATGTAGAGTCTCACCTTTTAAACTGAAGTAGAATGAATTACTGCTAAATAAATAAAAATATTACAATGAGTCATGGGCTCTGGTGTGTGAAGTTTTGAAAATGTTCTTATGTGTTTTTAGGTAGAGGACCGGAAACACTTTGGAACTATCGAGGCTAAACCAGAGTTGTCTCTAGAAGTTCAGTTGCAGGCTGAACGAGATGCTATCGACAGGAAAGAAAAAGAGGTAAGGAGTTTCCTTTTAAATTACAAATGTGGTTTAAAAATCAATTACCCTAGAAGTAGCATTTGAACAGAAGGACATTATTGTCTGAAAGCAAAGTTTAGATGTTTCTCAGTTCACCCCATGAAGACTGACCTTGAAGATAATAAACTGAGCAAATATTCCGATGTCAGGCAGTGCTCATGTAGACAGGACCTTAAAGCAAGAAGACACTGAAATGAAAACGGAGCTGGTGTGGACTGAGTGGAGAGCAGAGAGCTGGTGGTGTGGAGCTGTGGTAAGCTAGCACCCCTCTCTCCTGCTGCCTGCTGTGGGTGCTCAGCCGCTGCCACTCCGCTGTGTGTCACTGTCAGCTTTTGTTGTTGTTGTTCATATTTAAACATTTCCCTGAGAGATGATTGTGTAGTTATTTCATAATTGAAGCGTGTTGTTATAATGAAGTAACTGGGACTGAGGATGTAGCTCATTATCAGAGCACTTGCTTAGCTTGTGCAAGCACCTAGGATTCCCCAGCACTACAGGTAACAGTAACAGTGGCAGCCCTTTTGTTTTTCTGTACTCCTTACTTGAAAAGAGTCGCATCCAGCTGGGAATGGGACTTCATATCAGCTGCCCTCAAGGCTGGGGTGGGTGGAAGGATTAGGGCCAGGAAGGCCTTATTTTAAAAGAGAACATTATTATTACAAAAGTAAATTCAACTTCCTACTTCATTTATCCTATATTTAAACCTTTTTTTCTCTAAAATACATCTTAATGTTACAGATATGACTTTTTAAAAAGTATTTAGGGGCACATTCTCTCATGCACCTGTGCTTAGAAACAGGTCAGCCCCTGGCATTGTTTTTTGGGACCTGTCCACCTTGTTTTATTTTTCAAAGATTTGTTGTTACTGTTTTTTAATCGTGTGTTTCTATGTGAGTATGTGCTTATGGATGCATCAGTGTCCAGCCACCAGCAACCAGGAGAGGGTATAACTTCCCTGGATCTGAAGTTGCATGTTATTATAAGTCAGCTAACATGGGTGCTGGGAACCAAGCTGGCATCTTGTGTAGGAGCTGTATGTACTGACCACTGAGCCATGTCATCTCCACCCCCATTCTGCCTGTGTGTGTTTGAGATGGGACCTCTTTCTGGCCTAGAACTCACCAGTCTGGCTGGACTGACTCAGCAAGCCCCAGAGACCCTGCCATTTCTACCTCCCCAGAGCTGGGATCCAAGCCCGTGACTGGCTTCTTTACATGGACTCAGTGGATCTCATCCTGGCACACTAAATGTTTTACCAACTGAAACATTCTCCAGCCCTAAAATTATTGAAATTACATTGTTTTCTTCATTTAATTCTTCAAGACATTAAATATATCTCAACGTCTCAATAATGTAGAAGTGTCAATACAACCTTTAAAAGATAGAAAACAGTTTAGACATCAGCTAAAATGACATTCAGAGAACTCAGTGGAAAAGGCATCTGTACAAATGATGAGTGTTGAAACGATCCTTTCCAACATAAGATGTATTTTCTTCCTGGCACCTAATACTGACCTGACACCTAATACTGACAGATGTTTATCTGGAATGTTCTTGGTTATTTTGTTTTTGATATTTTTGTGAAAGTTAAGAACATGCCTTTTTATGTATAATCATTTCTCTTTATTGCAAGAATTGGTGTGTTAACTAGAAAGGCTAGTGAAATAGCTCAGCAGGAGAGGATTAGTCTGGGGTGTACAAGATCCTGGTTTGGTTCCTGGGACCACAGAAATTAAATGGATAAGAATAAATCATCCCAACACTCAAGAGGCAGAAACAGGCAGATCTCTGTGAATTGGAGGCCATCTTGGTCTACATCATGAATTCTAGGGCAGCCAAAGATTCATAGTGAGACCCTGTCTCAAAGAGAAAAAAGAAAAGAAAGAAATGGATGTCTTTAATATTTCTTGTATTGTATTACTAATGTGCTTACAGGCAGTAATACTAGATAATAGTTAACTTGTTTTTAGGCCGAGTGCTTATAAGGACAGAGGAGTATTTTAAACACACTCTCCCTGGGGTCTTCATCTCATTTTTGCAAGAAGTTAATGCTTAGCACAGAGCCATAATTTTTCCCAGATTGCACTGATTTTAACAGCCTTGTGATGTGATACTCACAAAGCATTAGGAATGGATTTAGCATGTTACTGTGAAGCGTAAACACTGTAGTGACATTGGCACTATAGACCAGTGCCTCTGGATTGTCACCCAGAGCCCTACTGAAGTGCAGACCTTCTCTGCACCACAAGCATCTACACATGCAGTGTGCTTCCCCATGCTGCTAACTGCTGCTCCCCGGCTCACACTCAGTAGCAAGGCTTTAGATCACTGAGCTGAGATTTTGCCTGTAGTCTGACATATCAAAAGAGTTGGCATTTCGTATAATGTAGGCAACAATTTTGAACTGAAATACTGTGTGTGTGTGTGTGTGTGTGCGTGTGTGTGTGTGTGTGTGTGTGTGTGTTATAATACCTTGTTTTAAAAGTAGTTGTAGAGATAGGAATCGTTGTAGAAGATAATAATAGACATACATCCTAGTGTTTACTGCTGATAAATGCGTAATCATCACTGTTCTCAGCAATAAACTGATAATTATATGTGTAGAATCACTAAATATTTTTAAGTACCTACAGAGGTCTTTGACATTAGTTATAAAAAAGAGGACAAATGATAGTTTGGAATGGAAGACTGGAGGTCATCCTTCAAGTTCCAAAGATGGCTTTACCAGTGTGTGACCTCGGGACATGTTGCTCCTCCTTGCGACTTTTCCTTCTTCTCTATAATGGGAATGATCATAGGACAAGTTGAGCGAGGTTGTGTGTGACGGTGTGTGACTGTATGTGCACATGAAGGGGCTGCATGTGTGAAGGCCAGACTCCCCCTAGGTGTCATTCCTGAGCAGCCGTCGTCCTTGTATTTTGAAACAATCTTTCACTGCGACTTCTGGTTCAACAGTGAGACTGGGCTACTTATGAACAAGCCCCAAGGGTCATCCTGTCTCCAGGGTCTCCGCAGTGTTATGATTATGAACTCTTTACATGGGGTGCCCTCATATGTAATCATCTGAGCTGTCATCCCAACCTCGGTGTTGGCTGTTATTGCTAGTACTGTGGTATTTTTACTGCAGTTAGTACGCTGCCTTTAAAGCCTTGCCTCAGCAGCACTGGGACTCTAGTTCTACGATGCTATGTACTGACAACCTTTTACCTGTCTTAGATTATAAAGCACCAGCTGCCACCCACTGCTGCTCCCGCAGCTTAGGTTGTTTTTATAGTGTAGCAGTTTTGATCATCACTGAAAAAAGGCATTGGGGACTCCATCCATGAAGTAGTTGGTTAAATGGTTGTCACTATCCTCACACCACTCGCATACACATAGTCAAAATAATAAAAATAAATCTTTTCTGTAGTTGGAGCCAGGTGTGGTGGCATATGCCTTTATTTCCAACACTCGAAGAGCCAGAGACAGGCGGATCTCTCTTTGAATATGAGGCTACATAGTAAGTTCCAGGACAGCCAGGTCTACATAGAGAAACTTTGTCTTTAAAAAAAAAAAAACGGGGTGTTGGGGGGCCGGGGCTGGAGAGATGGCTCAGAGGTTAAGAGCACTGACTGCTCTTCCAGAGGTCCTGAGTTCAATTCTCAGCAACCACATGGTGGCTCACAGCCATCTATAATGAGATCTAGTGCCCTCTTCTGCCATGCAGGTGTGCATGCAGGCAGAACACTGTATACATAATAAATAAATCAAATAAATAAATAAATAAATAAATCTTTAAAAGCAGAAAACAGAAGAATGCAGTTTGAGCATGTTTAGGGATTAAGCAGATAGACATAACTTAGAAAACCATGTTTCTTTATTGCTATTACATATCTTAAACATACATTTTTTTAAGATTTATTTATTATTATTTGTACAGTGCTCTGCCTGCACATACAGCTGCAGGCCAGAAGAGGGCACCAGATCTCATTATAGACGGTTGTGAGCCACCCTATGGTTGCTGGGAATTAACTCAGAAGCTCTGGAAGAGCTGTCAGTGAGCGCTCTTAACCTCTGAGCCATCTCTCCAGCCCAAACATACATTCTTTGTAAGATAAATAGAATGTTGTGTTTGACAGCAGCATTTGTATGACCTGAATTTTGTTTTCTATTGTTTGTTGTTGTTGTTGTTGTTGTTCCGTCTTGGACAACTTTGGTTCTCAAGATCACAAACTTAGAAGAGCAATTAGAGCAGTTCCGGGAAGAACTGGAAAATAAGAACGAAGAGGTTCAGGAGCTCCACATGCAGCTAGAGATACAGCGGAAGGAGTCCGCCACCCGCCTGCAGGAGCTCCAGCAAGAAAACAGGCTCTTCAAGGTAATTAGCTTAGAAAATCATTCACATATGTGATACCTTGTATTTTCTTTTTTGTTTGTTTTTGTTTTTGTTTTTGTTTTTGTTTTCGGTTTTTCGAGACAGGGCTTCTCTGTGTAGCCTTGGCCATCCTGGACTCACTTTGTAGACCAGGCTGGCCTCGAACTCACAGCTATCCGCCTGCCTCTGCCTCCCAAGTGCTGGGATTAAAGGCATGCGCCACCACGCCCAGCTGATACCTTGTATTTTCATACATGCCTGATAACAGCAGTATTAGTAGCCAAGTGAGTTTTCATGGGACCTAATTGCTGCCCAATGTAGACATTTGAATTCATCATAAATGAAAATATTTGTGGTCATTTATTAAAGTATTTTAAGAATATTGAAATATAGTATCTTATTTTAATTTCACTATATGTACACTATGATTTTTGTAAGGCTTAATTAAAGGGATGTTCTGAAAATGACATGTAATGATCATATAATTGTAATTATTTTTGTCTCTAGGATGAAATGGAAAAACTGGGTTTTTCCATGAAGGAATGTGATCCTGTATCTACTCAGGATCAGCCTATGCTGTTTGGGAAATTTACACAGATAATGCAAGAAAAGGAAATTGAAATTGACCGGTTAAATGAGCAGCTTATAAAACTCCAGCAGCAACTTAAGCTCACAACAGATAACAAGGTATGCCCGCTTTAAATTTGTCAAAAGTGATGTGCGTTATAGTTTTTCAGTTCCTGTTACACTTATGTATTTTGGAGATGGTGTGGGAGTTTGCACTCACTCTGCAATGTGCTTTTGGAGCTCAGAGGACAGCTTGTGGGCGCCATTGCTCCTTATTCATGGGAAACTCAGCCTGTCAGGTTTGGCAGTGAGCACCTGGGCCTACTAAGCTCTCTCAGAGGCTCTAACTAAAAGTTAAAACACAAAGTAGTGATAATTTTCAGTTTCCTGTTGAATTGCCCAGGAGGAACAAGGTGTTGCACCTGAGTGTGCAAATACATATACCTATGCCTGCACACACAGCGGCCAGAGAAGGGCATCGAAACACTGATCTTGCTTGCGGCCATATTGCCTTGGCACAGGCTTTCTCACTGAACAGCTTACTGCTTCAGTAGTCAGTTGACCAGTGAGCTCTTGGACTCTGCCTGGCTCCAGTTCTCAGTGCTGGGTAGAGGCTCATATAGCCCTGCCCGGCTTTTAATAAGTGTGCTGGGGATTTGAACTCAGGTTCTTGTGCCACTGAGCCTTCTCCCTTGTCCTTTCCTATCAAATTGTAAAAACAAATATAGCCAGTGAGTTGGCTCAGCTGGTGAAAGTGCTCTCTGAGTAAATGTACTAACATTCCCTCTGTTCAGTGAATGACTAGGTTTTGCCTTTGAGAGCCATCTGCTGTACGTACTGTTGCAGTGCCTCATGCTTCACAGCAGAGTGTACCAACTGCTCAAGTCTGAGCCACTTCGCCTTTAACAAAACTTCAGAATAAAGTTCTAAATAAGAGAAGGTATCTTGTTGGTCTATACTGAACAGAGCCTTTCTATGGCAGAGAAAGGATGTTGGTCTGGGAAATACTTGTCTCGATAAGGCCTCTCTTAAAATAGAATTTTCAAAATATAAATACACATTTACTGTATATGTGTCCCTTTTTCATTAAATACTAGGTCATTGAAGAAAAAAATGAACTGATACAAGATCTACAAACCCAGATTGAATGTTTGGTGAGTGATCAAGAACGTTTGAAGAAAAATAGAGAAGAGGAAGTAGACCAGCTCAATGGAGTGATTGAAAAATTGCAGCAAGAGTTGACCAGCATCGAGCAAAAGACAGCGGACACCTGTACCCTCCCCAAAGACGCGGACAGCTTCAAACAGCAGCTAGATAAGGTGACTGTGGAAAAGCTAGCTTTACAACAGCAAGTAGAATCCACCAGTGAGGAAATGGCATGTATGAAAAATGTCCTTAAAGGAATCAATTTTCAAATGGATCAGGTAACAGAAGCGCTGTGCAGCCTGAGGAAAGGATGTGCAAGCAAGGAAAAACTTGCAAGTGTACCTAAGGACAGTGCTGACATGGCTGTCAACGAACTCAGCAGTGACAAACTGCAGCCAGAAGATGTCCCTACCCAGGATGCTGCTAAGCTTCTAGAAAATCAGGCTTCCTTTACGTGTATTGAAGACAGCACCAAGGCTTCCAGAAGTCCAGAAACAAAATCAGTAGTACTGGAGAGTTCTGTTAGTGCGGTGGACATGCAGCTCAGCCAGGGTCAGAGACAAGTAGAAACCATGCAGGAGCAAGGCCAGTCTGAACTAGAAATGCTACAAAAGAAGGTCACACACCTGCAGAAAATACTTGAGGAGAGAGTCACTGTGGCACTGGACAGTCAGGAGTCTGTGCGGTCCTACCAAGAGACGCAGACAGTCTCATCACAGCCTGAAAGGACAGATGTACAGAATGTAAATCATCTGACAGAAAACACAGACTCAGATGGCTCCACATTAGCCACGAGAGTAGCAGAGTTAGAGACCCAAGGAGCGAAAGTGCACAGTAGTATACTACCAGAAAAAGAACAAGTAGGCATTTCAGAGAAAAGTGCCTTGGAGGCAGAAAAGAAGGTTCTAGAGCTACAGAAGCTGTTAGAAAATGCCAAGAAAAGGCAGGAAGAGGAAGGGGAAAAAAGCTGTGCGTATTTAAAGGTTAGTTCTCTCTCTCTCTCTCTCTCTCTCTCTCTCTCTCTCTCTCTCTCTCTCTCTCTGTGTGTGTGTGTGTGTGTGTGTGTGTGTGTGTTTTCTCACTTAATATGCTCTAAGAAATTTTATTCCCTTGTTCATTAAGTTGGTTGATAATTTCCTATTAAATCTGATGTTTGGTTTACATCAAACAACTTACACGTAATGAGATTTCATGCAGATCTGCTGTTCCTGAAGGACAGACTTTCAGCTATGTAGCGCTGAGAGGCTCAGAGAGCTCCCCTATGAGACACAGGGGTTATGTACAGACAGAACTCTCACACACAGTACTGCCTGAGTGACCATGCCTGAGGCTTTGGGGATGATCTGACTGAGTGACGCTCTTCAGTTGCCTGAAGCTCAGCTGCTCATGATGAGCCTAATGGCACTTCACAGTTTAATTACTCTGATGTTAGGCTTTTAATTTGTGTACATACTATATTAGATGCAGTTCCCTTATACTAGTATAAAAACTAAGACACAGGTTAAACTTTATTTAATACTACTTAATTTTTATCACTAGAGTAACACATGCAAAGTATGTTCTGTGGTCTTTAAATATGATTATCTGTTCCATTAGTAAAGTCACCATTGAAACAGAGGAAATAGCCAGGTGTGGTGGCGCATGCCTTTAATCCCAGCACACAGGAGGCAGAGGCAGGCGGATCTCTGTGACTTTGAGGACAGCCTAGTCTACAAAGAGAGTTCCAGGATAGCCAGGGCTATTACACAGAGAAACCCAGTCTCAAACAAAAAAAAGAAACAGAAGAAATATAAAAATATTACATTTCAATTCTGTTCTCTAAGACTTGTGTGGACTTCTCCCTTCATTTCTTTCTGATACATATGCTTTGATATCATGTCTTTAAGAAGTAAAATTTTTCACATTAATATTCCATTGAGTAAATGTGGGGAAAGCCATTAGCTCTTAAAAATTGCATACCTGGTGAAACTTCATTGTCATAGGGAAAAACTTGTTTTGGAGATTTGTATATCTTAGGTCTGAAAGCATGGTTATTTCTCACTGTAGAAAAAGCAATCAAAGACTTAGTTTCTCAGTTAAGTTTGCATCTACAGTAATAGAAATGCAGTGTTTATAATACTTAATATTCCAAAGGGTAATCTCACACAGGATTTTCCCACCAGCACTTGGTGCTACTTTACTGTGGATATAAATACTAAAATGGTAATAAGACTCTCCCAATGACATCTAAGAGATGCCTGGCACTCTTTCAGAAGCATGATTAATGTATCTACTAATGACAGGAGTTACCTTTGTTCTCAGAAGATTGCTCTGATTACCCTCATATGAAGTGATGGTTCTGGAAAATGTCCTTGCTGTGTTCATTTTGTCCCCTGATTATAAGCAGTTTTTCTTAGCAAAACTCCATCACAGTTATCACTGTGGTTTATGAATGGTGTTCTCTTTTCAACTTTCACTCAGACAACTGATAAGCTAATTCATGCCAGTGGAGACGGGGGAGTTTTGGGTGGACTTGAAGCTCTTGGAGCTGAGTCATTGGCTGCCAAAGAACTCGCCAGTTACAAAGAAAGGGCAGAAAAACTTGAAGAAGAGCTTTTGGTAAGATGAGCAACGTAGCTTTAATTCATTCGTTTCTACCTGTCTTCTTTTCCTCTCAATGTGTTTCTTAGATCTATACCTTAAACAGTAGTGGTTGGGAAAGCCTTTTTTAGATTTAAAGAAAAATTCCATTGTTACATTTCTTTACCAGCATCTGCTTGTTTAGTTTTTCTGTCAATAGTGGTTGCTTTTAGTATGTACTGTTTTAATCTATAACACTTTTAATCTGTACTCTGGGATGGAGGAAAAAGGCATGTGTAAAGCAAAAGCAAAGATCACGTGAAAACAAAAGCTGATGACATGATTTCACATGTTTGTAACCTGACCAAAGTGTGTGCAGAAGCATGCTAGCGTGAGGCCTCCAGCGAGTGTCGTATTCCGATGCAAATGAGCGTTGAAGCCTGAGCTGTGCTCTCCCTCTTTCCATCCTGAGTCTTGCCCCTAGTGCACACAAAACTAAAACTTAATTGGTTTCTCTGCTGTTCTGTGCATTATGTTTTAGATCAAAGAAAGCAATATAACAGCACTTCAGAAAGACTTAAGCCAAGTTAAGGATCAGCTCTCAGAAGCCAAGGAGAAATTATCCCACTTCTTAGGAAATGAAAGAAGGACTGGAGAGCAGGAAAGCGGAAATGTCCCCATTCCAGAGCCACTTCCTGTTGAAGTAGGTAGCCCCTCTGGGCCCCAGGCAGAGAGAGCCAGCAAGGCTGGTAGCAACCAGACTCTGCAGATCCTTGTTGGAAATGCACGAATTCAGATCGGCTTAGAGAATGAGCACTCCCCCGAAGTCATGGAGACCATCAGTCAGTTTACTGAAAAAATTGAACAAATGCAAGAGCTACATGCTGCCGAGATTTTGGATATGGAATCCAGACATATTTTAGAAACAGAAACTTTGAAAAGAGAGCATTGTGCTGCTGTCCAGTTACTGACCGAGGAGTGTGAGACCTTAAAGGAGATGACCCGGTGTCTGAAATCCAGAGAGGTATCTGGTTTCATAGAATATGCTTTCTCAACGTCCTGTCATTTTCCTTTCAGCAGTATAAGCTTTTAAGAGAAAATTTCAAAAGGGTCCAAGAAATTATACCTCTTTTCATGATATAGTCACAATTTGGCATCTCTCACCACTGTGTAGCCAGATAATGCAGTGCCTGTGTGCTTTTGGAGCCTACTGTGATTAGTTATTCATAATTACTAATGGCAACATCCATGAGGAGGAAAATTAGACTAGTTATCTATGTATTATTTCAGTATGACAGAATAAATTGATGCCTTTATTTCTCCCTTAACTATATCATAAAATAGATGGCTGATTCATTGGGTCTGACTTCTACTAAATAAGTTTTAAAGTCTTGTGTTTTCTGGTTTTGTCTTTAATTAGGGATTATCTAGTCCTGAATTGACATATTCTAATGTTTGCCAAACTAGAGAAACATGTTCCAGTGGTAAGTGGCATAAAATTCTGGAATATTTAAACAAATGGAATAGTTTTTGTTTAAAAAGGGTTATTTTGCATATACTCACACTTGTGTAATTACAGATGGTTATTTCCTTAATTTTAGATTCTGAATCAGACTATGGTCAGAGCCAGGGATTTGATACAACATTGGAAGATCAAGAAGAAGGAGAAAATTCAAGTGATTTATTTCCAAAGAAAATAAAGGTATGAGAGACAAAAGCCTACAGTTAACCTAGGCAATGTCATCTCTGACAAGGGAGTTAATCTGAAGTTACGCGGAAAGGTCTTCTGTGAATAAAGAATTGCATAGTTAAAAGTAGGATTGGGAATCTGGTTCAAGTCATTTCTCAGTTTCATAACTATTACAATAGAATATTGTAGAAATGATTTTTCTGGAATGCCTCTTGTAGCTTGCCTTGAATAAGATTTTTGCCTAACTGTATAACCAAGTGAGATCACTTAACACTATGTGCTATGTACTCAGCATTTTAAAATTTAACTTACCCTTAAAAACGATGTAATCAATATTACTATACCTTAGGCTCCCAATGTAATCAACTTTTACAAGCTAAACTGAATGTGTAGTTTTACTCTTAAACTGTTCCCTATTTTCTCCTGTCTAACCCCTCAATGACCCCAACTAAAACAGTGTCTGGGTAAGGTATGGTAATGAAGCCTATAGTCTGCTGGAAGCAAGGATGTTGAAAGCAATGAACGAATGAGCCACAAAAAAATAACGTGGATCCTGAATCAGTGCATCTGTTTGTGGATCTGCTTACTATTCTGGGTCCGTGAAATCAGAAAATCAACATTTTTCCATGTAAAAGTAGAATACAAAGTTCCTTGTTCCTTTCCATACCACACACAGTAAGTAGAGAGGAGAGTCCTTTGTGAGGGGAGTCCGCCTCACTCTTAGTTAAATAGTACCAAGAGTCATCCTCTCTTAAGCAGCAGTGTCACAAAGTATATGTGTACATGTACATCTATGTGTATGTACATATTTAAAATCAAACTGATTTTATTCCGTACATTTTTGCTTTCCAGCATTATGAAAGCAGTCCCCAGATACAGGGTATTTCCCACATTATTTCTTTTGGTCAAGTCAGTGATCAGTCACTAAGTTAAATCTTTAAAAATATGTTAGACTCAACTAGAGTGTGCTAGCCAGATAGAGGAAGGAGCTTTGAAGTGTGACCGTTTGTTAGGGTTACCTCACTGCTCTACAGGAAGCAGACATCAGGAAATGCTGGGATCCAGTTCCTTGTCTCCAGTGGCCTTTCTAAATCACTTGGGTTGGTGAAGCTGCTTGTTGAATGTCTTATTTTTCAGTTTTTGAAGTCACAGTTTTGCCTTTGATGCTTTATTTTCTAGGGATTAATAAGAGCTGTCCAAGATGAGGGCGTGCAGGTGCTCTCTCTTTCACGGTCCACCTACGATGAAGAGGGCTACTCCAGTCAGCTCGGTTCCAAATCTTGGTTAGAAGAGAGAAGAGCTTACCTCAGTACCATCTCATCACTTAAAGATTTAATTTCCAAAATGCAAGTGCAAAGAGAAACTGAGGTATTCAAAGACTGTTTTGCTTCTAGATAGTTGTACATTTGTTTAATGACAAATACATCTTACAGAGTAAATTGTCTTTTTATGTGTGCTTCATGTGAATTGTTTTGTATCTTTTTACAGCATAAAATACAGTTTCTTGAACTTTTGAAAAATATATTTTAGTTACTAGACTAGTGTTTCTGGAATATATTTAAAGCATGCTTATTGGAAAACTGACTTTTCACGTTTTACACTGTACAGGTCTGTGACAGTTCTCAATACTATGACAGCGTCTGTGACTGGCGAGGTGAACTTGTGTTTACCCTTCAACATGTATTCATAAAGGAGCGTAGCATTTTACCAGCTACCTTCCAAACTGAGCTGACGTCTTTCAGCACTAGAGATGCAGCTAGAATATTAAAGTGTTTGGAACAGAGAATACAGGAGCAAGTATCCAAACAAAACTATTTTAAAGAATATTTTTTGAGCAGCAAGAGAAGTGGGTTATTGATTTGTTTTGGAGTCTTGATTTAAATCTGAAGGTTAGCATTTAACAGAACCCACTAAGAATGGATAGAGAAAAAAAAGAGAAATCTATTACTTTAGATGCTTTATCTTAGAAAGTAAGATAAAGCATTATGTTAGAAAGTAAGAAACACTGAAAATTAATGAGTTAATCACTAAACCTAGGAAGTTACAAAATGAGGAACCGAACAAACGCAAAGGAAATAGAAATGTAAGGTTGCCATGCTATGCTGGTCCCAGAGGAAATTAAGGTTAGTTTCCTGTAGCCTCTGGTCACATTTTTGTTAGCTAGTAGGTGTGCCTTTGTGTTCTGCATGGTGTATTGGTCACACTTGCCATCACTGGACAAAATGTGTGGTATGAACAATTTGCATAAGGAAGGGATGGGACCCTGATTCGAAGGTTTTAGTGCATAGTCCTTGTGTCCATGAACTCTAGGCCCATATTAAGGCATAATGTCATGGCGCCAGGAGCACGAGGCAGAGGCAGAGGAAGGCGCCAGAGACCAAGTATACCCTACTGAGACATGTCCAAGGGACCTGCTTGTTCCAGTGAGGTCCCCCACCCTTCAGGTTTCCATTAGAGGACAAAATATTCAACACATGAGCTTTCAAGGGACATTTCACATCAAAACAGGACAGCAGTTAGATTCACAGTTGGCTTATTATCTATACATCATTGTTTCATTACTGTTGAACATGGCCTAGAGCAGTGCAACACCCAACACCCATGCATGTACACATCCCATACACCCAGAAAAATTTTAAATATTAGTAAAATATAAGTATCTGTCATTGCAATGATTTTTCTTTTTTTAAAAAAGTATCAAATTCCTTGAGGAGGGCAGGATGGTGGTGATGCACACTTTTATTTAGTCCTAGCACTTAGGAGGCAGGAGTGTGTGGATCTCTGAGTTTGAGGACCCCTTAGTCAACAGAGCAAGTTCCAGGTAGCTCAGGGCTACACAGAGAAACCCTGTCTCGAAAAACCAAAAGGAAGGTTAAAAAATTATTCAAGAATATCGGCCTTTGTGGCACACAACTGTGACCCTAGCTTCTCGGGAGGTTGACTCAGAAGGATTCCAAGTTCTTAGTAGAACTTTGTCTCTTAACCTGAGGGTTATTGTTGTTTGTTTGTTTGTTTGTTTGTTTTAAGGCTCAGATATAACTAAACAGTAGACTTCTTGCCTGGCATATGTAAAGTCTTGTTCAATTTCCCAGTGTTTGTTGCAGCGGGGCGGGGGGTGGGGAGGCTGTAATTCAGGAAGAAATAAAAAGCTTGAAAAGATTCCTACCAATAACAGTAATCCAATAATTAAAAATCTCATGGCACTGGCTGTGCCCTAGTCTTGGCTTTTGAATCAGTTCTCCCTTTAAAGGACCTGTAAGTCCTTGGAGACACAGGAGTTGTAGGGCTGGAACATGGGAGGGCCAAGGTTACCTGGAGTCTCCTGCTTTGCTGACGAGGAAAAACTGTCCATAGAGTAAAGAGAATGTGTAAAATCTCACACACACTGACTTGAAGGCTTTCTCACTGGCCAAATTTAGAAATGTTCAATGTCAAACTAGCTGAATGAAATAGCACATGCCTTTAAGTCCAGCACTCAGGAGGCAGAGGCTGACAGATCTCTGAATTCAAGACCTGGTGTTACGTGACAGAACTTTTCCTGGTGAGCTACTGCACACGCCCCCTCTTCCCCCCATACACACAACAACTAAAGTAAATGATGGTGAAAGAGAATTCATGAGGTCATATTCATATTCACAAATAGATAATACAACCTAATGTTGTACAACCTAATTGTTCTACAAGAAACAATGTAAGTAAGTAACTATCCTTTATTAAAAAGGACTTTTTTATCAAGTAATAATCAGAGGTAGATGCTAGAGTTAGTATGAGAAAGTTGTTTACTGATATTTTCACAAGTGTGAATTAGTGCTCCAGTGGGCACCTTTCATTGCTCAGTATGGCTAAGGCGAAACCTCGCAGACATCTCCAACTCAGGCAGTCAATGCACGCTTGCTGTCAGCTCATTCCTGACAGAGAGGATATATGACTTTTGTCGTGCTACCATTGAATGCATGACCAGAATCCACTCTAGTGCATCTATCAGAACAGGTGGCAGAAAAGCAGAGATGGTGGCAGGACAGAGCACGGGCGGAGACCCAGAGACGCTGCCTCGTGTCACAGTGTCATGCTGTGGGAGAGTGCCCTAGTGCCAGTTACACATGCTTTAAACTCACACTCACAGCACAGTCACACAGAAAGGAACATCTGCCTCTTGTCAAGAACCTGTAAGTGGCCTGGAAACAAGCCAGTTGCCTGCCAGTGGGAAATGGGCCAGCTGCGGACATAGTTCAGGAGTTGAGAGCACTGGCTATTCTTTCAGAGGACCTGGATTCCATCCCCAACATGGCGTCTCACAGTTGTTTGTAACTGCAGTTCTGGGGATCCAGTGCTCCCTCTGCCTCTGGCAGATTATATATGCTTGTGGACACACAAACTCACACAACCACACACATCCACATAAAATAAAATATAAGTGATTTTAAAAGAAAGAGAGAGAGAGAGAGAGAGTAGTAAACAGCTCAGTAGCGCAGGAACCAGCTGTTGATGTCCTCGCTATTCTGTATGCCACATAAACCCTCTCTTTAAATGAGGACGTTATAGTGATAAGGGAAAGTGAGTTCTTGCCAGGAGCTGAGGCTGGGGAGAAGCCGTGACTTCAGAAGGGTAGTTCTGTACCCTGACAGTGGCACATGAAATGAACCTCTGTACAAGGGATGAAATTTCATAGTGGTGGATATCAAGAAGACACCATGCCTATAGTAATTAATGAAATTTAAATAAGCCTGTGGTTTAAATAACAGTCAGTTTGGCTGTTGTTTCCAGTTACTCAGGACATTATCATTGGAAAAAGCTAGCTGAGGGGATTCAGAGCTTTGGCTTAAATTTGTACAAAATAAGAAGGTTGTTTTTCATGATTTTTCTGTTTGGTGGTGGTGGTGGTGGTTGTTGTTGTTGTTGTTGTTGTTGTTTTCTTTTGTTTTAATTGAACATAGGACAAATTAGCCTGTACTCTGCAGAAATTTCCCAAAAGACCTATGAAGGACACTTGGTGAAAATTTAAATAAGTTGTCTATGTTAGATAACATAGTAATGTTAATTACCTCTGATAAGAATGTTTTGGTTTTTTGTTTGGTTTGGGTTTTTGTTTGTTTGTTTGTTTTTCGAGACAGGGTTTCTCTGTGTAGCCTTGGCTATCCTGGACTCGCTTTGTAGACCAGGCTGGCCTCGAACTCACAGCAATCCGCCTACCTCTGCTTCCCAAGTACTGGGATTAAAGGCGTGGGCCACCACACCCAGCCCACTTCTGATAAGAATGTTGTGGCTGGGTGGAGTGTTCCTGGGCCAGGGAGATGGCTCAGCAGGGAGCAGCACTTGCTGCCCAGCCTGAAAACCCCAGTTCCATTTCTGGAACCCACATCGTGGGAGGATAGAAGCAACTCCCACAGATTGCCCTCTGACTAGCACATGCCCACTGGGGAGCACATGTATGTACACAGGTACAATAAAAAAGTAAACAAATAATAAAAACAAGAATTCATATTTTCCAGGAAATGCACGGCATATCAAGGCCCATCTGTCCGCCACAGACCCTCACAGGTGTTTCTGGACAAGAAAAGTTAGCATGTGTGCTTCACCTTGGTCATTCAGACTCCCTGGCCATTAGTCCCGTTGTCCTTACACCTCTCTTCACTTGATTGTCATTTTGCTTTGTGACAGGGCACTGAATATCAAGCAGCCATGGAATGTCTCCAGAACGCTGACAAGAGGAGTCTGCTGGCTGAAATTAAAGCATTGCGTGCTCAAATTAACAGCAGGAAAGTGACTCCAAAAAGAGAAGAGGAAACAGACAGAGCAAACCAAGGTGTGTGCTTGCCAGGCTAGGCTGACTCAGAGCCAACTGAAAGTGTCACTCTGCTGCCTCTAAAACCCTTTCTGCTCAAACGCCTTCTTCTCATTCTCAAAACAGGACTAGATCGTCTGTATCGTTTCCATTAGGGTTAGCGGTTGTTGAGTTGCCTTTAAACAGCTATATTTACTTACTTGTTCACTTTACATCTAACCCCCTCCATCCCCTCCTGGTTCTGCCCTCCGGCCCTCTACCTCTAATCCCCCTTCCCTAGTCCTCAGAAAAGGGGAGCCCCACCCCCACCTGTCCACCTCAGCTCATCAAGTCAAGTCAGTACTTAAAGAGTCCTCTTCCCCTGTAGCCTGGTAAGAGTGCTACCAGCAGTTGGGGGTATGGGAGAGAGTGATCAGAAATTAGGCAGCAGAGTCCATGTCGGAGACAGCCCCTGCTCCCCTTACTAGGGCACCCACATGAAGCCTGAACCACCCATCAGCTACATCTGTGTAGAGGGCCTAGGTCCAGTCCATGCATGGTCCTTGGTTGGCGCTTCAGTGTCCCCAGGCCACTCTGGACCCTGGTTAGCTGTTGGTCTTCTTGTGGAGCTCTTGTCACCTCTGAGTACTTTTGTCCCACCCGCCCCACTTTCCCACAAGACTCCCTGTGCTCACCTGGTGTTTGGCTGTGAACCTCTGCATCTTTAAGCAGCTGTATTTAATTTAAATAAACAGGCATTACATTGATGTGGTTCAGCTCGTCGAGGTTATTTTCTTCATTGTAAGACTGTTTTCTGAGAAAAGTCTTTTTGTCCCTCTTAAGATGTCTACCTAAAATAGGAGAGACTCCACAATAAAAGCACCTGTTTATTTTTAATCTGTAGCCTACAAAATTGTAATTTGTAATATGCATAAAGATAATTACAAAATTCAGGTACACACTGTACCAAATTAAGAAACTGAGCATGTGGGAACATTGCTTACCTATCCAGCAGAACTTGCCCTTATTCCAAAAGCTCCTCACACGAAGCGTTTTTTACTTTACTTTTTCCACCACTTTATAAATTCCTAGACTGTATGTGTCTTCCTGGCTTTGACCCTTATCCGTCTGTGTATATTTTGTGTCTTATTTCTCCACCTTTATATGACATTCTTCCAAGTTCTGACAAGTATCTCTGAGTTAGCTTCTGTTGTGTGGGCAGATTCTGTGTGTGAACCTTTGGCTGTTTGTGCTGTCAGCACAGCTACAGACTCACCGTTTCAGAGTTTCTAGTACACGCGGGCATCAGTCTTCCATCTTGCAAGGAAGTACATCACCAAGGGCACAGGATGTGCATCCTCAAGGTTATTAGATAATGTCAGACGTTGTGCTTAGTTTTGAGAGGGTGTTTTATAGCCAGGCTGGCCTCAGCTTTATGTAGCCAACGATGATCCTGAGCTCCTGGTCTTCTTGTCTCTAGAACTCCAAAGTGCTGAGGTGACAGATGTGCTCTACCTTGTCTAGCCTAAACTATGTGGAAAAGCAGCCATTCCAGTATGCCGCTCACTAACGGGTGTGAGTGTTCTGTGGCTTTGCATCTTTGCCAGCAGCTGATATGGCAGACATGTTGCCAGTCAGCTGGATATGCTGTGCACACATATTAGTGTTTTAATGAACAATTCAGAAGAAGTGCTTTATTCCCTTTTCTCAAGGTTATGGACTAGCTGGATTTTACTTCTGTATGTGCTTAGTGGGTAGCAGTCCTGCCTTTCAGTGGGGTCATGTTTTAATGGAGCATTCATCATATCTGGTGAGGGCACTTGCTACATCTTTAATAATTGGGTTTCTTATAGTTTTAAAGACAGAACAAGTTTCATGTAGTTTCAAAGACAGAACCGCATAAATTCTCTTTTGTAATTGAAAAGCTGAATCATACTGGGCACGGTGGCTCATGCCTGTGGTCCCAGGATTTGGGAGACTGAAGCAGGAGGTGTGCTGAGAGTGTCATTCTAGTCTGGGCAGAGTTGCAGAGTGAGTCCTTGTCTAAAAGAAACAACCATAATTGGATCATTGTAGTCATTGTGCCATGGGTAACTCCTGTAAATGTTGTGTGTGGCTATCAGAAGTCACTGGAAACCATCAGTGTGAATGGTTGTCATTCCTCATATACAAACTCCTGGGGACAAGCTCCTGTCTCCAATAACTTGGGAGCATTTAAAGTTGCTTATTTTTAAGTCTTGTATTCATTAAAATGCATTGTTGTTTTTTTGTTTGGTTTTTTTTTTTTTTTTTTTTTTTTTTTGGTCACTCCCCTTTGTTTTGAGTTCTGAAACATTCCACTCCTCGAAGTATAAGAAAAAGATACACTCATGTAAATTACCAGTTTGGGGGGCAGGAGCAGTTGATGATGTCTTTGTAGTGGTCTCATTAATTAGAAATGATTTAGGAGTAAAATATTTACCATGCACACATGAATGGCCAGACCATCTTTCAACGCCAGCCTTGCTCCCCCTAGAACTCGGAGACGGCAATACACAGCAGAAGCAGTCTCCCAAGCTGGAAGTTGAGGCGGAACTCAGCAGCCTGAAGGACAGAGCGGCCGAGCTGCATGACAAGCTGAGTTCAGAAAAGATGGTGGTCGCAGAACTAAAAAGTGAACTAGCACAGACAAAACTGGAGCTGGGAGCAACACTCAAGGCCCAGCATAAGCGCCTGAAAGAATTAGAAGCATTCAGGTATGCCAAGCTGCTGTAGTCTGAGTGTCTGGGGAGGAATTGTACTGGTTTGTCATAATAGTTAATGCAGATGGCACGTGGAGTTTTAATAGCAGAAGAATGAGCAGGAAAACTCTGATTTTTCCGGATTCAAATTGCGCTCATGCAGCCCTACCCTCTGCTATGACCTCTATTCTAGTCAACGATTATTAGATAGGATTGTGGCCTCTATCTTACCACTGGCCAACGTTTAAGTGATGTTTAACTTCACGCTTTAGTTGCCTAGTATTTGCCAAGTATTGGAATCAAGAACATACAGGAAAAGGATGTGCTACTGGTGTGAGTACTCAGGTGTTGTGCTTGCCAGAGGCATACTGCAAGTACACGCATTTTATTTTGGACATTGATTTCACACACACACAAATTCACATCGTTTCTATGTGCAGTAAAAGACCAAAAAAAAGTTATCATATCTTTCTGGAAATAAATAGAGTAATTATTTGCACTAGTAAATAAATTGTACTTTTAGAAACAGTAGTTCATTTGAAGTGAACCAGTCTAGAAGCCTTGACTTGACATAGCGTAGCTAGTTTATAATATGCCTTGGTATGGACTGCAAGCGTCTCTTTATGATGATGTCATCCATCAGGATAATGTTATGTTCATGTCTCTCCTCATTCAGGTTAGAGATTAAAGATAAGACAGAGGAAGTGAATTTCCTTACTGATACATTAGCAAACGAGCAGAAGAAGTCACTAGAGCTACAGTGGGCTTTGGAAAAAGAAAAGGCCAAGGCAGGACACCACGAAGAAGGATACAAAGAAGAACTCGAGGTATTGTCTCTGTGTATCCTGGAGAGTTCTAAGGCATTCTCCACTTAGCTGTCAGCATTCTCGTCTTTAAAATGTGCGCTGTTCCCTGAATACCGTTGCAAAATTGTCTAGGCCATAGTAGAAGGGAAAGTAAATGCTGTGACACTGTGTGCATGTTTCCTTTCCTCCCTTCCCCAGCAGCTGCTTGCCACGGAGCACACAGGAACACACAGACCTCCTCGCTGCCTTTGCTTTGCAGTGCCAGCTTGTGAGCCTTCCCTAGGCTGGCCTTTTGTCTCTGCTTGTCCTCTATTGGGATAGGCGCTCCCCTTCCCTGCTGTGTGACTGATACCCTCTGTTAGGGGCTTTTCTAAAAGTCTGACCTTCAGTATATCTGGATTGACCTGTTCTCTATACAGTTTATTGCTGTCTTCCCTTGCCTTTCCACACACTACACCACACACACACACACATGCATGCACGCACACAGACACACATACACACACACATGCATGCATGCACGCAGACACAGACATATACGCATGCACACACACACATCTCTCTGCCTATAGGCACGAAGACTTCTGGAGACACAGACAAGTACTGGGATTCTCCAGGCTTGACCTCTTACACCTTGTTGGGTCTTGTTTCCGCAGTATGCTGAGTTGAACTCAGGGCGTCCCACATGCTAGCCAAGCACTGCACCACCCAAGTACACACACGTCCAGCTCCTTTCCTCTATACTTTGACCATGAGACAGGGTCTCTCCAGCTTGCTCATGCTCCTGAATCTGCATGCTCAACCTCCTGCAGAGCTGAAGTCTAAGGCATTTGCCACCAAGCCCAGCAGTTTTTTGTTTTCGGTTTGTTTTGCATGGTTGGTTGGTCTTTGGGTTTTTTTGGGGGGGGGGGGGGGAGTTGTTTTGTTTTGTTTTGTTTTTTCCGAGACAAGGTTTCTCTGTTAGCCTTGGCTGTCCTGGACTCACTTTGTAGACCAAGCTCAAATTCAGAGATCCCCTCTGCCTCCCTGAGTGCTGGGATTACAGGCCTGTGCCACTGCACCCAGCTAGATTTATTTTAGTTTTAGTATATGACTGTTCAGCCTGCATGTGTATCTGTGTGCCAGGTGTGTGCATTAGCGGAGGAGACTAGATGATGGCATTGGATCCCCGGGAACTGGAATTAAAGCCATTGTGAGTTATCCTGGTGGTTCTGGGAATTTAACCCAGGTCCTCTGGAAGAATAGCCAATGCTTGCTCTTAACCACTGAGCCATCTCTCCAGCAAAACCCAGCAAAGATTTTAATGATTGTATGCATCCAGCAAAGTTTGCTCATTGTGAACATCTGGCCATTTTGTATCAGTGTCTTTCTTTCTTTCTTTCTTTCTTTCTTTCTTTTTCTTTTTACTATCAATGTCTTTCTTTTGGAAAAAATAAAACAGTAGAGTTGAGTTTCTGCCACATCCTACCAGGGTTCCACATTGCAGAAGGAAGACTGGTCATCATAGTGTTGCAGCCAAGTCTTGCTATTGTTTGCACACTTCTTTTTAACCCCTACTTTAAGAAATAGATTTCGTTATGGTATTTTAACATGGGTCATACTTTTTTTTAAATTAATTTCTTTCCATCTAGATTGCAGCTTCTCCCTCCCTCTCATCTCCACCCCTCTCATCCTCCCATCCTCTCTTTCTCCTCAGAGAAGGGGAGGGGAAACCTCCCATGAATATCAACCAGCCTTGGCATATTAAGTTGCAGTAAGACTAGGCGCATCTATAGTGGCTAAACAAGGCAGCCCAGCTGGGGAAGGGAAAAGGCAGGCTATGAGGTCAGAGACAGCCCCTGCTCCCGCCTTAGGAGTCCCACATGAAGACCCAGCTGCACAACTGTTAGACATGTGCAGAAGCCCTGGGTCTGTCCCATGCATGCTCTCTGTTTGCCAGTTCAGTCTCTGGACCCCTATGGGTCCACATTAATTGATTCTGTATGTTTTCTTGGGGAGTCCTTGACCTCTGGCTCCTTCAATCCTTCCTCTCCCCACTTGGACTTGAGTTTGTGCAGAGTGATAGATATGGGCTAATTTACATCTAAAAGTCTTAGAGAGATGAGGGATACAAAGTGCACACCTAAACACAATAAAGGAAATTCACAGCAAGCCAACAGCCAGAATCAAATTAAAGGGAGAGAAACTTTAAGAAATTCCACTAATACCATTTGACTCTTTCTGCTTCTGGGTTAGCTCACTCATTATGATCATTTCTAGTTCAATCCATTTGTCCACAAATTTCGGGAATTCCTTGTTTTTAATAGCTGAGTAGTATTCCATAGTGTATATGTACCACAGTTTCTTTATCCATTCTTCTACTGAGGGACACTTAGGCTGTTTCCATGTTCTGGCTATTATGGATAAGGCTGCTACGGACATGGTTGAGCAAATTTTCTTGTTGTGTACTGGAACATCTTCTGGGTATATTCCAAGGAGTGGAATAGCTGGGTCTTGCAGAAGCCCTATTCCCAATTTTCTGAGATAGCACCAGATAGATTTCCAAAGTGGCTGTACTAGTTTGCATTCCCACCAGCAATGAAGGAGTGTTCCTCTCTCTCCACATCCTTGCCAGCATGTGGTGTCACTTGAATTTTTGATCTTAGCCATTCTGATGGGTGTAAGATGGAATCTCAGAGTTGTTTTGATTTGCATTTCCCTGATGACTAAGGAGGTGGAGCGCTCACTTATATCTGCATACTAGCCCAAGGGGCATGTCCCATGAAAGTCTTCACTAACCAGGAAACTGGGACAGACGGGAAGACAGCCTATTGGAACTCTAGATGAGAGAAGCATGGGAAAATGGCAAAGTTGAAGGATCCAGAGGATCCTAGAAACCTACAAGAAGAACATTATGATAGCAGATTTGGGCCCAGGGGTCCCGCTCAAACTAAGGCACCAGTCAAGGACAATACAGGCCGTAAACTTCAAACCCCTACCCAGATCTAGCCAATGGACAGGACATTCTCCACAGTTGAGTGGAGAGTGGGGTCTGACTTTCACACGAACTCTGGTGCCTCATATTTGACCACATCCCCTGAATGGGGAAACCTGGGGGCACTCAGATAGCAGGTTACCAAGAAGAGACTTGATACCCTATGAGCATATACAGGGGGAGGTAATCCCCCTCAGGAACAGTTATAGGGGAGGGGAGTAAGGGGAAAATGAGAGGGAGGGAGGAATGGGAGGATACAAGGGATGGGATAACCATTGAGATGTAATATGAGTAAATTAATTTAAAAAAAAAGAAAGAAAGAAAAAAGAAATTCTACTAAAATCAGAGGCAAAACAAAGCTATCCACTACAAGTACAATATAGTACTTGAGGTTTTAGCAAGAGCAATCAGATAACTAAGGCGATCAAGGGGATATAAATTGGAAAGGAAGAAGTCAAAATATTGCTATTTGCAGATGATATGATAGTATACATATGTGACCCCAAAATTTCTATCAGAGAACTCCTACAACTGATAAACACCTTCAGTAAAGTGGCTTGATACAAAATTAACTAAAAAAAAAAAAATCAGTAGCCCTCCTATATACAAATGAAAAAGTGAAAAAGAAATTAGGGAAACAACACCCTTCACAGTAGCCACAAAAAATACAAAGTATCTTGGTGTAACTCTAACCAAGCAACTAAAAGACCTGTATGACAAGAACTTCAAGTCTTTGAAGAAAAAAATTGAAGAAGATATCAGAAGATGGAAAGATCTCCCATGCTCATGGGTCAGTAGGATTAACATAGTAAAAATGGCCATCTTACCAAAAGCAATCTACAGATTCAGTGCAATTCCCATCAAAATTCCAAGACAAATCTTTACATCTTTGAAAGAGCAATTCTCAACTTACTGTGGGGGAAAAAACAATCCTGTATAATAAAAGAACTTCTGGAGGTATCTCCACCTTCAAGTTCAAGCTGTACTACAGATAAATAGTAATTTTAAAAGAGCCTCATGGTACTGGCATAAAAACAGACAGGTTGACCAATGGAGTAGAGTTGAAGACCCAGAAGTAAACCCACACACCTATGGACACTTGATTTCTGACAGAGAATCCCAAACTATACAGTGAAGGAAGAAAACCTCTTGGACAAATGGCGCTGGGCCAGTGTGCGCCGTTCTTTGTTCTCATTTGCTGCCCGCCACCATGGCCTTCTCTTGCTCACGGGCTACCCTCCTGCTACTCCTTGCCTCTCTGCAGAGTCCCTTTGTGTTTAATTCCACATACATTTCGTGCCCTCCCGTCTCTCTCTCTAAACATGGCTTCTTCCTTCCCTGTGCCCTTGATTCTTCTCTGTTTATCATGACACTGAGTTACAGTTATTCTCTTGAGACTTCATATATGTTCTTAAATTTTTTAAAACATGTTCCATTGAAAGCTAGCATAAAAACACATGTATTTTAAAGATTGTCATTTGGAGAAGTGTACTCTGCTTTATATTTAGCCAAAGAAGGTTGTGTTTATATCCTTGATGCAAGCAAGCCATTGGACTGTCTAAATAATCACCATCATCTGCTGGGTAACAATTCTGTCTTCAGTCACCAGATGCTGCTATGTTGCTGTTACCAGAGTCAAGGTCATATACTTTAAAAGTATTTTTAATATTAATGTGTTCCTCTTAAATTACATTTTCGCCCAAGGATCTGAAGTTTTCACTTGAGGATCAGAAAAGGAGAAATGTACAGTTAAATCTACTTTTGGAAGAACAGAAGCAACTACTAAATGAATCACAGCAGAAAACAGAATCACAGAAAGTGCTGTTTGATGCCCAGGTATCGGAAGAACGAGGCCGGAACTTAGAGCTTCAGGTTCTGCTAGAGTCAGAGCAAGTTAGGGTCCGGGAACTGCAGAGCACCCTGGACAAGGAGCGGGAGCTGCACGGCCAGCTGCAGAGCCGTGGTGACGATGGGCAGCCCCCTCCAGCCTTACCTCCTGAGGACCTGCTGAAAGAGCTCCAGAAACAGCTGGAGGAGAAACACAGCCGCATTGTAGAACTCTTAAATGAGACTGAGAAATACAAACTGGACTCCCTGCAAACACGGCAGCAGATGGAGAAGGACAGGCAGGTCCACCGGAAGACGCTGCAGACAGAACAGGAGGCCAATACCCAGGGCCAAAAGAAAATGCACGAGCTGCAGGCCAAAGTGGAAGAGCTGCAGCGGCAGCTGCAGGAGAAAAGGCAGCAGGTGTACAAGCTGGACCTGGAGGGAAAGCGACTGCAGGGCATTATGCAGGAATTCCAAAAGCAAGAGCTGGAAAGCAAGGAAAAACTGGGAAGTACACGACTAGTGTATCAGAATCTTAATGAGGTAAATGTTTGTTTCTTTTCCAGTATTTCTGAGGGCAATTATATGGCTCATGGGTCAGAACTGCAGACCCGGATTCAGTCCCAAATCCATGTGAAGGAGGAAAGAGAGGGCCAGCTCCACAAAGCTGGCCTCTGAGCTCCGCATGCACCCTATGGCATGGGTACACTCACCTAATGATAGTGTTTTTAACTTATGAGTAATTTTAATATTTTAAGATGACCTTAATAGTTTAAAATATTTTAAACTTCAAATCATAGTGGGCTGTTTACATAGTTATGTTCACATCATCCCAAAATGGAGTCTATATTTTGAATATGGGTAGTAGTTTTGTTCCCTGAAGAAAGGAAATAAAATGATGCTCATTTGTATTTTCTTTTTCTGTCCAAAACTGCTAGCCGCCCATCTGGAACTTCGCTGATGATCGAACTAGAAAGTGGGTTCTTCAGCAGAAGTTAGGAGACACCAAGGACACGGACCACGCGAGGCTGATGGAGATGAACGGAGGAGACCTTGACCAGAACTGTGACTTGAAAATGATCAGACAGACACTGCACCATGTGGCCTCCAAACTTGAGCACGTGGCCCAGAAAGCCCGCAGCAGGTCAGACCTCCACCTCATCTGTAGAATTGACACCTTACAGATCCGCCAAGAGTGAGAAAATGGTGCATTTTGTCAAGACAAGGTCTTTCTATGTGGCCCTGGGTGGCCTGGAGTTTACTCTGTAGACCAGGCTGTCCTCACATGTGCAGGGAAATCTTCCTGCTTCTGCCTCCTGGGAGTAAAAGCATACAACACCAAAGAAGAGATATTTTAAAGATAATGCATGTCTACATTAGGTAGCATGTTTTAGCAGAACGTACACACCTGAGCATAGCTAACACCTTCAACCAGAAAAGGGGAACATTAAGAGTCAAGTGATAAGTGAAACAGAGCACCTGTAGCGGCTAGTGTGTGTTAGTGAACAGAGCAGCCCTAGGCACTAGTGTGTGTTAGTGAACAGAGCAGCTGTAGCGGCTAGTGTGTGTTAGAGAACAGAGCAGCCCTAGGCACTAGTGTGTGTTAGTGAACAGAGCAGCCCTAGGCGCTAATGTGTGTTTGTGAACAGTGTGTGTTAGGAAGTGTCCCTGTGAGGTCTTTGACTTTTTGTCTTTTTAGACTACAGTTTGAAGCAGCAGGTGGTGATGCTATTCTTTGGATTCAGGAGACTATTGGTGGAATTATTTTGCAACTACAGAGACTAACTGACCAGCCAAGTGATAAGGTAAGACTTTTTAAAAGTTCTTTATAGAGAGAACAAAGATGAAATGAAGAATTTTTATTGTTTTTGTTTATTTGAAATGCAATGTTCTCTTCCCCCAACAAGAGGTCTTAGAAGCTGGGATTAGCATTCATTGTTGTTGCTGCCCAACAGAGAGCAGGCTTCTTGAGAGAGGACCCTGGCCTCCCGTCCTACAGCCATGAGCTTAGAATCCTGATGGCGTCTTTCTTCACAGCTGACGTTCTGTGGAGCCTTTTTACTCCCTCTTTGTGACTGTGCACATTTGACAGTTTTAACTTTCTTTCTTTCTTTCTTTCTTTCTTTCTTTTTTTTAAATTTTGAGACAAGGTTTTTCTGTGTAGCCCTGAACTGCCCTGGAACTGGCTATATAGGCAAGGCTGGTTCCAAACTCACAGAGGTCTACCTGCATCTGCCTCTCAGGTGCTGAAATGAAAACCATGCACCACCAAGCCCAGCTTACTTTCTTAAGCCCTATTTTTCTTACCTTTTGTGTCAGTATTCTCACTTAACCTGCCTTCAGCCAGGTCTGTCTGTCCTTCCTCTTGCGTCTGTGGTCATGTATGCTTTTCTCTAACTACAACCGTAAAGCTTCCTGGCTCCCAGCGATGACTCTCACTGGCCTTGGTGAGCACCTGGGTGTGCAGGTGCTGCTGGCAGTCCTGTGGATTCGGTAAACAAGTGACAAGAATGTTGCCCTTGTCCGTTACTGTCCACTGTACTGTTCTGGTGTCATCCTTTGACTTGTGGTCCAGGATTATATTTACAGTGAGTTACCTGACATCTTTGGAGAAATGTTTCCCACAGTGACACCTCAGGCACCTCACAGACACATTCAAAGCTAAACCCACCTCCTCCCTCATGCCGCTTTCTGGTTGTGATATTACCTAGTTTGGAAAGCTGGGCGTTGCCATAGACCTTCACCCTTACCTGCACATGCAAGCAGACACTCACCATAGAAACATCCATTCATATACCATATACTCTGTCCCTAGTCACCTCCTCAGTGTCTCCCATGTAAACTGCAGAACCTCCTAAGCAGACTGTCAGGTACCATGGATCTGTGTCCTTCCCTAAGCTGTTGTACCTTGCACGCTGTTGCCAAAGGACTGTTTGTAAACATGTGAATCCTGTTTGTGGTGGTGCCCCCTAAAGTCTCCTTGGCTCTCTGCTGCAGTGTTGAGGTCTGATGTCACAAAATGCAGAAACAGTCTGACAAAGTACTGCTAGCTCCTCCAAAGCAGCACACGCCTGCATAATTCTCTGTCCTCCAGTGTGTGACTGTCCTGCTTCCTGTGCCCTCCCCAGCCGTGTTCCTGCTTCCTGTGCCCTCCCCAGCCGTGTTCCTGCTTCCTGTGCCCTCCCCAGCCGTGTTCCTGCTTCCTGTGCCCTCCCCAGCCGTGTTCCTGCTTCCTGTGCCCTCCTCAGCCGTGTTCCTGCTTCCTGTGCCCTCCCCAGCCGTGTTCCTGCTTCCTGTGCCCTCCCCAGCCGTGTTCCTGCTTCCTGTGCCCTCCCCAGCCGTGTTCCTGCTTCCTGTGCCCTCCTCAGCCGTGTTCCTGCTTCCTGTGCCCTCCCCAGCCGTGTTCCTGCTTCCTGTGCCCTCCCCAGCCGTGTTCCTGCTTCCTGTGCCCTCCTCAGCCGTGTTCCTGCTTCCTGTGCCCTCCCCAGCAGTGTTCCTGCTTCCTGTGCCCTCCCCAGCCGTGTTCCTGCTTCCTGTGCCCTCCCCAGCCGTGTTCCTGCTTCCTGTGCCCTTCCCAGCCGTGTTCCTGCTTCCTGTGCCCTCCCCAGCCGTGTTCCTGCTTCCTGTGCCCTCCCCAGCCGTGTTCCTGCTTCCCAGGTTTCTGCTGTTACCGAGTTCCAGTTCCTGGACTCGGCCTGTGTCAGCACCTGCTTCCTTTCAGAAGACTTTTCAGGTCCATGCATGTTTATATAACCTTCTGTCTTTGGTTTTCCAGCACAGCTTAGTGCCCCCCAGTTCTTCTTGTGGATCCTTGACAGAAAGCCTAATGAGACAAAACGCTGAGCTCACAGGACACATCACCCAACTGACCAATGAGAAGAATAACCTAAGGAACATGATCATGAAGCTGAAAGAGCAGATCAGGTGTTACTGGCACACCGGTGCTGGGAGAGGTTATGTACGTCTCTTTTTCTACGTCATTCAAAGTTAGGTTCTTTGCTCTAATTTGACTTTTAATAATAGTCTAAAAAAAATCATGTATGAATCTTATTAGGGTATGTGGAAAATATTATATATCATGACAGTAATAATTAAAATGTCTATTACTGAGGGGAGGCTTCTCTACCACACCCTGGGTTATATACATACAGAATTGCTTACCTCCAGCCTTGTACATGAGAAAACCAAGTCATGCTCAGTCTGAGATCTAAAGATGTGTGTGCTGCCTGAAGACAGACACACTGAAAGACGTGTTCAAATGCAGACACTGATTATTGTTGTCTTCAGTTACTAGTTACTAGGTTTATGACCAAAAGAAAGATGATGATAATCTGGCAGGTGTCTTTAACCCAGACACACTCAGGCACTGAGGCGGACAGATCTCTGCATGCAAAGCTCACCTGGTCCACATTACCAAATCCCTGACTACCAAGGACTAGTGCTCCATCACCAGTGAGACCCTATCTTTAAGGGGGGGAAAAAAGGCTGTTAAATTATATATTTCAGGCTAAGAAGCTACTTTCTCAATTTAAATTTGTCTTTAAAGCTACAAAGAAGAGAGGTAGTCTCTATATTTACCCTTACATTTAAAGACTGGCAAACAACAACATAGTCAAATAAATAACTTTTTCATGGAGCTACCCTGAGAGTCACTCCCTCACATCCATCCAGTCTCAGTAGTAGAGACCGTACACTGAGACCTAGACAGGTGTGTGATTGTGGCTGTGGGCTTGAAGGGCTGAGGCTGGGCAGCCTACTGTGATTTAATTCAGTTGTCTTGAAAAACAGCATGATAGAGCTGGGTGCAGTGGCATGCCTGCAGTCCCAGCACTCAGGAAGCAGAGGCAGAGGCAGGAGGATCTCTGTGAGTTTGAGGCCAGCCTGGTCTACAAAGTGAGTCTAAGACAGCCAAGGCTACACAGAGAAACCCTGTCTCAAAAGCCAAAGAAAACAAAACAAAAAAATGACGCCTCCCAGATACACACGAGAGAGGAGAGAGAGAGAGACAGACAGAGAGAGAGAGAGAGAGAGAGAGAGAGAGAGAGACTGGTATGACAGGCCATGTTTCTGCAGTCTTCTAGGTTTTCCTTCGCTGGTCATGCTAACATTGAAGCCATCATTGCTTCAGAAAAAGAAATCTGGAACAAAGAAAAGTTGGCTCTTCAGAAATCTTTAAAAAGGGCAGAAGCGAAAGTGTGTAAACTGAAAGCTGAACTAAGAAATGACGCTTTCCTTCAGAATCTGAGCCCTGACTCTGAGCATGCCACCATGCAGGTAGGCAATATCCTGTGCGTACACGCATCCTGCTGACCCTAACTGAACAGACCACAGAAATGTGGGTGCCACTCAGGCTACGTCCCTGGGCGTCTCTTTTCAGTCTGCCGTGATTACAGTGTCTCTGCCTGGTCATAGGTTTGTAGAGAGGCACGCCCAGAACTGTCCCACATTCAGCCCTGCTTTTCTTGCTCTCTGCAGTGTGACCCTACTCCCCACAGCTCCTAAGCAAAATCCCTGACTGTTGGTGTGCTGGGAGTGGCCTCGCTAATGCTGAGAATGAATGCATTGCTAAAGCTGCCTTGACCAGTTAGTCTAAGTCCAAAATAGAGGAAGGGAAACGTATGGAATATTTTTCCAACTATGGAGTGGATAGAGCTTAGTTAAAAAGCTAATGAATGAGTGACTAATTTTTTTAAAAATAAGGTCAATATTTTAAAAACATACATGAAAAAAACATACATGACAACAAAAATATTTACAATAAATGTGATTAAAATCTAAAGCATAACTCTGATTTTAGGAGTTGTACTCCAAAGGCTAATTCCATCACCTATCAGCTTGACTTTCCCAGTAGACAGCAGCCTGGCGTGTGGCCTAGTGCTCCTGTTTTTTATTTGCTAGTCTTCCTCCAGAGAACAACGCAAATGGCTTCTCACTGTCTTTGTTCTTTCTTTCATTAAACACAGAGAATTTACAGTAAATATTTGAGAGCCTCAAGTTTCCGAAAAGCTCTCATATATCAGAAGAAATACCTGCTGCTGCTCCTGGGGGGCTTCCAGGAGTGTGAAGATGCCACGCTAGGGGTGCTTGCCCGCATGGGGGAACACCCAACCTGCACAGATGCCGAGACAGTCACCAGCCACCCCAAGGGATTCACCAGGTTTCGCTCTGCTGTCAGAGTGTCTATTGCAATTTCAAGGTAAAGGCTTGAAGAAAATTCATTTCAGCCATAAGCTCTCAAAGAGGACACGTGTGAAGTAGGCGCTGTAGACTACTTTTTTTCCATTTAATTCTCTCTAGGTTTCCACCCTTACAGAAGAACCTTTGTTCTGTGTAAACCCCTAGAAAGGTCTTTCCAGGCTTAAGTAGTTGATGACTCCAGTCCACTCTGTCCTTTAAAAAAAAAAAAATCCAAATAAACCTCACTCAATCATAAAAGGGGAAAGCTGTTTTTGAAACGCTACTTATATAAATGTGGTACACGTTTCTTTTCTCCACTGGTAAATTAAACCACCCACAGCATCCAGCTGAAGAAAGCCCTGGTCTGTCCGCCTGTGTCAGGGGTTGGACCCTCTAGAGCTCGCCTCTCTTCCCCAGCTGTCCAGGCTAGGAACAACTTCCAGTTAAAACCTGTCCTGTATTGTCCAAAGACCTGGAAGCTCCTCAGAAACTACCATTGAGAAACTTGGGTCACATATGAGGCAGGGAGAGGTGACAAGGTCAGGGAGCACGAGCAACCTGCCCTGGCAGCTCTGGGCTGGCAGGGCTCAGCCTCTTGTCAGCCCTGGCAACTCTCTGGAGGCGCTAGGGTTTGTCTGATTGCTGGCCGCTGGCCTGCCTGCCTCTTCCCGGCTCCACCTCTTTCTCACCTCTCATTCCTTTCATCATTGTGTATGTCATAAGCTAGGGCAAGCCCAGTGGGGACATTAATAGACGGCACCTGCCTAGTGGCATCTCCCTTTCTACTGGGAGACAGTTCAAGAAAAAAGACACTAAATGGTCTGCTGAGATAACAGAAGTCTCCCTGTAATGCTGAGAAATTCCAGAAGGCTCCATGAAGGAGAAAAGCTATCAACCTTAGTAACGTGGTTTGAGATGGGGTCTCACTATGTCACTCTGGCAGTCCTGGAACTCACTATGTTGACCAGGCTGGCCTCAGACTGGGAGACCCGCCTGCCTCTGCCTCCCGAGTGCTGGAAGTAAAGGGATGCACCCCCATACCTGGCTCATCCCTCCTTTTTTTGCCCTGCTGTAGGTTCATATGTTGATCCTCCTGAAATTGGCACTAAGAAATTAAAACTGGTACGCCAAAAAGTCCCGTAGCCCAGGAAAGAATGGGCAGTCAGCAAGGAATTGCGCTAGCTGGTGACACACCTCCATTCCTTTTGAATCCACTGCTGTCTTTGTTTCTCATCACATGGTCTAAAGTTTCCCTGGTGCCTCTTACTGCCTGCTGAAGTTCACTCTCTTCTCCCCTGCCTGACCTCGTTCTCCTCTGTCACCTTTCACCCTCTCTTTGCTCACTTTTTTCTATCCACTTTTGCCCTTCATCTTCTTCTGCCCACTTACGTGGCCATGTTAGAGACACTGGCGTCTTGGGTGTGAGGGGAGCTCATCCATGCCCTGTGCCTCATCATGTGGCCAGAGACCAGGGGAGTATGTGTAGTTTAGCAGAGGCAGTCATGTGACTGTGCTGAAACGTGTTCTGTGTTCATAATTACGGGTATGATTTTGTGGGTACACATGTTTACATGGATGTGCTTTGAGATCTTTGTCTTGGGCTCTCTTCTAGAATGAAATATTTGGTTCGGCGTTGGCAGCAAGTCACAGGCTCTAGTTCCATCCATATTAACAGGGATGGCTTCGGGCTGAGTCCAGGTAAGGGCAGAATGGTGTGGCTTCTGCTCATGACTCTGAAGTTGTGCATGTGTGGTAGCTGTCAGGTAACAAGTGAACACCCTTTCAGCAAGGCTCAGGACTTCGTTTCAGAACTAGAGACTGACTTACGGAGTTAGTCTGCACCAAGTCCTGTTTTTCTTCATGGATTCTCTCTCCCATGTAACTGACCGGCAGTTACAGTCGCTTGGCATGAGCCATGAAGAGCACATGCCATTTGTCCCAGATGACCAGCTGGGAAACAGTGGAGCGGGCTGGGGAGGCCTGCTGGCGTCACGTGGAAGAAGTGCAGTTTGAAGTTGTGACAACTTCAGCGTCAGGATGTTTCTGAGCTTACATGGCTGTCTAGTCGTGCTAACTCACAGTTCCGTCTCTCCTCAGCTAGAAAGCAGGAGGAAAATGTTAGGGCTGAGACAGTGAGGAGTAAGGAGGAGGCCAAAAGTTGGAGTACAGAGAATTACAGGACACATGTGTGGTGTCAGTACTGTACTGTGTTCAGGCGTCCTGACAACTGAGCAGCAAAGAAAGTGCCTGCTCCCTGACAGTGTTTTAGGATAGCCTCCTTACACTGAGAGGAAATGTTCACCGTGATGACTTGTGTTGGCACAGAAAGTAAGCAAACCTTGATTTCACAGATTTGTTTTGTTTTGTTTCCAGTAAAGTAGAATAGTGAAGGTAAGACTTGGTCACATTGGTGTAAGGTTTTAACCCACATCATCTTTTCCCCACAAAGCGCACACTCCGAAACCGTTCTGAAACACCGAAACCCTTTGTTCTTGGTACAAGTAGGTATTTTGCAAAAAACATATTACAATGAGATTATTTTCTTTGATACCAGAAATAGCCATGTCAAAGGCAAGCAGAAAACCACCGAAAGGCTCTTTGGTTCGTACTGTTCTCCTTTAGCAAGAGTTGAAATTGACTAATATGGTACACAGTCCCTACGCTATTCTTTTAAACCCTTACTGCTGTTACAGAGGTCTTCCGAGACTTAGTCTTTTTTTTCACTACAGTGCTCTATCCTGGATTTCTTTAGGTGTTGAAAAGACTGAACCATTTTATCATTCTGCTGGTGGGCTGGAGCTGTATGGAGAACCAAGACACACAGCGTACCGCTCCAGGCCGGATCTGGACGGCCCCAGGTCTCCCTTACCGTTGCAGAATAGGTAAGAACTTGCCAAGCCCTGGGGTAAGCATAGTGGGCTTGCTAGAGTCAGAGCCGTGGACCGCAGGGCTTCTGACTTCTCTGCACTGTGAGCTAGACATCATCAGTTATGTGTAGTTTCTGTATCTTAAAGCTTAGAGTCAGATCTACTGTTTTATTTCTAAATGGTTTCTAAAGGCATGGGGAACACAATATATCAATTGTGTTTATAAATATATGCTGTAGTTACACAGTGGAAGTATTGATCACCATCCATTTTAAAAAAGAAATACTGTAGACACACAAGAAGTTGCTTTACACAGACCCAGCGTTTCCTGAGCAAGCTTCTTAAACTGGTGTGCTTGAGTTCATTAAAGTGTAGCTTCCTTATTACCCTATGTTTAGGAGTCTGGAAGTACAGGTACGGCAGTGTGTGGAGCAGAGGAGAGGCAGGCTGGCAATCTAGCTGCATTGTTTCTGACAAATTGGATTCCTGAACATACTTTAATCCCTAGGTACCCAGGTGCTCCGGCGGATTTAAATCCTCCTTCCCTGGCCTGCTCCCAACTGCAACAGTATGACCCTGACAAAGCTCTGACAGACTATATCACTCGGCTACAGGCACTGAACAGGCGACTCGGAGCCATACAGTCAGGTACTGCATTGTAACCACGTCTCTGCAGTGGCCATGCTAGGCCCACCCCTCTCTCTCTCCAGCTCCTTGGCATGCTTCTTCAGGTTAATAAATCAGATGCACTGAGCTCAGTGCATAAGTTCCCAGGTTGTCCCGGCTTTAACTCTGACCAGCAGAGAAGTGACTATCACTCCTGTGTCCACTAGCACCCCTGACAGAATAGACAGAATGCGCAATGAGCACCCTCTGTAAGGTATGCTGAGTGTGAGGCCCACTATAGAACTTGGTCCTACGTAGTACATGATAGAAGGCAGAGCAACCTCGCCCTAAGCAAGTAAGGCACCCATTGTCCCAACTCCAAACAAGCCATCCCTTGTAAGACACTATAAGCATCATCTTTCTCTCCTCACATGTTCCATATGTGTCATATGTTCCATAAAGGTGGAGTTTAAAGGGCTGGGGAGGTGGCTGCAGGGAAAGGTGCCTGCCTCCAAGCCTGAGCACCTCTCCAATCCTCACAACCCACAAGGTAGGAGAAAAACCAACTCCTACAAGCTTCCCTCTGACCTGCACTGTGGGATATCACCTACACACAAACATGGATAAAATCGTAATTTTTAAGACATTTTTACAGATATACCTTGTAAGAACAATCTTTTATTCTCCTCAGAACTATTCGCAAAGTATCATACTTTATGTAGAGGTAGATTTCATTCATCATTGTGAGAAAACTTCCGTCTTCCTTCACTCACTACTAGCCTAGAGACTGAGTCATTTTAGTTTAAGTTATTGTGCTAGCCATCCACTTTGATGGAGTTTTTGTTTTTATTGTGTGTATGGATGTTTTGCCTCCATGTGTTAACTGCTTATTACACCTTGCATGCCTGATGCCTGCAGAGGCCAGGAGAGGATGTCAGATCTCCTAGGACTTGAGTTGCAGATGGTTGTGAGCTGCCTGTGGGTGCTGGAGATCAAACCCAGGTCCTCCCGCCCTCATCATTTTGTAAAGGTTCTTTCTCTATTAATACTGTACACTGTGGACTACAGCTACTTAAAGTTAGCTTAGCTTGTTGTCAAGACATCATTTATCAGCCCAAGTGACTGTCGGGAATTCGTGGAGCACGCTGGCATTGCCTTACTCTATACGGCCAGAGTGGTGGCTCCTCCATACAGTCAGCCTCTCAGAACTAAGTCCACGTGATGAGGACAGAAGAGACAGCTCTGTGGTAAAGACCACACACTGTTCTAGAGAACCTGCACTCAGTTCCCAGCACCCAGTTTCAGGTCGCTCACAACGACCTGTAACTCGAGCTCCAGGACACCCAGTGCTTTAGGGCATCCTATACCAAACTACACACAAACGTGCATGCACACAGGCATCACACAAGCACGCACTAAATCTTTATTTTTAAAAAAAATTTTAAGTTGAGGTCTGAAGACATTGGGGTCTTATTTGTGTATGTGTTTGCACATCTTTGCCACAGCATGAGCATGGCATTGAGAAAACTTGCAGATACTGGCTCTGTCCATCCACTGTGTGGGTTCCAGGGATCAAACTCAGATTTTCAAGCTTGGCAGCACCTCAGCCATTAAAACATCTCACTGGTCCCCAACATTTTGAGATGGTTTTAAACAGACCATCCGCCTGTGTCAGCTGCTGCCCTGATACAGGCAGCAATCTAATTGTCCTGCTTTTTATTTTTACAGGTTCATCTACACAGTTTCATACTGGCATGAGGAGATAATCCTTTGAAACATTAATTTAATAAATATTAAATAGATTCCCTTTTGTGAGTCAATGGCTCTTTTGTGCTTTTGTATTGTGAATATTCAATGGGACCAATACAAACACAGCTTATGATTGTATCCAAATCCTTGCCAGCACATGAAGACAAACTGGAGTTTGTGTATATAAGCATTGTGTTCATGCACAATAATCATAAAATAACATGTATATTTGTGGAATGCTAATTTAAATGATTAAATTATAAACTTTGTGTATTTGTAAGGGTGAAAAGATTAAAACTTTTTCAAATGACAATGCTGCTGAATGTGTAGCTTGCAGTGTCCTGAACTTTTCTTAATGAGCTACTGAAGTTACATGTTTCTGCCTAATATATTTGCTACTGGTGATGAAGACAGAACATATCACTCGTAGAGACCTATTTTTGTATAATGGTAGAAGTTTGAACTTTATGGGGTATTTTGTCAAGTACTGAAATAAAAATGACTTCACCATTTTCATCATCCTGTATTTGAAACTTCTTGACTTTTAACTAAGCCACACCTCATGGTACCTATCACCTTGTTATGTGTCTCAAATAGGGAGAACTCAGGATCTAAAAACTGGGTTTCTCTCCCTCCATTAAAGAATTGTAAATGTGCCTTTGTATAAACTATCCATGATGGTGTTTTCAACACAAGTTTGCATTTTCATTTATCTTTATTATTTGGTATTCATGTCCAAAGACGCCTCCTCACAAATCTAGACACAGCAATCAGCTTCAAAGAATACTAAATTGTATCAATAGTGTAGCAGAATTCAGGAAGCCTCCTCCTAAGCCAGCCAAAGTCTAACTGGGACACTCCGAGAGGATACGGTTCTCCAGAGGGTTCCCTGTAGCACACTCTTGACTGTCAAAACAGCCGTGCTGTTCACTCTGAAAGATACTGTTTCACTACTAAAGAGTTATGTAAACACAATCCTGAAGCTGAGCATTGCTGAGAAGTTCTAGTTAAATATTTCCCTTGCATTGCAACCAAGCTTTCAAGAAATAGCAAAGGCGGATTCTAACAACTAGTTAAGAGGAGTGTTGTGCATAAAAACCTTTAAAGCTGATAACAGTCGCCAAGTCAAGGCAGTTGTGTAGGGAAAAGCATATGGACGACTGCTTGCCAGCCAAGTCCGGAAGTCAGCCCTCCTGTGGCCTTGGGCCTCTGCTGTGTTCTTCTCAATAACTGTTACTCACAATAACTGGTCTGTGATGAAAACCTAATTCTAATGCTTCAGTATGTTAATTCTCAGCACTGAAAGTATGTCAGATTCTAAAACTAGCCAGTGAACAGGCCAGCCTTACTCGGGATTTAACTCTGTCCCACGAACCTACAAATCTCATTCAAGTCTAGAACCCTTCTCAGACCAATAAAGACAAACTATCCAGGCTGGCGAAGAAAATCAGTTACACAGAAACAATCGTCAAGCTTCCATAAGAGCTGTCATCTAGCACGTGCCAGTGCAGCATCTGTGAGCCAGGAGTCATCTGATAACCACCATAGTAAAAGGAGAGAGAAGCATACTTGGAAAAAGGTCAGCAACGTTTATAATTTGCTGTGAAAATACCTGATTTCTCACGGGGCCCTGATAACAGAGTGACTTACCTAAGTAACTAAAGGAAATATTAAAGGGAGCCTAATTCATACAAGTAGGATGCAATTTTCCCTTGAACTGTATTTACTGAAGCACACTTCAAATTCATGAATACGGACAAGTGAACTTTTTCTCATAGAGAAGTTAAATGTGAAACCTTTAACAGCAGAGATTTAGGCCTCCATACAAAGAATCTTCAAGCCTCAAAACTGTAGCACACTGTCCTTGGGTTTCTATTGCTGCGATGAAACACCACGACCAAAAAGCAAGTTAGGGAGGAAAAGGTTTATTTGGCTTACACTTCATATCACTGTTTATCATCAAAGGAAGTCAGGGCAGGAGCTGACGCAGAAGCCATGGAGAAGTGCTGCTTACTGGCTTGCTCATCATGGCTTTCTCATCCTGCTTTCTTATAGAACCCAGAACCACAAAGCCCAGGGATAGCACCATCAGCAATGGACTGGGCTCTCCCGAATTGATCACTAACTGAGAAAATGCCTTACAGCTGGGTCTCATGGAGGCAGTTCCCCAACTGAGGCTCCTTCCTGTCTGATGGCTCCAGCTTGTGTCAAGTTGACTCACAAAACCAGCCATTACACATGCTGTAGAGAAAAGGGTTTTATTTGGGGGAGGGTGTTTCTTTTCTGGTGTTTTGGAGAATATTTAGCCTACATAGGCTAGTTTGGCCTCAAACTTAAAATCCTCCTGCCTCAAGCCTCTGAATTGCAGGTGTACAGGAGCACACCCAGCACCTGAGTTACCTTGACTCTGATAGATTATGCCCGTGTCACAGAGTTGGGCCCATGGTTACCATATCTTGGGTTGGCTCCTGAACACAAGCTCCACAGAATACAGCCAACAAGACCATTTCTCGTCCGCCAACCTTAAACCTAGAATTCACTAATCTCAAGATCCTATACTTTTAAAAGCCTGGTAATTGAAACTTCCCTAACTGTATTTTCTGTGGAGGATTCAAAAGACCTTAAGCAAAATTAAAATCAAAGTCCTATAAGGATTTGACTTTGGATTTTTCACCAAAAAAAAAAAAAAAATGTGACCAGTGGAACCAGTAACATACATATGCACTCTTCAGTGAGTAGCATTCTTAGGAAATAAAGTTATCGAGGAATAGTCCAGGATCCCTGCCATCCTCCTGTAGCAGGGCCACAAGTTGCCAAGTTATATTGTCACCCATCTAGTGTTCCCTTTCACCTAAAGCTTCCCAAAGGGCTTAGTCCTTACCCAAGTACATGAGTAACCTGTAGCCTTTGCAGAATTTGACTTTTAAACTTGCAAAACTAGTTCCCAACTGGAATGTCCCAAAGCACTCTCCCTAGGGCAACATGTGCTTTTGAAGTTAATACCTGGACGATGTGTTCTGTAGCATCTGCCAACTGAGACTCCCGTAAACAGACAATGTCTAACATAAACTTGACTTTCATAAAGTCCTATCAAAACTATTGTAACTGTTTTGAATGCCATTAGGTTTGATAAAACCACTGAGTTAATGAAACATTAAAATCATAAACTGGCTTTCAGAATTACACACTCAAAAAACAGTACACTATGAAAGCTGTTTCAAAGCTTCATTCTCTCCCAAGCTGCAGCGTGCAGTCAAGAGCCCACGGTGCTTCCTTGGTCCTTTTTTCATTTTGATCTTCGTTTGTAACGGATTACTGGGTTTTCAGGGGTGTGGATCATTGTTGTATAATTCACACTGGGAAAATATCCATTGATGAGGTCAAATTCATATAAACGGAGCATAGTGGACCAAATTGTCTTAATCTGAACATAGGCAAAATTTTCTCCAATACAACGATGACGCCCTGTTTAAAAGGGGAAAAAAGTTTCATCAGACTAAGTTTTAGGTTCTTTCTTACCTCTTTAAGCCTAGAGTGGCATTCGTTGTAGACAATCAGGAAATGTGTAACTATAATAAAAAGATGACACCTTGCACATAAAGTAAAAATGTAAATCATTTTAAAACCCAGATATTGCCAGTGTTAGAGGAAAATGTGGGTGACTATATATATATTTTGGGGGGGGGGGGGAGTGACTATATTTTTAGAGGTTTAATTCGAATCATAAGATAAGAATGTGTGAGATACAGGTCCCAAGAGCACTCCTGTGTTACATGTGAACAGGTCAATCAAAATCCCAGATGCCCATTAGTGATATAAACCCAAAATAACATCTACACTAAAATCAAAATCAACTGCGGAAGCTGACAAATTCTAAAATCGACAGGGAAACAAGGCCAGAACACCCATAAGCATGGACTACGCTGAAGAACTTAACAGATTTCAACTTTGATTACATGACTAAAAGTCCAGGAACAGTGTGGTGCTGCGCTGCACAAGGTCAACTAGAGCAAAGGGAAAGAACCCAGAGCCCAGAAATAATCTGATGGCCATCTGCTGCTCAGCCAAGGTCCTGAGAGCAAGAAAGTGTTGAGAATTAAGTAGACACTAAAATGTGGGTGTGGAGAGAATACATCTAAGAATCACAAAGTTCATCTCTCTCTCACATCATACTTAAGAATTCAAGACAATCCTAGATCATCAATGCTAAAGGCACTAAGGTTTAGTAAAGAGCAGGAAACCACATTCATGACGTGTGGTTTGGCCAAGAATGCTTGCTGCCTTAAGACTGAAGCAGTTTGGCCTCCCAGTGTGGTGGTGCATGCCTTTACAGCATCTAGGAAGCAGAAGCAGGCTAATCTCCCTAAATCAGAAGCCAGGCAGGCCGGTAAAAGCTACAGAGTGAAACCCTGTCTAAAAACAAAAACTAAAGAAAGAAAGAAACAAACAAACAAAAAGAAAGGAAGAAAGAAGGGGAAAAGAAAAAACAAAATTCAACATGGCTTTATAACTATGTTTACATGGCCCATTAAGCATTTATTTGTGGGAGCCACATTTACAGAAGCCATTTACATTGGTCCACATTCAAGAGAAGTCTGTCTTAAAGAAAAAAGTTGAAGAATTAATAGCCACAAACTGCAAGTACCCTGACAGAATCAACAAAAGAACTGATGACTTACAATATGTAACATAAGAACTATTTATAGATAAATAAATAACAAGGAAAAACAGAGCAGCAGCTGGAGTGAGATGCAGCTGCAAGCCAAGGATTACCAGAAACTTCTACGACTAGGAAAGAGTAAGAAGTCTTCGTCAAAACCTCCAGAATCAACACCTTGATTTCAGATAACCATCCTCCCAAACTGCAAGGTGACAGTCTTGTTTTTAGGCACTCAGGTTATGCTAGCTGTAGATACTATAAATACTAACACAAAGAAGAGCCAGGATTGTGATTAGGACCATCTACTGACAGGATAGTAAATGGACCTAATACTCAAAGCTGTCCAAAAAAGCTGCTGCATACAGTACAAGAGCAGCCTGGTACCTGGAAGCCAGGGGAAGTGGGCACGAGTTTAGTGATGACTCCTCTCTCCTTACAGAATCTGAACTGCCAAGTTCATCTATAGTCCTTTGTATGTGATAAGCGCACTTGTTAAATATGCTCTGAACTTCCAGGCCTTCATATGTTTAGAACTAATAAAAGGACGTGGGTCAGAATGCAAAGATTCAGCCTTAGACTCATGAAATCTTTTCCACTTTCAAAGACCCCACCCCAAAAATGTGCAGGCATGTTCCTCGGAAGGGGAGAAACATACTTCTCTCCCCAGCCTCTCTCTCTGGAATCTGAATGTCAGGGTGGTTTCCTGAGGCACAGACATACTACAGCAACAAGCACTTCAACCGAAAGTGCAGTCAATCATCTCACCAGCTCCAAATGGCACGTAGGCAAACTTCTCTCCTGATGCTGGGTTATCCTGTAAGTAGCGGTCAGGATTAAAGTCCAGGCGTTCTACCCAGGAGTCCTTCAGTCTTTGATTGACAGTAGGAGAAACACACACCTGATGTCCTGGAGGAATGGTGTACCCTGCCACAGTCTACAAAGTGAGAAGGAACACAGTTTGTTAGAGAGTGTTTCGTGATGGACCAAATGAGAAGAAGGCATTAGTCAGTGTCAGTGTGGACTGTGCATCCGTTTAAAGCTGTCTAGATGATAAACTAAGATTATCTTGACTCAAAGTTGTTTACAAGTCTGCCAATACTGAACTAGAAGTGTATACAAACCCAGTTCAAGGCAGAGTAAAATCGAACCTTTTCATAATCTGACCTATGTAATTCATGCAGGTTTTACAAAATACCATATTGTGTTTAAAGGCAAGAAATGTACCTCTAACTTTTAAAAACTACAATTGTTAAATTAAAAACATAATCAACATTAGATAAGCATGCTTAATGTCTATAATTATGTAATAATGTTCATATATTTACAATGTCGGCAGTTTTTACTCCTATGTTAATAATATTCGCTGTGATATACTGGGGGAAGAGGTCCCCCTCAGTCACAGCCATAGGGGAGGGGAGTAAGGGGAAAGCGGGAGGGAGGGAGGAATGGGACAATACAAGGGATGGGATAACAATTTAGATGTAATAGGAATAAATTAATAAAATGTATTAAAAAATAATAATATTCACTCTGAAACTGGGCCCAGAAGGGAGAATGTAGGCGAGAGACTGACCTGAGGGGTCCTGGCCATTCTCATCATGGTCATGATCGGAGGCCGCAGTCTCAGGGTTTCTTTTATGCATCGATCAAGCATATTCAGATCCTTCAACTGAAAAGAAAGAAAGAAAGAAATCAAGAATTATTTCTGGTCCCTCCCCAAATCTTCACCATACCTCAACAGCAGGAGAGAATTATTCTAATTTTCAAGTTAGTGTGAGAGTATCGAGGCAGCAGTAACTGGTTCATGATGGCTGGGCCTGCCAAGTTTTATCACTATCAAGGTCAACAAGGGAAGGAGGAGGGCAAGATAACAGGAAGACGGTGAATGGTATGGTTAAGGACAATAAAATTCACTCTTTCAAAAATTAAGATCATTAAAAAATCAGTGTCAACTTTTTCAAAACTCTGAGAAATTAGAAGGTTTGTAATAACGTACCAAGAGTTCACTCAAGAAGAAAGGAATCTTCGTGAGGAAAGCAAGCTTTGGAGTATGACTTATACTACGGCAGATCAAAGGGAGCCTCAGAAAGCAAAAGCATGGAACTACCCCCAGAGAAGCTGGAGCAGATCTGCCAAGAGCAGTCAGGCACAGCAGCACCCCCCCCCGCACCCCCCCCCCCCAGGCAGCCTGGGCTACACTGAGACCTTGTATCAGAGAGAGAGAGAGATCCAGCCAATACAACATTTTAAGTACTTGGGGTGGTGATACACTTAAGAGATAAAGCAAGATACTTAAAAAGAAAGCACCTGGAAAATGAAAACGAGATGTCTACAAGAGAGCCTGGAAAGTTCTAACATAACGCCACATGCATGTACAGGAGAGCTACAACATGCAACGTGAGATATGACAGATCCAATCTCTCACCTGTGATTGACCAACACACAAAAAGTAAAGGCTAAAAGCCAAGTTGAAACAAACCACCTGAAGGACTGTGAAGAACATGCCCAGAACATGCAAAGCTCCTCAGCAAAAGCTAAGAGTTCAAGACAGTTTAAGAAATCACTAACTGAGATGCCCACACATCACAGCATCTTTAATCCCAAAGACAAGCACATCTCCATGAGTTCAAAGCCCCACTGGTCTACACAGTGAGTTCCAGGACAGCCAAAATGAAATACTGAAATGATCTCTCAAACAAACAAACAAACACAAAAAGTTCAGTGACTACAGATGAACACGGACTTCACATAATCCTGTTTACAAACCCCAGAGATCTCATTTCCAGACTTGCCACTGCTTTTCAATGTAGGAAGTACAACAAAAATATTAGAAACCTTATTTAAAAAAGAAATAAGTACAACTCAAAAGGAAGTTTAATAGGGATTATGTCTGAATTAGATTTTTTTTTTTAAACTAAAGCAACTAGCTCCTTACAGAGCATTCAAATTTAGTAAACAGAAATCAACACAGCAGTCAGGGGACACTTGAGAGCATGCAGGACATGTCCCCTTCCTTACTGGCCACCTCTCCTACAATCTCAGCAACTACCAAGTGACCTCAGGGACCAGACTTGCAGCTCTAGGGTTTGTGGAGCTGACATCCTGGCACCTGCAGAATGGAATGAATGGCCACAGCCACAGCCTCCAATAAGGACAGACACTAAACTTTGAACTACTAGATGAATTTATACAGACGATTATGAAGACCTTCGAAGAACAAAAAGAAAATTAGGCCTAAAGTATGAGACAATATGACAATACCTCACCAAATAGAAAAGAGATTATTTTTAGAAATATAGAAATCCTTGACCTGAAAGGATACAAATAACATTCTCACTGGAGTAGATCAATAGGAGATTTGAACTGGCATGAGAATAACATAAAAAGAATACTTAGGATGTAGCAAAATGGGGCTGGAGAGATGGCTCAGAGGTTAAGAGCACTGACTGCTCTTCCAAAGGTCCTGAGTTCAATTCCCAGCAACCACATGGTGGCTCACAACCATCTATAATGTGATCTAATGCCCTCCTCTGGCCATTGAGCACTGTATACACAATTAAAAAAAAAAAAGGATGTAGCAAAATGGCTCAGCAAGAAAAGGCATTTACTGCCAAGATAGATGGCCTCAGTTCACTCCCTGGAACTCAGAGTGGACAGCCCCAACGCCTCCGTGCTGTCCTGACCACTACCTGTGTACCGTGGAAATGCATGTGCATACCACACACCAAATAAAGAACACAACACAAAAAGAACACACTTAGCAAAGAAGATGGAACCGCTATCACTGAAGAATAAAAACAATTAAAATGTTGGAAGAAATTAAAAGCCAAAAAAAAAAAAGAAAAAGGAAGGAAGGAAGGAGCTATGCACGATGCAGTCACGGCATGGGAGTGTGTCTAAAGACTAAACTTGTTAGAATGGCAGTCAATCAATCATTTTTGCAGAAATTGCTAAAATCATTATGAAAATTGAAGGAACTAAAAATATCCTGAAAGATTAGAGCCACACTCTAAAATTTAAAACTTATAAAAGGAGACATATAGCTAACACATAAGCTAAACACACGGCTTGATAGAATGGGATCACAGTCAAGAAATGAAGCCTTAAAGTTACGGCCAATAGATTTCTGACAAGACCATTCAGAGGGAAACAACAGTCTTTTCAACAAATGGTGCTGGCACAAATGGATTTCTACAGACAAAACAGGCACAATGGTCCCTCACCTCACAGGGTATCAAAAGTAATTCAAAACAAATCAAAGACCCAAAAGGAGAAGGAAACTAGGAAAAAAGCAGAGGGAAGTCTCCACCTTTTGAAAACACACACAAATGCTCAGGCCAGTAAAAGGAGGCAGTCCATGTCATAAAGGGACAGACATTCTCCTAAGAAAACATCACAAAATACTCAGCCATCAGGGAAATGCCACACCCGCTCAGTGACACGCATCACAGCCAGCGCACAGCAAGCACCCACAGACATCAGAACACGTCAGTGCTGGTGATGAGGTTAAAATGTTTGGCAGTTCAGTACATCAAACATGAAGCTTCTGTATGGGCCAGCAATCCCACTCCAAAATATGTACTCCACAAAATTGAAAACAAATGCCACAAAATCAGGACAAATGTTTGGAAATGACACTTTCATCAGATCCAAACTGTGAAGGTAAAGCAAATGTCTAGAAAATGAACAAATGGTAAGTACCATGCAGAATGTCCATACTGGAGGGACCTTAACCTGCTCTTATGATTTGGATATCATTAAATGTGCTCTGCAGCCACTTGCACTCAGGAAGCCAGTGCAGGGATCTCTTGAGTTTAGATCAGCCTGCTCTACATAGCAAGTTCTAAGCCAGCCAAGAGCTAAAGAGTAAAACTGTCTCCAAAAAGAGTGTTTCCCACAGATTCATAGAGTGATGGCAAGTAGTGGGACACTTGTAAAAGGCTAATTAATAATGGGTGCTCATTAGGAGCATGGCCCTCTCAAGGGACTGAGGTCATTGGTGGCAAAGGAGGTCTAGCTAAATTCTTGAGGCAGTTGGCATATTACCAAAGATGCCACAATAAAACAATGGATATATAGCCTTTATTATGTTTCTGATATGTTTGTATGATTATGATTAGCAAACAAAAATAACACACATACAACACACACACACACAAAAGATGTTTTATCACAGGAATTTAAGTATATCTGAACATAGCACATCATTTTCATAAAGTATCAAAGCAAAGTATAACAAAAAGAGGATAAGGCCCAGGTGTGTTTCAGGAGGCCCTGTTACACTGTGAGTGAGCCCCGTCATGCTTTTCTACCCAGCAAGCTGGGTGCAATGCACATATGAACTTATAGTGCCCATCACTGCCGCTACCACCTGAGGACAAAGGCCTCAGAAATGCATGTGATCCAGAGGCCCCTGCACCACAAGCGCAACATACAGAAGGCACTCTCCGAGGACAGAGGCCAGGAGTTAAAGGCACGCCACCAAAGCAGCAAGTGCAAAGAGCTGTAAGGCCTCAGGACAAAGCCACTGCAAACTGTAGAGAAGCACTGACATTCAGCTCTTCTTTAACCTAAGGTTGTAGAAAGTTCCTACGAGCATATTAACTGAAGCTACGGTGAACAGAAAGCCTCACGGTGTCCCCTGGAAACAAACCTGCTCATAAGTCAAGGGTGGCAGATCGTCGCCACACACTGCCTTCTGTTCTAAGTAGCATTTGTCTTGGAGTGGTTTATCCCTGGCCAAAAAGAAGCCCATCCAGGCACTGGTGGTGGAGGAGGTGTGCTGGCCTGCCAGCAGCAGTCCGATGAGCATGCCTGCTACCTCATCATCTGTCAGAGGCCGCCCGTCCCTGAGGAGAAACCACACACACTTAACATGGGGCAGACAGAGTGAATATTCGGTTTCCAGACGGAATGGTTACTTTTCTTTCCCCACCAGCACTTAGTGCTCCCAGCTCCCCTCCCAAGAAAGAGACCAGCCAGGAGAAAGCCCAGCTTTGATTACAAAAGACTTCCTTCCAGTTTATTTGCAAACGGTCCCCACGCCAGCCTATGGCATCCGGGTGAAACACTAGGGCGCAGTGCTTTATGTCTCAACAATTTACAAGTACTAATTTATTCCACTGCCTTAACTGAAAGTGTCAGTAATCTGCATCTTAATGTATAGTTTCTTGCTTCAGCTTAACATGTGATCCGACGGCTCTCACTTGTATGTAGAATCTAGTAAAGTTTGGAGAATATCATCAGCTTTTTCTTGTGACAGCCTACGTTTCTGGATGGCCTTGTAGAAAATATTCTTGATCTCCCGATGGGCTCTGTCCCTGCGCCTATAATTCAAAACCAGAGTACTTTCAATAGAGTGACATTCAGAACCCACACCCAAACATAAAGCACTAACTTTAATGACTGAAGTGGCAAGAACTCGGAACCAGGAAAGAGAGAAGACGTGGACTCAGACCATCCCCAGCAAGGACAGGACCCTGTCACGCGGCTCACCTTGGTAACAATACCTATCCAAGTAAGCATGGCCCTCCCTCACAAGCACCTCCCAACTAGTTCGACAGAATACATGTCTAAGTCAGCATAAGGTTCTACATTTTCCAAATTAGTCCTCAAAGCTACTGAGTCACACTGCCTCTTTCACAGCATTTTAGTCTAGTTTTCTCACTCTCTATAACTGCATAACTCTGCTGAGAGAAAAATCCTTATAGGTTCCAAACACGAGCCCCATCTCCTGAAACGTTTACTTTGATCAGGGTGCTCAGTATATACTAAGAGCTGTGAGGCTGCCCTTCACATACATCCGCATAGCGAGTGAGCGGCAGCTAAAACCTAAAACCAAGCCATCTTGGGGCTGAAAAGATGAGCTCAGTACTCAGAGCTCATACTGCGCTTACAGAGAATGGGAGTTGAATTCCCAGAGCCCACATCTGCCACGCCCACTACAAGCATGTTTTTTTTTAACCTGCAAAGCTTATGAATGTCATGACTTTCGGCGAGCCCCTTGGACTGGCCCTTTGCTGTAATAGCTTTTATTTGGCAGCTAAATAGAAGGAGTAGACATCAAAGGGACAAAGATCAATAATTAAAGCCCTATCTCTCACCTAAATAGAAATGACCCAGCAAGGGCAGAGAAAGCCTGCGGCTCTCGGGGCCTGTCCCACACGCCAAGGCCTAAGGGCCACACCGCTGTGCAGGAGACAGCCCCAGTCCCTATGGAAACTATAGTATAGTTGGTAAGGAGACAAACAAAAGCACAAACATTCAAAAGAAAGGTCACAATACAGGTACCCAAAACAATGTCAACGACTTTCAACTGGGTGCTTTTAAAAGGCTGTATCTCTAAGTACAGCTGAGAGACTTCTTGGCGTACAAAGGCAATATTACACAAGCAAAATATTACAAGAGGCCACAAACTACCTTATCCATAAAGTGAATCTTCCTACAAATGAGCTCACTATATAAAGAAAACTTGACCTGAGCTCTTATAAAAACGGAAGCTCCTAACCTGCCCAAACTAGAAAGCAGAGACAGCACAGTAACTATGGAAAGTCAGCCTGGTTGCCAGTGGTCCTTCTCCATACACACCTGAAGCTAGGCAGAGGCAGCCAGCCAGGCAGCAGCCAGGCAGCGTGGCTAAAACCCCCGTCCAGATCTGCATACAGCTGGGCCACCTTCTCGTTGAGTTGACTTCTAATTTCCTTCCCATGTAAACAATGGCTAGCTGTTAAAATAATGAGCTCGGAAAGGGCTTCAAACACATCTATGGAGGAAAACAAAAGATCATTCTCATTACTATTTGCAAAAATCTCTTAAAATATTTTCTTGAACATATAAAAGAAATTGTGTAGAAAAGTTGGGAATATATGTAGTCCCAATCCTATTCATACCTCCAAAGACTCCGGAGAGCTAGGTAGCTATGCAGGACTCGGGAGGCAATAGCCAAACCACTGGGCCACACTGCCCCTCTGGTCAGGCAAAAGCGGTGCCTCAGAGCACATCTGCACCTCTTTTACAAATTATTCTTCTTCAAGAGATAAGACGACTATCAAAATAAATGCAGCCACCTCATTTCCAGGTCACAGCACAAAAGCTGTGGGTAACACAAATGTTACTCAATGCTTATGAGGGCAATGAGGAAATTCCCACTCTACGGCAGGCCCAAAACCAAAGGCAGCATGCTCCGGGGTCAGATGAAGAGAAGGAACAAATGGAGAAGTCGTGGCTGTAGGTACTAGAAAACTACAGTCCCCTCAGACAACCCCAACACTGGAGACGGCATCGGCAAGCCCACTGCATGGCCCGGAAAGCAGCAACAATCACCTCACTCTTTACCTCTGCTGTCACCAAAGAACTTCCAGTTAGCACCTGCCACAAAGCATTCAGGCAACACTGGTCCTTTGGGGCTCTTCATGGCATGCCTCTCATGCTTTATTTTCAGTTTGGTTTTAGACATGGGTCGTGCTATGTAGCACAGGCTATCCTCAAACTTGTAATCCTCCTGCCTCCACTTCCCAAGTGCTACGATGCCGGGCATGTGCCACAGTTATTTCTCATTCTAGGTGAGATCACACCTGGAGCCCCCAGCACTTCAGAGGCAGAAGCAGGAAGAACCCTCAGCATATCAATAGACATTCTGATGTGCACATCAGATGCTTCTAGGACTAGAAAATACATCACATCAGCTTCCGGTAAACTAGCAATCAAGTTCCTCCACCCTGTATAGGAGCTGACAGCCAGGCTCCGAAGGTGGTGACGTGAGGCCTAACATCCTACGGCCTATAAACAGATACTGCTCCTGGCATAGATACGCCAATTGTCTCTCTGAAGACAATACTTAGAAGCGCACTATAAAGGCTGGGTTTGCTATTTCAACTGCACTGTCGTCAGCATAGCCCTCGCATTAGAGACATAGCAATTCTGCACACACTGTGCTTTGTTCTGTACATGCACACAAACAGAAAAGACAGGACAAATGGAATGCCTTTGCTTACTTCTCTCTCCGCTCTCTCCCCAACTTTGAAAGTATTCCTTCGTTTCTTTTTCAATTATAGGAACATACTGCTTGAACTGGACTATGTTAAGGCCACTTTTTAATATTTTCTTCTGTTCCAAGAAAACCTTCATTTAAAAAAAGGGGAGATATACAACATTACATTTTTATTTCATTATGAGATACATCAGGTTATTCTAACTACATAACAAAGAAAACATTCTTAAATTTGAAAATAAAAATAACCACTTTCATATAAGTCCTCATCCTATTTCTGAATATCATTCATCACTAACAATATCTTCCAGAAGTTTAGAACAGCCTGAATAAAGTAATTTTATGTTAAAACAACAGCCCTTTGAGGCATCACAATTTTAAGTCTAATAAAACGTTTAAGATAATAAAGAGATAAATCTGGGCAAAATTTTTAAAAGTCATTGCTTTTCAACATAGGGGAGACATTCATCTCCCCAGCCCTGCCAGCCCCAGAAACACTAATCCTGACTCCTAACTGATGTGGGCCATGTCTGCTACGGCTCTCACCAGGCACCTGAGTCTTCAATGTGCTCATCTGGGAGCAGGAAACCCTCTCATAAAAAACATCCCATAACCAAAGGAGACACATTAAAAGAGTTGTTTGTGTATTTGTGTGTTTGTTTTAAGATCAGCTCTCCCACTATAGTCCATGTTGGGTTTGAGTTCAAGACTCTCCTGCGTCAACCTCCCAAATGCTGGGACTGCGGCCTTGAGCCACCACAGCGGGCTTGAGAAGGAGTTCCGAAGTCAATTTCCAAGTCAAAGCTCTTGGGCTAAGAAGTCCTTTTGACGACATAGTAATATTTTCTTGATACTCTCTCAAATCAAATCTCAATATGCCAAGTTACTATTGATTTCTTTTCTTTTCTTTTTTCTTGTTCTTGTTTTTGGAGACAGGGTCTCTCTGTGTAGCCTTGGCTGTCTTGGACTCGCTCTGTAGACCAGACTGGCCTCAAACTAACAGCGATCCACCTGCCTCTGCCTACCCAGTGCTGGGACAAAACACGATTTCTTAAGTGAGGGAATAAATTAACTCTGCATTACAAGTATGTGATATTAACTGTTGTAACTAGCTAGTTTCGATTTGTCCTGGATAAAGGATAGAAAGGCCACCTACTGCGTTTGGCACATCATATGCAACTCCCTTCCCAAACACGGGTGTGGTCAGGCGACTGTAGACATCTTCTGCATTCAGGTCTTCATTCTTACTATTGAAGAGCAGTGCAGCAGCCTCGCTCCCCAAAAGGTAAGTAAAAGTCTTGCCCACCATGGTAAAGCTAAAGACAGGTCCATACTAAAGGAGAAAAAGACCACACGTGCTGTTACAAAACATTTCTTACATCACAGAATAACACCGTGTTTTGAAAGTTCCAAATATTCATAAACTTTTAAACAACTGTTTTCACCTGGCCGTATTCCACCTCCTATCTTCATCACAAAAGCAGAATAAGTATAATGATTTATTCTTTTTTAGAACATCCTGAAAATATTTTCTGCCATGCAAAACGTCAGAGCTCTAATGTATCGTTAGATGCCACTGTGTTAGCGCAGTCGGTTCCTCTTAATTATTGGCTATCTAAGTAGTACTCAAGCTGTTTTTAATTATTGTTCTACATTGCCTACATAAAATTCTTTAATCAACATTTATAAGAAAATACTTTTTTCCCTTTTGTTATAAACTAATTTATCGGGGCTGTGGGATGGTTCAGTGGGTAAAATCACTTGCCAGCAAGGATGGTCCCCTGAGTTTGAGCCCCAGAAGCCACAAATCAAATGCCATTAAAGAATCATTACAATGAAAGTCCTTGCACAAGTACACCAGGAAAGGGTGTGGTATAAGAACAGGGTATGCGGGATGGGGGAGCTAGCTCATGTACTGTGCTTGCAGAGGATCTGAGTTTGGTTCCCACATACAATTAGGCAGCTCACAATTGGCTGTAGCTATATATCTAGGGGATCCAATGCCCTCTTCTGGCCTTGGCCAGTAACTGCATTAGGGACACATACTTTCAGAGACACAAAGGCTTACACACAAACTAAATCTTTTTTTAAAAACTGTTGAAAATACACTTTGGATAAATAAGGGACTACCGACAGCCCATGGCTGGTGGGGCATGGGGAGTCAGTTTCTTTAAGGGTAGGTTGACCGTGCTCTAGCAGAGGGCCCCACACCCATGCATATATAGACAGCCCTCATTAGACTCAGTGGATTTTTTTCTTTTTTAATGACCAAGTTGAAAGAGAGACATGGGAGAAGGATTGAGGAGGAAATGGAAGAGGGAAGTGGGAGGTAAATGGGATTGAAATATATTGTATACACTTGAGGAATTCTTACAGAGTACTTTAAATTATATTAAAACAAAGAACAGGGTTCACTTAAATAATTAATATTGGGAAGGGTAATCATTAACAAGAAATCCAAAGCAGGACTATGGAGCAAACAGCTGATCTGATGCAAATGCCCTGTGTATGAAGGGAAGCGCAAAGGCTTGAGTGTGGACAGTGGAGTCACATAGGATGGACAGGACGATGGAAAGACAGACGCTTCCAAAGATACATGATTTTAAAAAGTGAGTGTCAACTTTGACTATAATTAGTGAAAATAACATGTAAGACTATTTTTTAAAACATAGCTATTAGAACTACAGGTTCCCTCAGACACTATCCCAGGACACTCACGCTGGAAAGCTGAATGAGTCAACAAGGTCTTGTCATTTTATGTTTTCAATAATGCTAACAAGCAGGGAAGGTAGTGTATTTTTTTTTTTAAATGTCTTTCTATTTAAAGAAAAGTACCTCTCTAAACTAGTTTCTCCACCTCTGGCCATGTAAAGACTTACTTACCTTCTCATATGCATTTTCCAAGAACTCAATTGGACTTTTCCCAAACGCTATTGCATGGCCAAGGAATGGAATTGGAGAGAAAATGTACGGTGGACTTTTCTAAAAAAAAAAAAAAGAGAGAAATAATTTAGTTTTCATTTTATTTAAAAAAAAAGTTTCATTTGATAGCCAGCTTGAGATTAATGTTCACACACACACACACACACACACACACACACACACACACACACACAGCATATTTAGAGAAAGTCTAACATAGAACAAACTCAATATAGAAATGTTTAGGGGAAAAGGCAGTATGATTTTAAACATTGGTAACCAGCAATAATGTCCAGTACTATTGGAGGCTTCAGACAACTTCTCTAATCATTAGAGGAGCAAATAAAGAGAGCTGGTTGTAATTCTCTGGTTTCTACAGCCTATTGCCATTCCCTTCAATCCCAGAGTCTTGCCTTACACTTTCTGGAACAGAAACGGCCAAGCAGTAACCTACAAAAAGGAAAATGTCTCTCATATTCACATGGAAACGCAAGTATGCCATGTTTCTATGAATGCAAATAACTAGATCTACCAACACTAAAGAGAACGAACCCTCTCCAAGCAGGAATTCTGTGCCACAAGTCTTTTTTTTTTTAATTCATTCATATTACATCTCAATTGTTATCCCATCCCTTCTATCCTCCCATTCCTCCCTCCCTCCCACTTTCACCCTACTCCCCTCCCCTATGACTGTGACTGAGGGGGACCTCCTCCCCCTGTATATGTAGTGCCACTAGTCTTAAGGGGACTTAAGATGTCACAAAACGAGACCTGCATATTGCAAGACTGCAACAATAAACCTGCAAGGATGAAAGCAGATAATGTTCCTCTGATATGTGGTGGTTTCAAAACACCGAAACCTCACAGCACTTTACAATAAGGTTCCTTTGTCTTTCTAGTGACAAATACTATCTCCTCAAAGATGCATAGAAGGTAGGTGTGCAATGCACACACACCCAAGGGGTGAAGGCTGGAAGGTGTGCCACGGCTAGCCTTGCCTACGTAACAAGTCCCACAGCCACCCTAGGTTACAATAAGACCCCCATCTCAAAAATCAATAACCCTATAAGATCGCAAATCTAATAAGAGTTAAGAAATAGGCACTGCCTAACCCTTGCTTAAAGATGACTCTTAAAACAAGTTAGTTGGAACTTAATGCTGGACACAGTTCAGTTAGTTTTTACATTCCACTGTCAAGTTTCAAAAGGGTGGCTCTCAAAGCTACCGAGTGTTGATTACAAGGGCATTCAGCTAATATACTTGGGAGGCTTGAAACTAGTGGTTTGGTGTAGCGCTAAGCTAGAGAAACTGGCATTTTTACAGTATCACAGGAAAGCCCTTACCACACACTCTTGTCACTTTAGAACTGGCCACAATCTCCCTGACACTGATATTAATCGTCATCAAGCCCACTAGTGCACGGGATGCTACAAACACAAAGCAATATAGAAAGAGATGGCCACCCGGACCGCAGCTGCCCGTTCCTTGCCATCAAGGCCCTCAAGGCCCTCACAAAGAACCCAAAATCACAAAGAACAGCAAAGCTAGTCCAGCGCTCTGCACTTACAGCCACGGCCAAGACAGGCCGACTTAAGCCACCTCCATCCAGGAAGTGCACAGCCAACACATGACTACAAATACTGCAAAGCACGATCCCAGCCAGGAGTTCAAAGCCGCTGCCACCGAAGAAACTGAGGCAGCCAAGCACAGGCCTCGACTTAGGATTCCAAAGATACCATCACCACAACCAAGATCAGGATCGCCTGCAGCACTAAGCGCCTGCAGCCACCAACCCCAGTCCCCAGCGCGCAAACCACCGCCAGCAACCCCGAGCAGGGAGCCCGCCAGCTCGGCCCGAGCACAGAGTGAGGACCCCTGGGGTGCACTTACCGCCCCGGCGGGAAGCTGGACCATGTGGCCCACTGCGAGCCTGAACAGGTAGACCAGGCTGAGAGTGAAGGCGCAGGCGATGAGCAGCGTGGAGAGCAGGTTGCCTCCTGTCACCTGCTCCACCGCCTGGCCCAGCACCCAGCCGCCCGACTGCAGCAAGCCCAGCAACACCATCCCGACCGTCGCTTCGCTCCGCCTGATGAGCTGGAGGCCGAGGTCGCAGCCTCTTCTCCGAAAAGATGGAGCTGGAGAAGTCGGCAGGTGGGAGTCGGGAGGCGGCCCCGGCCTCTCTACGGGCCCAGGCGCCTCCCACACCCACGGCCCTCCAGCGCGCCACCTGTACGTCACGCACGGGGCGGGGCCTTCTCTCTAGCCACGCCCCCGGCGCAATGCTGGATCCTTGCGCCACTGAGAGGGACCTGAGGAAGCAGGTTTTGCCTGTGCCTCTAGGACACTGGAAAGAAAGCGATCGCTCCAGAAACGGCCACGCCCTGGGAACTGTGAGCCACGAAGGCCCGTGTGCCAGAGGAGCACGGCCCTGGGAGCGGGCACCGGAGGGCCTGGCGGAGGGATCTCGGGACAGGCGTGGTGGCAGACAGCGGCAGGGTGCAAAGCGCTCTGTGATTGCACCACGCGCCGCTGAGGTGATATCGGCCTATGTGGCGTCAGCAGAGCTGGCGACCCGGGCACCGCCCTCTCTGTGGGGCGCCTGTCTCTGCGCCAATCCCGCGGAGGTGTGGGCTCCCTGGCTTGCGCTGAGACCAGCCCCACGTGGGCCTGGAGGGGTGGCCGGGAGGGTGAGAAGGTCGGATTATCCGTACCACCAAATTTCATTCTGACGGGTTGTTCTTGTAGCGCCACGCAGTTAACAAGCCGTAGTTGTGTACTGGGTTTGTTGTACCCGGACTAGACTTCCAAAATAAAAACAGATGTTATGAGTAAACTGAGGGAGATGTCCCCCAAACCCCCCATTTTGATAGCTTGCCTGCTTACTAGATTTGAAGCAGGAGTTACCGTGATCTCGCTCACTTGTAGCTTCAAATAAAGCATCTCTGATGACATGCTTCCAAGTTTAATCCTCCTTCCAGATCCTTACCGTGAGGTCCTCATGTTAAATTAATAAGTAGTAATATAAACTGCAGCAGTTATTCAACCAGGGTTAAGATCTAAGTTTTGGCTAAGCTTGGAGGTGATAGAGAAGTGAATAAGACAAAACTGCAAGGACCTCCAGGAATGAATAAGACCATTCAACTGCCTTTTAGATAACACCTAGAGAGCTCTCATTTTATCTTAGCGGGTCACTGAAGCCGGCATCTAAACTCATGACTTCAAGCCGCTGCCAACAGTCTTCCTGTAGTGCCTGTGTAGGAAGGTCACCACTGTACACCAGTTTCCTCCTCCGTCATATCCCTGTAATACTCCATTTTTATTGCTACTGCTCTGGGTATGAGCCTCCTCATTTCTGGTCTGTGTTACTACAATAGAAACTTTGGTCACTCTATTTCCAGGCCTGACTTGTGTGCTACATCTTTATTAACTGCAGTGAGTTCAGGCTGTTGCTAAGCCTGAAAATGACAAGGAGAAAGGCCAGTTCGACAATTATCCAATTAAAATAAGCTTTATTTAATACTGGCCAGGAAGACGGGCACTAGCCAGTTCCGTAGCCGGCATTCCCAGAGAATGGCTGCAAGATACTTGGCAAGGTGCCTGTAAAGCCAGACGGCGCCCCAGTTAGGTCCGATGGCTGCTTCTAGCCAACGTATCATCAAGCATATCCTGCGCAGCTGGGGCAAGCAACCTTGTTTATTGAAGTGAAATACATGACTTGTTTTCTCACAAAAATAACAGCCCCCAGCATTCCAGGAAGTAATCTATCCTAGGACAAAGTGGGGTTTACAAGTGAACTTTAGCCCTTCCACCATAACCCCAAAAGACACAACTTTGAACACTGTGAATCTCAGATGTTGAAATCCTAAAAGATCAAAATCCTTAAATACAGATCAGAGGGGAAGTGTTATAAAAAAATTGTTATTGATGATAAATTCGATATTTATTTTTCATAAATAAATGTGCTTGTTCAAAAAAAGAAAAAAACGGTGAAAAAAAATGTTATTGATCTTTTGTGAGATGCTGCCCTGGCAGGCCTGGAACTCTGTTATGTAGATCAGGCTGACCTCGTACTCACAGAAATCCACCTGCTTCCACCTCTGGAGTGCTGGGATTAAAGGTATATGCATAATACCTAGCCCAATTTTTAAAAACTTACGTGTTAGGGGAGATTTATTTGAGGACTGATTAAGGAAGATTTACTTGAGGATCGTGCAGAAGTAGGCAGTACTTCATTTACCATCTTATACAGTAAAATAGGCAGTCATTACACTTTTGCAATCACAAAATTTCAGGTATGGTCATAACAGCTGCACTAAGCAATGATTAGTGAAAAGCAAAGTATAGTGTGTGATCCCAAACACTCAGAAGGCAAAGGCAGGTGGATCTCAGTGAGTTTGAGGCCAGCCTTGTCTGTCAAAATATGAATTATATAAATGCACATCACTACTATGATTGATAGTTAGCTATAGCTCGCTCTGTAACAGCAACCTGAAATACCATGACAACCCAAGTTAACGAGGCTAAACAAAAACTGCTGAATTACAGATGACCACTGGGCCCACAAAGCCAGGGTCACAGAGGATATCTTTTTATGTGCTGACAAAGTTTCAATACGCATGCAATGTTCACACACAAAAGTTAACTGTAACGCACTTTTATAGACTCAAGGGTAGAAAATTTAAAATGTGTAAAACAAGCCCATCTTAAAAAGTCTTTACATAATTTATGTCACTAACATTGGATAGGATGTAAAGATATCAAGTTGTTAAAAATAATGATAATCATCAAAAATAGAAAAAAACAGTATTTCCCAACTATCATCTCCACACCAAGGCTATAGCAACAGGAGACTTACCAGGAGGTAGAGGCCAGGCTAGTCTACAGAGCGAGTCTAGACCAGTCTGAAGGAGAAAGTAAGACCCTAGATCAAACCATCAAAGAGATAATCTGAAAAATAAGACTGTACTAGAAGGAGAGATTATTAGCAGTTACATAAATATATTCCAAAGAAGAGTCAGCCAACTTTAATGATCATGAGCTACCTTTGAAGTCTTTCTGTCTTTGATGAATAATTTTGGTGTTTTGTGCATGTCTCTCTTCAAAGAATATCTTCACAAGTTTCTTTTTGTACGTTTGTTTTCTATGTGGAACCATTTATTTTTTAAGTTTATCTGAGTCAATGTACACCAGTGTGAACATTCCTACTAAATGTTTCTATCTTCTGTACCATAGTGTTTAAAGTATGTAGAAATCTGTCACAAATCACTCACTTACTGACCACAATACCAGTTTTCACTTCATTTATTTGGGGTTCTGTTTGTGTCTATAATTTTATCCTCCTAAAATATTAAACTTTTTTATATTATTATATAGTGCTATTAAACTTTATCAGAGAATAGTTTTGCCATACTTATAGTATCACAAACTGTTCAGGATAATTAAGAAAGGTAAACTAATAGTCAATCAAATTTGTGGTTTTGTTAGGTACTAGTTTTCTAAGTTAGTCAGTATTTAGCTAGAAACTAGAAATTCAGATATACTACAGATAGATGGTTTTAAAAAACCTCAGAGATCTATAGAATATGACATTTAAAGATGTTTTATTAATTTAAGAATTTTTTGACAATGAGACATGTCAGCTCCTGGCAGCTGATAATGATGACTTCGAAGATGATGATGAGCATCAAACAACCTCCTCAGGGAGATGGCTTCAAATGTGGCAAACCAGCCACTGGGCAAAACTGCCCTCATTTCTGCCAAAGACAGAATTCTGCCTGAAATTGGCAAGCTTAGATACAGGCAGAGTGGACGGCCAAACTCTGCAAGACAGGATAAGCAAGTCCTTAATAGTTCCTGCCTCACAAGTATGTCTGTCAGATACATTGGGCCAGAAGGCTAAGGATGACACTCCACATTATAGAGATATGTTGGGTGACTGTCCAGGCAACCAGCGGTATCTATCATTTCTATAGTTTTGGAAGCTGCTTGTTCTGCATTTCCTGTTTATTCAGATAATATTTGTCCTTCTAAGGTCTCTGATATTATAATCTTAAAATTAAACAGTTGTTTAGGATTTAAGAAGATGTGTTGTGGTTAATTTACCAGTATGGCCTAATAATGTTTATAATCTGGCCTATAAGTATTATTATGGCAGTATTTTCTAACCTGCTAGCAATCAATCAAGACACAGACACCTGTTATATTTTAAAATAGCCTTAGTTAACCTGTAGCAGAGCAGATATTAATCCCCTAAACGACTTCCCATAGTGGAGTAGGTCTGGGATCCCTGGCCCAATCCCATGCCATCTGATTCTAATAATTCTATCAAGCTACCTCCCATCCATAATCCTAAATACTTGCTAATATTCTTCATCTGGGCCAAGTCTCCATCCCCACCGGCCATGTGCTTCTCCACCTAACCCATGATGGAGTAACCTTCTCCTCCCTTCTCCTCCAGCCTCTTTCCTCTTAAGATTCCCTCTGTCTGGCATAGTGGTGCACACCTTTAATCGCAGCACTTGGGAAGCAGAGGTAGGCGGATCGCTGTGAATGCGAGGCCAGCCTGGTCTACAAAGTGAGTCTAGGACCGCTAAGGCTACATAGAGAGACCCTATCCTGAAAAAACAATAAAAAACAAAAAACTTTCTTTGATTCCATTTGTGATCCCTGAGATTGTGAACTGTAATAATGTCTTTGATCCCACTGTGATCCCTGAGATTGAACTATAAATCCCTGTTTCTTGTGGTTGAGCCTTAACACACCTTTAATTCAAGAACTTTCTGTTTATTGTAAATAGGTGATTAGAGTGTGGTTTAGCCAACCTCACACACACCTTTAATCACAGAGCTGTCTATATACAAGATTTAATAAAGTTAACCCTAGGTAAGAGGGGGAGCAATAAACCATCTGACAAGGATTAAAGAGTAGGAGGAACTTTTAAATTTTAAAGAGGAAAATTTTTATATTTTTGCCAAGGATTGGGACTTTTCTACCATTTCTCTTTTTTTTAAGATTTATTTATTTATTATGTATACAGTGCACATTATAGATGGTTGTGAACCACCATGTGGTTGCTGGGACTTGAACTCAGGACCTCTGGAAAAGCAGTCAGTGCTCTTAACCGCTGAGTCATCTCTCCAGCCCCTTTTCTACCATTTCTTTTCCACATTTAGTGGGATAATTAGTTATGGCATTGCTACACAAAGCAGTTTTGAGTAGGAATTTTGCACTCAGTGAGAATGTTCTGCATGGTTTCAGCATCAAGCCCACTCTGATAGCAAATGGCCACGAGATTAATATCTTCCTTGTCTTTCTTCTCAAAGTGTGCTTTGGCAAGGTGGTTGTTTAAGCCAACGCCAAAACGTACCAACTCATTATCAGTTGCCCACTTCTATCCCAAGGGTTTCAGAACATGCAAAGTAATAAAGTCAAATGACATGTTCAGACCATTGCAATACTTGAGGGCCTCCACCTTTCCCATTCTTGGCAACATCTGGTCCCACCAGGGTTCAAGTGCTGAATCTTGACATCTTCGTATCTGATGACACCTGACATAGAGATCTAAATTGTGAGCTCATAGGCTGCCAACTCAGACTACACCTCCACCTCCATAACCAGAAACGTTGACATACCAACAGATGGAAAACGCACAACCAATTGGAGCATTATTTGTGCTGGCTAGAGTAAAGCCTTTGCTTGGCTTTGTTTAACAGTCTTGGGTTATGTAAGCTGTTTTCTATGTGCATGCCCTTTTTTGTGATATATCTAACTTTAATCAAATGCATGCCCAGTCACTCATAGGCATAAGATGTTGAGTACATTTTTCCTCTCTAAATGTTCACTGAGAAGGAAAAGTTAGCCTTGCTGCACACATGAACTCCAGACCCATTGTGCTACTCCCATTACCATCTGGAGTAAAGGGCTGTGAAAAGTATAGCCAGCTGAGTCATAAGCACCCTGGGTGATGGCTGAAGCCGGAGGCGCAACATCATCAGCCATGAAACAGATTTGAAGCCGCAATAAGGTGTCATGATTATGTATAGAAATGTGGTGTTTAGAATGAGAAATGTCTCATGTATATGAATTGTGGGTCACAATTGGTGACACTCTTTGGGGAGGTTTAGGGGCTACCCCATGGCTGAAGAAAGTAAGTCACTAGGGGCCAAGGCTATAAGATCATAATGCATAAAAGTGACCTCAGCTTCTTGGACTGCGTGGCTTCTCTCTGCAACTGTAAGCCAAAACAAAGTGTTTCTTCCAGAAGCCACTTATGTTTATGGTATTTTATTACAGCAACAGAAAAAAATGGATGCATGCAACAATTTATAGAAAAGGAGAAATGACTATCGGAAGGACCAGCACAAAGATGAAAATGCTCAGTGTTGGTTAAACACAAATAAGTTCACTGTGGGAAGCAGGTTAATGAGACTTCAAAAAAAAAAAAATTAAACATAGAGTTACATGACTTAAATATTGAAGTTTATGGTATACTTCAAAGGAATTTTGTAAAGGTATTTAAACAGAAATTTGTGTACTAATGTTCATAGTCAATGAAAGATAGAAAGACTAAACTTACCCACATCTTTTAAAAAAGCTAGTGTTCAAAGCTATTAGCTCACACATGGGTAAATACAAGGTATGTCCACACAACTCAGCCTTCAAAAGGAAGAGAACACAAGATCCAAAGTGAATTAGCCTTGCAGATATTATACATTAATTGGTGTTTGTTTTGTCTCATGGTTTCTAATGACCATAACTGCTTGGCCCGTGTGCTTCAACATGACATTGACATGATGTTAGCAGGAGTGTGTAGCAAAGGAACTCCTTCATCTCATGGTTGCAGAAGCAGAAAAATACAGACATACAGCGAAGGGCCAGGGCAAGGGTTAGGCCCAAGGACACATTCCTAGTCACCTGCTTGCACTTCCAATCTTTCATCACCTTCCAATAATGCTATCATTTTGGGAATCTCCCAAATCGGATTAGAGCACTGAAGAGCTAGTATATGAAAATTCAATCATCCACCCAAAGATGTGCTGAAGCTCCTACGTGAGCAGCCAAACTGACAAGAACAACCACCTTACACATACTAAACAAAAGAAGCCATTTGAGAATGGGGAGATGGCTCAGAGATCAAGCTGCTCTGTCAGAAGTCCCTGGCTTGATTCCCAGCACCCATAAGGCAGCCCACAACCAGCTACAACTCCAGCTCCAGGGGACCTTCTTCTGCCCCCCATCGCACAGGGCATGCAAGCACTACACAGACATGCAGAAAGGCAAAATGCCCATACACATTGTAAAAGAAGCCTGCCACGGACCGCCTCAGTCGGGAACAGGTCTTTGGGAACGGGAGTTCTCAAAGTATCGGTGCACCGGCAAAGTGACAAACAGAGCAAACCAGGGGAGAGTTTAGGTCTGAGTATATTTTGCAGGCAAGCAATCTAGATTTTTATACACATTTTTTGAAATGAGGAGTACTTTGTGGTCACTTTTTTTTTTTTTATCATGGAGTAGTTTCAAGGGAGTCAGTGAAGCAATCAGGCATACATAGTACAAAGTACAGAATACAAAGTAATAGTGTTGTCATCATTAAGTCATTAGCTTGGTATCAGTATGCATGTGCCCTCCTTATCAAGGATCAATGTTCTCTCATTATGTCAGACATCTATGTGCCAAGACAGTTTTTTCTTTTTATCTGAGCACCACTATCTGGAGCTTTCTTAAACACTTTATTTGTAAGTCATAAATTATTAACTGATGATTAATTCTTAGCCATGTTTCTTTTAACAAGTGGAGCAGAACTTGGTGGTGAACTCCGGGCATGAATGGTCCTTGGCTGCAGTCCCATGTATGACTGTCGTCATGTATGAAAAGTTCTGATACGAGAGTAAGGTTAGGAGAAAAAATAAAGACAGAATATGCCAACACAATGAGTAAAAAGAAGGTTGCAATCAGTTACTCCTGGCCGGAACATCAGACCCATTCCAGGAGGTTCCCCCTGGCCAAGGGTCGTCGCCTTGGGTTGTGCAGTAACATTTGTCACACAGACTCCACTGGCGGGGAGCCATTCAAAAGACTCCATATTCAGTGATTCCATTTATAGTAACTATCCAAAAAAAACAAAAACAAAAACAAATCAGTAAACAGAAGGCAGATGGGGACTAGGAGTAGCCAACCCAAGGGAAGCACAGGTGGGAAATAATGAGCTAAGATCCCTTTAGATGGAGATGATGCTTTCACAGCACTTGGATATGCTATAATTCACAAAGTTGCATTCTTATGAGGATGAATTTTGTAAAATTCTAAATTATGTGTAATGTAAATGTATTATATACACACACTGAAAGACTAAACTTGTCCACTGTTAATAATAAACTGACTGAAATGTTACAAGGAATTGTTGATGGGAACTTTTCAATAGCTAAACAACAATTTCTAAGATACTAATATGAACAAAGTGAAGACTATGAATCAAAAACAGGAAACCCAGCCAACCGGTGGCGTTGCACACCTTTAATCCCAGCACTCAGGAGGCAGAGGCAGGCAGATCTCTGAGTTTGAGGCCAGCCTGATCTACAGAGTGAGTTCCAGGACAGCCAGGGCTACTACATAGAGAAACCCTGTGTTGGGGGGGGGAAAGGAAACTCAGTTATAAGACAAGCAGGTTCTATGTACACCACTAGGGACACATAGTGAACTACAACATTCATACTGCTGTCAAAGGAGGGATCTAATTTTAGCTGGCATAGCTTTTCAAAATGTATTTACAGACAGGGCCTTCCTATGTAGCCTAGGCTAGACTGGAATGCATAATCCTGTCTCAACTTCCTAAGTAAGAGCTGCAGCTTTTTAGGTACATGGTCTTGATGTTAATTTGTTCTAGTGTATACCTATTTATTTACATTTTATTTTATTCTTTCTCTTCTAACTTTATAACTGGTATTATATATTATATTAAGTGCAGAGCCAAATTAAAGGGAGAAGTTCTTACAGTTGTTTTGTAATTTCATCTCAGTTTTCTCTTTGGTTTTCAAAGAGAGAAGGTCTGATCTCTATCAGGTCTTGTTGAAGAGGAAGGAGAGGCAGTTCTGCTTGTGAAAGCAGCTGAGACAAAATGGTTCTTCAGATAAATGAGATTAGGAAAGAGAGGAAGCTCTTGGAGGCCATGATGTAGGAGAGCACTGAGGGAGAGTGCATCGTGCTAGAGGCAACAAGAGGAGATGAGAGAGAGAAACAGAGACACAGACAGACAGAGACGGAGAGATGGATGGAGAGAGAGAGAGAGAGAGAGAGAGAGAGAGAGAGAGAGAGAGAGAGACTGCTTTTTAAACACTTTCCCCAAAGAGTGATGAGCCTTACAATAGCTCAAAGCTATATACAGTATGTGTCCTGTGGTGGAGATAATTCCTGTTACAGGCCATCCCATGAGACACAGCAGAACAGCAAGGTCCTTGTTAGGTCTTTGTCTCAAGGTACAGACCTGAAAAGTCGATCAATTTGATCTCCAAGAGGCATGCTCATGATCTAAAAAGTCTTATAGGAGATCCATAGAAATTAATCAGAAAGAGATAGCTACTCAAAGAAAAGCAAGACATGCCCTGTGCAGAAGAAAAGAAACTGCAAAGAACAAAGGTGAAAGTCTATAGCATAATGGTGGTGGTTTTAAACAGCTCAGTATAACCAGAGAAGAATAGAAAAAATAAGGAAAGAATTGACTAAAAATAAACAAATAAAAGGTTTTATTATTGCTATTGTTTTTAAATAAAAATATGGCTGAGTGTGATGGTTCCCAGCTTTCACCCTGGTTCTGTGAAAATACCCCACTTCTAACAAGGCATATGAACAGCAGCTGACACCAAGCTAATATAAACCCAGGCTAGTCTGTTGGAGGTTGGTCTGGTGTATTTTGATGCTAATTACTGCTTGCTGTCTCTCTTTGATCCACCTGTACCTTGCCTAAGAGCCTAACCTGTTTGGCCAGTAAAAGGCACTCACATCTGGGCAGGGCAAATGGGATAGGCGTGGCCAAGGTTCCAGGACTTGGGGAGACAGAGAGAATCTTGGGAGGAAAAAGAGAGACTGCAGGAGAAGAGAGGAAGAAGGAGGCCACCATGGTTAGGTGGAGGAGAAGCTGATGGCTGGCGTGGATGGAGGATTTGGCCCAGATGAAGGGCATTAGCAAGTATTTGGGATTATGGATAGGAAGTAGCTTGATAGAAGTTATTAGAACCGGATGGCATGGGATTGGGGCAGGGATCCCATACCTGCCCCACTATGGGAAGTAGTTTAGGGGATTAATATCTGCCCTGCCTCAGGTTAACTAAGGCTATTTTAAAATATAACAGGTGTCTGTGTCTTGATTGGTTGCTAGTGGGTTAGAAAATACTGCTGAAATAGTAATTATAGGCCTAGATAAATATTATTAGGCCTTACTGGTAAATTTACCGCAAGACTAGTAATACTCCTTCTGGAAAATATTTTAAAATAGCACCATATTTTTTGCTGTGGAGCCAATATTATAATGCATTTCACAACTGACAAAATATACACAAATTCTAACCTGGAAGATAAATTTGTTCCTATAGTTAGTTCTCATATGGGATTTTAACTGCAGTGTGTCTGCAATACCATTTAACTACTAAATTTGGGCCGTTTTCATGCAAAGTTAGAGAAGCCCATGGGAGCCATGTTAACTTAGATAAAGTAGAAAGTTTGGAAGCACAGCAAGCTTCAGCTATGGTTGGACTTGAGGCCCAACAATATAACTAGGGTTCTGCCTTCCTCTATGCAGCACTGGGCATATGACTCAATGCTCCCAGATGCATAATCCTCCAATAAAAATAGTATATCTTCCCAGGAAGCACTCCAGAAAAGTCCAAGGGAAACTCACTGACCTGGCTTGAGTCAGGAGGCTTGCACGGCCAATCAGACCTTAACGTTAGTGGCTTCAAAAAGAGGAAAATAGGTTACATACAACAAGGGCAGTTCCACATAAAACAGGCATCATAGATTCCTCATGAATGAGAATCTCTTGTAGCAAAAGAAAGAGAAAAAGATACAGGACTGGAAGACAAAAGATGCCCATGCCATAGTCCCATTATGACAGGCAGCTGAAGGAATAATGGCCCTAATTCTGCTTCATGAATAATGAAGACACTCTATTTCTAAATGAGGGGAAAAACAGGGATGGTATATCACTTTCAGCCTAAGTCGGGAAACTCCTCTTCTTTCTCAACCCAGTGGAAATTACCATCAACCAATTACCTATACATCTTGACTTGTAAGAGTACTATATTAAAATTTTTAATAGAATTATTTTCAAACTCAATAGCATTACTAACACAACAGAAAGCTATCCAAAGCCATTTCTGTAATATTTTTGTTATGGTAAAACTAGAATGGTAGATAAAAATTAGCAGCATCTCATATTAAAAAGAGACATGACTTAGGATAAGCCTAATCACCTGATTTCAGGCTCTGGGCCCACATGCTGGGAGGAGAAAAATTGGCACCTGCAAGTTTTCCTTTGACTTCCGCATGCCAACTGTGGCACAAACATGTTCATACACACAAAGAGAAAGAAAGAGCTACTAAGAAACAAACTAGAGGCAGGATATACAAGTAATTCCCTTGTGTCAGCCAAATGAAACAGCCCAAAGGTGGAGTTTCAGCTCTGAGAGTGCGTGGTAAGTCTTCAGCTGCGATTTCAGGTCCACTGGCTAGAGTCTGATGGCGCTTGTATACAGGTTCAAAGCTGTGATCCTGTCCATTATGTCGTAGGCGCCTATCATGTTTAGTGCCCTAACAAGTCGGTCTCTTATGGCAGTCGCTGTGAGTGACAAGTTCTGGTCCGCTTTCCATTTAATAAATGCCTGGTAGACTCTTTCACTTAATGGAGTAGTGCTGTGAAAAGTCAAAAAACAATTATTTTATTTTAATTACCAACCAAGAACATTTATCTTCAGCCACTTAAAGTTTATCTAGTCAAGCTACCACATTTATGTGAAACTAAATTTAACTGAAGACAGTGTTTGCCATGAGCCTGACATGGAAGCAAACCTTAGCTCCATTGTTTTGTTTTGTTTTGTTTTCTTACAAAAAGTTCACATTTCAACCTACATTCAACTCTTAAGGCAATAATCACTGTGAGTTCTTTACTGTAAACAAACACGAGAAAATGTGTACTTTATAGCGTGATCTCGCTTGATCCTCATGACAACTCTGTGAGTTCAGTGTATTCATTTTACCATTGGGGAAACTGGAGCTGAGAGAAAGAAAAGGGCATGTCCAAGGTCAGGAAGCCAGCTAGACTAAAAGCCTAGTAGTTTATCCTCACAGTCCTTCCTTTCTCTTCATCACATCGTATGGTTGCCAACAAGGGTCACAAATGTGTCATAAGCGAAAGGCCACCATGTTAATGCAAATATTTCAAAACTCTGTAATATCAAGATCATATAAGTGCAGGCATGAAAACGCATTTGTTCCAGATGGCATGCATACTTACTTCTTTACAGGAATGCTATTTTCAGAGCTCTTCATGTGCAGTTTTTGTTGCAAAAATTCAAAATTTATCTCAGTGATATTGTTGGCAACTATGTTGAATATCTTCTCTAAGATTTTCTCTACATTCAAACACAGAAGAAACATTATTTCTTTTTAAAAAAACATATTGTGGGTTAATATTTAGTTTTCTTCTGTGCTTCTATGGAACATATATGTCAGATAAGATTGAAGACGACATTATAGGGCTGAACTGCCTTCAGTTTTTATTCCCCACCCCATTACTTCTAGAATCTGAGGAGTTGTACAGACTAAAAGAGCTACTTAAAAAGAATATTACAAGCAACTTTAAAGTGATTTCCATATTTTTGTGGATTTGAAATGAATTTGAATTCCTTCAATTCTGGCTTTTTTATATGAACTACTTTCAGAAATTAAAATCTATTGTAAATGTGGCACATAAGGGCATAGTCATATTAAAATAACTCATTTTTAGTTAGGTATTAATGTTTTTGAATTATGTAAGCCCAGGCATGGTGGAATATATATTTAATCCCAGCAGTCGGGAAGGCAGTGGCAGGTGATCTCTTTGAGTTAGAGGCTAGCCAGGTCTACATAGTGAGGTCTAGGAATACATGGAGAGACTCTATCTCAAAAACAAAAAACAAAAAAAACCAAACAAACTATGAGTATGTGGGAGTGTGGGGATATATGCATGTGAGTGTAGGTACCCACAGAGGCCAATGGTGTCAAGTCCCCTGGAGTTGGAATTTCAGGCAGTTATGAGCTACGAACCTGGGTGCTGGGAACTGAATTCAGGAGCTCTGTAACAGTAGCCACTGAGCCATATTTCCAAACCCATTAGTGCTTTTTTTAAAAATAGAAAGCTGCTACATAGTGTGATCTCAAGTCAACTTTGTAGACTAGAATACTATGAGAATTTTCAAATACGTTCTGACCTTTTTGTTCTGAGAGATTGTATATACACCATTAGTTCCTCAGACTAGATCTTATGCTAATGGTAAAAAGATCTAATTGCTTGATAAAGTGCTCAGAGGGGGCTCTCTGGTCCTCGTTAGCTGCAGAATAAATACATCTCCCATGGCTACTTCTCCCAGCCTCACTGAGGATCAAAAGCACAGGACAAAGGCTGCTTGAACATACAGAAAGGTGGCAACTGTCTAGATCTCTCTCCACCCCCAATCTTGGAGATGCACCATTGCCTCCTGCACCTTCCCTGTGAACAGCAGGCCAGGCTACAAGAGCCCTGGTACTGTCAGAACTGAGGAAACAGAACTTTAACAAGGAGGTCCAGTGGTACAATGTCACCACCTTTCTCTAAGGTACTATACACAATAGAAATTGTACATAGACATGTGAAACTCTGAAACCCTTCTTTTAAAGGAATACTCCCTTTGGGTGTCGTAATTAGCAGTCCTCCTGAAGTGAGTTAAAGGAGACAGCCACCCTGACTTAACTCTCTCTCTCTCTCTCAAGTTCCTCGTATCGGTGAGGCTCAAGTCTTATAAAAAACTTCTACATGGCAGCCATGCACATGTGTACAATGTGGCTTATAAAGGATAGCTTGTTTTTAATACAATCTCATCATTAGCTTATGCTGGTATATGCTCTTGGTTACATAGATATAGAATAGCATGACTGGGGAGCAGTTTTAGATATTGCAGACCCCACCTCCCCCGTGACTGAATAATCTGAGTTATCAACATAAACAGATGATCTTCAGAAAGAAGAGAGATGAGAAACAATTTGATGTTACTGCCAGCTTAAAAGTCTCCAACCAAAGCAAGCTCTTTCACTGTAAAAGTCACCAGACAATCTCTCGTGAAGATCACTCCTGACTCATCACCCACCGTCTCTTTCATCTGCTTTTTGGAGATAGCATGCTATGGTATGTAGCTGTTTTCCTTTACAGATCTCCACTGGGGGTCGCAGCAAAGGGTTGTCATCAAAATTTATCTCTTTCAGTGACAAGAGGTTGTAGATAGCATTGGGCAGAACGCTCAGATTGTTTCCTAGGAAGGAAAAGAAAGTAATGAACACAGCTTTCTGTAAAAATTAAGCTGCCGGAGCAGAAGCCATGTGTGCAGACGTGCACTGTCTTGGTAAAATGCCCGAGGACACTCACAATGATGCCAGTTCCAAAGTTCTTACTAATGCCCATGCTAGGAGGGAAAAGGTCATAAAAACCATGTGGTTCCATTGTCTCCTAGGAGTGGCAAAATGAGGTCAGAGGCTATCCTTTTACAATACAGCAAACCGCTTTGCAGAATAGATATTGTTTTAAAAATAAACATTTTAAAAGTTAAAGTTTTATACAAGTGTATATGGTCCACCATGACCCCCACCCTCCTTTCCTTACCCCTCCCCGTCCCTCCCCTTTGTCCTCTTTGTTCTCTACAGTGTCACTTTTCAATACATGCATGGTTTCTTTTATTCATATAAAATTAAGTATAAATGAGAGGAAACACACTATATGTCTGTAGGAGACACTTAGTTCACTTAATGTGATCCCCCGTTGTGGTCATTTTTCTGCAAATGACATGACTTCATTCTTTGTGGCTAAGAAATTTGTACTTGGGGGTACATATCGTATTTCCTTTATCAGTCCTCTGTTGTTCCATAAACTTGCTCTCTGACCTAAGTCTTTGTGTAAACACAGGTGTGGCACCTAGGTCAGACGGGGATCCAATTTTAATTTTCTGGAACGCCTCCATATATTCTGAGAACCTTCCACGGTGGCCAGGCTCACTTACATCTCCACAGTAGCGCCTTCCCTGTTGTGCTGGCTAGAATTCGTTGTTACTTGTTTTCTTAAAGAATGCCATCCTGACTGGACTCATTTGAGATTCGCTGAGTCTGTATGTAATGCTTTAGTGTCCGCCACTAGCATGCACCCATTATGTTATTTATGCACTTCATACTTGTATGAGTTACAAATGCAGGTGGAGGCCTGCTCCTGTCACTGAAGGGCTGTATTGAGAATCCAAGATCAGCGGCTCCTGGGGCGGGGCCTGGCAGTGGCCAACATGTTCCGGGGTGTAGATGGCCAGCCTGGCAGGTCAGGCTCCAGATCTATGAAGCCCCATGGAGGAAACTCGAGCGATCTTTTTGGAAGTCCAGAAGAGGGTGTTCCTTCAAGCAAGCCTAATAGGATGGCATCTAATATTTTTGGACCAACGGAAGAACCTAAAACACATACCCAAGAGGATAAATCCTCCAGGGGGCAAGGGAAGTGGCATATTGGATGAAATCAATGCCTGTGCAGACTTGACAATGTTTGAACCCACCTGGTGGGAAGACCAGTGACGTATTTGGGTCCCTAGTCGCTGCCACTGCGCCCCTGGCACACCCAAATAAGCCCAAGGATCATGTTTTGCTACGTGAAGGTGAGGACTCCTAATCTGACCTGAAATCTGCAACCAACACCACACCCAGAGGGGAGCAGGGTGAGAAAGGAAGCACAAAAGAAGCAGAGCATGCTAAGATACCAGAGCCCTCACCTATGGTTGACAATCATGAGCCCAGATGGGGGCCACGTCCTTGTTCCCGCAACAAAGTCCTGAACCCACCAGGAGGCAAATCCAGCATCTCCTTCTATTGAGAGGCTCCTGATCTGCCTGTAACCAGGCAAGACACTCAGAGATGGGGTATTGAGCATTAGCGATTCCTTTAACCCAAGTGAGTAGGGGTGGGAGAGGGTTTGTCATGCTTGGGGGGTTGGCTGCTCAGAGGCCTTGTTGTCATTGGAAGCACTTCACAGAGGACTGGACCTTCTAGACTGTCAAGATACACATGAGTGGGGATAAAATGGGATTTTCCAGTGCCTCCTCTCTAGTTGCTGTCTGTGAACCAGATCTGTAAGGTTGTGGGGAGCAGAAGAGATGACATCCATTAGCAGAGGGATCACTAGGGTCTTTCCTGCCCTTGAATCAACAGTCTGCTGCCTCTTGGCCATCTCAGAATGGTTTAGGTACAAAAGAACCCAGACTACCTCATCTCTTGCTGTGGGATGAAGGAGACACACATAAACAGTCTTTCCTTTCAGGAAACGCCTATCACTAAATGCTTCCACCTCTGAGATTTGCCTCTGAACCCTGATGTCTCCTTTTCCTTTTCCCCTCATCCCGTCACCCTGCTGTGTCGAAGCATGACTGCTCTTTCTGGCAGCAGTCAACAGAAAAATCAAACAGCTATTCTCAGTCTCGTCCTGAGTGGAAAGTTTTTCTTTCACTGATCCTGTGAGTTGTCCCCTACCTGCACCTAAAACCATGGCCATGTGTGAGGTGGCCGCCTGCCTTTCTCTACAGTTGGCTTGGTTCCTGACATGCCAGCTCTGCTTGTGGATTGTTCTGTTTGTTTCCCTCATCAGCCTTATGCCTGGGCCTTCACTGATCGCCTGTAGCTCTTCGCCTAGGAATGTGTACTTAGAAAACAGTAAGCCGTTATGCTGGTTTAGGAAGCTGACAAAAGTACGTTCTCTTCCACTCTCTGATCTTTCCAGTCATGGGTAGTTGGATAGGTTTACAGTACAGGCTTGAACACCTTCTTGTTGAGTGAGCCTTAAGTCCAATTAGACAACAGTCACTTACCCCAAAGGCAGAAGAGCCACTCTTGAACTTTGTGGATATCTTGATGGTCTAGTAATCCTTGTGTTTCACAAACTTTAAGCTGTGCCAGACTAGCAATTGCTCTTCTCTCTCGACAACTTGCATAACACTTTCTGAAACTATAAGAGCCAGATCTCAGGGAGGCGGCTCCCTGGTTCGTTCCAGCTCGATTCGTCCAAGTCCTGTTTCCAAAGTGTGTGGTATCTTGAGCTACAGGATCTTCCCTTCAAATTCTGGGAGTAAGTCAAGGGCAACGGCAGAGGTGTTGGTTGTTTTGGAATTCTCTTGGATTCCTCTAGCCAACAGCTAGAGACGAAGTTTCTCGTGGCTGGCACTGGAGTTTTGTTAGATAGTCCGTGCCTCTTGTGGGGAATATTGCCACCCTAAATAGCATAACTTCCTTTAAACTATATAGCTATACGCATACATTACGCACAATTTAAAGTAAACATAATTCATGATTCTTATGTCTTTCCCAACATCCTTAGTGCTATTTACGCCTTTCTCCCTCTGCACTGCTCTCTTTCCCCTTCTCATGTAAAGCCCCTCCTTATTTTTCCCATTTCCCCCACCACAGCACCTGTTTCCATCTCTAGAGCCTTTTTCAAGGTAAGAAACCAATTCTTCGGCTTGGTGCTCATTTCCTCTAGGTAGGAAAAGCACTGTGCGCCCCTCTCCCTCTGATGCTCGCTGGATGGATTGTCTGACATTCTTTATTTTGTCAGCACTGTTCTCCCTTACGTATTCTGCTTATTGCTTATTATGCCCAACACATACCTTTGAGGTCTAAGTGCTGTAGAGCTTTTAAAGACAGGAAAGATGGTGGAAGAGAATTGATTTGATTGTTGTAGGCATGGAGACTAACGAGATTTCTCAGCTGCCCGATAGCTTTCGGAATCTCTTTGAACGCATTGTTGGAGATGTCGAGCGTTTTGAGTTGAGTCATATTACACAGCTCTTCTGGAAGTCTTGTTAACTGCAAGGACAATTAAACAATCATGCTTTTATAAATCCATAAATATCTGTCTCACTACATTTCCCCCTGAAAACAAGTGGAAGAAGAGAATTTTCTTTTTTTTTTTTTTTAATTTTTTATTGTATTTTATTATTTTATTTTATTTTTGGTTTTTCAAGACAGGGTTTTTCCATGTAGCCTTGGCTGTCCTGGACTTGATTTGTAGACCAGGCTGGCCTTGAACTCACAGAGATCCACCAGCCTCTGCCTCCCAAGTGCTAGGATTAAAAGTGTGAGCCACCATGCCCAGCTAAAGAGTTTTGTTTTAGTCTTTGTCTAAGGAGACACTTTGTTTCTGTCACAGATACTTTGTGACTCCACATTCTACAAATCCTGAAGCTTTCGTGTAGCACCCATGTGCCTTCCAGTCTGACCAGTGCTTTTCAATTAACCCTATTGCTTGGGGCCCACTTTCCTCCCACACCCTGCAGCTTAGTGTCTTTCCCCTCCCATTCCTTTCTTGTATCCTTAAGGCAGGTGCTGCTTTGTCTTTTTTCTTCTCTCAAGTTTGTTCAACTGCTTGGTCACAGTTTATCTAATGCTTATCACAGCAAGTGATAGAGAAAGACACCCACCCTTACACGTGTGTACACCACACACACACACACACACCACTACACACAGACCACACACACCCCACTAATACAACATACATACTCTCACACACACTATACGCCCAACACACACGCACACCGCATACAACACACACACCACACATACAAATACACCACGCACATCACACACACACACACAATTATAAACACATACACCACACACACACATAGCACACATACAACACACACTACACATACAAACATACCACACACAACACAATTATAAACACACAGACCACACACATTATACACACACACACACACACACACACACTGAGTATGATTGAAGTATGTTATATAAAGCAAGATAAACATCATGCATAAATATGGCTAGTGAAGTGGTGCCCAGTAGGGAGAGGTGATAACTTCAAAAAATATGTAAGTAAACAAGATTCCAAACTTATGTAGTAGGAATAAGATCGGCATACATAGGTGGGCAGGACTGACAGTGAATTTCCTTCAAACAAATATTCTTTTTGAATATTCCATTTCATATTTTGAGACATTATTTATGTAGCCCTAGCTTCTCTGAAACTGACCAGGTTAGCCTTGAACTCATAGATCTACCTGTTTCTCCACCCTGTCCCCCTTATGCTGGGATTAAAGACATGGCCACCATGCCTGGATAAATATTCCTTAAATACTCACTCAATGTTAACCAGAGGAAGAGATTGCTGGGATGATGTAGCTGCTGTTGAAAGAAGAATCCTGCTGAGTGACCTTCGCTTTGCCCAATGGAAGCTCTGTGACTATTGCTGGAGGTTGGTCTGATGCATTTTGCTGCTAATGACTGCTTGCTATCTCTGCCCCACCAGTACCTTGCCTAAGAGCCTAACCTATTTGACCATTAAAAGATCATCACACCTGGGCAGGGAAAATGGGAAAGGCACGGCTAAGGTTCCAGGGCTGGAGGGGAGGGAGAGAATCTTGGGAGGAAGAGAGACTGGAAGAGAGGAGAAGGCGGCTGCGCCATCATGGGTTAGGTGGAGGAGAAGCGCATGGCCAGTGTGGATGAAGGATTTGGCCCAGATGAAGAGCATTAGCAAGTATATGGGATTATGGATGGGAGGTAGCTTGATAGAAATTCTTAGAAGCAGATGGCATGGGATTGGGCCAGGGATTCCAGGGATAGTTGGTGACTGTGGAACTAGAGTGTTAAGGATTGTGTGTGTGACAAGTAGGTGTGATGAGATCAGAGAAAGAGTTAATAAAAAGGAGAAAGTTAGGGACTTGGTCTAGAGGAATCACAAGACACAAGAGGAGAGAGTCAAAGCTCGTACCATAAGGTAGTCAGATTAGCTGGTAATTATGTCGCAGAACCAAAGTGTGTATTTTAGTTCACAAGCCACTTTACTGCAATTTGTTTCATTCTTCATTCCGTTGCTTAGGCGGCACACCTCCACTGCGGCAGGGCTTGCCAAAAACACTTTACATAGTAGGCGCTACAGGCTAAAGACCAAATAAGTTTGGTTCTGAGCTGGAACCCCAGTCATAGATCATAGAGATTCTGTATGAGCAAAAAGGAAGATTTTAAAGAACAGATTTGGAAGGATTTTACTTTGGCTAACAGTCCAGCATTAAAATGGCCAGCTGAAAGCTGTGGCTATGGAGATCCAAGGATATAGCAGTAATTGTTTTTACTTCCTAAAGAGTAAAAATGTTTCCAAGGCGTGATGTCTAACTTAGTAGAAGTGTACTCACCTACAGTGTGTGAGGTTTGGGATTGATTCCCTAGCACCACAATCATAAACAAACAAACAAACAAATAAACAACTTTCAGGAGTGATATCCAAATACTTGGAAACAGCTTGAAATATGAAAAATACATTTATATAGAAATTTATTAAAGCATTATCACAAAGAACATTTCTAAATGCTTAATAGTGATTAGTTACACAAATCATACTTATTATAAAAGTTATTAGGAAGATTATTACATCCTACCTAGGAGAAATGCATACCTACAATAAAATTTTAAATTGAATGTATAGTCTTATTATAACTGCTTATAAATCTATAACTGCTTATAAATCTATAGAAAAAGTGTCTAAAATTACACTAAAGCAACATATAATAGTTTTATTATGATGTGCCTGTGGAATAATTTCTATCGTCTCAATTTTCTAGATTTTCAGCAATGCATTGTTGGTCATAGGGATCAGACCCCAGAGCCATTTGTGAGTTGGACAGGTTAAAACTTCTTACAATAGGATTAAGTAGATGACTCCGTCAATAAGGTGCCTGCAAGCCTGAGGATCTGAGTTCGGATCCCTAGCAGCCACTTGGAAGTAGGGCTATGCATATTACTCCAGTGCAAAGAGACTGAGGTGGAGACCATTTATTAGGCAACTGAACTGGTCTAGCCAGTTTGTGAGCTCCGGGAGGGCATGCTAACACATATTTAATCTCAGAAATGAAAGAAGAAGCAAAACAGGCCAATCTCTGTGAGTTCAAGCCCAACCTGGTCTACACAGCAAGTTCCAGGGACACCCAGGCTTTATACTGAAACCTCCACCAAATAAAACAACAAAAATGGAGGGCCACTGAGGAAGACACCTCAAGCTTCTTCATGCGAACATACCCACGTGCACCCACGTGTATCCATGCACACAACCACAGAATGCATACATATACAACACACATACAATTTGAGAAATCTCCCAATGAACTAAATAGAAAGTTGTCCTTGTTTCACATTGCATTTGAATGAAATGTCCTGTAAAGCTTTTGTGTAGAGAGATGTGTCTCTAAGCCATGTTTTCAAAGCATTTCACCTGTTTAAAATACACATATAAGCTGGGCAAGGTGGTGCACGGCTTTAATCCCAGCACTCAGGGAGGCAGAGGCAGATGGATCTCTGTGAGTTTGAGTTCAGCCTGGTCTACAAAGTAAGTCTAGGACAACCAGGGCTAAACAGAGAAACCCTGTCTTTAAAAAAAAAAAGAAAAGAAAAAAGAAAAAGAAAAGAAAGAAATTACAAGCACTTGCATGTAGCCTTAGTCAGGATTAGTATTGCTGCGATGAAACACCATGACCAAAATCAACTTGGAAAGAAAAAGGGTTACTTCACTTACAGTTCTGTGTAACAGCTCATCTTCAAAAGCACTGAGGTAGGAACTCAAGCAGGGCAGGATCCTGGGAGGCAGGAGCTGATGCAGAGGCCATGGAGGGATGCTGCTCCCTGGCTTGCTCATCATGGCTTGCTCAGCCTGCTTTCTTAAAGAACCCAGGACCATTAGCTCAGGGATGGCCCCACCCACAGTGGGCTTGGGCCCTCTCCAAATAACCACTCATTGAGACAGTACCCTACGGCCAGCTCTTACAGAGGCATTTTCTCAATTGAGGCTCCCTCCTCTCTAAATAGACTCTAGCTTGTGTCAAGTGGACATAGACTAGCCAGCACATGCGTACACTGTATCTCAGGTTGAGACTCCCCTAGTCTCCCTCTCCTCCACACCCAAAAGAGCAGCTTACCTTTTTCCCGTTCCTCTGGCTCATATTCAAGTCCTCCAGTGTTCTAAGATGGCACAGTTCAACAGGAAAATGCGTGAACTGATTGCTGGAGAAGTTTAATTTCTGGATCTCTTTTAGTTTGGATATGTCTGAAGGTACTTGCTGTAACTGATTTTCTGAAATATCAAGGACTTGCAAGCCTTTTAAAGCACACAGTTCCTTTGGGAATTTTTCAAACTTATTAGCAGACAGAATGAGCACACGGAGCGACACCATAGCGGAGACACAGGGAGGAATTGTCTTTATTTGGTTTTTGCCAAGATCCAGGTATTTAAGACTAGTGAGGGAACACAAGTACTCTGAGAAGATGAGGAGTTTGTTTCTATTCAGTTCTAAATGAAGCAGCTGCTTACTGAAAGAGATGTCCATGGGGATTTCGGAAATATAATTTCCATTGAAACTCAAGTAGTCAAGTGACTGCAGAGCGCACAGCCCCACTGGGAAGTACATTATATTGTTATCATTCAGTTCGACTCTGGTTATTTTTCTGCAGTTTTTTATTTCAATAGGAACATGTGTGATTTGATTGCCGGAGCACTCCAGGCTCTTTAAATTGTTAAGATGTGAGATCTCATCAGCCATCTTTATCATTTTATTTCTGTTTACGTGGAGTTGCCTCAGATTTTTAAGCTTATGGATTTTCCTAGGAAGTTCTTCTATGTTATTGTCACTGAGACTAAGACACTCCAACATTACACAGTGGGAAATTTTCTTTGGTATGTTCTTCAATAAATTTTTATCAAGGTTAAGAAACCTGAGATCCTTGAAATTCTCAATTTTGGGTGAAATAGCTTCTAATTTATTGTCAGCAAGGTGAAGTTCTTTTATTTTGGGCAGTTGAAACATTTCCACAGCCAAAAAAGTAAGTTGGTTGTGGTCCATTAAGAGGTTTTCTAAGTTTTTCAGTTCCCTAACTTCTTTGGGCAAACTGCCTATCTTATTTCCGTTAAGGTTGAGTGAGATTAACCTGGGAAGGAAGCACAGAAACTTGGAAAATATGGTCAGTTGGTTGTATTCCAGATTGAGAGTATGCAAAGCTTTCAAAGTAGACAGGGAATCTGGTATATGTGTCAGCTTGTTTTTGCCCAAACTTAACGTTTCCAGATTTCTAAGACTTTCTAAGCCAGACGGTAAACTCTCAACATGATTACTATCTAGAAAGAGTTGTCTCATATTCCCAAGTTGCAACAGTTCTTTAGGTATTTGTGATATCTCATTGTTACTGACATTTAGTGTCCTTAAATTGTGAAACAATTGAATTTCCAGAGGAATCGACGGCAATCCATTTTCTTGTAAGGACAGAATCTCAAGTCCTAGTAGATCTCCTGGGTCTGCCCCTTGGAAGCTTTTTATTTGATTCTTATCTAAATAAAGATATTTTACATATTTGACTTTTAAAATGTCCATGGGGAATTCTTGTAAACCCTTGGCTTCAAGCTTAACTGTGAAGCTATCTGACTGCAAACCGAATTTACCCAGCTTTTCTTTGGAGATTCGTGGACTAAGTCTCCTGCCGATTGGGAATCTGGCTCGCTGGTAGACTTCATCCATCTTAGTCTCTGAAGAGCTGTTGGAGCTCTGTGGGGTGCCATCTGCTTCGTTGGTGTCAGAAGCCTGATCTTCTTCATCTTTCTCTTCATTTCTGTCAAGCTGGTCTGTGGGGGAAGCCGATCCCTGCTCCGGGTCACTTGAAGCATTTGTTTCGTTAAACTGGTAGGAATCTTCCTTCTCCCAGGAAGGAGCAGCTTCCTTTAAGGGATCTACCATCGCTTCAATAACTCCAGCCTCCTCCAGTGACTCAGAACTAGCGATTCCTTCAGCCTCTGCGGCATTCTCATCTTCAGACATCTTAGTTACTGATAGCTCTTACACCAACACAAGACGGTAACTCTACTTTTTCATGTTCTTTTTTCCTACAAGACAAATGTTGATATTAAAAGAAGTGTTATTAAGACAGGCATGGCCGTACACACCTGTTTTCCCAGCATTCTGGGAGACAGAGGCAGGTGGATCTCTATGAGTTTGAGGCCATCCTGGTCTACAAAGGGAGCCAAGACAGCCAGCGCTCCACAGAGAAACCCCGCCTTGAATAAACAAACAAATAAACAACAAGTGCAATAAAGATGTTAAAATTACACATGTGAGGCTAACTACAGATCTTCACCTCTCACCCCTGCCCCCCTACACCTCTCCAAATCCCATCCCCCAGTCTCAGCCCTAGCTCTGTTCTGCAGACCACCAGTTGCAGCCTCCTTCCGCCTCTTCCCCATCTCCAGGGGCCATATAGGTTTTCCTCTCCTAAATCCCCTCCTCCTACTCACTGTTTTATCCCGACCCCCAACTCCAGCAGGCACACTGCAAACCCACAGGGTCACTCTGAGCAGGCAAACAGGTAGGCTAGCTCCTTCCATTTCTCCAAGTCCCATGCCCAGCTCTATAGAACACCTGCTGTGGCCTTTCCCCACCCTCTGCCCCCACTCCCAGGGAACACCCTGCTCCCTGCCCCCACTGTCCGATACCAGGAGCACTGTCCCCAGCCCATCCTCATTCCAAAGTGTCAGCTCCCAATATCCAGAAACACATTTTACCTGGAACTCACAGATCCCAGAAGAATTTCCTACCAAGCAACACACATAGTGAGAGCCTGTCTTGAATGTGTGTGTGTGTGTGTGTGTGTGTGTGTGTGTGTGTGTGTGTGTGTGAGAGAGGGGGGGGGCAGGGAAGGAGAGAGAGAAAAAAAGAGGGGGACAGAGAGAGAGAGAAGTAGGGAAGGAGAGAGGCAAGGAGGGAAAGAGGGAGAAAGAGGCAGGGAGAAGAAGAGAGGAGGGAGGGAGGGAAAGGGAGGGAGAGAGGGAAGGAGGGAGAGAAAGAACCATAATCATATCCTCTGTTGAGAGACTGGAAATTTCCCTTTGGGATTGATTAAAATCAAGAGGGAATGATGTCATCAGTCTGTAGTACTGAGATTTTCTTTTCTTTCTGCTTTTTCTTTTCTTTGAGACAAAAGCAGCTGTGGTTGGTCTGGAACACACTGTTTACACCAGGCTGCCCTTAAACTTCCAGAGATCTGCCTGCTTCTGCCTCTTGAGTACTAAGATCAAAGTCATGTGCCATGAAACCTAGCTTTTGTAGGGCGTAGAGTTTAAATTAGACATTAGGCTAGCATACACATTCGTGGGGTTCATTATAGCATTTCCCATGTTTGTCCTTTGAGCTACAGTTTCATGCGTCTTAGGCTGCCCTTGAACATGTAGCTGAGAACACTTGTCCTTCTAACCCTCCTGCCTCACCTCCTGAGTGCTTGGATCACAGGCATCAACTACCAAGTCTGATTTCTGTGGTGCTGGGATTGATCCCATGGCTACATCCCAGCTCCACGTACTTTGTTTTATTATTATTGTTGTTGTTGTTATTATTATGTTTTAAACAAGGTCTTGTTATGTAGCCCCAGGCTGGCCTTGAATTTATAATCCTCCTGTCTGCTTGGATTTATAGCAATACACCAACTACACCAACACATTTGGCTGTATTTTGCTTTTTTTTTTTTTTAAATGTTTTGGCTTTTTGAGAGAAAGGGGTTTCTCTGTGTAGTGTTGCCTGTCATGAAACTCACTCTGTAGACCAGGCTGGCCTTAAACTTATATATGTGCCACCATTTCCTGACTTTATTTTGCACTTTTTAATTGAGAAAAGTTTTTGCAGGACCTCACACAAGTTAGGCAAACAATCTACCACTGAGGTACATGCTGTCACCTTCAGACGTTTGAACTTCTCCATAGGATGCCACTGTCACCCAATAGTGCTGTTTTCCTGAGAGAGAAAATTTAATAACTCATAATCTAGGCATATTTCACAGGTGGTGATATGGGAAATTAAATATTTTTAAATTAAAAAATTGTTTTGTTGTTGTTGTTTTGTTTTGTTTTTTTGCTAACAGGATTGTTGCTATAAACAAAGAAAATCCCAATGTTTGATTTACCAAAGAAGACTCAGAAGCCAGATTCAGGGGTGAAAACCTACTAGCTCAGAGAGGCAGAGAAAGCACCAGCTGACCTTGCTACTCAGCTCATTTCCCAGAAGGAAGAGGCCAAAAGCTAAATGCCTCTTTTTTTCTTCTCTACACTGTCTTAAATACCTTTTCCTCAATGACCCTTGTTTCTGTTTAATCCCTGTCAGCTGGTTTCTTGCTCCACTTTTTTTTTTTGAGGGGGGTTATTTTGTTTAGTTTTGGTTTTGTTTTTTGAGACAGGGTTTCTCTGCATAGCCTTGGCTGTCCTGGACTCGATTTGTAGACCAGGCTGGCCTTGAACTCACACATATCAGCCTACATCTGCCTTCTGAGTATTGGGATTAAAGGCATGTGACACCAACATCCCTCAATTCCACCTCTTGACCTAGAGTTAACTTTATTTAGTCCTGTATACAGAAAGCTCTTGGATTAAAGGTGTGTGCTAGGACTGAGCCACATTATAACCACCTGTTTACAGTAACAAAGTCCCTGGACTAAAGGTGTGTGTTAGGGCTGAGCCATACCAAACAAGAATCAGGTTTTTACTATTTATAATGAGATCAAATATCTTGCAACGCAGGTTTCCACAGAATAAAGAGGATCCACTCAAACCTGGTGACTTGAGGAAAATTTAACTGAATGATGATTTACAGAGGTGGGGCAGAGAATAGGGAAGCCACAAATCCCCAACACGGTTATGTTTGCTTTTCAGTTAGTTATTGAATTCATGTTGCCCTGTGGATGCTGGAAGGTAAGGGCCTCACTGACCTTCCCATAGGCCTAGACAAATGGCTTGGTGGATGGTGCACTCCCCAGTGTTTTCTGATGCTGCTCGGAATATGAGTGTGGAAATGCATCCTGGCTTAGAGTTCGATTTCCTTTTTGCCTTTCTAAGTTTTTACCGCTTGACATTTTAATTATTATAACACTGCAATAAATCTTGATATGTGATAGGACAGTGTGCTCCCTGTAGCTTCTATTTCAAAGTGATGGTGGCTATTCTCAATCCTTTACATCCCCACATGAATTTTAAAACCAGTGTGCCAGGTTTCAACAAAATGTCTTGCTTGGATTTCAGTTAGAGTTGGCCACATGGGGTTGAAGGCTAGAGTTCAAGAAGCCAGGCTTAGGGCAGTTTTCTTACCAGGTGTTTGCCTATTTTCATGAAAAAAAAAAAAAAAGAAAAAGAAAAGAAAAGCTCCTCTTCTTTGTGATGTAAATCTAACATGAAGATCTACTGCTGGTTTATTTCAAGGTTGATGGGAACTCATGAGCCTTCCTGTCTTAACTTTCACTGCAGGGTGCCTAGGCTTACCGCATCTATCATCACACCTCGCCTTAGTTTGAACCATATAAAAGTGTTCAGCTGGGCTGGAGAGATGACTCAGCAGTTAAGAACACCGTCTGTTCTTCCTAGAGGTCCTGAATTCAATTTCCAGCAACCACATGGTAGCTCACAGCTATCTATACCGGAATCCGATGACCTCTTTTGGCATGTAGGTATACATGCAGATAGAGCACTGACGTACATAAAATAAATACATCTTTTTTTTTAAAGTGTTCAGTTAATAGTATTAGGTACATTCATCTTGTGAAACACAAGATCGGTCTTAAGATACAGAGCTTACACAAAACAAAACAAAACAAAACCAAAAAAACAAAAACAAAAACAAACAAACAAAAAAAACCAAGAGCCCCATCATCTCAGAGAGAGGGTAAGTGAGCCAGATCAGAGCTCCTCTTCCATTGGCCTAAATTAGGTCACGTGTCAAAGCCTGGACCAATGACTATGGCCAGGAACTGGAATAATGCTGCTTTTTAGACCTGGCTGCATTGTTCAGCCTAAGCCCAAGAAAGCATCTGCCTTCCTAAACTACAAACGCTGTAGACTCTATAGTAGAGCGCCGTGGTTCTCAAGCCTCTAATGAAGCGATCTTTAGTACAGTTCTTGTGGCAACCTCGCCTCACACCATAAAATTATTTCAAGGCTACTTCATAACTGTCATTTTGCTACCATTATGAATTGTAATGTAAATATCTGTGTTTTCCGATGGTCTTAGATGACCTCTGTGAAAGGGCCGTTTGACCCCCAAAGGGGTCCAGCAAACAGGTAGAGAACCTCTGTTATAGAGGGAGAGGACACCCCAAAGGAAAACCGAGTGCTTGAAGAGCAAGGAAGAGATCCTCTACAGCTTCTTAGAGGTAATAATTGGTGACCTCACATGCTTCCCCCCCCCCCCGGGAGCTTAATATATACGCTTAACATATGGTGTTTTCCAAAAAGGTAAACACTCGCAACATGTAGATATTCCGAGGGAAATGAAGTGAAACTACAAGCCAGCTCCTTAGTCACCAACATATTTTGGGTGTTCGGTAGCCACACTTGGCTAGTGACTATCTTACTGAGCAGTGTAGACTGTTAACATTTTCATAATGAAAGTGAGCCAGGAGATTTGAAAACAACACCTGACATGTTTTAAGGGCTGCAAAGTATTCCCTTGAAGGAGTTGCCATCAATTGCAGTGAGATGGCTTAGCTGGTAAAGGTGTCAGCTGCCAAGGCTTACAACGCGAGTTCGATGCCTGGGATCCACATGATCGAAGGCGAAGGAAGAAGATTGCTGCAGCTTATCTTTTGACCTTCACATCTGAGCCTCCCCTCCGCCCCCGTCACCCCCTTCTTTGTACATGTACTCTCCCCCACAAATGTTGTAAAGGATGAAATATATAGCTAAATAACTCTTAGTGTCTGAGAAAAATCTCCGTTCTCATGAGCATTAAGTCCTATTTAAAAACATATTGCTGGGCTGGAGAGATGGCTCAGCGGTTAAGCATACTCACTGCTCCTCAGGAGGTCCTGAGTTCAATTCCCAGCAACCACAGGGTGGTTCACAGCCATCTATAATGTGATCTGATGCCCTCTGGACTGTAGGTGTACATGCAGGCAGAGCCCTGTATACATAATAAATAAACCTTAAAAAATAAAAGTAAAACCACATTGCCAATTAGGTAAGCAAAAACAAATGCAAACTGTTTTAACAAGTATTAGTTAAGTTAAAAATACAGGGTAATTTGTTACCTATCTGAAAGATGTGGACATTCAGGTAGCCATGGATCTTTTTCACAGAAAGTAACAACAAATTGCTTCCACTGGTGTGGGGAAGAAGAGCGCGGAGCAGCGGCTAGAGCAGCGTGGAACAGAATGCAAACACTAGAAGTGGCGGGCTGGGAGCGTGAAGGAAAGAGGACTGTGGCAGGTGCTGCGGGATGGCGAGGAAGGAAAAGAAGCCGGCCTTGGCTTAGCGGTCCTAGATGAGCCCCGCGGGGCCTCTCTGCGGCGCACCGAAGCCGGCAGGGGGCGCGCGTACACGGCGAATGCCTGTGATTGTGGCGGTGAAGGCGGCTCAGGCTCAGCTGCGTCCGCCTCCCTCGTTTGTGAGCTGGCTTTGGTAGCGCCATGGTGGTACTAGGTAGGTCACGCTGTCATTTAGCTCCCCAGCAACCGCCTTAGGCTGCTGCGAGGCAGTTTGCTGGTTGATTTGTCCTCTCTTTGGGAGATCGTGTAGCCACTAGAGCCTGATTTAGGTGGCCTGAGGTGAGCGGCGGGACAGCACATAACTTATCAAATAATTTTCTTTGACTAAACACTAAGTGAATATGGGTACTTACACATTTCTAATAAATTTTTATACTTAAATGTTTTCCAAGCCGGGCGTGGGGGCGCACACCTTTAATCCCAGCACTCGGGAGGCAGAGCCAGGAGGATCACTCTGAGTTCGAGGCCAGCCTGGTCTACAAAGTGAGTCTGAGACAGCCAAGGTAACACCTAGAAACCCTGTCCTGAAAAAACAAAACAAACAACAAAACAATAGTTTTCCAACTTGTATGAAAAATTCTGCTTCTTTTTAAAATGTGTTTTAAATTTATGTTATAGATTCTCTATGATCCAGTCTGAATTTTGACACATAGGCTATTTCAATCATCAGACTAGCCTTCCCTTTCCCCCAAATCCTTTACACTTCTGCTTTATGTTCGCGCATTTACCCATACCCATCCTTAAGGTCCGGTAACTGCTATATGCTTTTCCCCCTGTAGTTTTACTTTCTCAGAATGTTCCCTAAAAGGAATGCTAAACTGTACAACCTTTTGAGTCTGGCTGGTTCAGTTAGTGCATTGGAACTTCATCCATGTTTTTCACCAATTGTTTATTCCTTTTTGAGTAGTATTCCATTGTAGGTGTGGATATATCTAAGTTCACTCGTTCACTAACAAGGGCATTTGGGCAGTTATGAGTAAATATAGTTCACAGTGAAATGTATCCTTTGATTAAAAAAAAAACCATAGAAAGCATGGGGGGAAAGGACTGAGTATACCTTAATCAAATGGAAGCTATACATGACCCACAGTCAACACACTGCTCAGTGGAGAAACACTTGATGTAATTTTATTAAAATAAGGGACAATGTGAGGCTGTCCACTCTCTACTCCTATTTAAAATAGTGTCTGAAGTTCAAGATAGAGCATCATGGAAAGAGAAGGAAATAAACAAGATCCAGGTGGGAAGCAAAGTGTCCCTGTCAGTTGGTGATACAATACTGCACATAAGAAACCCTACGAATGCCATCAGAAAACTAGAGCTCTTCATTCCTGTTCCTGATGCAACTTGATATGCTGAGATGGATTGGGGGAGGGGTCTCACCTTTTCTGAGGAGAAGGGGAGAGGGATGGGGGAAATGGGTAGGCATGGGGCACCAGGAGGAGAGGAGGGAGGGGGCTATGCACAGATGTAAAGTGAATATATAAATCTAATAAATTAAAAAAACTAAAGTTCATATATACGTTCACAGCAAAGTGGTAGTATACAAGATTAACATATAAAAGCCCAGTCATTCTATAAACCAATGGCACATTGAGAGAAATCAGGGAATTAACAATAGCTTTTAAAGAATAGGCTCAAAGAAAACATTGCAAAATGGAAAGGCCAATGGATTAGAATTAATACTGTGAAAGGGACTGGCTATCCTACTCAGAGTAATCTACACAGCCAATGCGAGGCCAATCAAAATTCTCGGGACATTCTTCACAGACACTGAAACATTTATCTTAACATTGATATAGAAGTACAAAAGACACGAGATATCCCGAGCAGTCCTTGGCAGTCATATGTGGTGTCTCAGTTATTGTTCTGTTAGGGTCTAGAGGAAGCTCACAAACCACTCAGACAGCAATCTCAGGTAGATATGGATGGTTTATTGAATACACAGCCCACGACTAATCATGAGTCGGCATACAGAATGGATCCAGGAGTCAAACTGTGACATTGTTTGCTTCTCAGAGTTATTTTATAAAGGCAAAAACCTCACACAAGGGGTGAGCTGGGGGCGGGGGCAGGGGCGGGCAGTGGAACAGGGTAGTCAGCTCTGACTCAAGTTCTTTTTGTTAATTAGACAAAGCAGTTCTAGCTGATCTTCAACTTGATTGGTCCTAAGTGGAATTTATCATTAGGGCCAGCTGCTCTTACGGTTGGGGAATTTCCGGGAGTAGCAAGGCCACAGAGTATGCTGAACATACATAGGTTTTGGTCACTGAACTGCCATGAACTCAGCTCCACTGCACTGCCTCTCAACTCACTGACTCAACCGAACTGCCTGAACACAACTCAGAGACCTGCTTGCCTCTGTCTCCTGGGATTAAAGACATGTCTGTATTCCAGCCAATGTAGCCAGGCTGCTGGATTAAAATAGCTTTACAACTGGGGGCATGCTGACAGCTTCAGAGAGCTAGTGCATGACTACTGTGGCAGGGGACATAGCAACAGGCAGGCAGGCATGGCACTGGAGCATTAGTTGAGAGCTTACATCTGAGCCATAAGCAGGAGGCAGAGAGAGACTGGGGCTGACGTGCCTCCTCCAACAAGGTTACACCTCCTAATCCTTCCTAAACAATTCCACTAACTAGGAACCAAACATTCCAATTTATGAGTCCGTGGGAGCTGTTCTAATTCAAACCACCTTTCCTGGTTTCAAGTTATATTGCAGAGCCACATTAGTAACAACAGCATGGTGCCAGGTGGTAGTGGAACACACCTTTAATCCCAGCATCCAGGAAGCAGAAGCAAGAGCATCTCTGAATTCAAGACCAGCAAGATCTACGAAGGAAGTTCTAGGACAGCCTGGTCTACGGAGGAAGTTCTAGGACAGCCTGGTCTACGGAGGAAGTTCTAGGACAGCCTGGTCTACGGAGGAAGTTCTAGGACAGCCTGGTCTACGGAGGAAGTTCTAGGACAGCCTGGTCTACAGAGGAAGTTCTAGGACAGCCTGATCTACGGAGGAAGTTCTAGGACAGCCTGGTCTAGGACAGCCTGGTCTACAGAGGAAGTTCTAGGACAGCCAGGGCTACGGAGGAAGTTCTAGGACAGCCTGGTCTACAGAGGAAGTTCTAGGACAGCCAGGGCTACGGAGGAAGTTCTAGGACAGCCTGGTCTACGGAGGAAGTTCTAGGACAGCCTGATCTACGGAGGAAGTTCTAGGACAGCCTGGTCTATGGAGGAAGTTCTAGGACAGCCTGGTCTACGGAGGAAGTTCTAGGACAGCCTGATCTACGGAGGAAGTTCTAAGACAGCCTGGTCTACGGAGGAAGTTCTAGGACAGCCTGGTCTATGGAGGAAGTTCTAGGACAGCCTGGGCTACGGAGGAAGTTCTAGGACAACCTGGGCTACAGAGGAAGTTCTAGGACAGCCTGGTCTACGGAGGAAGTTCTAGGACAGCCTGATCTACGGAGGAAGTTCTAGGACAGCCTGGTCTACGGAGGAAGTTCTAGGACAGCCTGGTCTACGGAGGAAGTTCTAGGACAGCCTAGTCTACGGAGGAAGTTCTAGGACAGCCTGATCTACGGAGGAAGTTCTAGGACAGCCTGGTCTACGGAGGAAGTTCTAGGACAGCCTGATCTACGGAGGAAGTTCTAGGACAGCCTGGTCTACGGAGGAAGTTCTAGGACAGCCTGGGCTACGGAGGAAGTTCTAGGACAGCCTGGTCTATGGAGGAAGTTCTAGGACAGCCTGGGCTACGGAGGAAGTTCTAGGACAACCTGGGCTACAGAGGAAGTTCTAGGACAGCCTGGTCTACGGAGGAAGTTCTAGGACAGCCTGATCTACGGAGGAAGTTCTAGGACAGCCTGGTCTACGGAGGAAGTTCTAGGACAGCCTGGTCTACGGAGGAAGTTCTAGGACAGCCTGGTCTACGGAGGAAGTTCTAGGACAGCCTGGTCTACGGAGGAAGTTCTAGGACAGCCTGGTCTACGGAGGAAGTTCTAGGACAGCCTGGGCTACAGAGGAAGTTCTAGGACAGCCTGGTCTACGGAGGAAGTTCTAGGACAGCCTGGTCTACAGAGGAAGTTCTAGGACAGCCAGGGCTACGGAGGAAGTTCTAGGACAGCCTGATCTACGGAGGAAGTTCTAGGACAGCCTGGTCTATGGAGGAAGTTCTAGGACAGCCTGGGCTACGGAGGAAGTTCTAGGACAGCCTGGTCTATGGAGGAAGTTCTAGGACAGCCTGGGCTACGGAGGAAGTTCTAGGACAACCTGGGCTACAGAGGAAGTTCTAGGACAGCCTGGTCTACGGAAGAAGTTCTAGGACAGCCTGGTCTACAGAGGAAGTTCTAGGACAGCCTGATCTACGGAGGAAGTTCTAGGACAGCCTGGTCTACGGAGGAAGTTCTAGGACAGCCAGGGCTACGGAGGAAGTTCTAGGACAGTCTGATCTACGGAGGAAGTTCTAGGACAGCTTGGTCTACGGAGGAAGTTCTAGGACAGCCTGATCTACGGAGGAAGTTCTAGGACAGCCTGGTCTACGGAGGAAGTTCTAGGACAGCCTGGTCTATGGAGGAAGTTCTAGGACAGCCTGGGCTACGGAGGAAGTTCTAGGACAGCCTGGGCTACAGAGGAAGTTCTAGGACAGCCTGGTCTACGGAGGAAGTTCTAGGACAGCCTGGTCTACAGAGGAAGTTCTAGGACAGCCTGATCTACGGAGGAAGTTCTAGGACAGCCTGGTCTACAGAGGAAGTTCTAGGACAGCCTGGTCTATGGAGGAAGTTCTAGGACAGCCTGGGCTACAGAGGAAGTTCTAGGACAGCCTGGTCTACGGAGGAAGTTCTAGGACAGCCTGGTCTACAGAGGAAGTTCTAGGACAGCCTGATCTACGGAGGAAGTTCTAGGACAGCCTGGTCTAGGACAGCCTGGTCTACAGAGGAAGTTCTAGGACAGCCTGGTCTATGGAGGAAGTTCTAGGACAGCCTGGTCTACGGAGGAAGTTCTAGGACAGCCTGGTCTATGGAGGAAGTTCTAGGACAGCCAGGGCTATACAGAGAAACTTTGTCTTGAAAAACCAACCCATACAAAAAACAAAACAAAAAAATCAGCATGGTACTGGCATCAAAGTGCATGTAAATCAATGAAAGAGAAGACACAGACACATCACAGTATTACAGCCACTTAATTTTTTTACAAAGATGCCAAAAACACATGTTAGAGAAAAGACAGCATCTTCAACAAATACTGCTAGGAAAACTGGATGTCTATTTGCAGAAGACCAAAACTGCACCCTTAGTTCTCACCCTGCAAAAAACCCAGCTCCAAATTGATGGAAGAACTCCATGCAAACTCTGAAACTACTAGAAGGAAAGTAAGTAGTGTGGACAAGACACAGGCCTAGATAAGGACTTTCCTCAGCGGGACTCTGCTTGTTAGGGAAATACAGCCAATGACCGACTAATGGAAACTCATCAAAGTACAAACGTTTTTGCACAGCAAAGGCAATGTCCGATCAAGTGAAGAGGTTGCCTACGGGCTATGAGATGGGAGCAAGTCTTTGCTAGCTATATATCCAACAAGATTAATCAAGAGCACAAATAACTCAAGAAACAAAACATCAAGAAAGCAAGTAACCCAATAAAAAAATAAGTCATAGATCTGAACAGAGAGAGACTTCTCAAAAGAAATATTAATGGCTGTTAAACATTTAAAAAAGTTCAACATCAGTAGATGTATGAACATTTTCAGAATCCAAAATGACCAAAAGTTATTGTAAATTAATTTGTTTTTCCTTTTCATGCTGTCAATAATATCAAATGTGCTATGTACCCAGGTACATTTTAGATGAACGTAATTGACTTTTAAAATCCACTGTTACAATGCACACTGATTGTATATAAAAACTTTATATATAACAAGTATTTAAGAAAAAAGTTCAACTAGTCATTAGGGAAATTAAAATTAAAGCTACTCTAAGATTCCACCTCACTCCAGTCAGAATGGCTATCAAAAAGAAATCAAAAGACAGCAAAGGAAAGTGAGGATGTAGAGAAAAGGAACAACTGCTCATCGATGGTGAGTACAGACTGTTGCAGCCTCTGGAAAGATCAGTGTGGAGCTTCTTCAGAAAGCTGGAAGGCGAATTTCCAAACCTGCCAGCTGTAGCACTCGTGAGCATCTGCCCTACAGGACTCTACACCCTTCCACAGGGATGGGTGATCATACATGCTCATTGCTGCTGTATTGCCGATAGCCAGGAAATGGCATCAGTCCATCAACAGATGAATGGGTCATGAAAATGTTACCTACCTATCTACACACACACACACATACACACACACACACTGGAATTCTATTTATCTGTAAAGAAAAGCTAAATTATGAAAATCGAAGGTAAATGAATGGAACTGGAAAATTATATTGAGTGAAATAACCCAGACACAGTGGTACAAATGTCAAATGTTATCTCTCATTTGTGGATCCTAGACTGAATTGTATCTAATTTGGGGTACCTGTAGGCCAATTTAAAACATATGTTAAAAAGGTATGATACATGACTTGGCTGGATACTGCTGTTCCTAGAAGCTATTGATTATTAAACATAACTGCTAGTGCCAGGTGTGTTATCTCCCTTTGAGTTGTTGGGAAGGAGGCCCTGAAGGCTCTCCAAACAATACAGGCTCTTGTCATGCCTCTTGGCTGTCCACCAGAACCTAATGGTAAGATCCTGATAGTGATGACAATACAACGTTGGTTGCAAGATAGAGAGAAACTAAGCTGGTTGTTTCCTTCTTGCTGGTTTGCTTTCATAATGCTGACAGGTTCTAAGCAGGTTGCAGGGGTAGAAAAACATCAATAGACATTTCCAGCTGTGAACTATATGATTACAATACCAATCCACTAGTGGCAATGACTGTTAAAGGTGCAACAAACCACTCTGGCTGAATATAAGGCCTGTTCTGCAGGAAGGACTCTGTCCCTAGTACTATAAATCCAGTTAAAAATTCATGGCTGGGAAGGTCATAGACTCTTGGGAAGAGTAAGTTGCTACTGTTGTTCACCTAAGTTGACATGGTGTCAAAGTGCCTTCTAAGCATCTATGTTTATATCAGTGATAGCTAATCATGGTTGCCAAGCTGACATACCCAGCAAGAGGAATCTCAGTTGAAGAACTGCCACCCTTAATCGAAGAGATCTGTGGGCAGGTCTGTGGGGCATTTTCTTGGCTGATGATGTAGAGGGCCCCAGCTCACTGTGGGTAGTACCATCCCTAGGCAGGTGGGCTATATATAATACAGTTAGATGAGCAAGTCAGTAAGCAACATTCCTACAGAGTCTATGTTTCAGTTCCTGCAAGCTGAAATAAACCTTCTTCTCTCCAGGTTGCTTTTGGTCAGCGCTTTATCACAACAGAGAAGCAACTTAGAACAGTATACATAGATACTCCTCTCAGCCTTAGAGAAGCGTCTCTTCACAATAAACGGTAGCAAATGAAGAGATTCTTGGCTGCCGAAGGTGCTGAGAAAAAGAGACAACTGAGTACTCAGCCCTAAATTGGACTTTTATACCACCACCTTTAAAGCTCAGGGAGCAGCACAATAAAGGCAAAAAGAACGTAAAAGCTGGGACAATGGTAGCAAAGTATGATCTGGGCATAGATGGCATAGCAGTGCATGCACAAGGCCTGTACAAGGTGAAATCTTTCAAAAGCCAGTCATGGACTGGGGACGAAGCCAGGGGTCCAACCCTTCTCTGCGGAACTACTTACTGGATACTGAAGGGTTCTAGGGGACAGGGGTCATTATCTTCAGATGTGAACTCACTGGTGAGCCCACAGGCTTATACGCACTATCATTCAGACTAAAAAGTTAACTGAAGAGAAGAAAATGACATATAAAAATTATCTGCAACCTGTAGTACAATTTTATGGCTAATCCACCTCTGAAACTACAACATCCTGGCCTACAGGGTTAGGACAACTACAGAATCAAGCAATGCTACCGAACACATTAATCAAGTTTGCTGCTCATTTGTGACACTAAAACTCCCCTAATTAGACATGTGGTATTATTGCTTCTTATAAAGCCAAAGACAATATAAATAAGGCATTAAGACCAGACATAAATATAGCATACATTTAACAAGTTCAACCACTGACTTGTTACATTGAGTGTATGTGTGCTTGCATGGCAGCCAGTGGTCTAACTTATCAGTATAAAGTACTAATTAGATTTGAGACTTAAAACTAAGAAATTATTCATAGTCCATCCCTAGTAGTCCCAGAGAATGAGTGATGTGCAGAGAGTGAGCGTGTGGAGTCATCAGCAGTGCTGAGACACCAGGACTGATGCAAGGAGCTCGGCAACACCACTTGGAGGGAAGCTGACTTGTGCTAGATCCAGCCTTAATGAAGACTTTAAAAAACAACTTGACACATGTTTATACATTACAGAAGAAATGGTTTAAGTAATTGATCCAAGTACAAAATACATTTTATTTATTCAAATCATGTTGATTTTCAGTGTATTTTGAAGTACACGCAAAATATCAAAGCTGTATTTTAATTTCATCACATTCCACACTAAATTCTTTACTATTTACCAAAAATAACTTTTTATAAAGCTTACTATATTATCCAATATAGTACAGATTGCCAATCTCTATTTTTATGTGTTTCAAAAATTAGAAGAGCTTATAAGCATATCGTACAAAACTAAGTGGTATATTACACACCAAACATGAGTACAGATTCTGTACAGTGTATGTAACAGCATATACATACTACATGAGACTACACGCCTTGTTAAGTCATAGTTTAAGAAATCTTTCATGGAAAAAACTCTGCATTACACAACTTGCTGGCCTGAGTACCAGCTGTTCCCTTTTCAGGAATTTCGTTCAGAGGGCATTAGCTGTCCATTTAGCTTCATCAGCAGCTTTACCACAAGACCAGCCTACAACATAAAACACATGTTAACACTAAATACAAACACATGAAATGTTTAAAAGACATATAGTACTGGGCATTTTTATACCTATTTGAAAGGTAACTTTATCAGGAAGAAAGAGTGTCAAGAAATTGAGCATATCTGACACATCTGCAAACCCACAAACTCAGTTCTAGACCTGTGGATGTAAAACCTTTTCATTTAAGAAGTCCCTTTGTCTGGCCCCAGCTCCATGGGTTTGGAGAACCTTTCCAAAGTGAACCTGGTCCAGTTAAGTAGCTCACCCAGAGCTTCACTTGGCCTAGTTCAGGTCTCACCTTTGCCACATGGCCCATCTAAGGAGAGCCAGATCATCACATGACCAACGCAGGGTCATGTGTCAGAACAGCACATCTCCCATCAAACCCAAGTGCTCCGTAACGACAACTCCCTAGATGAGCCTCAGCACAGAAGACTCAAAAGAACAATGATAAACTTTATAAAAGAGTTCAAGGAATTTAAAGAAAACACCAATAAATACTTTATTGAATTCTAAGAGGATAACAATAAATGCTTGAGTGCTGTCCAAGAAAATACACACAACTGAATGAAATAAAAAAAATTCAGGATCTGAAAACTGACACCGGAATAAAGAGACAGAAACACTGATGAAAACACAAGCTCAAATGAAGATGTAATTGAAAAACTCAATATGCCAATTAGAAAACACAGGGAAAATCTGACAAGTAGAATCCGTCAAGCAGATGATAGACAGCTGGACTAGAACACAAAGGATCCAGACTAAATAAGCAAAGATGAAGAATCTTAAATGTGGGCACTGGCAAGAACTACAGCACAGCAGAGGGAGGGTCCTCGCGCACCCACAGCATAGAGCAGACCTTTAACAAGGCGACAGAAGAACACCTGCCCAGACTGAAGGTATGCCCACAGAGACACAAAAAGTACACAGAACACCTAATAGGCAGGACCAGCAAATAAACACCCCAAAGCTATCACAGATAAACACTGAGTACACATAACAACTAAAAATATTGAAAGATGTAAGAGAAAATACTGCACCCCCTAACAAGTCACATATATAGAAAAACCCATCAGAATAACAGCTGATTTCTCAATGGAAACTCTGAAAGCCATAAGAGCCTACAGCAATGCACTCCAAGTTGTAAAGACCACAATAGCAAAACTAGACTACCAACCAGCAAAACTGTCTGTTGAAGGAGAAAAACTTTCCATGATCCAAACAGCTTAGAAGATTCATATCCAGCAAAAAAAAAAAAAAAAAAAAAAAAAAAAAAAAAACCCAACCAACCAAACAAACAAAAAACTAAACAGAATAGTAGGCAGAATGCTTCAATCTAAAGAGGGGATAAGCATAGCCCAAAGACCCTGGGGGTGGGGGTGGGGGGAATAAAAGACAACTATGAACACAAACCAGGAAAAAAGATCAAAATGACTGCAATCTACACACACCTTTCAATAATACCTCTAAAGTGGCCTCAACTCACCAATCAAAAGAAACAGATGAGCTGAATGGATTAAGAAACAAAATCTATCTATATGTTGTTTGGAAGAAATACAATGTTAGAGTAAAAGAAAAGAAAAAAGTATTCCAAGCAAATGAGATAAAAAAAAAAAAAAAAAAGCAAGCAGGTGTTGCTATCCTAATATCCGAGAAAATAAACTTCAAACTAAAACTAACCAGAAGAGACAGAGAAGGAAGGGGGTCAACACAGGAGAGGGGGGAGGGGAGGGACAAATAACACCATGGTTGTTTGATAAAGTCTCAAGTAATCGTATTATTTTATATTTACCTAAAACTATATACAATGCTTATATTGTATGCGTGTGTGTGTGTGCGCGCACGCACACACAAACACACACCCCTTCCCATAGCAACCATAGACTAATGAGAAACCTCCTTCAAATGGTTTAACAGGAAGTCTGGGTGACTCTCAAAACCAACATCGACTATTGATGTAGCCCCTGGCTGTCTCTCTGGTTGAGGCTGAAGGAATGCCCTACTGATGAAGACACCACACACTCAGGACACAGGAGTTGGAGAATTTGAGTTGGATCTGACCAGAAAGCATCTTTCCTGTGGTCCAGCTTTCATAGTTTCAGAAAATACTATGCAAGCTGCCAAGGGAAGGAAGCAATTAAGCAGTCCTATGCAGGGGCAACTCCCATGAGCCATGACAATTACCAGCGTGGCAAGATATGCATAATGGAACAGTAAGTGGCATTTACATGTCAGTGGTAATCATCAACTGTCTAACAGGACTTAAAACCCACGAGTGAAATCAACTGGTGAAATCCTGGACTTTAGAGAAGACTCTAGCACCACTTTGCTAGACCAGCACGACACCTTACTACATTCTGCATCTTGTCCTTATACCACAGATGTGAAACTACCAACCCTCATCAAAGAAGCCTCTCTTCACAGCACACGGAGACATCCCAGAAAGCCACAACTGGACAGAATGCAGAGAGCAATGGGTCATGGGGAACCCAGTGCCAAAGGATATATCTACACCACGGCTCCTGAATCTATGGCTCAGGGAACACTGCAGCAGAGGCTGGGAAGACTATAAGAGCCAGAACACCAGATTCTTAAAACCCATAGTGAAATAGTCTCTCCTAGAAATAGCTGCAGAAGTAAGACCTGAACAATGGCAAGCATTATCAGTAGACATGCCACTATGGAGAAGAGAAATTTTAGAGGGCCCCACTCTTAGACCAACAACTACAGCAACCAATGACTGCTGAGAGAAGAATTAGCCTTTGCCAGGATTAGGCTTCTTTCCTGGTTGTTCAATGTAGGGCGGTTAACCCAGAAACCATAAACACACCAACAAAAATGGCCTTGGCAGGTTGTATTTATATATTTGTGTACATGTACATACATATACACATGCATGTAACAATAATAATCAAAGAAAAAGAGGCTATTAACTTGGCAGAGTAGTGGGAGGACCTGGAGGGAGGGTATCTGGGAGAGGCTGTAGGAGGGAAAGCGAAAAGGGAAAGTGATGTAATTTTATTTCAATGAAAAACATATTTAAAAAAGAAGAAACTGGGTACAGAGGAAGAATTTACTTAGGATTCTGAAGGTAGTTATGAAATGCCTCACAGAGTACAGTAAATGGTTTAGACAGTATACTGTTTAAGAAAAGGAAGAACTTTAAGAAGTGAGAGGGGGCTGGAGAGATGGCTCAGAGCTTAAGAGCATTGGCTGCTTTTCCAAAGGTCCTGAGTTCAATTCCCAGAAACCACATGGTGGCTCTTAGCCATCTATACTGAGATCTGGTGGCCTCTTCTGGTGGGCAGGCATACGTGCAGAAAGAACATTGTATATGTAATAAATAAATTTAAAAAAAGAAGTGAGAGGGAATAAGTAGTCTGAATTCAGGGAAATGGAAGAACGTAACTGCTTTAAAACAGAAATATATTAGTCTGCCAAGTTTCTGGCTCCTCAATTAGGAAGAGAATTCCATTTTTTCTTGGTCTTAAACATTAAATTTATTTAACACTAAAGGTTTCTGGGGGAAGTTAATACATTTAATAACTGAAAAATGTAAAACTATAGTTTATTATTATAAGTCCAAACTAATTATCAGTACTTGCCTGTTTTGTGTGTACTATAAAGCTCATTTTATTTTCCATGCTATGGATTTGAAAACAAGTACCAGCATCTCCCAGCTGCCACGTAAAACAACAATACTTAAGACTGATGAGTAAAGCCTGCAACAGAATTAGAAACTATTATGCTAAAATAGAGGTAAAAGTAACATTTAGTCAGTCATGGTGGTACATGCCTGTAAATCCTAGTACTGGGGAGGTGGAAGATGAAGATCAGAAATTCAGGGCTCTCCTTGGTTAACAGTTAGAGGTCTGCTATGTGAGACCCTGTCTCAAAATGCCTAACAAACACCCTGAATAAGAAATGTAACACTTATCTTCACTTAGTGTTTTTAATTATCATTAAATGTAATTGTTTTGAATATCATTCTTAAAAGTCTCTTTATAGCACCCACACTAACCTTAACATAGCCTGAAGGAGAACCCAGAAGGCAGCCTCAGGGACAATAATGAACAATAATAGTGTTTGTAGCAGACTAACAAATATTTTAAAAGATGCCCATTCTCAGTGACTTTGAGCATGGTAAGACAAGTTTGTACTTTATGCAGGTTAAAAGTAATTAGTGTATTCAAAACCTCTTTTTGAATATATACATGGTACTTTTTTTTTTTTTTTTTTTTTTTTTTGGTCTTTTGAGACTGGGTTTCTCTGTGTAGCCTTGGCTGTCCTGAACTCGCTTTGTAGACCAGGCTGGCCCCGAACTCACAATGGTCCGCCTGCCTCTGCCTCCCGAGTGCTGGGATTAAAGGCGTGCGCTACCACGCCCGGATATACATGGTACTTTTAAATTTGAAATTTATACAGTGGGATTAACAGGATGATAGCAGCAATTTCATCCCACTGAAATAAGTACACTGATGTGTTAATAATTATTGTAGAAATAAGAAAAAAACCATTAGAAATATATTCTCCATAAATTCAATAACACAGAACTAATGTTAGAGTAAACTCTCTTATGCTTTCCTAAAAATGCTATATCTAAGTAGGCATTTGATATATTTTTTTCTTATTTCTAAATGACATTTTTCTAAATTTCAATTTTGTTGACATGTAGGACTTGGATTTATGAAGTATGATATAATGTTTCACTCATCATATATACATCATACATACATTGATTAACATCACTAACATGTTAAACTTAGTGTTTTTCTCTGGTAAGTAGACTGAAATTCCCTTCTTCCATTTTGGGATATAATTAATTTTTAATTATTCCTTCTTAGTAATAACTTGCATGTTATTGCCTTAAACATACAAATATATGAAGAAGTATATACATATTCAAAAAAGTGCTTCTACTAGCCTTCAAAACAGATATACTTAGACATACCAGCTTCTTATGAATGGTAATTCTTAGGATGTTAATAAGCTAAAAATATGCCAAAAGATAACAGCTGAGGGTTTTGTTTTGAGCCAGGGTCTTACTATGTAGCTTTGCCTAGCCTGGAGTTCACTACGCAGACTAGAATAACCTCAAACAGGAGAGATCCACCTGCCTCTGCCTCCTGGGATTAAAGGCATGTGCCACCACACTTGGCAGTTTAGGGTATTTTTAAAGTGGGATTCTGTAAAGGAAACACAGTAAAGTTAATTTACACGAATGTATGTTATATGTAAAAGAATGACATTTGTTTAACCACCAGCTATTTACATTACTGTTGTAACATATAACTTTACAACATATGCTAATATAGCTTTTTAGTAAGGCATAGACTGGAACCAGTGAAAGTACAGTAATAACTTAAGATCCTTAATCACTTCAAAAAAAGGTTGGTTTTTTTTGTTTGTTTGTTTTTTTGAGACAGGGTCTCTATGTAGCCTTTGCTGTCCTGGACTTGTTTTGTAGACCAGGCTGGCCTCGAACTCACAGCAATCCGGCTGCCTCTGCCTCCTGAGTGCTGGGATTAAAGATGTGCACCACCATGCCCGGCTGCTCAAATTCTTTAAAAACTAAAATAAGATTTCTAATAAAAGTACAACTGACCCCATACATTGAAATAAAAACCTGCTGCTAGAGGATAACATGCAATGAGGAAGGAATTCTTAAAGACCCCAAACAATATGAAGAGCCAGGGTCCACATGGTCTTTTCCTGTGATCAGACTTCTCCAGAAGGAAAAGGCTGCCCTCAGTAGGAGGTAAAATCTACAATTGGCAAGAAACTCAGTAAGGAAACTACACCCAACCACAGTAGTCAGAGATGAGAAGGTTACTGGAAACAGCAAAGGAAAGCCACAGGTGAGGAAGACCGCACAGCTGCGAGCACACATGGGCAGCAGTGATGAAAAGGGTGTGTTGTGAAGTACGGTATGAGTATGCAAAGTCAGTTCTGCCTGGCTATAATCGTGCTATTTACTAAAACTGAAAACAGTGACAAATATAGTTCACCAACTGAAACCCTGAGTCACAACACAGTCGGTTGTATGTGAGTAGAACAGAGCAATCGCGGTGAACACTAGAAACTGCTGAGCTGTACTTTCTCATGGACTGCTTTCACTACTCCAAAGAGAAAGAAGACACAGAAAGTAGATAAGGACATAAAAAATATCTGCATTCTAGTTTTTCCAGAGAATCAATCTCTAAAGGACAACCTATTTGATGATTAAAAAAATACAATCATCTTAGAGCTTTCAAAGGAGCCATAAACTTATCAGTAGCTTAGAAGCAAAACATGTTTCCTCTCTGGCTCAATCACCTTTTTATATACCTGAGGATAACACTTCCACTTGTATTTTTATCTTTTCACTTATATTTAGAGATTTGTTTTATTTGTGTGTGTGTGTGTGTGTGTGTGTGTGTGTACAGTTTCCCACAGAGCCTAGGGCTTGGAGGTACAGGCAGTTGTGAACTAGTAGCATTCTGGAACCCCAGCTCTAGCTTCTGCAAGAGCAGCAAGTGCTCTTAACAGCTGAGCCACCTCTCTAGCCCTCTACTCAGAAACTGAATATCTAATTCTGAAAGAAGTATGTCAACTGATAACACTGCTATAATCCTTTTGCCTGTTTTCTCAATTATTCAGCTCTTGCATCAGAATATTATTCAAAATATAGGATGTTATGTTATATTGCTAATTCATCATTCCATCACTGGAATGCTTTATACAACAGTTTATTGTTATTCTAACTTGAAAGGCTACCAAAAGCCAAACACCACAGCTCAGAGAAACAGTGTCACATTCCCAGCATTAGCATCAAGTTCTACTAGGGGGGATGTAAATAGGCACATAATTAGCATGGGAAAGATATCTTGAAATGGTAAAAATTATTTCCCCTTCATTTCTCTCCTTTTTCTGTTTGTAAGTGCTTACTTGTGAATGCACAAGGAGCCCAGAAGTCATTGCTGAGCGACTTCCACAGTCCCTTTTCACCTTATCTTTTAAAACAGGGTCTACTCTCACTGAACCTGAAAGCTCTCTAATTAGACTGGATAGCCAATGAGCCCCAAGGACCCACTTACTTTCACCCACTTGGCCCTGGGGTTACAGATTTTAACAGAATTAAGCAATGACACAAAAGCAAGAAGCTGTAAGCCATGTCAAGAAATTAAACCCCCTGTCAAGTATGAACATCTGTGTTATTCTGCCCTATGTTTGTACTTACTCTCTAGATCTTCCCACAGGGAGGCGGCATAATAAAACACTGTGGCCTATGAGGCTGACCGCAAGTTCACATGGACCATTAGTTATAACTAAGTTACTTTAAGAAGAGACTGCAGAGCTGGAGAGATGGCTCAGTGGTTAAGAGCACTCGTTGCTCTTCCAAAGGACCCAGGTTCTATACCCAGCATCCCCATGGCAGCTCATATCACAATGGTCTGTAACCCTAGGTTGGCAGATCCAGCACTCCCTGCTGACCTCCTTGAGCAACAGGCATGCATGAGGTGCACAGACTTACACACAAGTAAAACACCTCTATGTATACACATACTATGAAACTTAAAAGAAGATACTCCGTAATAAGACACAAAATGAGAAGAATATAATTTATAAAATCAATAAACCAAAATGTCCTTTGCAAACATGATCTAACCATGTCAAATCTTAAGTGAGGCAAGATTTTTACCAGATTACTATCATAAATTAGAAAGATGTCCACCCTGCCTAGATGTGTTGAATATGTTAAAGACAACTGTCAAGCTTACCTTTTATAGTTTAATCACTTTGATTAGAATAAGGCACAACATAGTATAAAGACTTTCTGAACCGGACCTGGAGAGACGCCTCATCAGTTAAGAGCACTAACATTTCTTACAGAGGAGCTGAGTTTGATTCCTAGCATTCACACTGGGCAGCTCACAGCTGCTTGTAACTCCAGCTCCAGAGCCATCAGACACCTGTAGCCTCGGAGGGTAACGGCACTCACAGCCATGCTGCACAACATATCATTATGCTTACAGACGTAAATAAAAATAAAAAGTAAATATAAGAACAAAAACAATAATAACAAAAATCTGCCTCTAGAAACACTTACTCTGATAAATTGTCATATTCCCTTCCACACTAAATCTTGTTCTCCTAACGGCTTCTTATAACTAATCTTAATTTTCAAAATAAAGCCCTTTTGTCACACATTGACTTTTCTTAAGTCTGGAGTCCTCCCACCCCACCTCCTGCTAAACAGGGTCTTACTATGGATTCTAGGACGGGTTAGCCTCGGAGCCATGACCTTTCTACCTTAACCCTACAGTGCTAGGATTATAGATATGTGCCATCGTTTTTGGGTAAGTATTGCTTTCCCTCTGTGTAAGAAAAATGAAAGCTGGCAGCAGTTTCTAACTCAGAAGAGGGCCCTCACCAGAACTTGGCCATGCCGGTATCACAATCTCTGGTTTTTAGAACTATCAGAAACAAGTGCCTGCTATTGTGAGTCACCTAGTCTATGGCAGTTTGTTGTACCAACCTGAGCTAAGACAGATACATAATAAAAAGTCTCTCTTAATTTGACTTTGCAATGATCTGGCTCCTATCTCTAAAATCATCAATGGATTTTTTTTTTAAATATTTTATTTAATTTTTTTAAATTTATGTTCGTTCGTGTGGGAGTGTCAGATCTTGGAGTTACAGACAGTTGTGAGCTGCCATGTGGGTGCTGGGAATTGAACCCGGGTCCTTTGGAAGAGCAGGCAGTGCTCTTAACTACTGAGCCATCTCTCCAGCCCCATCAATGGATTTTTTAAAAAAACAAATATATAAGGCAGATGTGGTGGCGCATGCCTTCAATCCCAGTACTTGGGAGGCTGAAGCAGTCAACTCTCTGTGAGTTAAATGCTGGCCTAGTATGCATAGTTAAGCTCCAGGACAGCCAGAGCTACACAGTGAGAACCTGTCTCAAAAACCAAAAACAAAATTTGCATTTAGAAATATATATGCAATCTGTAGTTATGTAGATAGCTTATACCAACATTATATAAAGGTTAACACCCTTATCACAAAAATATAACACAAATACATGATTCTACCCAAAATACTCTTTATTCTATTGTATGGACAAAAAGCATTACAAATGCAGAAATAGATTCCACTGAATGTATATGCTGTATATACATGCCATTTCTACAGTCTTCATGAAGGATGGCATTGCTACTCTAGATAATGCAATATGACTACTTAAAAACAGCGTCAGAGGTACCTTAGTTTCCAGGTTGAGGAGATGAAGTCCTTTTATATTCACTGCCACATATACAGGGATGACTTTATGATTGCTTGGGCTTGCCTTTGTAAATATCTGTCCTGTGAAAAAGGCTGCTCCATATGTAGGAATTTCCCAGCAGTTCTGTAGAAACATGCGCTGCAGGTGATGCATTTCCTTACTGACACCCTCACTCATACTAAGATTCTGAAAACAAAAGTAGAGTAAAAACAGATGTGTTCTTTTATAATGAAAATAGGTGAACTAGCAATTTCTAAAATCAATGTCTCCAAATAAAAATGAAATTATGGTATATTATCCCAAGTGTACTTTTTTCTCTTGTGGCCTTTATACTAAAAAAAACAAAAACAAAAACAAACAAACAAACAAAAAACCCAACAACAACAACAACAAAACAACAAGCTGAGAGCCACAAATGTTGCCTATTCTAATAGAATTTAAGTGCTTTCTGGGCAAGAACAATACATTATTTCAGTTTTAACTGGCCTTATCACAGTATTCAGCATGTAGAAAGTACTAAATAAAAGATTCTATTTCTAGAAATAAATACATCTTGCTATTTTCAGTGCTTACTAGGTATTATGAACTAGAAAATTCATTTTAATTCTGGGATTGAGAATGCAATGTTTAAGACATGATGACATTAACACAAACAGCCTACAGTGTTTCCCACTTCTGTGGAGCAGCTCACCTTGTACTCATGGAGGATTCGGTTTACCCAGTGAGGCGCCTTACTCTTCAGTTTAGTGATAGGTACGATGGACTTCAGATTTTCTTCACTGGAAGTACACATACCAACATGCTTAAGTAGGTCATCTTTAGTAACTAAACTACAGTAGTCCTTTGTCACAAATGGCATTAAGTAATGGAAATTTTAATCTGAACATGATGTTTTAAAACAAAGCGCCCCACAATCTTAGTATTACCAGTTTAGGGAATGTTTCCTTCAATAAGCAGAAATATTTTCAAAAATTGAAACATCACACAGTAAAAACAAAAAAACAAAACAAAACACTTTAGATGTGCTAAAATCTGTGATTTCTTTCAAGGATTAAATATAAAAATCTTTTTATACTGAGATTCTTCAATATCTGACTCACAAATTTTTTTATTAAGTCAAAGTTTTAGCAAACTTATTTAAACACAAAAAGTAAAGAAACATAAAGAAAAACCATAAAGGTAAATTATAGCAAGTACAACAAATATAAGTAAAACTTAAAAATGCTTTACTAGCCAAAAAACAAGTTATGCTTTATAGTAGGTATTTTCTTTTATTCAATGTTTTGTATTATTTAATTCTAAACCCATGTGTAAATAGTCTTGTCTGTTTTGAGACAGGGTCTTACTATGCAGCTCAGACCAGTCAGATTCATGATCCTTTTTCTGGTCTTACTCTCTTTGATTATGAGTAGATGCCACTGTGCTTGCTAGCGATGCATAAATACTTGGCAGTAATATTAAAACTGTGTTGGTTAAAGGGAATCTTGAGCATATCATAAACCATGCACCATAGCAAATACTTACTTTAAGAAACCTTGTTTATGTTTCTTACTCTCATAATTCCCATAAACTATTTGCAACAGCAGACTTGCCAGTGTTATCAGTTTGGCATCAGGAGCTGTATAAAAGCCCTTCAGTAAATTGTATCTGGCTTCATCAAAGAGAATAAGAATAGCTAGTGGGTCTTCAATCTTAAAAGGAAAAAAATATAATTTGGTTATTATGCTACAATTTACTTTAAAAACTATAAAACCTTTTCTTATCCAACACAGTAAACATACACAATAAACATAACATACACTGTTACTACTCTAGAGCAAGGGTTAGCAAGCTTGGTTTCTAATGATCATACAATAATATTTTAAATCATATAATTTATGAGCCGCAAAATTTTTATTGTAAATACTTTTATATAGATATGGAAATGTGAATTCCATACCTTTTCACAATATGAAATATTGTTTTTAAACTATATTTAAAACTCTTCAGCCTGTAGGCTGCATGAGAATAGGCAGCAGGCAGGGTGTGGCCATAGGTAGTATGTAATTTGCTAATCTATAAATATGATCACAGTTTATGCTGTTTATAGTACAAGCTTATCTAAGTCTTTAAATTCATAAAACATTTTCCCATTATTTATGCTTCATAAAATATAGTAGTGAACCTCCAAGAGAAAATATGTCAACTCCTAGAAGGACAAATGAAGTTGAAATAAGCTTTTTCTAAGGCAAACACTTTTTAACTTTACACTTTCAAACATATTAAAGGAAGAGTATAATTTTTTTTTACATTTAAACAACTTATCTAATAAGATTAATAAATATTGACAATGCTAGTCTATATATTTCTACTCAGAAATAATTAACAATTATATTCTCTGAGTATTTGTAAATATAAGTCACAACACCAAGTCTTTATGGTAGAATTATTCTGATAAACAAAAACCCCATTTTCTTAGGTTATAATACTCTACTTATATAAACAGAGTTCTCTGTAGAAGAATGATGACAGCAAGGTCATTCAAATGTAAAAGACACTAATAGGAGCCAAATACAAAGTATGAACATTGAATAGATCCTGTAGGTGAGAAGTTACAAAGAATTTCTGAAACAACTGGGGGGAAAATGTAAATTTGGACATCAGATATTATTATGGAAACTTAATTTCCAGGTAAGAGGCCTTTATGGCATGTATATATTCACTGTATTTTCTTGTTCCCTCATTCACTCAACATTTAAGTTGTTTCCAACTTTAAATTGAGTAATATGCACTGAACAATGACATTGTCTGAGTTCCTGTTTTCAATTTTTTCAGGTATATACCAACAAGTAAAATTACTTCTCCTATGGAAAATTGATACACACCCACTCAGTCTATGTGTGTACGTTCGTGAGTGTGGACATGAGTGTGAGGTCAGAGAGCAACTTGAAGTGTTGGCCTTTGTCTTCTCCCTTGTTTGAGATATGGTCTCTAGTTGTGGTCAGTGCATACATCAGGCTAGCTGGCCTGTGAACACGCAGGCATTATGTGTCTTTGTCTCTCATCCTGTCACAGGAGGGCTGGGACTGCAGCTATGCACTACTGTGCCTGTCTTTTTCATGGGGTCTTAAACTGAACAGCTTTCCTATGTAGTTAGAATGTTTTATATTCTTGTATAAGTGTACACAGCTATCTCAGTGTCACCTATAGAAGCTACTCTTTCTTTATTAGATAGATTTAGCACCCTTGTCAATAAATTAAAGACAGATGTATTGGTTTGTTTCTGGACTTCTATTTCTAATCTTTTGGTCTATATATGTTCATATTTATGCTTATACTATCATGTTTTCATTACTACAGCTGTGCAATATGGTTTGAAGTCGTGAAATATGAACACTCCCACTTTATCCTTTCTTCATGACTGTGTTCTTTGAATATACGTATTTCCATTTACATCACCCAAACTGTAGATCCCTCTGCTACAGTCGTCAGTTCAACATTGAATATCTTTGCTGTTGAACATGGGATGGGCATTTTTCCAAAGTAGTTTTTTAGGTCTTACTAACTTGTCAGCATTGTTTTATATTTTCTTTAAATTTTTCATCATATTTGTTTATTATGCATGTATTTGAAAATCAGAGGACCGTATTTAAGAGTCAAGTCTCTCTGTATACTGTATAGGTTCTGGATATTGAACTCAAGATATCAGGCTTGGCAGCAAGCACCTACACTCACTGTGCCATCTTGCCAGCATGCATTTTCAATGTATAAATCTTTAACTTATGTTAAATTTATTTCTGGATAATTCATTCTTTTAGACATTTAGTAATTAATCTCTTATTTTCTTCTTCTTATTTGTGTGTGTGTATGTGTGTGTGCCTGCCAATGGAGGCCAGAGTTCAACCTCAGGTGTCATTCCTCAGGAAGTGTCTACCTTGTGTTTTGAGACAGGGCCTTTCAGTAGGCCCTGGGGCTTCCTGGATAGACTAGGCTAGCTGGCCAGTCAGTCCTAGGGATGCACATGTTTCTCCTCCCCAGAGTTGGGATTATAAGCATGTTCTACCATGCCTAGCTTGCTGTGTGAGCACTAGGGACTGAACTCAGATGCAAGCTCAACCTACAGAGCTACCTTCTCAGACCCTCTGGGTATTTTTAATTTTTGTTGGCATAGAGAACATAAGTAATTTATGTGTGTTGAGTTTGTACCCTATAACTTTTCCAAAGTAATTTACTAACTAGTTTGAGTGGTTTTCCCATGGATTTTTAAAAAAGAATTTCCTATATATAAGATCATATCACTCACAGTTTCTTTTGCCTTTCTAAGGTAGAAGTCTGGTTTTTTTCTTGTCTAACTGCTCTGTGTAGTTCCCCAGCACTCCTAATTTGCAGTGTTAAAAGTGGGTATCCTACTTTGTTCCTGGTCTTAGGAGGGATGCTCCAGATTCACAAAAGGGTGCTGCTGAACTTTCTCAAATGTATTTTCTGCATCAACTGAGATAACCATTCTAACCACCAACTAATGCAATTCTAACACATGTTCAGTAATCAAGAGTTTATAGTGTTTGTTGTATTTCATAAAATTTTTTTTAATCCAATTCACAGTATATTTATCTGAGCGGGTCAAAATTACCTTTGGTTTATAATATAAAGTTAATATAACAGACTAAAAATGTTTAGCAAGTTAATTTCTGTATAAACCATCTCTCTTTAGTATGGCTTACTCATTTCTTTTTTCAAAAGGAAAAATGTATTTGTTTAGGTAATGGAAGTAAAAGGAAAAACATAGGAATCAGAAATTTATATGTAGACCAACTGCAGTTCACACCTATGACATGATATAGATTCAACTGGAAAAGAAAGTAAATACTCCTAGTATAAGAACAGCAGAATTCCTAGCTCTACCACCTACAATGGGATACTACAGATTCTGTGCATTCAATAACTAAATAAGACTTCTAAGCAAACCTTTTTCTCAACTTCTAAAGGAAGTCCCACATCTCTTCTTAGAAAAAGCTGTGGTGTTTCTCTTTGTGGATCCAAATTAGTCAATTCAGCAAGTATTTCAGGCCAGTCACGAACTTGTTGCAAGGGTTTATGATAAGGCTTGAACTGAAGGCCTGAAAAAGAGCTTTATTTTTATAAATGATACTGTAAAAACAAATCCATTATATCAATGCATAGAAAAATTACATTAAATTATATGCACCCAAGTATTAAATAGACTGTTTATAGAGCTAAATTTAAATCAACATTTAACAATTATTATTACCCAAGTTGTGGATAAGTGCTTGTTTTTAAGAACATATTTAAAAGACTATTTCTTGGGAACCAGGTATCATGGCACAGACTATACCTGCAGCACTTGGGAGGTGAACATAGGAAGGCTGCAAGTTCATGATTATCCTCAGACAAATAGCAAGTGTGAGGCCAACTTGAGTTACATAAAATCCTTTCTCAAAAAACAAAACAAAAATAAAGAACTGAGAGATGGCTCAGTGGTTAAGAGCACTGGATGCTCTCCCAGAGGACCCAGGTTCAATTCCCAGCAAACACATGGTAGCTCAAAACCATCTATAATTTCAGTTCTAGGGGATTCAACAAACTCTCAGACCTCTGCAGGGACCAGGCACATGTATTGTGCACAAAAATACATGCAGGCAGAATACACCTAACATAATAAAATAATTTTTTTTAATACAAAATCTTTCTTGGACTTGGGATATGAATCAGCAGTATAGCACATGCTTGTTAGTACCTTGTTGGAGACATAGGGCTAGAAAAAAAATTATGGATAATTTTGCAGATAATTCTTAACAGCAAATGTATTAATGTACATTAAACTCTTCATTATACTATAGCTTACTTAACTATGAATAACTAGTATGATTTGGTACTAAACATACATTCAAAGATAAGCATCACCCAATTAATTAAGTTCCTTAAGTATTTACAGTAAATTTGGAAGGATAAATATACATTGACATTAAATTGATTTTAAATAAAAAGGTTTGACAGAAAATATAAAGAAATAGTTCTCTTTGGGAGAAACGCTGAAAATAAAGGCATGTTGTATGAATTCTACATTTAATAGCATTCAAACTAACTTGGTTGCCAGAGAGAAAATGCCCAGCGTTTACTACTTTCAAACTGCACTGAATGAGGCAGAGGAGGGAGCCCTGCCCATTTAAGCAGTTTGAACACTACTATAAAATGTAATTAAAAGTCAACAATAATGCTCTACTCAAGTTTGCTAATACACTTTCAAAAAGGAGCAATGAAGTTGAAATTATAAAACACTTGCCCCTCCCAAGCTTCCTTACTAAGGTTTTCTGAGCAGATCCAAATGGTGAAGCACTGCTGCGTTTCTTGAGAGAGGCGCATCCCTTCCATGATCTGCTGCGCTGTGGTGTTGTTGCCATGCTTCAGCTCAACCGAGCGATACGACCCGTCCATTCTGTATATGCGGACTTTTTCATACTGGGAAAAATTATGGAAAGTCATGTTAGCTGTTTAAAAGATTATAGATCATGAGGCTGAAGAGACGGCTCAACAGTCGAGAGCACTTGCTCTTCCTGCAGAGCACTGGAGTTTAGATCCCCTGCACATACTTTGGGAGGTTCACAACCACCTGCAATTCCAGGTTTTGGGGAATCACTAAAAATAATTACATACCATAATGCAAAAGACACTTTATGTCCAACCTCATACTCTTTATGGTTTAGATTTCTTTTTTTGGGGGGGGGGGTGCAAGGATTCAGGACAAGGTTTCTCTGTGTAGACCTGGCTGTCCTGGACTCCCTTTGTAGACCAGGCTGGTCTACAACTCAGAGATCTACCAGCCCATCCTCCCTGACTGCTGGTACCATGCCAGGCTTGGTATAGAGTTTTTAATGTGGGAACTATGAAAAACTTGCGTCAAATAAAAACATGTTGACAATATTTTTAAAAAACATTACTTCTATTATTTGCATTTTCTGAAGTTTTTTTTTTTCCCTGAATGTTCCACGGTCAAATTAGGAAAATATTTTTATTGTTTGTTAAATATTGACTATCAGATTCTTATAGCGGGGTGTGGTGGCACACACCCATAATCCCAGCACTCAGGTAAAAAGCAATGTATATATAACAGGAAATAGAAACTTGGAATTAACTCTAAAAACCTCATGAGTCTAGTGGGCCACAAATCATACTGAAGAAATATGTACTTGCAATAACTTATGCTAAGACATTAATAATGGAAAACTTTAAAAGTGCAAGTCATGAAAAACTGGATTTTGAGCTAGTCTTCTTCCTCAAGTTCACAAAACCCCAACAGCAATAGCATTATTAATAGATGTGTAGTGCTAAAGGAGGCAGCTGATCTCCCCAATAACTTGTAAGCCAGCTCATTTTGGATTTAAGGTACTTGATATATTTGATCACATTCACAATATAAAAGTTAGGACAGAAAGTGTTATCTACCTGTATCACAGAAACTGAGTAATGGTGAAGGATATTGAATTAGCTATATACAAAAGCAGGAAAGGGCTAGGAATATGGTTCAGTGAAAAGAGCATCTGCTGTGAAAGCAAGGCCTAATTTAAATCCCCACCGCCCACATGAAAGTTGGCAACGGCTGCGGTGTCTGTAATCTCAGTGTGGGTCACACAGAGCAGCGAAGAGAGGATCCCAGAAGCTAGACAAAATGGTGAGCTTTAGGCTCAGTGAGAGACTCTGGCTCAAAAAAATAAGGGGACAAGTGATAAAAAAGGACTTCTAACATTATCATCTGGTCTCCACACGTGCGCGAACAACTTCATACACGCATGCATGCATGCACAGACAGACAGACACGCACATGCACACACTTTCCTACCTACCTCTTTCACAAAGCTAGGAAATCATCTACTTCACTTTTATGAGGAGAAAAATGAGTTTCTTATTTTTCAACACCAACTTGTTGAAAATTATTAACGAATGGTGTATAACGCTGCTGTTTACAAATACAAATATTGCTCAGGGAGAAAATACACATCAACAAGCAGAACTATTTATAATAAACACATTAAGTACAATCTTACACAACTTAATGCTTTGGTTGGTTAATGACAGAACCAAATAATGGCATCACATATATCACACTATATGGCATATAGCCTAGATGTTTATACATCTAGTGTTATACAAATATACTTCATGTTTGCACAATGCCAAAAATGTCTACTGATTTTAATTTTTAATTACATCTGCCATATGAGATTATACTAGAACTTAATTTTTTTTAGTAAAAGGGATGAACTCAGGGTCTGCTGCAAACAAGTGATTTAAATACGACATTTTGCTCTAACTACTTGCATAACTCTTACTGGTTTGTTAATGGCTTCTTTCAACAACCTTGCAGCTTCTTCCCAGTTATTTTGTTTGTTTTCCTCGCAAATATTTAATGGAGATCTTCCTTGTTGGTCTGTTATGTGCTACAATGGAGGGAGGGATGAACAAAAAGACATTACAAATGCATGGTGTTCTGAAAGAATGTTAGTCAATTAAAATTTTATAAAAATACTCTGGTCAAGGATTAAGGAAATATTAACCATACTTAAATATACTATATTTAGCAAAAACTAGAAAAGTTAAAAGACTCAGGCACCAATTAATTTATATCTTTTAAAATAAAGGTTTCCGCAGTTTTCTTTTTCTTTTTACGAAATACTTGTTAGTACAAATTCTAGAAAATGGACAAATGGTTTTCTTTCTTCAAGACATTTGGGGGAAATAAAATGTAGACTGAGTTTTATATATATTCTGAAGATGGATATATACAATGACCATATAGAACAATACAAATATACTAAATGCTATGAACTGCATGTTTAAGTGGTTAAAGTAATATATATTATCTGAACCGTACTTTACATACTAAGAACAATTCAAAATTTATGATAAAAGGCATAGTTAATACACATATATTACTCTATAATAAAATTTATTTTATTAAAATTTATTTTTTAGTTGATCTATTACATATACAATTAAACATTTTATATCATTACTTATTAGTTGCTGAATATAAAAACAAAAATAACTTACTCTGTCAATGTCTGGGTGAGTTAGGAGGATCTGTACTATTTCAGCATGTCCACCCCCAGCAGCAAAATGAAGAGGTGAGCTAAGCTGGCCATTTAAAAGGTTTGGATTGCACTTTCCTTTCTCCAATAATATGCGGGTGGCTTCAACTTTTCCATACCTTTAAAAAAATAAAATTACTTTTAAAAGCCCTATCTGAACTGTTTATGATTGTTTTTCTTTTTTCCTCTTTCTTTCTTTGTTTCCTTTTTTTTTTTTTTTTTTTTTTTTCTGAGACAGGGTTTTTCTGTGTAGCCTTAGCTGTCCTGGACTTGCTTTATAGACCAGGCTGGCCTTGAACTCACAGTGATTCACCTGCCTCTGCCTCCTGAGTGCTGGGATTACAGGCATGTGCCACCACACCCAGCCTTTGAACTATTTAAAAATTCAAATTTTATAGGATATCTGAAGGAAATCAAGAGAACAAGAGATTAAAGTATGAAGATACTGACCTAAGGGTCTGGAACACCCTTAGGAATTTGTTTGCTTTGGTTTTTGAGATAGGTTCTGTCTGTGTAGCCCTGACTGTCCTGGAATTTACTATGTAGACCAGGCTAGCCTTGGGCACACACAGATCCTTCTGAATGCTGGGATTATAGGTATGCGCCACCATGGCTCAATGCTTGTGTTACCATAGCTCAATTTAACTGTTTCAATTTCTGATCAACTAAGAGAAATATAGTCTTAAAAGAAGAGAAAACAGATGGCATAATCACCTCATACAACAGCACAAAAGTAGGAAATTAGGAGACGTAATTTTTAGTTCATAATTGGGTCAGAAGGTGTAGCTAACTCACTGGTAAATATATGTATCAAGAACCCAGGATCCAGTTCCCAACACCAGGGAAAACAACGAAACAAATAACACCACAAAAAGCAACTTAAAATCAGATATGAAGTCATTTTTAAAAAGGCTTACATTGAATAAGTTACATGTTTTAAGTAAACAGCTTACGATAACAATCAGTAGAAGTGAACGGACACTTCAGTATTTTCTTAAAAATTATTTTATTTCATGTGTATGGGTGCTATGCTTGCATATGTGTCTGTGCATCGTTTGTGTGCAGTGCCCTTGGATGCCCTAAAGCTGGAACTACAGATGGTTGTCAGCTACCACGTGAGGACGGTGCCTGCAACCCAGCCAGTGCTCTTAACTACTCTCTGGCTCTCTGGCAGTTCAAAAATGTTAGGGTTTAAAATAGTATACTCTTTAAAAGTTATTAGAAAAGAGAGAAGATACAACTCTAGTCTAAGACAATTTTTTAAACTATTTTGAAAAAAAAGAAACCAATTTGAATTGGAATTTAAGTAGGACAGAATTGAAAAGGTGAAGAAAATAAAACTTTTTGGCTTGGGGAAAAGGAGTAAGCAATGCAAGGCCTCGGGGAGTGTGAAGCGCATGCCAGGTACACGGAGCCATGCTTAACGCTGGTCTGAAGAGAAGAGGGAAAGGGACCTGCTGTCTGGAAATAAGGGGTAGTAAGGGGGAGGGAAGAGACATTTGGTTTTGGCTGTAGTACATTTGGAGGAAAAGAGCATATTAAAGGTGATTCAGTTTGCCTCCAACTTTTCCTTTCTTCCCCGTCATACACTCTCTGGTTTTATCATACTCTGGGCACTGAGCAGTCTTCCACTCCAGGTATATTTCACTAATCAAAGTCAGTATTTACTCAGTACTTACGATATGCTCGCAATTACTTCATTTGCATTTTCTATTTTTATCTTAGAACAAATATCACTTTAAACTCCGTCTTGTAAATACATAATCAGGCTATTAGGACATTAACAAGGATCACACTTAAGGACCCAACCACTGCTACTGAAACCTTGGTACATCTAAGAACACATTAAATGTCACACTGTACTTTCGTTTTTTATATAATAGGTAGCTTAAAGGTTTTTTTTTTTTTTTTTGTAGCTCAAAGTTTTACTTCTCTTTTAATAAAGAAGAAAACAGCCCGTGCTGTAAAATCGAAAGACCAGTCAAATATATAAATTTGGGATTCCTAAATTAAAGGTCACTGATGTTATTTCCAATCCTGTAGTGTATTTTGAGGACTGAAGTGTATTCTACACCTTCTTTTAGCTCTAAGTATGGGTTCTACTACCAGTAATTATTAGTTATGTGAGGGAAAATCTACTAGACCAGTTAAAGATGACTTAGGGTAGCTTGTTCTGAATATAAATATAAAATTCCCCATAATGGAAAGTGTAAGAACACATTTAGGCTTGTTGGTTTTTCCCCTGCTGCTGGGGACAAACCTCAGATCTCATGTCCATTGACCAGTGTGCTGCCACTGAACTATAGCCCCCATCATGGACACATTTCTACATTAAAAAAGAAAAATTAAATTGGAAAGAACTCTAGAATGGTCTGATTACTTAGTATTTACTACCTTTTGCCCTATGGAGATTGAACCCAGGACTTTGGACATACTTGGCTAGTCTTCTACCAAGCTACTTCTCACCCTAATTACCATAATTTACTTATAAATTAAGTAAACTGACACAGAGGTGAAGTTCTTTGCTCAGTGTGACATAACTAAGATACTGCAGACATTCAGTAGTAAATAATGTAGTATACTGAAAAAAGTTAAGATCACTTAAAACAATATATTAAAAGCAATCAATCATCTCATAAAAACAGAATGACTGTCTTTTGGGGACAATAATCTATACTAGTTCATTACTGCTAGAAAATAAGAACTCAGTTCAGCTAAGTAGAATTATGATGATGGTGATGATGGTGATGGTGATGATGATGATGATGATGATGATGTGAGAAAAGTATGAGTGGCAAGAGGTATACTGGACAATGAGCAGAAAGCAGTAACCCCTATTCTGTTCCAACCCTCACATCTGATAAAAACAGAAGGTAGTGATTCTAAGATCTTTGAAGAAGGATGCAGTAGGCTTCTTGATACCACAGATTCTGAAAGCTCTAAGTGGAAACTTTCCAACACGATACAAGGTCAAATCCCATGTGCTTAACAAATGTCAGTTTTATAGTAAGACTAAACCAGTGTAATACAAAACAACAGTATCAGCAAAGGGCAATATGGAACTTCACGGTTTGCACTGACATTTACTAATTATTGGCCATCTTACTGTATGGCTAGCAGTGGCTAAGGAGACTGGCAATGCTTTTACACATGGTAGATGCGGCAGTTATGAGCAGTAGCATATGCACAGTAGTAAGACCAGAGCAGAACGCTCCGAAGACAAACATGGCAAAGATGCTGTCAGTTTTCTGACAAGAGACAGTAACAGTATAATTATGAATTCAATTTTCCTGAAAAGAATAATCTATTTACCAGCAAGCGTAATGAATGGGTGCCCAGTGGTCATTATCTAGTTGGTTGACTGAAAATCCTTTACTGAGAAGATGGCTTAGTAATTCTGAATCTCCTTCACAGGCATTCCGATGCAACGGAAAATCATCAACCCACTGTCGTTCTCTAATCATAAGAAGAAATTAAGAAAGCATAAACACTGTTGAAATTTATATTCACAGCAAAATGACCCATCTATGAGAGCCACCCATCCCCGTGCAGCCACGGCTGTGAGCAGACTGCTGACTGCTGCCTCTACACGCTTTAACATCAAGTTATGAAAGACAATTAGAGTAAAAGCAAAACAGTACTTGTCTTCCATGACACTGCTCATGCTTCGCTGCCATTTTTCCTGTTTGGGAATTTGGATTTTTGAGTAGTCTGGTGCTCCTAGACCAAAGTATGGGTTTATTACCACTTTATCTACCTAAAAAAGAAAAAAATAATAAAATAAAAATTCCTTAAACACCTCAGACACTTGACTTTCATATATATAAAGAAAGTATTGGTATTATTTTAATGTTTACAATAACAACAATGCTTCTTTGTTAGGACAAACATTACATTTAAAACGTCTTTTGAAACCAGAGTCAAAAATTCTTCTCTTACCCGATTTGTATACTGAAGATCTGATCCAAACAAAGGGTTGTAAATGCAGGTGTCTGCTTTCTCTAGGGCTAACATTTTACTCTTTATTTCCAGTGCACTATAGCCCATGTGCAGTGAGTTTTCTATCTGACCAGAGTCGGCAGCATATGCAGGGTTTATCACATTTGTCTTTATCCGCTCCAGGGGAGAAGGCCGGAATAAAGCTGGAATAAAGTGAGACTGCGCATGACGTTCATCTAGCCACCTGCAAAAGTGGGAGAGAGGCGGAAGCGCACGCTTAACAGGGAAGATGGAAAAGGCAGGCTACTGCACACCTCTAGCATGTGACGCCCTCCCATATTATACTCAGCTTTAAAATATTTTTAGTATTAAGTACGTAACAAAAGCTTTGTCAATAGACATAGCAATTATTCTAAAATGTCTATGCCATCACAATCATAAAAGGTTTTTAAAAGAAAGGACTTCTATAATTGGACTTCCTGCGATGTGGCATTACACAAAAGAAGGCAGACGACGGCTTGTTCACTGACAAGAATAACTACTATGCCCACTTTTATAACACAAAATCTTGATCCTGAAAACTGGAAAGTACTTATTATTTTTGAAAGATAAATTATTGTGCTATAAGTAGACAAGGCAGTCTTAGTTGGGGAACTTTTCATCCTTATAACTGAAAAACTGACCAGTTTTTTTAAAAATAATAACACATTTTTATTGAAAATTAAAAATAATTCCTATTACATCTCATTTTCTATCCCATCCCATGCATCCTCCCATTCCTCCCTCCCTCCCACTTTCAAAACTGACCAGTTTTTAATGTAATAGGTTTTCATTAATTTTTTCCAGGTGTACACCTCATCCTAATTTCAACTATAATTGATTAAAAATATTCATTGATTAAAAAATATTGATTAAAAAATGCATTTCTTACTTATCCAAGGCTATTAACATTCTTGCTGTAAGTGTTGCAAAGTGAGTACTGGATTCACTACAAACTCTCATGATATCTTGTAAGCAGTAAAAAATTGGGCATCCGGGAGTATATGCATATTTAGTATTATCTGGAAAACAAAATGAAGAAATTACTGTTACATAAAAGTTAACAAATATGCTTTCTTCATATAGAGTATGCACTAAAAACTTGTGAGATGTTACTAATTGTTCTGTATTAAAGTGACAACCAGCTCCGTGGCTTGTCTACTTAGATAAATATAGCAATTATAATCTTAAATTCGATTTAGTGGGATTAGGTGAGGGAACAACTTTGTGGAGTTGGCTCCTATCTTCTGCTTGTTGATACAACATGCGTCTTGTCCCCTGCTCTGTGCCTCTGGGACAGCTGGCCCGCGGGGTTTGGTTCATTTATTCTACTGTCTCCATCTCCCAACTCACAGGAGAAGTGCTGGGATCCCAGGCTTTTCGGCTGTTTTATGCAGGTTCCAGGAACTGAACTGAGGTTGCCAGGGTTGTATGGAAAGCACTCTTAATCACTAAGCCAGTCCTCTGGTCCCAGTGTTTATAATCTTTATAATCTCTTTCCCAATAATGGTTTCCAATATCATCTAAAATGCTAGACTCTGAAAACTTGAGAACACTTAGAAAGATGAATCTTGTAAGCTAGAAGACGGCTAACAAAACAATGCAAATACATGAAGCAGCAGGCTTCTATCTTACCTGAGGCTAACACTATAGTTTGTAATTTCATATCCAATACCTCAATGAATTTTTTCTATACTATGAATCAGGTGAGAGTATGGGACAGTATCTTCTCTATTTAAATACAGTTAAATCTTAAAGATTCACCCAAAGTCTCAAAATTAATTAGCTGTAGGATGTGTACTGAAACTCAAATTGCTTTCTATTATTCTGGGATTTCAAAAGCTCAATTTAAAACTTTATATTAGATCTATGTTCTGTAAATGTTATCAATAATATTACTGGGCAGAATATTTTAGAACTGCAATCAACATTTTCTTGGCCTCATTCTAAGTTATATCTCTTTCTAGCCTACTAATGCGCTATCCTTTGAAAAACTGCTGTATGACCACTTTTATGTGTATGAGTGTTTTGCCTGCAAGTCTGTCTATCCCCCATGTGCATGTGTGGTGCCTTCAAAGGCCAGAAGACTATTGGATCCCTTGAATTTGGAGTTACAGATGGCTGTGGCCTCCTGTTTGGGTGACGGGAATTGAACCTGGGTCCTGTGGAAGCACAGTCAGAGTTCTTAACTGCTAAACCAGCCATCTCTCTTGCTTCCTAACCTGAAATCTTTTAATTTAATTATTCCTTCTCTCGTCATAACTCCATCTTAAAAGTAGAAACGAAAACATTATGAATTAGCCAAGAAGCTTGTATATTACCTTGAAAATAAAATACCTCTAACATTTTTCTTCTATTAATTTAAAAACATGTATAACAAATATTACAGTAGTAATTATAAATGTAAATTTCTAAGTGCTTTAGCAAACTTCCAATTTATATTCAAAATACTTCAAAATCTGTAAGATAAATTTAGATTACCTTTGACAACTGATGGAACAATAAATAGTGCTGCTTCTCTGCCTGTCTTCTCTCCATCCAGAGGAAATTTCTTCATTAGTACCACTCGTTTTCCTAATAATTAAAAGGAAAGAAAAAGAGCAAAAATGAAAATAAGAGAATGCTTTGCTTGCTTCTTGTTTTGTTGAGATAGGTTCTGTCATTGTAGTCCTGGCCTCAGTTCCCCATGTAGCCCAGGCTAGCCTTTAACTCATCATCCTACTGCCTTTGCCTCCCAAGTGACGAGATTATAGGTGCAAACCATCATACTTGGCTAAAGATAATAGACATTTAAAACTTATGAATTACCTTCAGGATTAGAAAACAAGTTTTTAGGGGATGGAGATACCCCTCATTGGTATAACATTTGTCTAATAGGAACAAGGGGCTGAGTTAGAGCTTTAGCATCACAAAATTAAATAAAATTTTAAAATTAAAGATGAAAATTACACACAAAAAGATCAAAGAAAATAAAGATTTTAGTAAAGGAATTTAAATATATAAAAAGCCAGCTATATTATATGTACTAATAAAAACTGGTAATTCTGATGGTTGGGCAGATGACTTAGTGGGTAAAGTATTTGCGGCACAAATGTGAGAAACTAAGTTCAAATCCTCAGAAGCCATGTAAATCTGGGTACAAGAGTGTGTGCTGATAATCCTGGTGCCAGACAGCAATATGGGAGATGTAGGCAGGAGAACTCAGAAGCTTGAGGGCCAACTAGTCTGCTGTATGCAGGTGCTAGCAATAAAGGCAAGTAGACAGCAAGGACAGGCGCTCAGGTGGGCCTCTCACCTTCACATATAAGCTATACATGGTACAAGCATGACCTGTACTCGCAATACAAATGAGTGTATGTATAACATAGGGTTTCTCTGTGTTGCCCTGGCCATCCTGGAACTCACTCCATAGACCAAGTTGTCCTCAAACTCACAGAGATTCTCCTGCTCCTGTGTCCCAAGTGCTGGAATTATAAGTGTGCTCCACCAGTGCCCAGCCAAAGTAAACATGTTTATAATACTTTGTTTGGTTTTTTAAAAACAGATCTTCTTCTTAAGACCAAAATGAGAAGAACCACTACCTTGGTAACTTAAAGACTTTTTGGATAATTAATCCGTGAATGTTGTTTCCCTTTAGCCACAGAGAGAGGCTTATGGTTGGTTTCTTTTGTTTGATAGAAATAAAAATAGTAGCTCAAAGATAATTGTCTAGAAAACTACATTGCTAGCAAAAGTAATTTGTAGTCTTTCCATTAAATAAATTCCTGACATTGCATCTCCTGCAATGTTCTGGTTCTATAAAAATTAGTTATCATGGGGTGGAACAGTGAACATGACAATGTACATAATATATACTGGAAAATTCTATAACTGAATCTCTTTTGTACAGTTAACAGTTGCTAATAAAATTATACTGAAGCATCTTCTTGAAGGATCTGGGTTTAACAAATTCCTGAGGTTTTCCTACTTTTTCAAGTAGAAATGAAGATAGAAAGAAATTAATTTTAAAGTATTTTAAAAAATAACATTTTTTTCTGGGCCAGGCACAGCAACATCTTTAATCCCAGTACTCAGGAGACATATCTCTGCAAGTTTAAGGCCAGCCTGGTTTCCATAACAAATTCTAGGCCAGCCAGGATTACACAGAGAGACTCGGTCTCAAAACAAAATAAAGCAAAACAATTTGTTAACTCCAAAAAAATTTTTTTCTTTTTAAGTATTGAAAACAAACTGTTAGGTATAGGGAGAAAGAAAGTTTCCTACCTTTGATCCCTTGGTTTGCAGGAGAAATTGGTTTGGTAGTTTCTACAACATAATCCAATATGCCCTGTGCTACTTCACTGTTGCCTTGAAGTTTAGTTTCCAGCAAAACTTTCTTTCTCTTTTTTTTCTGTCCTTCAATGGGAACTTCATGTAATAAAATCTTAGATGAGAAAAATGACATTAATACAGAGTTTAAAATTCACTTGCCATAGTATATTACTATAATCTGAAAGTCTTTCTCAATCCTAGGTGCAATCTATGAAGCTTTAAATTAATACCAATAGTAGGCTCCTCTCTAGATCCATTAAGTCAGAATGCACGGGGTGGGGAAGGGTTCTTAGTACTAGTAGTTTCCCAAGTCAACATACAGTGCAAACAAGGCTGGGAAACGGCTTCAGACAATGTTACAACAGCAATTTAAGCAACCTATAGAAATTAGGCTGAGTAAATTTATTTTTTTCATTAAGTTTTTAAACTTTGAGTTATTCCATAAATTATACAAAGACCTAAGTAAACAAACTTAAGAAAACCATGCCTTGTCTCTTGCTGTTTCTTTTGTTTGTAAGACAGAGTCTCATGCAGCCCAGGCTGGCCTCATGCTCCTTATCTGGCCAAAGTCCACCCTGCGTGATTTTATGCAGTGCTGGGAGTCAAACGCAGACATCTATACATGCCAGCTAAGCACACTATCAACCAGTTTACATCTCAGCTCCCCAACAACTTTCTAATCTAATAATCTACACATGTAAATGAATACTAAATTACGCAAAGGCACACATTAGAAAAATACACTTGGGTAGAGATCTAGACTAACTAGCTCACTAATAATAATCATAGCATATGCTCATAATGCTTTACATGTAAATGGTAGCACAGAATGACATTCAATGGTGTTAATCGAATGTTATTAAATTTTCTCACTTCATAGGACTTGGCTCTATATTCCCGAGAGTTGAGACTGGCAGTATTCTTTGGACGGATAACTGCAACATATGCATCTTCAATGTTTTCTGGATTTCCCATTGCTTTATAAAACAAACAAAAAGTTCCTTGGAAGAGTAAATGACATAACTGGTAGCAAGGTAAAAAAAAAAAAGGCATTACATTCTGCTCTAGTAACATTTATTTTCTAATATTCACTTTGAAAACAATTATAAAATGTTGATTTATACATCTTACAATATATAATACCTATAAGTCACACCAGAGGTGACTTTAATTTTATCTGAAGAATCAAGTATCTGTCTTTGGGGCTTAAAAATATCATATAATTATAAAATATATTATAAAGTAAATAATGACTTGAAATAGTGGTTCAGAATAATGTACTGTATTTTTCACAAAGTATACAAATAAACCTTTGGAGGCTAGACATAGCTGGCTGCTTTAGACCTACTGACATCTATAATTTTCAGCACAAAGTATCTGATTTAGACATTTGGATGACCTAACCTAGGTCTTATAGTTTCTCTGGAGATGCCCACCATAGATCTGAACCATTTGGTCAGTTGACAAAATAAATCTTTTCCATTTCTGTTATCAGTTCCCTAGACAAAACAAAGTTTTTCTTCTAAATATATTCACTGTATGTATTCCTCCCTTATCCCCTAAAACTATTTTTAAGTCTCCACTGGGCAGTTTTGGAAAAAGTAATTGGGTTTCAGCTCTAACTGACTGCTGAATGCTCTCTTTGATTGGTGCTATTACTTCTTCACAGCTGCACTAAAAAGCTTCTCTTGGATTGAATATCTATCCTTTTTGGCTTTGAAAAGTTCCCTTGGTTATATGCCAATAAATTTCTAAAAGAACATCAAGCAAAGAGTTTCTTTTCTAGTCACATTGACATGAACTTTCTTCAATTTTTAAAAAGGCCCATTAGGCATTAAATAGGTCTTTTCAATTCCCAGGAGAAAAAAAAGAACACTTTCGAGATAGAGTTCAAAATGTTACTTGAGAGGATACACATTCATTCTGCTTTCTCAGATGCACCATAAGTCATTTTCCTAAAATTTAAGGATGTCTTATTTTTTAGAACTTCATTAAAATAAAATTCTTTAAAAATCCAGGTTCAATAAAATTTAGTCTAAAAGCTTAACAGATCTTATTTAACAAACATTAGTCTTAATTAAATTTTTTTAAATTACAGAAGCTTTTAATCACTAAAAGCATTTCTTTTAATTAATTAATTAACTTTACATTGGGATTTCAGCTTTCCCCTTCTCCTTCCCTCTCACCTCCCTCCAGCATCCTCCCATCATTTCTTTCCCCTCAGAAAAGGGAAGACCTCCATGGATATCAACCAGCCTTGATACATCAAGCTACAGTAAGACTAAGAGCATCTTCTCCTATTGAGGCGAGACAAGGCAGCCCAGCTGGGGAAGAAGGATCCAAACGCAGGCAACACAGTCGGAGACAGCCCAAAATTAAAGGCACTTCATTTAAGAAACTTGAGTGAAACATTAGGATGAAGACATTTCATTTTCTTTAAAGTTTTGAGAGCAGATTCATTCCATAGTTCATGAAAAAGTTTTCAGTTCATCAATTTTAATAAGATCATCCTAAAAACCCACTACATGCAAAAGAGCTCCTTACAGAATGTGAAAAAGAGAGGGCTTTTCTCAAAAATTTCTGTTTAGCAATTACTTTTCATTTCAGGTTAACATTGGCTAAAATATAATAAGCTATAAACAGAGAGAGAGAGAGGAGAGAGAGAGAGGAGAGAAGAGAAGAGAAGAGAAGAGAAGAGAAGAGAAAAGAGAAGAGAAGAGAGGCCTTAGAGAGGCCTTAGAGCCTATAAACCTCTTAAAAAGATACGTATTGCAGACACTACAAAATACATGGCAATTATAGAAAACAATGCTTTCTATAAAGCACCTATAGGAAAAGTTAAGTAGTTAGCTTTCTAGACAGAATTTAAAGTAAACTAATTCTTGTCTCAATTCATGACAAGAAAATATCTATTAACAGAGTTTCATTTGTTAATACTCATCATAGATTTTAAATCATTCACTATTAACGTATCTCCCAAATAGTCTTGGGTTTTTTGTTTGTTTGCTTTTCAAGACACGGTTTCTCTGTGTAGCCCTGGCTGTCCTGGACTCACTTTGTTGACCAGGCCGGCCTCGAACTCAGTGATCCGCCTGCCTCGGCCTTCCAAGTGCTGGGATTAAAGGCGTGCGCTACCACGCCCAGCACACAGTCTTAAAATTGATTTTCAAGTACTTGCACTGGAGCATTTAAAATAACCTCCTAGTGACATAAAAGGAAACAAAGGCTGAAGCCAGGAAAAGAACAAAAGCTACCAGCCATGAAAGCAAGGCTGGTGCAGCAGAAACAAACAAACGGATAGCCAGAGAGAACTAACTAGTCAAAAGAAATAAAGGCATTGCTAATATGTTTGTTATGTGGCTCGCTGCACTGGAGAGAACGCGCAGGCACGAGTGCTGTGCTGCTTAAATAACGAAGGCTTACGTAAGTGGAGATGGTTCATAACTGGGCTCCTTTTAGAAATAGTGGGACACTTGAATATTATTATGATTGCGAAAGGAGAAGCATACAATTGTCATTTAGTGCGCACAACAGGAATAATATTCCTTTATGGATATCAGTTGATCTGCTTGCAAACGAACGGCAAAGACACATTAAGTTCTCTAAGAGAGTTGGGGCAGGAATTGGAGCCGAAATGTCGAGGGTAGGCCAGCTATGCAAACAGGGAGGGGCGAAGACAGCGAAGAAAGCAAGCCCAAACCCGTCAACTCAGAACTCGGAAAGAAGGGGAAAAGGAGCTACAGTCGACACGCTGTCAATGTAATGTCCGGACAACGACAACACTCCTGCCTGAAAAGTTTTCCCCTGCCACCACCCACCAATGTCCCACTATCGGGGGCGGGGGGGGGGGGAAGAATGCATGCTGCTCTACTCCAAGGGTTCCCACCCCAAAAGACAGCGCGACTTCTCAGCAGCTGCTTGTAAGAAAATTAACACTCGTGCCCGCAGAGCCTGGACGGAGAGGCTCGGCGCCCCACCCGTTTTCTCTAGCCGGAGTCTGGATCTTGCCTCTCCTTGTTTCCGCGAAGGAAATCGAGAAGACTCACCCGAGCGGGAGGCCGATCTTCTTCCCGGCCGCTACATCCAAGGCACGGGGTGGGGCAGCAACCGGTGGACCCGGGAGCAGTCACCGTTTTCTCATCCCTTCTGCCTTTCCGCGAGGCCCAGAGGCCCAACCCAACTTCCTGTAACAGGAAGCCCCTCGGTCCTCACCACAAGCCGCCTGCCTCCAAGAGTTCGGTTCTCTGGGCACCTGTCTCCCACTGTCCTTCCCTTTCCGCAGCTCCAGGAACCCTTTCAGCCTCCCCAACAGACTCGGGGCTGCCAAAGCCTAAGCTCGCTTTTTCGCCGCTACCAGCTCCAGGAAATAACTTCCGGGGTCACGCCCCCCCCCTCCCACAACCCCACGCCCCACCCCCCCAAGCCTGCTTGAGGTTTGCGGCGGAAAAAGCTTCCGGGTCGGTCTGCGGGGTGCTGCCGTTCGTGCCGGTTCGTGCCACTTCGTGCGGCAGCCACAGCTGTCTGGGGCGGGGAGCGGGGAGCGGGGCAGCTGTGAGCTCGCGCTGTCGGCGGCGGCTGAGGAAGACACCAGGGAGGGGAGGGGGCGGGGGCGGGAGGTCGGCCTCCTCGGCTGCGCGCGCGCGCGCGCACGGCACGAACATGCGCTGGACTTGACCGGGCGGCCGGAGGCCGGCGCCACCGCCCCCTCCTCCCCACCCTGAAGAGCGGCGGCGCGCAGCGGGAGAAGATGGGGGGCGCCCGCCCAGTGTGAGCTCGCCAGGGCGCGTCGGGCTCGCGCAGCGCTTCCCGCGGGGCCTCCTGCGCGCATCCTCCTCCGGCTCCCGCAGCCTCTGGCGGCGGCCGGGTGGGTGGGGCGCGGAGTGGACCCGAGGTCGCCCGCTCGGCGCGAGAGGCAGGTGGCCGCGGCGGAAGGGAAGAGCTGCAGATCTGGGGGCTCCACGCGACCCCGGTCCCCACCGGGAGAAGTAACCGTAAGTCTCTGCTTCGCGGCTCGGCTGTGGCCGAGGCTGTCTCGAGCTGCCTAGTTCACGCCCTTCCGCGTCTCTTGCGAGGGTGCCGGTCTCCGCTTCTGTCCCCTTCCCCGACCAGGCAGAGCAAGCATCCTGTCTCCCCCCCCCCCCCACGGGGTTTCTCGCGCTCACGAATTTGCAAGCCTCCCGGTTTCCGCGGCGCGTCCCATCCTCCACACATGTCTACATCGCCTTGTCCCTCTGTCCTCAAAAGATTCGTGCCCTCCTTCATTTTCTGTAGAACCCCGGAGCTCACAGACTCCGCAACCCGCTGTCGAGACGTGGAAAGCCTTGGATTCCACCGACTCCGAGGACCTCAAGTACTGAGGAGCGAATAGGTTAAAAGTGTTCTGCAGGACTGTCATGGGTGGGGATAGGTGCAGATGGCATCACTGAACCTTTATGTTTGTTGCTTTTGCTACCCAAACAAAAGAATGGACGCTCCTCTGTACCCTCATTCCTCTCCCTGTATGTGTGAACTGTTGATACACTGACGTTTGAGTCGGAGAAAATGAAGCATCTCCTGAAGAGGTTTTATTCCCACAAGCTTCATTCTTATGGAATGGCATGTTGAAAAAAAAAATCTTGTATTGAGATGACCCATTCCCAGAAAGCTTTACTGGTAAATCTGAAGAACTAATGTAAAAACGTCTGAATTTAGTTACTGTACTTTGGCTACTGTTAATTTCTTACTGTTTTGGTTACTGTCCGATTAGACTTTTTCTCTTTTTTTTCACGTTGCATCTGCAAAACTTTCCACAAATTAGATTAAAATATAATTTTAAAACTTTCAGCGATTGGACAATAGCTGTTGTGTGTCTTCATGCATTTACTACTTTTCGAGGCATTATAGAAAGCAAATGATAATCTAAATATATTGTTACTGTGTACGTTGCAGGTTGGTACTGCAAACTACTCTAAGGTAGTCTAATAGCATTGGTGATTTTTTTTCCTTGAAAATTATTATTTCTTTAAGAACAATAAATATGTTTAGTCACCTTCCCCCCAAGAATCATTTTAGCGGTTGATCTTGGGCTGTTTTGATTTGTAACTTTACACTTCACAGTCTTTACTTTGAAGTAGGCTCAGAAGATGTAGCTCCAACTGTGTCTCTGGAAATGTACTTTACTTGGCACAGAAGCCCAAGCCGCGCAGACTGGAGCGCGTCGTTGAAGTTGTGGTTTCTCATTACGAAGCCTGGGTAGTTTCATGGGAGAATGGGCAGTTACAGGGAGCAATCTGTTTTTAAAAGTCTGCTGATTACTGTTATCTTTGACACAAAGAGGACAGATAGAACCACGTTTTCCTGTTTTATGTGTTTGTTCCCTCCCTCCCAACTCTGAGAATCGTGGGTTTACCCTATGAGAGTGGCCAGGAATCATGCCTGCAGCCTTATAAAGTAAGGGCTGTAAACAGGTGCACGCTGAGCCATGGAGATAAAGTTGTGTTAGCCTCTCTTTTATACCCCTATGGCACCTTGACTTTGGAGAGAGGTGATTGTCTTTCCTCTTTCTTTCCTGGGTGTGCTCACTTGTGAAAGTGGTAGGTAAAAGATCAAGGTTATTTTTGTATATGAGTAAATACAGTTGATGAAAGAGGTATGTGTAAAGTTTCCCTGATTCTCCATGAATGGAAGTGAAAAACTTGCTTCTGTGCTTTGAATAATTTTGAGGTGCATGTGTCATTCGTCTAGGTTAAATTTTGAAGTATTTCTTTCAAATGTTAAGTTGACAGTCAGCTCAGAATTGTCTCAGCCTGGAAGAGTTTCTTCATCACCCTAAAAGTGCTTCGATACCTTATTAACCTTTCCAAAATGGCCTAGCTCGAGGAACAGTGGGTTTTGGACTTCTCAGTATATTTTCTTCAAACTGCCTCTTCCCTCCATACCCTATATACTTTACTTCCTGGCTTATTTTATAGCTTCATTTCATCAAATCTTTACTGAGCTGTGTGTGAAGATTAGAGTGTATGCTCTGTCTCTACAAAAATAACTATGCCAAGGCTCCTTTTCTCACTGAGTTTCCCAGTCTACGTGTTTGACTGTGATTCTAGCTAAATGCCTTGGAGAATTGGTTCTGTAATGAAAATACTGTCAGACCTGAAAATAACTGTAGCATTGTAGGATTTTCAGTAGCATTTTGATATAATTCAATCTACTGGTTTCTTGGGCCCCCTAATTTTTTTAGAAGGGTTACTAGTATTAATATTTTTCTTCCAGTGCTTTATTTGTATTATAAACATTTTGTTGGTTTTTCAAAATCAAAACCTGTTAACAGCTTGCTCTTCTTTTGGCCAGTGCCCTTTACTACCAATTACATGCTTTTCTGTTTTTGAGATTTTTAGAGCAGATCATTAATACTTCTCAATTTTTAAGAAAACAACATTGTTTTCTCTGTTCTGTCATAACTACATGCCTGTGTACACACACACACACACACACACACACACACACATTTAACTTGACACTCATAGTCTTCCTGTTTGATTTGTAGTAAAAAAAATCTTTGATATTACTCAAGCTACTGTGTTTTTCTGATTGGAATGATGCTAGAATTAGAATTCCTACTCAGCAATGTAACAGAGCAAAACTATAAATGTGTTTGATGTTTGACCTGTAAAGATGAACAGGTCAAGATTTTCTTTTATTATTCATTGGGCTGTAAAATGCTTGCTTAAAATCCATGAAGAAAAGGCCTGTTCAGATGCCTTTAGTACATTGAAGGTGTAACAGTATTGCCTTCTTTGTTAGTGCATCCATTCAGTATGGTAAAGGAAGGTTTTGTATAAACGCTTTAAGCCAAATATTTTATTGTTTCTGGGCTCAGACCCTGCCTGATAACTAGCTCCCAATTTTCCTACCAGCAGCCATTCTACATTACATCTTTCAGAATTTTAACAATAATTTTGAAATGATTTCAGGTTACTTGTAGAAGTAATTTCAAAATCAGAAGATGCTACCAGTGCAAAGAAGAGCATTGTATATGTTACTTAGATTTCATCCCCTGTTGCTATGCTGCTGCATTTCTATAATTGCTTACCATTTCTGTCTCCAGGCATAAATGCATGTGTTCAACACATACAGTTGTATCAGTTTTCCCTAACATTCTGAGGAAGCTTCAGACACGTGTGCCTTTGCCCTGAAATGGTAGTGTCTGCTTTCTAAAAAAATGAAGTACTGCTACACACCAACATACCACCCTTTAGGAGCACATATGGTGTTTACTTTTTTCCAGATATCTTTGGCCTCAGTTTCCCTGTCTTCCATGTCTTTAGCAGTTTTTTCAAGCATAAGCCCTCATTTTCTAGCATAGCATAACCCTCATCCTAGAACTATGAAATAGTTCCTCATGCCCCCAGCTAAGTGATGCTTTCCTGACAGGAATATCATAGAAAAGATGCCATGCCCTGCTCAGTGAATTTCATCCAGAGGCATACAGTGCCGAACTATATCACTAGCAGTGACTAGAACAAGATATAATTGTGGAATAAATTCCAAAATTGTACCATTATCTTATTTCTTATGAAACCTTCACTTCCTGGCTTAGTGTCATTCATGATTCCATGCAAAATAGCCACTTTTATGTTGATTAGCAATTATTATTTATTTCCATTGTCCTTGTGCATGCACTTCTCCTTTCTCCCTTTTTATCAATTAAAAGTAGAGATTAAATGGCTTTGACTTTGTGTGAGGTGTTGTGAATTGTTACTGTTTTTCACATAATAGTGCCATTTCAATGTTGCCCAGGCTAGCTAGGGGGAGCATCTTTAAACTGGCTGCTACTCCCATTTATCATGCTCCTATCTGGTTCACTGTGCATTTCCTTCCTGGCAGAATGAATTGTTCCTGATTCATCCTGTACTTTGCTTGCTTTACCCTGAAATCAGCCATGTCTACAAGCAGGCTTGCTTTTGCTGTTTGGTTTGTAAAGATGATAGATATTTATACAAAGACTTGGGAGCTTATGCGAATTGCCACTGGAGTGTGAGTGCTTCCAAGTCCTTTTGCTGTGCATGCTTAGGATAGATGGTTTGCATATGCATACCTATGTAATACACTTAGAATTCTCTCTCTTTTTTTTTTTTTTAGTCATTTCCCACACTAGCCTTAAATTTACAGCCAAGGCTGAGTTATAGTCCCAATTTCACAAACAAACAACAAATTAGAGACTGTTTCCTAAGTAGTGAGAAATCAGATGTAGACTGTCTGGGGCAGTGTGGTGGCTCCATGGGCTGTCAGTAGTACACTCATTTGTCTGTCTGTTTAGTCATCCTCCTTATCACTTTGTGGTCTTAGGAGGACATTCCAGGCCGAGAGGCTGCTTCTTTCTATTTCTTCTCTCATCATCCATGCCTCTGCTTGTTTTAACAGTCTTGTATCTAGTAATCTCTAGAAGGGAGCCAAGACTAAAGAGCCCTACCCTCTTTATACCCCAGAATAACTTGGCTTTGAATTATTTTTCCCTCTCCTTTTAGGAAATAATGTAGATTTGATTTGATGTAACATGGATTTATATTTACATTAAGAACTCAGAACTCCCCCCATCCCCACTCAGCTTGTGGAGACAGCCCTAGCTGTCCTGGATTTCCTTTGTAGGCCAGGCTGGCCTCAGACTCATAGAGATCTGCTTGCCTCTGCTTCCCTGAGTGTGGGATTAAAGGGGAGCGCCACCATGCCTGGCCCTGTCTCTGTAATCTCTTGAGCTGCCACACTTAAAAGGTTTTCATGCCCATCTCCACCAAGTTATTTTCAAACAGAGATGAACATGATTGATTGTATTACCAAATTGGAAGCTGATATTTTGAGGAACACAGAAATTTCTCATTGTATACTATAAGTAGTGATAATTAAAAATATTGTATGTCAGTATAATATACAGTGCCTATAAAGCTGACGACAAGGGCAGAACCCTGGGTTTAACCTGGAGCACCACAAAGACAAACAAACCAGCCTTGATTGTGATGTGGTTCCTGTTCTCAGAGAATTTACCACATACCCAGGAAAGCAGATACGTGCTGAACTACAGTTTCAGATGGTGATTTCGGCATATGATCAGGTTAGACATTGTGTGAGGAGCTTTCATCCAGATGCCTCATAGTGAAAAAAGTGCTGGGGATTTTCTTAGAGCGAGGGCCTTTATACTAAAAAAGAACTGGGCAAGATCGTGTTGTTGGATGACATTAATTGGTTATAACATAATTAGGTATGAATCTAGGAAGAATGTAAATTCATTTGATATATTAAAATATGTTCCTGTATTAGTTAAATATTGAATGCTTGTATAAACATATGCCTGTTCTCAAGAACTTTGTGTTTTAAAATATAGTCTACAATGTAAGATAGTATAATAGTACAGTGGCTCCTGTTATAAAGTGAGAGCAACAAGAGCTTGAATCAAGGCTGAAGCTCAGGGCTGGTTAGGTAGTGCTTGCCTCTAGGCCTCCCAGCGTGAGATCAGTTCTCAGGAATTACATGATGGAAGGAGAGGACCAACTCCTGAGAGTTGCCCTTTGACAGGGCATAGAACCTTAAAATGCATTTGCACACATATGTAAATAAATGTAATTTTCGAAACTTTTAAAAAGACTTGAGCCCATTAAGTCCCATATTCTTTCCATGAATTCTACACTGCCTTCCCCTTGACCTTCTGTCTGTATGTTGCGTCTCCATCAGACATCTTAAAAAATAAGATTAGAATACAATTAAAACAGTTTTCAGTTGGGGACAGGAAGTATCACCCAACTCTACTCTTGATATTCCACAGTCCCTCTCTGCGTGGGGTGCGGTATAATCAGGAAGATAAGTGTTGGCCAGAACCGCAGTCTTTGTGAGCAAGCTGAGGTTAGTTCCTGAGACACTTAGTAACTGAATGAAAAGACAGTGCCTGGTCTGCCACGCCATTGGACAGTTAGGGAGCACTTACTAACATCAAGACTTCTTTCCTCCCACCATGTTCAGTGTTCAGAATAAGGAATGAGAAAAGGGAGTAAGTAAGTGAGGCATTGGTGAGTTTGATGATATATTTAATCCCCAAAGCAATTGTAAAAATAAGGACAAGTTCCTCTTCCTAACTTAAATATACCAAATCATTTAAATAGAATCACTCTTTAGGCTCAGGTTCTCTCTACTTCTGGGAAAAAAAAAAAAAAAATATATATATATATATATATATATATATATATATATATATGGTAAAGGTTAGATCATTCGATCTCATATTAATGATGAGAAGCAGGACAACTCAGGAAGTGAGAACATCTGATTTTTAACTTCTCAAAAACTCTGTGTTAAATGTCAGATATATAAGGCAAGAGAAGGTGGAAAATAAGATTCCAGTGTTGAGGGATTATATAGTCCAATAATATTTTCGATCTGACTCCTTGAGAAAACTGAGTCTTAGCACTCTTAAGCTGGAATTCTCCAAGTTGGCCACATAGCAGAGTCATCTAGACAGCTTATCAATACACAACCACTTGGGCCTCATTGCCAAAGTTTCTGATCCTGGATATCTGGGTGGGGCCGCAGAGTTCTTTCCTACCAAGTTCCTAGGTCCTGCTAGGATTTCTGTTATCTAGAGTGTGAAGTTAAATTATTTTCCCTATGCTTCTAGAATGTTATTGGTTATGAATAATTGGAGGATTTAAGAAAGTTCTCAATTATTTCTCTTTGTTTTGAGCATTAGTTGAGAAACTCTGATGAGTGCAATTTTATTTCGTAAATGCTTTCTTAAATGTATGCATGTGTTGAAGTAAGAAGAGAGCATCAGCTTCCCTGGCGCTGGCGTTACATGGGGCTGTGAGCTGCCCGGTGTGAGTGCTGGCACTGAGTGCAGGCCCCTGTGAAAGAGCAGAGTTCTGTTCTTGGTTAGACTGCTCTATGGTTTATATAGCTCTGTCTCGGTCCTGTAAGGGATCTGGAGAAGTCCTCATCATCTGAGCAGGTGTTTCCTATGGCTATGGAGAAGCAGCTTCAGTTTCCATCCTGGGAGATCTGTCTGTAAGGCTTCACTGTTTCTGCAGTGCAAGGTGACTGTAGATTTAAGACAGTGAGAACAATAAGTCTTGAAATTTCTATACTTGCTATAAACATCACAATGCCTTAGATGTTCCACATAATCTGCCCTGTTGTACTTTGAATTATATCCTAACTTTTCAATTAGAAAAGAGTCGCTGTAGCACTTAAGGTCACTTTGCTTCATCTCTTCAGGATATAGGGTAGCACTGCTGGGTTAAGACTCAACTCTTGCCAATTCCGTTAGTCATACAGGCTGTTATGTTCCTGTGTGATCCTTATTATTCATTAAGATGGATGAGGTGTAAGAGGAGTAAGTCCAAAACTAAGTACACATGGGATTCAGGTTTTGTTTTCTGATACTAGAGAGTCTCTAATTTGAGGTAGTTTAGGCCTGTGGCCTTGGTAACAGACAGTTGACCTGAGAAAAACTTCTATTAGATTTGGTTTCTATAGCAGTGAAATGTACTTAACACTTAGGTTTAGGATTAACAAAGATGTATGGAAATACAAATGAATTCTTGTAGATTCAAATGTCTGTACATATAGTAGATTCCAATGTAGTGAATAGAAAAGCCAGGATTCAAACTGAGACTTCTCTGTAGAGTTTCCTCAGGTTACCATTCAACCTTTCCAAAATAACTAAGTTTCTATAGCCTGTTTAGTATATATTAGTTTATGTAAAATGCTGGTAGAATTGTGTATGAGTTAAATGAAAGAAGATACATATACCACAGAGATAGATTTTCCCATGAGACCCTTGTTATGAACCCAGGGGTTTGGTCTCTTTAGCAGTTTACTTCTGCACATGTATTTAACTGTACTGTTCAGTATTTTCATTAGTATCAGAAATTTAACTCCATAGTATTAAATGTACAATTCACATCTGTTTCTTCCTTTGTATTTTCCTTTCTACTTCCCCTCCCCACTTCCCCTTCCTCCCCTTCTCTTCTTTCTCCATTCTTCTCTTCCCTCCCCTACCTCCATTCTTTTTTCATGGGACTCACTGTTTAACTTACTGCTGGTTTCAAACCCCTGAAGTCCTAGGCCTCAACCTACTGAATGTCAGGGTTATAGCCCTGTGCCACTACTTCTGGCTGTAAGTTTCATTTCTCCAAAGGTGAGCAAAGCTCAGCTCTTGATTTGAAATTTTTCCTTTTCAGTTTTTATGTTTATGTAACGTAAATTTGCAGTCTTTTACAAGTTTTTCTTCAATAAAAATATTTATTAGCTGGGTATAATGACACATGCATTTAATTTCAGCAAAGGTAGTTGGATCCTTGTGACTTCAAGACCAAACAGAAGTACATAGTGAGACCCTGTCTCAAAAATGATTTTATTTTATTATTGTTTGTGTATGTATATGATGTGTGTATGTTTTAGAGGCTGACACTCATGCTCTGGAGTATGTATAAAGTTCAGAGGACAGCTTTGTGGAGTAGATTCTCTCTTTCCTCATTTAAATTGGTTCCAAGGATTGAACTCAGGTCATCAGGGTATCATGTTTGGGGAAGCAAACAGTTTTATCTCCTAAGTCATCTCTCTAGCTCATTGCTTGTTTGTTTGGTCAGTATACATAATCAGTGGTGGTCTGGTCCAAGTGTTTTAATCTTTGAAACAAAGCATGAATATTAAAGTGGTACTCTAAACATATTTCTTAAGTTTTATTACATATATATACAAATATAATACACACATATGTAATATATATACATATACATACATATATATGCATATATATATTCTATAATTTTTTTTTTCTAGCTGCCCTAGAATTCTTGTAGATCAGGCTGTCTTAAACTTGGAGATTTGCCTGTCTCTGCCTGGGCTTAAAGGTGTATGCCACCACCATCCATCCAATATATATATGTTTTTTTGAGACAAGGTTTCTCTGTGTAGCCCTGGCTGTCCTGGAACTTGCTCTGTAGATCAGGCTGGCCTTGAACTAACAGATCTACCTGCCTCTGCCTTCCAAGTACTGTAATTAAAAGGGTGTGCCACCACCTCCCAACTCTGTTTTGTTGTTTTAGATAGTAATAGAACATGTTCAGATCAGCATCGTTCTTTGGATTCTAAGGAGTTGGTACTGTAGGAAGAGAATAAGGCAAACGAAAGAGTAATCGTTGAAAAGGGAAGGCAGTACACAGGTTAACAGGACTGTGTCTTGCCCTGCAGAGGATGTACTTTAATTGAAACAGCAAGAGGAGGGAAACAAGCTCAAGTGCAAGGTAGTGTATAAGCTTGGCTATGAGAAGATGAAGGAGTTCCCTTGTTCATCAGATGAGGACAGGCCATGAGAAGGTAGGCCTAGTGGAGAATGTGATCTTTCCATGCAAGGCGTGCACCTCTGCCACTGAGCTGTGCTCCTACCCTAATATTTTTCCTTGTTTGTTGTTTGGTTTCTGTGTGTGTGTGTGTGTGTGTGTGTGTGTGTGTTTGTTTGTTTGTTTTTTTTTGTTTTTATGTGGACACCCAATTGTTTCGGTATCACTTTGGAAGACTATTGTTCTATTCCTATAATAAATGTCCTATAAACCATGCCATAATTATGGTAGACTAGGGAATTTCTTCACAACAGTTGAATTGCTCTTGCAAGAGAAAGGATTCAACAATTGCTAGATACTTAAAAATGTATTGGAATACAATGGAGGAAGATATTTGTAGTTCCTTGTTCTATAAGGGAATATGATTGTCATCTTGTAAAATCGGTGAATTAAAAATTGAAATTACAGTACAAATATAATCATATTGTATATTCTTTTAGATTGTGACCCTGTTAAATTCATTTACTGTTTCTGCAACATACTTTCTATAGATTGTGAGTATTTTTTTTTCAGATTAAAACTCTTCCTTTACCTTAAATTATGTTATCTTATAAAAGGAGAAATTGTCCTCTTCATTAGGGTAGCTGATGACTTCTTGTTATGTGCCCTCCCCAACTGGCAAGAACGCTGCTAGGAATGCAGTTAGTTTGTATTAGCAAAACAAAAGTGATTAGCAGCTCATCAGGGCATCAGCCCTTTCCTGTGGCAATCCAGCTGCTGTCCATTGGTGTTTTTTCATAGTTTAAGGCCCACAGAGGAGTGTCCTAAATCTGCAGAAGCCTCTAGAGTCTGTGTTCTAGTCACTGAGTCTGTGCCTATCTTCAGTTTAGCAGCGTGCATGCTGAGGCTGAAACAGCCCTGTGTGTCAGACAGTGACAGGTTTTAGCTTGGAGTCAGGACTGGAGACTTATGACCTGTATATTCATAGTTCTAGAGATGTTAGCAACCAGCTGTTTGTAACAGCAAGCCAAGACTTCACAGCTAGGTGCCTGTGTTCCAAATTCAAACAACAGCAGGCTTTTTAAGCTCATTTAAAAAAACTAATGACATTTATCTACTAACGTGTGTGCATGGCACCCCAGCATATATGTGGAGGTAGGAGGACAACTGCAAGTGTCTACTGTTCTTCCACTATGTGGGTCTCAGGGATTGCGTTCAGCTTGTTTGACTTGGCAGCTGGTGTTCTTACCTGCTGAGCCATCCTATCTGCCCATCTTAAACTTTTAATTCTACCAACCTAGAGTCCATATTGCAGAAGTATGTACATCGGCTTGTGAAAACCCATCTGCTTCTAAGGGCCATGCATTTGACTTCATAAGAACTTATTAGCAATATGGTTTTTAAAACTTTAAAAGTAGAGCCAGAAAGATGACTCAGTAGGTAAATGTGCTTGCCTCCAAGCCTGATAACTTGAGTTTTTATGACCAACATGGTATAAGGAGAGACTAGATCCCCCCCGAAGGGTTTCCCTCAGACCTCCATGTACATGCACACTTATTTACTCATACAGACGTACCCAAATAAATAAATGAATACACACACACACACACACACACACACACACACACACACAACCAAATCCCCAACCCAACTTTAAAAGTATTGACACCTAGAGATTGTCTCTCATTTTATGTTGTCTTCACTTCTTGCAGATCTTAGTAGGCAAAAATGACTGGGCTTAACTCTTTCCAATGAAAGTGTTTGAGTTTTATCTGCTTATCAGCAACCAAAAAAGTTTTGTTTTTCTCTTCTGTTCATCCTCTCCTGATCAGGAGGATCCCTTAGCATTTAGGAACCTGAAACTATTTAACAGCTTACATCTGTTTTATCTCACATGCAGAAGCAGATAATCACAAAATACAAAGCAGTTTTGTGGCGTTTTCCTTTTCTCATTGCGAATTTATGGAGTCCCTAGCTGTAAAATGTGCACTTACAGGTTGGCACTCCAGCTGCAGGATGAGTGCTGGCTTAAGTGTATGTGCTGGCGGCTCACAGAGGAGGTGGAGGAGGTTGACGCAGCAGCATCTAGATTGCAGAAACCTTCCTCTAAGTTTATCCAAAGCTTTACTTTGGCTCTGGGAGTTTTTCTCTTTTAACATTTTGACCATATTTGGGAACAAGTGGACCTTATATCCTACTCCTGTGGGATAAAACAAGTCAATTCTCTCACCTTTGGCCATTCAGACTCACAGCCCCCAGCTTGTTATTCAAAGCTAAAATTTATCACATTAGAAAAATTCAAGCAGAACTAAAAAAGAAAACCCTGGAGTGAATTCCGGAAGAACACATCAGCACAAGGTTTTGGAATCTTCTACCTTTGGAATGGCACTGTATGTGTTTAGTTCCTCTAGCACTGAATTGTGACGACACATGTGAAATGTAACCTACCAGGGAAGCTCACCAGAGACTCAGGATTCAGGCGTTTACTAAAGGTCATGTCCAGAAGAAAAACACTTATTTTTATGTGTTACATTAAAAAATAATTTGTCTTTGCACAGGAACGTACGTGTGTGTGTGTGTGTGTGTGTGTGTGTGTGTGTGTGTGTGTGTGTAGTTCAGAGTCAGGCCTGGTGTTAAGTACCGGTGCTTGCTGAACCTTCTTCCCAGTTTGCTGCAGTACTGCAGACTAGACTTTTCTTCTAACAGTAATAATTTTAAGAATATGCTACAATGGAGGACACCACAGAGCTAGTAAGATTTATTGACTTTGAAAGATTTGATATAGGTGCTGGAGAAATGGCTCAGCAGTTAAGAGCACTGGCTGCTCTTTCAGAGGACACCCTCTTCCCCCCCGGCTGGATCCCTGCATCCAATGGCAGCTCAGAACCATCCATAACTCCAGTTCTAGAGATTGTGACACCCTCTTCTGGGCTCTGTGGACACTTCATGTATATGGTTCATAGGCATACTTATGCAGCTAAAACACCCAAACACATAAATAAAAATAAATAAAACATTGGATGGTGGAATAAAATATTTTCCCTCAAAAGATAATATAAGTAATTTTGTATTGAAGTAATTGTATTTATTCTATATGGGTAGCATTAGAAGGGAAATTATTTTTTAAAGTTATTTTGTAAGCTTGAACTGACTTTTTATGTATATTATTATTAAAGAGAAGTTGTGGAGTAATTAAGTTCTCTAAAATATAAATTCCAAGTTATAATGTACTTTTAAAGAATTTAAGCATTTTATACTACTTCAAAATAGTAAAATTAATATTTTTAAATTAAAACATATTTGACTACAAATTTCTGAACTTCAGTATGTTGTGTTTATTTTTACCTCTTTCCTCAATTAACTGTATGATGGAGTTAGGGTTAGGGAAAGGGGCTCTGCATGTAGCTCCGTGGTGCAGGACTTACTTAGCAAGTATGAGGTCCTGAGCACCTCCTCCCTTGATGGGGGGCGGAGTAAATGGAAAGGCTAACATTTTAGTTTGCTTTGGTGGCTAAGAATATTTTGAGTATCTGAAAAGTCAACTTAAAAAGTTAAGTATTACTTAGGAAAAAATTCAGTTTTCTGAATTTGCTTATGACCAAGACTGAACCTTTGAAACAGTTATGCATTAATAAGGACTGGAAAGAGGGGACATTTCATACAGTGCTTGTGTCCCAAGCTTGCAGTTTCCCCTTGTAGACATCATGCTATTTTATGTATTCATTTACCAATTTGGCAAAAAGCATCAGTCAGCTGCTGCCTTTTACAGCTGTTTTAATTTCTTTCTTTTCTAACTACAACATTCTTTACATACTATGAGAGCCATGTTGGTCTAACAATACCCCAGAGGACCTAGGGTTTGTTACATTATATCCTTTTTCTAATTACTGAAAAGATTTAGGGAATTAGCATGACTTTTAAATTACTACTCTGATAATACTGTTGTGTTTATTCAGTCATTTTATTTTGAATGCTACCATAATATGATACCAAACAGCCAAGTTAATTTGAATTTTACAGCATACGTTATAGGAAAGTTACATTCTTCTTTAAAAGACTTTTCTTAATTCCATTCATCTTCATACTACTTTCTAAATACTGAGAAATTTTACTGTAGACTTTGGGAACGCATGAACTTCTAGGAAGCTAGCAAGAATGAAGCTTCATTTGATTCCAACCTAATACGCAGTTTGGCAAGCTAAACTCCAGCCTCTCCTTTTAGCAGCATTTCCGGTATCAGACTTTCTTACCAACTGCTCCTGCCTTTGTGCTTAGCAACTCTGTGTCCCTTTCAGCCAGTGCTTGTTACTCCAGGTACATAGGAGAGGCCTGTGTTAATTATGTAGAAATACAGCATAAATGAAGGAAACCTTTGTTTAGAAAAAAATTTAAAAAAGAAGTTCCTTTTAACAGTCAGAAACCCAGTAAGTGACAAAGTCTAGACGACCTATTGTACATCATTTTGATATAGAACATAGAGATGATTTTTTTAGGTTTCATTTTCTTTTTAAAAAAGAATAAGTGATAACTTCTTCGAAAGCAGCAACTAGCTACCAATTGCTTGAAAGTCCTGATAAGAGAGGAATCACAAGTGTCTACTGTGTGTCACACATTAAACATTCTCAGAGATGGAGAGAAGGCCGCAGGGTTAGGAGGACGTGGTACTCCTAGAGAACCTGAGCTCAGTTCTTGGCATCCACATGGCAGCTCATAATCATCTGTACCTCCAACTCCAAGGGCTCCAGCACCCCTTGCTGGCTCTGTGGGCACCAGGCATGTGTGCGGTGCACAGACAGACATGCAGGCAAAGTAAACACTACCTCTCTAGTTATGATGTTGTTCTTCTTCCCCTACTGGTAAGGGAACTGATGTACAGAGGGAAGTAGCTTATAATAGAATTAGAAAATGTTCCCTTTTTTTCTTTAACCCTTTCCACCAAACCAGGTGTCAGTAAACTGTGTCCCCTGTCCAAATTCTGTTGGCCTGTTTTTGTGTTTTTGACCCCAACTTGCGGAAGAAGGCTTACATATCTTGTCTCACAGTCCATTGAGGGAAACCAAGACAGAAACTCAAAACTGAGCAGGAACCTGGAGGCAGGAGCTGGTACAGAGACCATGGAGGGGTGCTGCCTACTAGCTTGCTCCTTCTGGCTTACTCAGCCTGCATTCTTATTGAAGCCAGAACCACCAGCCCAGTACTCCCCACAATGGGCTGGCCTTCCCACATCGATCACTAAGAACGTGACTACAGGCTTGCCTACAGCCTGATCTTATGTAGGCGTTTTCTCCATCCTCTCAGATGTCTATAGCTTGTGCCAATTTGATATAAAACTAGCCAGCACATGAGGTCTCATGAATTTCCACTGGCATCAACTTACTATGTAGCTGAGGCTGGCCTTGAACTCCTGATCCTCTTGCCTTAACCTTTCAGGGCTAGAATTACAGGTATGTGCCACTGTGTTCAGCCTGTTCTATAATAAAGTTTTGTTAGAACACAATCACATCTTTCTTTTTCTTTTCTTTTCTTTTTTTTTTTTTTAGGTCTTATAGCACAACAGCCAAAAGTTGTAACAGAGATATATGGTTCAAAAACCCGTATTTATTCCCCTTTGCAGGAAAAATAAAAATAAAAAAGGTGCTGACTCCCAAATTAAAACCATAGAAAGTAGATTCTCTATAATCTAACAAACTAAAATATTAAACAGCAGTGAGCCATGAATGCTTGAAAGCTAGTGGTGTTCAGTTTAGAAAAAAAAAATGAGAGGATTTAAATTTAAAGTCTAGCAGTTGTATGCCCATAGTTCATTTGCGTTCATTTCTTAAAAGCAGTGTGGGTAAGTATCTCAGTTCTCTTTTTTTAAATATTTTATTTAATTTTAACTTATGTGCATTGGTGTGAGGGTGTCAGATCTTGGCGTTACAGACAGTTGTGAGCTGCCATGTGGGTGCTAGGAATTGAACCCAGGTCCTTTGGAAGAATAGGCAGTGCTCTTAACCACTGAGCCATCTCTCCAGCCCTCTCAGTTCTCTTTTAAAGATATGTGCAAATATCTTGTTCTTTGAGTTCTGATGAGCACAGCTTAACATTTCAGTAGTGTAGATGTGACACTTAAACTATACCTTCTTTTGGGCTAACTGATGTTTGCATTCCTGCAGAGTTCTTTGTAAAAAGATATAGGGCAGCTTAAAATTTTGAAATCTGTTAATGTTTCAGCTCAGTTGCTTGTTTGGGCTGGAGAGTTACGAGCTCTGGCTGCTCTTATAGAAGACCTGGGTTCAAGTCCCAGCACCCACGTGGCAGCTCACAACCAGTTCCAGGAGATCTGATGCCCTCTTCTGGCCTCCACTGGTGCTACATGCACATGGTGCACACACATATAAAGGCAAAAGAACAATACATGTAAAGTAATTTTTGTCAGAGTCAGAGATGTATAGGGACTAGCTGTGGCAGGGAGTACCTCTATGGGGATCAGATACAAAACCACTCAGGAGACTCTCACCAGTTTGTGGTCATATGTCTGAAAGGCTTTCTTTAAAAAACAGTATTACAGTTTACTTATGTATGTGGGTACAAGTATGCCATGGCGCGTGTGTAGAGGTTGTTAGCTGCCACTGGGTGCTGGGAACCAAACCCAGTCTTTTGCAAGAGCAGCAAGTGTTCTTAACTGCTGAGCTATCTCTCTAGCTTGTCCCTAAAATCCTCATATACTTTCCCAAATATCATTTCTCCAATATTTGGCATCTCAGGATTTTTGTTTGTTTTTGTTGTTGCTTTATTGATATTTTTGTTTGTTTATTGTTGTTGTCCTTTTTGAGATAGGGACTACATAGCTCTAGCTGTCCTGGAACTCACTGTCTAGTCCAAGTTGTCTTCAAACTTACAGAGATCTACCTGCCTCTGCTTCTACATCCAGTTCAAAATCTCAGCTCTTTTTAAAAATGGGTTTTGGTTTGGTTTTGGTTTTGGTTTTTCCAGACAGTTTCTCTGTGGCTGTCCTGCTCACTTTGTAGACCAGGCTGTCCTCGAACTCAGAGATCTGCTTGTCTCTGCCTTCCAGAGTGCTGGGATTACAGATGTAGTCTTAAGGATGTTTTTAATTTAAATACAATTGCATCACTAGCCCCTCCTTTGCCTCCCTCCATCCCTTCCCAGCTATCCTTCCTTCAAGTTCCCCCCTCAGACTGATACCCTCTTTTTCTTTGATTGTTATTGTTACACACACATGTATATGTATCTGTATGCACAAATATGTCTGTCCACACACACACAACCTGCTGAGTCCATTTTTTAAAAAAAGTTATGTGTATATGTTTTTTGGATGATCATTCTGTATTGGGCAACTAATAAAGGGGCTCAATTCAGCTTTTCCTAGTAGCTAGTAGTTGCCTATAGTTCTTTGTTTAGAGGTGGAACACTAATAAAATTTTCCCCTTTCATGTATACATACCCACTGATATTGTCATTGTTCCAGCCTTGTGTATGTAGCCATTTCTAGGAGAGACTGTTTTATAGCAGACTTCCTGGTATTCTGGCTCCTATAATCTTTCAACCTCCTCCTTTAAGATATTCTCTGAGACACAAATGTAGGTTGGGGCTGGGATCCCTCGTATTTGTTGTTCCTATATTCTGTCAAGTTGCGTCTTTTGTGATAGTCTCCATTTTCTTGAAGAGGAAGTCTTCTTTGCAGAGAGTTGGTAGATATACTTATCCCAGAAAGTTGGTTCTTAAAAGAACAAAAAGAGAAGGGGAAAATATCAAGAACTTTGGTGACTAAAATTTATTTTAGCTTAAAAATTAATGGTCTTTTTGGGAATAACTAGAACCTCATTAAATGACCAGCATTGCCTGGCATCAATATGAAATGTGAGGGTAATAAGTACTTTTTTGAAAAGATTAACTTTTACTATTTTATACATGTATGTATACATACATGTCTTTGTGTATGTGCATGTGAGTGTAGGTACCTACAGAGGCCAGAAGAGGGCATTAGAGGCCTTGGAGCTATAGTTACAGGTGGTTGTGAGCCACTTGATGTAGATGCCTGGGGCCACTCTAAGGTCTTCTGCAAAAGCAGTGAGTGCTCTTAACTGCTGAGCCCTCTCTTCAGTACCAAAAATTTATTTTTAATTGGTTGTATGTATGTTTCTGTATTAGTATATACTATACATATATGGGTGCTCAAGAAGGCTAGAAGAGAGATCCCTTATTGCTATAGTTACAAATAACTGTAATTTAGATCTTCTGGATGAGCGGCAAGTTCTGTTGACTACTGAGCCAACTCTCCAGTCCAAGCCCTTTCAATGAAGGATCTCAGCATACACTTTAGATGTCTACTATAGAAAGTAAACAGTCATAAGCCAGGAATGTTAAAAAGTTTATAATTTAAATACAACATTCTGATTCTTAGATTTTAAGAAGCCTCTCAGAAGACAGTTATGCTAGGCTCCTGTCTGTAAGCATAGAGAATACCATTAATAGGGACAGAGGTTGTCTCTCTCCCAGGGGTGGGTCTCAAGTTGGGCTAGTCCTTGCTTTGCCATCCCCTCAATCTCTGCTCCATCTTTATCCCTACACTTCTTGTAGGCAAGACACATTTTGGGCTGAAGGTTTTATGGTTGAGTTGGTGTCCCCCTCCCTCCACTGAAAGTCCCACGTCATTGGTGAGCTTTTTAAGTCTTACATGAAGAGAGATTATGATGTACTGATTATTTCTATAAAGTGTGGAATTTCACAACTTTGTCAGGTTTAATCTTTAAGGTGACTTTCTGTGGTTAATATTTTTTAGACTAGAAAACCAAGGTTGATATTTAAAGTCTTGTCAATTATAAACTAGTTCTGTCATAATATTACTTTTAACTTACTATACCATATAGCAGCAATTAATCTGAACAAGATATATTTATGTGTATATATATTATGACTTCATTAAAGTAAACCTGGGTTAAAGGAAGAATTGAGAAGGTATATGTAGGTATATGCAAATAACTGCCATTTTACATAAAGGACTTCAACATCCGGTGTTCTGAAAGCAATCCCCCAAGAGTATGGACCAACATCTCTGTATGTTTTATTTATATTTACCAGGGTTTTATGGCTTACTTTTCCATTTTATAATCTAGGGCATGGCATTTACTTGCCGTGGACCTTTAGTCTCCACCAATCTGTAAGTGCTTGTACATTGTTTGTTTACTTCCTTGATCTTAACACTTTTGAAGAGTTAACAGTTCTGAACATATTTGAAGGGTTTTTCACCAGTTATTTTGTAAAATGCCTCAATTCTCATTTCTCAAGTTTTTTCATTTAGATGGATATTAAGTATTTTTTCCATGAACATTTATAGAACATAGGCATCCTTTAGTCTATCTAGTCAGATTAGATCTTGTTAGTATGTTACAGGTGGTGTTAGCCTAGGTCACATGGTTAAGCTCATATCTCCCATTTGTCTCTGGTGTAAGTTTACTTTATTCTGTTAGCATTATTAGATATATTAGGGACATTATTTGAATACGTGCTAACATCTTTCTCCTCTATCTTCTGCCCACTAATTAAAAAAGAAAAAAAATACATGTTTTTGGCACAGTAAGAAGTAGAAGGAATAAAGCTATAAATAATATAGACAACCCTCCAATATCTAGGGTTTTTCAAACTCCTAGAACTACAAGATGAATTTAGCAGGTTCACAGAATACAAGGCCAATGTGCAAATTGAATCATATCTTTATCTGCTAAAAATGAGCATGGGGGGTTGTTCATGTAAGTTTGTGTGCATAGCACTCTGGTGCACATGTTGCAGATATTTGCAGAAGCCACTCTTTGATATTGGGTGTCTTTCTTGATTGCTCTCCTCTTTGGTTTTTGAGATACAATCTCACTGCACTGGAGCTCGTAAATTCAACTTGGCTTGCTAGCCAGTGTACTCCAAGATTCTGCCTCTGCCTCCCTGAATGCTAGGGTTGCATATAGGCCATGTCCGTGTCCAACTTTTACATGTATGCTAGAGATCCTTGCTCAACAGTTGTGTTACCAGTGGAGCCATTCCCAGCCCCTGATTGTATAAAGTACCGTTTATAATAGCATCATGAAATGACTATAAATCCTATTTACACATTTATGTAATATTACATGGTACATAGAAAATATTACTTAAAGGTTTTGATTCAAACAAAGAATGATCAGGTTGCTTCAGAAAACAGCAGCTGTGCCTGTGAAAAAGCACAAGGACATGGCTTGCAAGGTTCTCATCAAGACTTCTAAAGATAATCTGAGTGGCATGAACTAAAGCTTTTAAGTGACATGCACACTTTCAGGCTTATTGATCAGATTTTAAAAATGAAACAGTCCTGAAAATAACAAAGCCACAAAAAAGCTTTTTGATGCCATTATGCCTTTCATCATGAGTAACAGTAATATTTAATGCACATTTAAAGTATTATTGATTTTTTAAAAAGTTATCTTGTAACTATTTAAAATGCCCCCAAGATTCCATTGCTTTGTTAGTTTTTTCTTTATATCTTTGATGTAAATTATCATTTCTTCAGAACACTTTGCTAATGTTTTTACAATCACTATATACATATTTGTATATTTAAAACTTTAAAAACCAGAAACAGGAGCATCAGTGAGCACCTAATTTGTGGCCTCCTTGAGCGTAATGATGAACCAGAAAATGTACTTCTGTAGTAAGCACATACTTCCTTTGGCTGATGTCTTACCCTGATAGTTAGTTGGAAGGAGCTTTTAAAGCAGTGATGTCTGCATATTGAAACCACACTAGGAACTTTAGATATCAGTGTTTAGGTACAACCTAGGTATACCAAAAGTACAGCTCCTGGACACTCCTTCTGTGGTTTAATTTATCCAGTAGGATTCTTTTAAGTTCTCCAGGATAGTAGGATATATAGCCCCATTTGAGAACCACTATTCTGTAAGAAACTTTAAGGATATTTTTAAATCCTTCAAGTTGTATTCGTTTTAAAGTAGTTACTGTCCTGAAAAAATTATTGTACAGCATGAATATTATTTCAAGTAATCTTTAAAGTTATGCTTAGGTAGCCAGCCTATCATTGAATGAAAGGGGTAATATACATATCCTTTGTATTTACGTTTCTACCTTCTATATTATTAAACATTCCCCAAGAAATAAAGTAGTTATATCCCTGCCCTGTACAAAAGCTTTCAATTATCTGTCCACTTAGATTAAACTGTGAGTTCCTTATCTGTCCCAACCTGTTCTCAGTTTTACCACCTGTTCTTCAGTGCTAGCGTCTAAAAGCCGTGCATAGTACACTCACCTACTCTTCCACAGGGCTCTTTGGTTTCTTCTCTGCTCACGTTTATCCTGTTTGCTTTGTTGCTAATGTTCATCATTGTAGTTCTCCTGCTGTGATGAAATACAGGAGAAAAAGGAGGAAGGGGTTACTTTTTGCTCAGTTTCAGAGTTTCAGGCCCCAAAGTATCAAGGCATTATGGTAGCACACAGTACAGTGTGATGAGAGCTTGTAGTAGAGAAATTCTCTTTACCTCAAGATCACAGGGAAGCAAAAAGAGTGAAGAAAGGAGGGACTAGGGTTTCAATCTTCTCTTTAGACTCATGTTCCCCAAGGTTGTAATTCACCGAGGACGCAAATGGGTCTTTTGAGGGACAGTCACATCACAGCAACAGTAATTTAACAATAGATGCAGAAAGATTACTTTGTAGAGTAGAACATTCTAGCATTGAACACTTTAAACAAGGTCTGTTTTAGGTATTTTACATAAACTGTCTCTTATAATCTCTATTCCTTTGTCTAAGAAATAGTCATTTTCCTTACCATACAGATGGGAACTTGACATTTTCAGGGGTAAAAAACATGCTTAAAAAGTAGTATTAGCAAAAATAACATTTCATATTTCAGATCGATTTTTTATTTCTTTGCTCTTTTCTTCCCACCTTACATTGCCCATTTGATGGTTATCATGACTTCTTCCCACACGTAGTGTGCATAAACATGTTTTCAGTCTTGCTTTGAATCCTTTATAGGAAAAAAATTTAATGACTTTAAAAGGTAGGGTAATCATTATTTCCATTTCTTCTGTCTGACCAGCTTTATTAGTTTGCTGTAATTATCTGAGTATCAGTAAGCAGTATAGTTATATATGCACTTGTGTTTTTAGTCCTTTTTTATAAGTATATTTCCTGGACTGTTTCACTTGTCCTAAACTGTAACTAGAGACCTGCAATTCATTTTTTAAAAAGATTTATTTAGTGTATGAGTGTCCTATCTGCCTGTACATCTGCACGCCAGAAGATGTAATGCATCAGATTTCATTACAGATGGATGTGAGCCACCATGTGGTTGCTGGGAATTGAACTCAGGACCATCTGGAAGAGCAGACAGTGCTCTTAACCACTGAGCCATCTCTCCAACCCAACTTGCAATTCTTAATTGGCAAATTCCCCCCCCCCCGCCTTTTTTTTTGTTGGTCTCTCTCTCTCTCTCTCTCTCTCTGTGTGTGTGTGTGTGTGTGTGTGTGTGTGTTTGACCCACAAATTGACTTAGTAATACCTACTTATAATTAATTGGGCTGGGTTTTAGTTGGGATTTTCAAAAGGAACAGATGAGAGAAGGGAGGATTCATTAGAGTGGCTTATAGGCTGTAGTGCTAGTAGCCCAACAATGGTTTGTCTTTTGTCCTTCTAGAAGGTCAAGAATCTATTAATTGTTCAGCCAGTGATCCTGCGGGTGTCTTAGTAGTTCCAGTCTGATGCTAGAGGTTCTGGTGTATTCGTAGAGAGCTGCTGGTCTCTCATCTAAATTCTGAAGAAGTAGATTTTAATAACAGCAGATGAATGCCTCAGCAACAGGACAGATGGACTTGCCAGCAAGAGTGAAGATGAACAGGCAAAAAGCATGAGCTTTCCTTCCAGCTTTTATGTAGGCTGCTGCCAGAAGGTGTGGTCTAGTAGATCTAGGTCTGCTCACCTCCAATGATCCAGTCAAAAACATTCCCCACAGGTGTGCTCAGCTACTTGGAGTGTTATTTGATTCTTGATGTCATCAGGTTGACAGCCAAGGTTAGCCATGGTGGACTGTAATTATATTCAGCCATAAAACTCAGTGTAGTGATTCCTGCTCATGTGAAGAAAAAAGCTTATATATGTAGACTACTTTTCTAGGTAAAGCTCAGCTGTACAACCTTATAGTCTTTGGGAGAATGTTAAAATTTAACAAGAAGTTAATTTGAGCAACATTAAAAATACAATAAGTTTGGCAGCATGTAATATTGTTTCCTTCCTTCATCTGTTTCCCAGGCATTATTGACATTTGTAATTGACTCTTTAGGATGCTGCTTTGTACTTACTGTGTTACAATCTAATTTGATAACTTCTCTTTCATTAGAATGTGAAACATGTGGTAGAAGTGTTCAAGAAGTGGCTGAAGGAAGGAAGAAAGTGCCACTGCCTATCAGAAACTAAAACAAAACATGGGAAATACAACCACCAAATTCCGCAAAGCACTCATCAATGGTGATGAAAACCTGGCTTGCCAAATATATGAAAATAATCCCCAGCTAAAAGAATCCCTTGATCCAAATATATCCTATGGAGAGCCCTATCAGCACAACACTCCATTACACTATGCTGCTAGACATGGAATGAACAGAATACTAGGGTAAGTGCTACTTTAAACCCATCGTAAGTAACAGTGAGAATAAAATACTTGTGATCTTTGAAAATACGTAATACTGACACATGTCTGTGTTATATGACCTATTCTGAGTTCTAATAGTGAAGATAGTACATGCATACTTGTTGCTTTGACTATATTTCTATGCAGAATGTAATGTAGAAAATAGATTAGATTACAGAGGAAAGATTACAGGGTAAGAGTGAACAGTAGCCAACGTGACCATTGCAGAGCAGTGTGGTTAAGGAGGTTAAGAGTGATTCAAAGATATATAGCATTAGAAGTGAAAGTAAAGACTATCAATAATACACTAGGATGATCCCTTCCTCATTACCGGAAACTTATAAAACTTAAACGGAAACTACAGGACTCTGATTACTGGAATTGAAATGTGAGTCATATCTTGGCTCTAGTATGACATTCTGAACTTCCTAGAATGTCATTAATAGATAACTATCTAAACATAAAATGATCAGCTAGCTGGAGGCTTTCTGTTTAAAAAGGAAAAAACAAAGTGACACATAAGTGTCCCCCCACCTAAGAGTCCAAATGCATTTGTTAATCAAGTGGTCAAGAAAAACCTGCTCAAGAAAAGCCATTTGTTACAGAGTCTTGAGAAATAATACAAAAGATGCCTAAAATAAAGAATAGACACAGTGACCCTTGTGGTCATTGTTCATGCTCACCCCTTAAGTGTATACTACACTGTCTACAGTGCCTCCTTTGAACCATTAACTGCCAACAGACCCTCTGGGAGGAAAGGAGCCTCATGGCTCTTCTCCCGTCCATGATAAAATACTGACTGACCCAATCTTGTCCAAATCAAGTGCAGATCACCACAGCTTTAATGAGTTAAGGAGTGAATGAGTGCAGCAGTTGCTATGTCCTGTCAGAAAGCACCTTTTTGCTGCATGTCTCCTTGTCCTCTGGTCTTGCATTCTTTCCACCCCTCTTCTGCAATTTCCCATATCCCAGTTAAGGATGAGCACTGTATTGGCACTTATTTTCAGCATTTTAGTCAGCTACAATTTCTTCATTAATTGATGCCCACTGCAATACAGCTCTATTTTCAAATGGTGAATGAGAGCTGAGGCCCTAGGCTATTTTCAAAAATTAATTAAATCTTTCAAGCAAAACAACTCCTAGTTTTTGATGCTAATGATAAAATTTGATCTTTCAAATGAATGCTAAAATTTTGAAAGACTCATTCTTTATATTCATCTTGACAACTTCCCAGTTCTTACTTTCTAATAAAATTGGTAGTGATAAAAAGTAATGTAACTTATTATATAATAAAAGATGACAACATTTAGAGGGTCTCTGTAACTTTGTGAATCCATATATTTCATTTTCGTATATGATCCTTTAAAATTCTGCACTGATTAAAATTTTTTAAATGTTACTTAAACTATTAGATTTTTAGTTAACACTTCAAAAAGTTTATACAGTTTTAAAGTAATCTTTAATAATCTACCACTTGCTAGATTTTTTTTTTTTTTATGTTGTATCATTATTTGAAAAGGTAATTTAAGCCAGGCAGGCTAGCCCACACCTTTAATCCCAGCACTCTGGGAGGCAGAGGCAGGTGGATTGCTGTGAGTTCAAGCATAGCCTGATCTACAAAGCGAGTCCAGGACAGCGAAGGCTACACAGAGAAACCATGTCTCAAAAAAACAGAGCAAAACAAAAAAAGAAAAAAAAGAAAAGAGAGACAAGAAAAATGCAATTTAAAATATTTCTTACTTTCCTAATCTATATAAAGTCTAGATTTTGTTCATATACTACACTCAAACCAAAATATGTTAAGACAGATCGAATCCTTTGAAAATTAACCTGGGGGTTCTCTAGCTAAAGGAGTAGACACAGGCCCCCATTCCTCACCCAAAAGCAATCTTCAATTGATAACTAAATGTTTCCCTCAAGAAAATCTTATTGGGGAAACAAACTACTCTTTTTTTTTCTTTTTTCTTTTTCCTTTTTTTCTTTTGTGGACTTATTTCTTTTTTAATTTGCATTTATTTATTTTATGTACGAGTGGTTTATCTGCATGTACACCTACAGGCCAGAGGAGGGCATCAGATCTCGTTATATACAGTGTGAGCTACCATGTGGTTGCTGGGAACTGAACTCAGGACCTCTGGAAGAGCAGCTAGTGCTCTTAACTGCTGAGCCATCTCTCCATCCCAACAAACTACTCTCAAGAGCAGGCTGCATGTCCAGCAATAGATGGCCAACAGAAAATAAACTCAGCAGTGTCTTTGGAGGCTTTTTGTCTCATAATGTCATGTCATGGTTTTTCCATTATTAATTTTTTATTTCTATTAATTTTTAAGTACTCTTTTGCATTGTAACAGCCTCTACTCCCTCCTTTTTTTCTCCATTCTTTTTTGTTTTCTTTTTCTTTCTATATTGTCATAGATTTTCTATTTTATAGACACTAAGGTTCATTTTTCTTGTGTATGTGTGGTTCGTGCACTTGAGTGCATTCATACGAGTGTCACAGCCCATGGTGGAGATCAGAGGACAACATAGAAGAGTCAGTCTGTCATTCTACAGGAGTGCAATGAGTGAGACTCAGATTGTCAGGCTTGTGAGGCAAGCACTTTACCTTCTAAACCATTTTGCTGGCTCTCAGTTTTCTTAATTGAGTGAATTAGTTATTAAAAAAACTTCAATAGAAATTGGACTTTTGGCTTTGAAATAGCTCTTACCTTAAAAATGTTATCTTCTCTGTATTTTTAGGTAGGAAAACATTGTTTTTATCCTTCCTTTCCATTTTAGGACTTTTCTTTTTGGTAGAGATGGAAACCCAAATAAACGGAATGTGCACAATGAAACGTCTATGCATTTGTTGTGTATGGGACCTCAGATCATGGTAGCGGAAGGAACCCTTCATCCTCGCTTAGCACGCCCTGTGGAAGATGATTTCAGAAGGGCAGATTGTCTGCAGATGATCTTACGATGGAAAGGAGCAAAACTTGACCAGGGTGAATACGAGAGAGCAGCTATTGATGCTGTTGATAACAAAAAAAACACACCCCTTCACTATGCTGCAGCCTCAGGGATGAAAGCCTGTGTGGAGGTAAAACTTGCCTTCTTTTCAATATTCTGTGCTAGAAAATGTTTGTGTTGATGATATGTGGTAGTCAGTGTTTGCTTTGTATTTAACAATTCTTACCTCTTATTCTTTCTAAAGAACCAAATCCCTTTGTAAGTAAAGTTACTAAAGTTCAGTTTTCCAACCTTTTGGAATATAATATAATCAAGATCAATAAGAGTAATTGTTAACCTCTCTTAAGATAACAGTCAGCTAAGTACTGTCATACTGAGAATAAAAGGGTTTTTTTTTTTTTTCCTGAAAAAAAATTTTGTTAGCAGGGAGTGGGAGGATGGGGGGGTTGGGACAGAGTTTTTCTGCGTAGCCTTGGCTGTCCTGGAGTTCACTCTGTAGACCAGGCTGGCTTCAAACTCCGCCTGCCTCTGCCTCCAGAGTGCTAGAATTAAAGGCGTGCGCCACTACCACCCAAACCTGAAAATTTTAATAGCCAACTTATAAAACTTATATATCTTGGATGTGGGGAAAAATGACAAGTCCAGTCTATTGATACAGTATCTTCACTTGATTTGTTTACCAAATAGGAAATTGTTAATGGTTACATTTGTTAATACTCCTTATTAAAACCTGTGTTACCTTTCAGACTAAGGTTTTAAGTATTCTCACCAAACACACACACAAAAGGAGTGTGGTGGGTATATAAACTAGCTTGATATAATCATTCCATGGTAAACACATATATCAAAACATCATATTGTGGCCGGGCTTGGCAGCGTATCCTGTAATCCCAGCACTCTGGGAGGCGGAGACAGGAGGATCTTTGTGAGTTTGAGGCCAGCCTGGTCTACAAACAAGTCCAGGACAGCTAAGGTACACAGAGCAACCCTATCTTGATAAAGCAGAAAAACAAACAAAATCCCTCCAAAACTTGTCTTTAAAATTTCTTTTTTTTTTTTCCTGTTGAATCTGTGTTAAAGTATTCCTAAATACATACTACATTTTAGGGTTTTTCTAAATTTATAAATATCTTACACTTAGGTAAAAACCACTCACTTAATCTTTGATTTCTTAAAAGATGTAATTGTAAGTGTTACAGCTGTGAGAAGAAAGATATCCTGGCAGTTGGAAGCCAAGGAATACCACAAAGTCACACCACACAACAAATCTCACACAAGATTTATTGGGAAAGACACAGATGGTGGCTGCCTCTGCTCAGGAGAGAAGCAGCAAAGAACTGAGCAGGAGGCAGGCTTTATATAAAGTTTCCTGTGGGGTGGAGCTTTCTAGGGTGGTCTGAGATTGGTGGGATTTTGTAGCCTGATCTTGGGGCAAGCTCAGGGACTGGTGGTATTCTGTGGCTTTTTTTTTTGAGGGGGTTTTCTGGGGGACAGGACCTAGCTACTCACATGCCTCAAGAGGCTGGGCCTGGCAGTGAGAACAGTCTGGAGGCGGGGCATGGACACTCACTTTATAGTAACTTATAGTTACTTATAGCATCATATAGGGTATTTATTGTATCATCACTACTGTTCTTACAACAGTACATATTTTCTCAGCTACCAGCATTCATGTCATATACATGATTTATAGAATTTCATTTGTATAGGTGTATTTAAGTATGAGCAGATGTATTTATTATAGATTGGATCGGTCTTTATTCTTACATTTTTGTACTTTATTTTATAAGTAACGATGATAATAAAATTGCAAATATATATCAAAGATTCAATATTTAATGTTTCTTTAGTCATACTTTTAAGTTAATATCAAATTTGTGAATATGTTTTAAAGATTATAGTCATATAATTTCATTAGCTACAGATCAATTTTTGTTACTTCTTGAACTCTGTGATCTTGTTTTCTATTTACTGCTATTTGTTACTTGTTAATCAGTCTTTTAGAAACTTTGTCCTTTTGTTTCCTTGACCACTATTAGTGAATTGCCATGGTTAACTTGGATCTGTTTTCCAAGCAGTGCTTCCTAACATTAACTCAATGTGGTAAAAAGATGCCCCAGGATTTGGAGGGGAAGCATGTCAACAGAATTCCTGATACTTTTTACACAAGCTTTTCTGAGTATTGTTCTGTGCTCACCATCTAGGGAAGAATCTGCTGTGGTGACTCACATGTGTAGAACTATATGGTTTTTAAATGTGTTAGGGTAGAAATAGCTTGTTCTTGATAGTACCAATACTATTTTAATTTCTGCAGTTAAATTCAGTAAGCAATGCTATGTGGTGGCCGATTTTTAAGTGTATTTACAATGTTGTGTATATTAAATTGTTAAAAAAAATGGAGTGCTAATTTTACCAGTATCTTTTGTTGTTCACAGATGTGTATATTATGTAGTATTGGGGGGGGGGAAGTGTGAGAGAGTGTGTGTGTGTTTCTGTTTACACTGCTTAATCTATCAACATACGACATTGCATGAGCCACTCTAGTTGGTGACTGTTTTCATTTTCTGTATTGACAAGAGCTCATTGATTAACTGTAATTGTAAAAATGGAGCCTTATGAACACCTCACATTTATTTCATCATTTATTGACAAATTTCAATATAGCATTTTACCACTTGAAGTTTATCACCAGTGTCTTAAGTGTACTCTTGCTCAGCTTTAGGCCCTTTGTGATTTTTGTCATGCTTATTATTAAGCTAGAAATGTTTCCCAGGGAAGCATATATTAACTTCTCTACAGGGGCCTGTTGTCTTTTCCTACTAAAGTGCTTAAAACAAGTATGTTGCAATATGTAGCCCACCATGTAACTAAAGCTCTGAGAATATTATGTATCGTGTAAAATTTACTCTCTTGGGTAATTTAAACTTCTCCACATTATTGCTTAAATTTTTTATTATAAGAATAATAGGGATAAATATTTTTATAATTTTTAAATATTCTTAGTGCTCAGTGGTACTAGGTATCTTAAAATGGTACAAGTTGAGTGGATAAATACCACCAGATTTATTATTTTTCACAAAACTATGAGGCCATTTAATGATGGAAGGAGCAGAGATGTCTCGTACTGCTCCTGCTGTGGCCTATGAGACATTTCGTGATAGTTTTCTCTTAGGTGCTTGGGATAAATCTAAAAGTTATCTCAAAGGAGCCCTTAGTCACTAATGTTCTGTTAACTAATGCTTGTTGTAAAATGCATCCCATTTTCTCTGGGGAATCTTTAAACTTGAGATCATTCTTTCTTCCGGCCTGCACCCCCAGTAAGTCCAGCTTTTTTTTTTTTTTTTAACTTTTAGGGATTCATATTTATGGGAGCATTTCTTCTCCAGTTGTTAGTTTTAGTTCTTTTTTTTATATGTATTAGTTTTCTTTGCTTTGACAAACAGGTACTCCACTCACAAAGCAACTTAGGAGGGAAAATTTTTGACTCATAGTTAATGGTTGTAGTTAATCATAGCCAGAAAAGCATGATAGGATGAGTGGCTCTAACTCAGGAGGACTCCTGAACCCTGGAAAGACTCGGGGGCAGAAAGCAGACAGTAGGACCAGGCTATGAAATGTCAAAGCTCAATAGCCTGCTCCCCTGATTTTTGCCAGTTCTTTCTTAATCTTCTTCATTGTTTCTTTAAAACAAAACAATACACACATAAAATTAGGAAGCCTTACAGCCTATTCCAGGGACCCATTTCCTGCAGTGAAACGCTACTCCCTGAAGGTTCCACAGCCTTCCAGAACACTACTATTAGTTGGAAATCAAGAGTTCAAACACATGAGTCTTTGGGGAGCATATTTCACATTTAAAGCACAACAGTATGCTTATTTAAGAATGGAATTTAGTGAGTTGTCTGCTGCTGGCTCATTGCTTATGAGCACCTGTTGCTCTTGCCAAGGACCCAGCACCTACATGGTGGCTCACAACTATTTCCAGTTCCAGGGTATCCAACGCCGTTTTCTGAACTTCAGGCATGGCACTCACATGGTGCATATGCATGTGTGCCAGGCAAAATAATCATAAGTAAAATAAATCTAAAAAAGGATAGAATTTAGAAAGTTATTATTTGTCAGTTTCTTCTGTGTACTTAGTAATGATGTTCCCTTGTAGTTTCTGGGGTTTTTGTTTGGTTTTTGTTTTGTTTTGTTTTTTGCTTGCTTGCTTGCTTTTGAGACAAAAGTCTCTCTTTTATATAATTCTGACTGTCCTGGAACTCAGTATGTAGACTAGGCTGACTTTGAAATCGCAGAGATCCACCTGTCACCTGAGTGCTGGGGTTGAAGGTGAGCATCACCATACCCAGCTATGGCTTCTCATTTGAAGCACAGAAAAGAAAGGAAGGAAGGAAGGAAGAAAAGAAAGGAAGGAAGAAAGAAAAGAAAGGAAGGAAATGTTTATATCAGTACTCCTTCCTAATCTGTGTTCCGTAACTGCTTACACACACACACACACACACACACACACACACACACACCACTATGCTTAGCAAGAAAATTAAAACCTCTTACTTATAAAGTTGTTTTTAGAACAAGGTATTAAAAACTTTTTACAGAATTGCGTCTGTGTCTTTGACTCTGATGCCTTGCCTGACTCCTTTGGAGTTTCTCATGCTCTGCTGCGTCTGTGTTGGCTTCCTGGCTAGTACTGTGGCAGTCTCAAATTCAGTGTTTCTGAAGCTGGGCTCAGCCACTCCTCTACCAGCACAAGTATCTGGTGTCTTCTGTTGATGCTGCTGTTCTCTGCAAAGCCTGCTTACCTTAAGTTAGTCACATGTGCTCTTTCTCATTCTCACTTCTCTTCCTCTTCCTTTCCCCCTCACTGCACCACAGTTAACTCCACTCACTAGCAGCATAGGGCTCTTCATCCCCTTCCTTTGTTGTTGCTGTTGCTGTTGTTATTGTTGCTGCTGTTGTTTGAGACATACGTTCACGCAGCGCAGGCTTGATTCTATGTTGCTAAGGATGAACTTCAACTTGGCTCGCCTATTTCTACCTCCTAAATTTGGGGTGCCCCAGGCGTGGTCATTTTTTAAAATCATTTTGGTTGCTCTCTTATACCAAGTGCTGTAACTCCTTGCCTTTGTGTTTTTCAAAACTTCCTTAAACAGGAAAGTTTGGAATTTCATAAATAATAATTATCTAAAATTATTTGTGAGATAATAGGTATGCCATTAAGAAAGTAACTAGAAGGGGAACGGGAAGTCCCAGTGCTAGGATTCAATAGAAAATTAGAATAAAATTGGAGAGAGAATGGAGCACCCAAGGTCATATAGGTCAGAGATGGCAAAATGGTAATCTCAGAACTAGAAGAGGCTTTAGAAAGTGTTTTATATTACATCTTTTTGGTTTGGTTTGTGTCCTTTTTAGGGTCACTATGGCTGTAATGAAACAACATGACTGTCAGTGGTAGTGGTGGTGGTAGTGCTGGAAGAAAGAGTGAGAAAGACCATGACCAAAAGCAACTTGGAAGAAAGCGTTTATTTCAGCTCAGACTTGTAGGCAACAGTCCATCCCTGAGAGAAGTCAGGGCAGGAACTCAAGCAGGGCAAGAGCCAGGAGGCAGGAGCTGATGCAGAGGCCATGGACCAGCTTACTGGCTTGCTCTGCCTACTTTCTTATAGAACCCAGAGCCACTAGTCCAGAGCTGTCACAACCCACTAATTAAGTAAATGCCCTACCAACTTGCTTACAGCTGGATCTTATGGCGACATTTTCTCAGCTGAGACTCCTTCCTCTCTGATGACTCTAGCTCGTGTCAAGTTGATATAAAACCAGCGAGGACAGTTTGGTGTGGCCTTTGGTCTTTTGTAAGTCCCATGTTGTTCAGGCTGAGCTTGAACTTGATCCTCCTGTTTGCACCTCCTTAATCCTGGGAAGGTAGTTGTATACTACCTTACTTGACTTCTTATTACATCTTTAACCAAAATTAACGCAAACTACCTTATTTACGGATAGACCATTGTAAACCGAGTCTTTAAATTAGTTAAATGATGTGGCCAGTCATCAACCACTGAATCAAAAGGGAGGGACGGACTCTGTCTTGAGTATTTCGAGTTACTCCTTTTCTTCTGCCATTGTGAACTGAAAAATGCAGAGTAGGAGAATAGATGTGCTGAGATCATTGTATATGTCAACAGGTGTGTGAGAGACACTAACACCACACGAATAAAATAGCCAGTCCTGCTTCTTCTTGCTTGACTAATGAGAGTAAGCGGAACAATATTTGCAGTGCTTTGGATAAGAAGTTTGATTTTTGTTTTTGTCTTTTGTTTTTGTTTTTGTTTTGTTTTGAGACTGTTTCTCTGTGTAACAGAGCCGTGGCTATCCTGGACTTACTTTGTAGAGGCTGACCTCGAACTCTGATGTATGCCTGCCTCTGCCTCCCAGGTGCTGGCTTAAGAAGTTTTAAAACTACCTTTTCTAAACTAAACTTTCTATCATACCAAAGCAAAACAACTTTGGGTATGGGGAATTGACAAAATACTTAAGAATTTGTTAACAAACTTTGGGTATGGGGAATTGACAAAATACTTAAGAATTTGTTTTTAAAGTTAAAGATTTATTTTCTTTAGCCAGAGAAACTCATTATTAGTAAAACAAGAATTCCAAACCCTAAAAATAAAGTCATTGCTACCTAATGCCTCCTATCATTTAAATACATTTACGTTTTAATTTAAAAATTTAAATTACTCTTTACTTTTATATTAAAATACATTTCTACTGTTACATTTTTGTTATACAAGCTATACATTTAATTTCTTATAGCATGAAATAACTTATCAAATCTGTAGCTGTTTAAAACAAATTTTTTAGCTTTTAGTAAAACATGGAGGAGACTTGTTTGCTGAAAATGAAAATAAAGATACTCCTTGCGATTGTGCGGAAAAGCAACACCACAAAGACCTAGCCCTCAGTCTGGAGTCTCAGATGGTGTTCTCTCGGGACCCAGAGGCTGAAGAAATAGAAGCGGAGTATGCTGCATTAGACAAACGAGAGGTAAGGGTGATTTGTTTACTTAAATTGTTTTTCTTTAAACTCAGTGTGCGAGGTCATCTTGACAGTAGGCTAAATAGCCTCAGCAATACTTAATCTATAGCAGTGAGCATAAAAATCCATCTAGAAAACCTGAATGTTGAGTCTTTCTTCTAGCATCTTTATATGTTACTAACATGTGAATAAGCATGTTGATGTTTAATCCTGTCATGGCTCGATTCTCTTTCCAGCCTTTCTCTATCATAGGTTGTTCTGGACAACACAAAGCCTTGATAACTCCCACCTAAAACACAGAACAAAAGGAAAATGTGACAGCTAGAAAGCCCTACCCTGACTGCTCACCAGCCCTGTGCCCTTTTGCTGTAATGCCATGTCTCTGATCTTTACAGGAAAAAAGCAGAATAGTCTGTACTTTTGTGTTCCCCCTTCCTTCCCCGTGTTAGGCCAACCTCTCATAGGATGGAACCATGTATTACTCAATTTCCCGTTTTCCTTTCTTGAAGGCCTCACAGTACTTCAACTCTTGCCTACTGCCTTCCTGAAAAAATACCTCCGTTGGCTTCAGACATTTTCTTGCTAAAGTAAACATTCCTTTGATCTACAAGTGGCTCAAGCATAAACCTGGCAGACATTCTTGATCCTTCAAATCTCCTTAATCATTGTACATGACATGCAAACAGCCAGGGGATCCTGTTACTTGTACCTTCCAAAACAGTACCTGAATTTGCTCATCCCAGTTTGTACTCCTGTCCTCTAAACCACAAGCAGCTGTGGTCATAGCTCTTCACTGGTCTCCTTCCCTCCATTCCAATTACTTCAGAATCTGCTTTGTACACAGGAAACAAAGTGTCTTTTTAAAATCTCAAATTATATATTATTTCAGCCATTTAGAACTCTCTTAGCCCCTTTTGTTTTACTATAGAAAAACACTTCAGGCAGGCTGAATTTGTACAAATATATATATATATTTACTTAGCTCATAGTATCAGAGGGTGAAAATTCAAACAGGTTCTGGCAAGGACCCCATAGTAAAGAATGCACAAATCAAAGATCACAGTTTTAACAGAAATCAAGAGACCAGAGGGAGACTATAGAGTTCCACATCTCTTCCCATTGTTGCCTTAAGTGCCTGCTATTTAGCCCTAACAGTTAATGTTCCACACCAAAACTATATGCATTAATGACACACAATCTGATGTTTTGACACATACACATTGTGGAATGACTGAATCAAGTCAGTTAACACAGCTATCGACCTCATCAAACACATTCATTTTGGTGCTGGCAGTTGATCCCAGGGTCTCATTGCATGCTAAGTATGTATGCTACCTTTGTGCTACAGCCCCAACCCCTATCATTTTTATGTTAATAAACTTGAAGTTGCCCAATAGTTGCTCCATAATGCTGAGTATATTTAATCTGCTGTGTTGTAGATTTCAAGCCCATTCTTCCCATTCGTCTCAAACTTCATTCCCATCATTTGTTTCACATAAGACTTACCACATGCTATAATTGTTTTCTCTTTTATTATGTTTCTCTATTAGATTAAGAATAGACTGTTTTCGACAAAGTATGACTGTGCCTAACACTGCTTGCAGGAAGTAGGAAGCCATTGATAACTCTTAAATAAATTATGCCATAAATGGTTTCTTCTCTAAATAAACCTGGTTCTACAATGTCTAGTGTTAGCTTCATTCTAACAGGAATATCTTTAACTATTGGCTTATATACATATCATGTACTTATTTTATTTTTCTCCTGAATTCTCAAATTATTCTGAACTTTTGTACTTCCCACAATGGCCAAAAGAACTGAGTTCTTCAAATTAATATTTTCATTTTTTAACTATCTTTGTTTGTTTAGTTAGATTATTTCATAGACTGCTTTTCTTGCTTACGTCCTAAAACATTTGCTCACCCTTTCACATGATTTTGACTCCACACAGGAGTCAGAAATTATTTGAGTAAGTTGTCACGATCAAGAGAGGTGAACCTTATTCTTCTACTATTTCAAACCCAAGGACCTTCTGTCTCCTGTTTGCCTATCTTTTGACAGTCCATGATTTTGAGTCAAACAGTAATCAGTATTTTAATAAGTAAAGTTAGTGTGATGTAATGGAAAGTGATAACTCTGGGAGGCTTATTCTTTTCCAAAAGAAACAGATTTAGGTTTTTTCTCTCTCATGGTACCATCTTAATTTAATTCCTAAAAAGTAATAGAACTTAGTGGAGGGAACATAATATATTATGAGATAAAGGAATTAATAGAAATTATTAGCAGGTTGATATATAAGTGAATTAGTGTAACTATAGTGAGCTATTATGTTGAGTTGGAAAAAAATCACAGAACATTAGCTACTAATTTTTTAGAGAAAGGTTTCATAAATGATAAAGATAAAAAATTACCAAAATGATACATGTGGTTACAGATAATTTTCTTTACCATCATTATTTTCTATTTTTATGAAATTCTGAAATTATTTTCTTTTGTTTGTTTTGTATTGTTTTTCGAGACAGGGTTTCTCTGTGTAGCCTTGGCTGTCCTAGACTCACTTAATAGACCAGGCTGGCCTTGAACTCAAAGCAGTCCGTTTGCCTCTGCCTCCCGAGTGCTGGGATTAAAGGTGTGCACCACCACACCCGGCTTATTTTGTCTTTTTTATGCATTCTGCTCTGATATAGTGTATATCAACCTTCATTTCCCCTCCCTCCATTCCTTGCCGTATATCTTCCACTCATCCCCTTCTCCCATAATGCACTGTTCCTCTTTTCCTTTCAGAAAAGAACAAGCCTCCCAGGATATTGACTGAACTCTGCATCATACTTTACACTAAGACTAGGTACATCATCTCTTATTAAGGCTGGAGGAGGCAACCCAGGAAGAAGAAAAGGGTCCCCAGAGCAAGCAAAAGAGTCAGAGACACCCCCAATCTTACTATTAGGAGTCCCACAAAAAAAACTAAACTAAACAACCCTAACATATATGCAGATAACCTAGCACAGACCCATGCAGGCTCTGATTACCACTTCAGTCTCTGAGCCCTTGTGAAGCTTGTTTAGTTGGTTCTGTGGGCCTTGTTTTCCTGGTGTCCTCAACAACTCTGGCTCCCACAGCTCCTACGATCCTTCCTCCCTCCTTTGCAGAATTCCCTGAGCTCCACTGAGCTAATGTTTGGCTGTGGGTCTCTGCAGCTGCTCCCATCATTGGCTGGATAAAGTCTCTCTAATAGCAACCCTCACAACCTCTAAGCCACCATTGCCCTAGCACATTTGCAGGCAGGAAGGTTGTAGGTCACAGTTTTGTGGCCAGGTTGGTGTCCTAGTCCCACGGCTGGAAGCCTTGCCAGGGTTCAGAAGATGACTGGCTGGCTCTGTATCCTCTATTACTAGTAATCCTCACTAAGGTCACCCTCAAAGACTTCAGGGAGGTTTCCACATTACTCCTAAATGACCCCCAATATCAATCTTCTCAACCTCTACTCTCTCCCTTCAACCCCTCTCCCCAACCACCCCAACTCGGTCCACAATACTAGTCTATTTCCCCTTCCCACGGAGATCCATATGTTGCCCCTAGAGCCCTCCTTCTTACTTAGCCTCTCTGAGTCTGGACTGTAGTGTGATTATCCTTTACCTAACAGCTAATATCCACTTATAGTGAGTGCATACCATGTTTGTCTTTCTGGGTCTGGGTTACTGGGTTACCTCAGTCAGGATGATTTTTTTTCTAGTTACATCTGTTTACAAGTAAATTTAATGATACCATTTTTTTTTTCAACAACAGAGCAAAACTCCATTGTGTATATTTTCTTCATCCATTCTTTGGTTGAGGGGCATCTAGGTTTCCAGTTTCTGGCTATTATGAATAAAACTGGTATGAACATATTTGAGCATCCTTTGGGAATTAAATTAAGATAGGCAAACAGGAGACAGAAGGTCCTTGGATTTGAAATAGTAGAAGAATAAGGTTCACCTTTAAGATGAATAAAATAATATTTTTACATTGAGTTCACAGGATCTCTCTTTATAGCCCTGGCTGCCCTGGAACTCACTATGTAGATCAAGCTATCTCTGAACTCCAGAGACTGCATGCCACTGCCCCCTAGGTGCTGGAATTAAAGGTGTGTGCCACTGCACCTGGCTGTAATTTTTTTTTTAACTAACAATTTATTGTGAATATTTTTCCAAAGTTGGGACATATAATTTATATATTTGGACTGTTTTCTTGCTGATGAGCGTAACTGGTTTAGATACTTTTAACCTTTATATTTGAGCTAAGGTTCCTCTTCATTTTATGGTACAGATAATATATGACATGTTCTGTAAATTTTGGCACATCTTAATTTAGTACAAGTTGCATTAGTGCTATTATAAGAACAAAAATTTAAATGGATTGGATGATTTGAGAGTCATAATTTTTATTGTTTTTTAATTACTTCTTAATCTCATCATCCAACAAAATTGTCTACTTTGGTTTTTTTTATTAATTTATTCAGAATACATCTCAACTGTTATCCCATCACTTGTATCCTCCTGTTCCTCCCTCCCTCCCACTTTCACCCTGTTTCCCTCCCATAGGTCTGTGACTGAGGGGGACCTCCTCCCCCACTATATGGTCATAGGCTATCAAGTCTCATCTTGGTAGTCTGCTTATTCTTTCTTTGAGTGCCACCATGGATTCCCACCAAGGGGAGGTGGTCAAATATGGGGTACCAGAATTCATGTCAGAGCCGGTCCCCGCTCTCCACATAACTGTGGAGAATGTCCTGTCCATTGGGTAGATCAGAGTAGGGGTTTGATGTTTACTACTTGTATTGTCCTTGGATAGTGCAGTAGTTTGAGTAGACCCCCCTGGACCCTGATCCACCCGTCACAATGTTCTTCTTGTAGGTGTCATAGACCCTCTGGATCCTTCTATTATTTCCCCATTCCCCTATATTCCTCTTACCTAGAGTCCCAATAGGATGTCCTGACATCTATCCCAATCTCCTGGTAAGTGAAGACTTTCATAGGACATGCCTTCTGGGCTAGTGACCAGTTATAAATGAGTATATACCATGTGAGTCTTTCTGCTTCTGTGTTAACTCACTCAGTATGATCATTTCTAGTTCCACCCATTTGTCCACAATTTTCGGGATTTCCTTGTTTTTAATAGCTTTGGCAAGATGGGTTGAGGTGTCAGTGAGGAATAAAAATAGGCTGCCTGCTCTCCTGATGGTTATATTCTAACAGAGAAAAAATATAAAAATGTAAAAATTAAAAGAGAACATAATTACCACAGAATACTTATCATAAATAAGTACATAAACAATTACATATATAAATATATATTTGTAATATTGTGTGTGTGTGTGTGTGTGTGTAAGGGACAGACTTTGAGACAGAGTATCTCTGTGTAGCCTTGGCTGTTGTAAACTCCCTTTGTAGACCAGACTGTCCTTGAACTCAGATCTGTCTGGGATTACAGGCATGCACTACCATGTCCTGCTCAATGATTTTTTTTTTAACTTAAAAAAAAATGGTAGTGACTAAGCCTCTGTAAAATATGCATTATAAAAGGTTGTATGACTTCCTACTTCTGAGTAAGTGAAGAGAAAATGCCAGTATACTGGGAAAGGTCAGAGGTCCTTCACCTGGCTGACAACCCACATGCTGGACATTATTTTAGCCATGTAATCTGACTAGCAGAATTAAAGGCTGTGCCTAGTAAGAGCAGGTAAAAGTATAACATACCCTAGGTGTTGACACCTAAGCAAGAACAACTAAGTGAGGAGAGAAGCTGGTAACTTTTTCTGTGGTAAGTTTTTCTCTTTTCTTTGCCAAGCTCACCCAAGGAGTCAGCTAATAAGTTGGAATTAAAAGGGAATAGGATCCATCCCTTCTCTCCTTTTTTCTTTCATATCTTGAATTTGTCTTGAGTGTGTATGTGTATGTGTATGCGTGCGTGTGCGTGTGTGCGTGTGTAGTTCAGAAGACATATTCTCTCCTTGGATTGGTGTTATCAAACAGGTCATAAGGCCTATCCACAAATGCTTCAGCCGGCTGAGAAGTCTCTTCCACAGTGAACATGTTCACCTGTAGCTAGGGTGGTTGGCTAGGTTCAATCCTGGAATAAATGATAGAAAAAGACTTTTCATTATTCCTTTGTATAGTCTTTCTGAAATGGTTTTTGAAAATAGCTATCATTTGTTTTACCTGTTATCAGAATAGTAGTTTCCATATTAGGCTGTTGCTCATCTCTTCTGTCGTTCGTTCTTTCATAGCAGTATCATGCATGGGTTACAGAAGAGGTGCTTTTATCAACAGCTTCTTTTTAATTTAGTTTCCTTTTTTTGTATCAGTTTTGACTCTTTTTTTTGAAGGTTATTACTGTCTTGTAATCTGGAAATAGTAACAGTTTATGTTTGCCACAGGAAAGAGACAGGCACCTTCCTTTTAGTTTCTGCCACAGTAGCGAGAGTTTATATGCATGTGAGATGGAGCAATATGTTGAAATGTTGTACACTACCTAATTACAGCCTTGTGGCAGAATTTCACAGAAATGTGTTATGTGCTCATGAGGGCCATATGCTGCTGTCCTTCAAGAACTTTTCCATTGTTACCCACGTTCAATGTAAAACTGCAGACATTTAAAAGCTTAATGTATACAGGCCACTTTATATTGGCCCTTAAATATCTGAAATCCACTCTTTGATTGTTGTCAGGATTGCAAGAAAGTATATTTTTATTAATCATTTATTTGCACTGCTGTGATTAAATTCACTGCTTCCTCTCTACTTAGGTGGTTTAACATGAAGGAGGTAGAATAATTTGAAAAGGAGCTTTTAGGAAATAAGTGCAGGAAATACACAGTTGCCACCATTGGGGATACCAAGAGGTCATCCTTTGCTGAGGCAGGGTGCCCTCCCTAGAAAGGCGTGACTGAGTTTGAGCTTTGAAGAAGCTGTGTGATAGATTGTATGTAGCTTCTGTTACAAATTCTGCAGATTTCACTATGAAGGGATTCATTGTGCTTTGCAGGGGAAAAGTGTGTTTTATAATTAGCTTAATAATAAGCTTTGGACATTTCTCTAATGATAATTAGGATTAAATTACACTGTTCTTTAGTGAAATCTCTATTTGGAACCCTGGGTTAATTTCCCATTTCTTTGTAGTTAATTTCATGTGATCACAATATGTGGCCAGCTATGGCAGGAATAAACACAGATGAAGTAGGATGTTTATGACATATGTTAGAAAATGTGTTTAATATTGGTTGCTCCTCAGGTTTTTTTTCATAAATTTTTATTATAATTTATTCACATTACATCTCAATTGTTATCCCCCTCATTCATTCCCACCCTCCCTCGCTGTTCTGCCCTATTCCCCTCCCTTAGACCTCTGATGGAGGAGGGGGGCTCTTCCCCCCACCGTCTGACCTTTGCCTATCCTGTCTCATCAGGATAGCCTGCTTCCCTGTCCTCTGTATGCCTGAAAGGCCGCCACCAGCGGGCAGTGATCAAATCAAGGCCACCAGAGTTACTGTCAGAGGCAGGTTCCCACTCCACCCCACCCCCGTTCTCCCCCATGTGAATGTGGAAAATGAGCTGTCTATCAGCTACATCTGAACGGGGGTCTAGGTCCTCCGCTTGCAGTTTCCTTGGTTGGTGCATCAGTTTGTGCAGGCCCCCCTGGGTCCAGATCCATGCACACTGCCACTGTTAGTTTCTCCTTAACATCCTAGTAATTTTTATTTTCTAATTTTAATATTTGTTTATTTATTTTTGTTTTTTCAAGACAGGACTTCTCTGTGTAATAGCACTGGATATTCTAGACTTACTTTGTTGACCAGGCTGGCCTCAAACTCACAGAGATCCACCTGCTTCTGCCTCCTGAGAGCCACAACACCGCTCCGAGCATGATTTTTATTTTTAAAGTTATACTGCCTTTAAATAATCCTCAGCATTTTATAGAATCACCTTATTTTACCCTTTGTATATTCTCATGTTGTAATGATATTACATATTTTATTTTCAACCGAAGTTTTTATTCTTAAGACTTCTGAATTTTTACAAGCTCAGGAAAACAATTTTAAATAAATGATGAGTGTTATGACATGTAAGTATAATATAACATTTTGGGCTATTTGCATTTGCTCTCTTTTCCAAGCAACACTACAGATGACTGGTTCTGTTTATGTTGGAGTAGATTCTTACAGTGGGTTATAAGATGAATGTTCTGAAGGGAAGCCTGTGCCAAATTGTTACATTATATGTAGATTTTTATTTTCACCTAGTGAATTTGAAGACCCACTTTCTAAAATCTTACCAACATTAAGTGTTATCTTGTTTTTCTAACAGTGTGTAAGTTAATAGATTAAAAGTTTGTTTCTATTTGAATGTTCATGTTTTATAACTTTGCATTTACGGATTGTCAAATTTTTCCATATGCTTAAAATAAGACTTTTTATTAAATTCTAGTGGACTTTTATGTGGTTGAGTTCTGTCTGTCTGTCATTAGCATATTCATTATCTTTTAAGAGACTGCCAGAAGACTTCTAGGTCAGGCAGTGAATTCTATCAACTCAGACCTCCCCTTAGTGACAGTCCTACTCATGCGTTCTATAAGAATTGATGACATGGTTGTCACATTTTAAAAGTCAAGAACTAGAAACAGTTTCAAATTGTAAAATGCTTGTAAAGCAGCTACAGTGGTTGAGCTTCGTCATATCCCCAGAGCTCTCTGATAGCTGAGAGGTGCCACACAGGACATACACAGTGCTTTCAGAGTTCAGGGATGTTTTTCCCTACTACATATTTGGGAGGTTCTGGTTCTTTTTAAATGTGATCTTTAGTTCTATGTTTAGTATTATAAGTTGGTCACTACTCAGTTCTTCAGTCACTGAAACTGTGCCTGAGTGAGCATACATGTGTTTACACCATCTGACTCACATCAAGAACAGACTAGCTAAAAATACATGAGACTGTAGTGACTGCTGTGTAGTGGTATGTCTTATTTCCATAGCTTGTTATATATTGTCCAGAATTGTAGTGCTGTAGAGTACAGTGGTCTTCCCGTCCCAGCACTCTGGTTCTGAGAATGGTAGAGCAAATGCACCCTGCAGCCGCTTTCTGGTTTAAAGTGGCCGAGGGCGAGGGCAGCCTTTAACCATGGTAGTGGGGCCAGGAGGTCCCTCCATGCCTGATCAAGCTGGAATGATAAGTGGTAGCCATACTTCTGGCCTTAGAACTATAGTAGCCAATTTACCTTTGTTTTTCTTCTTTCCAAAGCCGTATGAGGGACTCAGGCCCCAGGATCTTCGTAGGCTAAAGGACATGCTGATTGTGGAGACGGCAGACATGCTCCAGGCCCCTCTGTTTACTGCTGAAGCGCTGCTTCGAGCTCACGGTAAGGAGAACTGTGTACTGCCTCATCACCCTCGAACTCCTTACGTTTGATGCGTGAAGTGGCTGTAAAGTAAAGAAGAAAGTAGAAATGTCTTTCCTTTCTTTCTTTTTTTTAGGTTGAGCTACTGAGTAATTTTTGCTAAAGTTATTCAAGTATCAAATTATAGTGACTCAATTAAATTGTGTTATTGCCAATTATATTTATTCAAGAGTTGTTTCTCACCATGAAATGTACAAAAGGAAGTTAAAGTTCAAGAATATGCTATCTCTTACAAGAATTTTTTTTCTGTTTATTCACTGTGTGTGTGTGTGTCTGATTTTTTGTTGTTTTGAAACAAGGTTTCTCTGTGTAACCGTAGCTGTCCTGAACTTGATTTGTAGAACAGGCTGGCCTCGAACTTACAGAGATCCGCCTCCCTCTGCCTCCCAGAGTGCTTGGATTAAAGGCATGCACCACTATACCTGGCTCTGCTTTTCCTTCTGAAAGATACAACCAACTGAAAAAATTTCCCTAAATGTGTTCTTAATTCCTGGGATTCTTCGCACAGACTGTTACTTTAGAATTTGTTACATGCCAGGTTTCACTGTCATTGCATAGTTGATATTGCTATTTTGTCTGCCTGTAAAGAACTGCCACTTCCTGACTTTAAAATAATTTTTAAAAAGAAAGCTAAGTACTGAACGTTAACAAAAATACATTTTAAAACATATGGGAAATATCTGTTCTGTTCCAGTTATTTCTAAACTCTAGTCTGTTTTTAACAAGGAGTCTTTATTCTGAACACCAGCATAGAACATTACTTTCCAAAATGTTTGTGTCACCTTTTGGTCATAATGAAATTCAGAACTCTGTATTTCACCATGGATTAAGGAGCGCTATTGCGCACTTGTTGGGTAAACCTGCAGAATCCTGTCCTCGGTGCTAGTGTTTGCGTGGTTCTGCTGCTGCCTGGTTTCCCTTCTGAACCACAGTAGTCAGATATGTATTGACTCTTAAATTTGCCATAAAATGAGTGGCCTAGGAAGTCCAACACAGAACCAGGGGCTAGCTGAGAGAGTCAAAATCCTAAGCTGTGGGTCTAGCTTAGAAGTACATTCAAACAAGTCTACTAAGTGGACTACTATGAAGCCACTGGTTTAAATGACCTGAGTCATAATAGCCTCATACCTGTAGTCTGACTGTACCCAAGTTTTCTAAACTGTATTTCGAAATATTTAGTTTTCAGTTTCTGTGTAACGTATCAGTGCCCTCATTTGACCTCCTCACTGAAGGTGGGCATCAGCCTCATCTAGTTACCCTGGCAGAAACTTGAGTGTCATCCTTCACTCCTCATCAGTGCTATGCCTGGCCAGTTCCCGTCATTTCTCTTAAATATCTCGGCCTCCACTCATCTTTTTTGTGCTACCATTCCCACTGATGACTTAAATTGAGACAGTTTTTTTCATCATTGTAGTACTCTGTGTCCTGACCTTCAGTATGTATTTCATGTCATTTTAAAACAACAGTCTGAGCCGTTCATTCCATGGATGGACAATCTTCATTGACTCCTCGGACTTTAAGTCCATCCAGTTTTCTTGAAGTTGACCTATGACACGCGTCTTCATCTGGGTTGCTAGTCTCTCCATTATTTTACCATGCATCCCAATTTGTCATTATAAACCATCTCTTCTAGGAATTTTTCTGACCATTCCTGTTTCCGTTATATTCCATACAACACACACACACACACACACACACACACACACACACACACACACACACACACAAACCCCTAATGCTGAGACCCTTTCATACATCTGGGTACTAGTATGTGGATGTATTTGTATGTGAGCAGACCCACCTGGAGATGGATAGTGTTTCAGTTCTAAGCCCATCAGAAATACATGTTTTCCTGTGGCCTTAGGAGGCCCCTGTGAAAGGGTTGTTCTGGGCTCAACCCACAGTTGAGAACCATTGCCTTACACAGACTAAATTAGTGAATGGCCTTATTTGTAGTTCTCTTTATTAATCTGGGAACTACATAGTGATTTTTTGTTTGTTTCCATAATACCAAATGTATATTAATATCAGAAAATAATTGTAAAATGAATAGCCACACTTGAAATGTTATTTTTATATGTTTTTAAAGCCATAGTTTTGCTTTAAAATTGTTTCTCCATTATCATCTTTTAAACTCTGAAGTAAATCCTAGGTCAAAAACCTAAAGTTGAGAAGTCTGATAGCTGTTTGGGACAGGAGATGTAGCTCAGTTGGTAGAGCATTGCTTAGCATATATGAAGGCCTGCGTTTGTCCCTGGTCCCTGTTCATCTGGACATGGTAACACACACTTGTAATCTCTACATGCTGAGGTGTAAGCAGGTGGTCAGAAGCTTGGTGTCATCCTCAGCTACATAGAAAATTCAGGGCCAGCCTGGGCTACCTGGTCCCTGTCTTGAAAAAATAAAATAAAAAGCTTTTAAGCTCACACGGTTAATATAGTGTAATAGCAGAATAATCTAATGATAATACCTAACAATCACAGTGTGAGAACTTGTACAAAATCTTGGGAGTAAGGGGAGCACTTAGAATCCCATAACTTAGGAGGAACAGGTGTCAGGATGATGAGCTCAAGACTGGCCTTGCCTACATAGGGAGACTGTCTCAAAATAACTGAACAAACTAGAACAGAAGTATGGGATGCCTTAAATTGTATTGCCATGTCTCTCTAGAGTAAGACTCATAACAGCAGTAAATATGGTCTATCCTTCTTATCCTCTTTTGCATAGAGTATATATTTTAAGTATAGAATAAAAAGCCAGGCATGATGCCCCCTCCCTGTTATTTCAGCACTTAGGAGTCACAGATAGGAGGGTCACTATGGGCCAGTAGGTTCTGGAAACCTGTACTATAGGGTTGTATTCTGTCTCAGAAACATAAAAAACCAGTTTAAGAAGTAAACTACAGAGCTGGCAGGGAAATGGAGGCTGTTCATCAGTGTCATCACACATCATCATTTACCCCAGTGTCGTTTTCTTCCATGTTTTTAGTTAACCTGTGCTCAGCTAAAGTCTGTAATTATCAAGTAGAAAGTTCAAAGAACAAACAAGGGTTTAATTGCGCATCATTTGGAATGGCGTGAGCTTTCACACACCCAGGCCCAGGATATGGACCAGTCTCTTGTCCTGTCTGTTGGAGCTGTATGCTGTACTCGACCCTCATCAGTAGCACCCATATCCATAGCAGCCCAACCTTTACACTAAGACAAAACTAGTGTACAAGTAATGTGGCTTTACTTCACCATAGCATACTGATGTTGGATGCTTTGTAAGAATACTAGTAGTTGGTAATTTAGAAACTGAACTTTATCACCACTATGTATGTATAGGATTTTTTTTTCAGGTCTTGGTACGCATGCACTTAGAATTACATATGGATGATATAGTACTATACACAGGCTTTAAAAAAGAAAAACAGCATAGCCAGGCTGGCCTCCAGATCACAGTCTTGCTGCATCTTCCCAAGTCCAGTCCTGGCACATTGCACCATGCATAGCTCTGTAACTTGCTGAAGCCCCTGTTTCGTATTTATCCTATTAAAGCATTAAGTGCAGGATACAGGGTATCTCTCTTGTATTGTTTAGGTAATATTACTGACGTTCGAAAGTGAACTAGGGCTTACCGAGAGAGTTGTATGAGAGTGTAGGACATTGCACAGAGCTACCCGCTACTCTGTCATGGTAACTAAAGCTCTGCTTCAGAACTGTAACCTCACACTCTGGAAGATCACACTAGTGCAGACACTCAGCTTTTCATAGGAATATAGGTTATGCTGTCTGTTGTCAGATTAGACCTAAGGTAGTAAAGTTGGCCTGAAGGAAGCAGAAGTAATAAATGTTCGGTGATGTTTACTGAATAGTGTTTAAATCTTAAAGACATCCTTTTGGACTTTTTGTAGTAATAAAAGCAACTTCTGGAGTTAAAAACATTTACATTAGTTTTTATGTGTATGAATGTTTTACCTGCATGTGTGTATGTGCACTACATGCTGGCTGGTGCTGTGCAGGTCAGAGAAGGGGGCTGGGTCTCCTAGAACTGTCGTTACTAGTAGTTGTGAGCCACCATGTAGGTGCTGGGAATCAAACCAGTGTCCTCTGCAAGAGCAACAAGTGTTCTAAATTCCTGAAATTATGAGATTCAGTGGAGCCTATTGAAAAATAAAATTTCTAAAAGAATATAGTACCAACTTGCTTGTTCTTAGAATAAATGCTTATCAATGGATTGTTCATAAATGCTTTGGCAGTTCATTATCTTCTCGGCTTAGAATAGGCTTTCTTCACCCAAGGCTTTCACCTGTGTAGCCTTTCCGTCTGTAACACTCCTTTAATCTCAGCTCTGCATCTTACATATAATACCTTTGTGAAAGTCCTTCCAAAACATATCAAAGCCACCTTAAGTTCTTCATGTTATCGTTAAAATTCTACCCTTCCAAGTGTGCTTTGTTCACTGCTATGCCCTATTTCTGTAGATGAAAGCAGCAGACAACAACTGGGTGGTCAGGGCACAGACGCAGGACATAAGCCGTGTGTCTTCTCCCTAGGCTCTTCTTCTTCCCACTGTGAGGTCCCGCGTCCCGCTCGTCCCACCCCGCCTGGGCCACCGCTGCCTCCATTCACAGCACGCGGTAGCCGCCTTCCAGTCTACTTTTTCCTTCACTCAGAGCCTGGCCAAAGTTGTGTCCTTCCGACTCCACTCAGAATAATCTTTTCAACACTTTACCCTTCGTGTCCCCAGCCAGCTCTACTTTGATTTTCTATCATTGCTAAACTGAAGATAAAAATGTTTTTGAAATGTCCTGTGTGGCCAAGCCCTGGCCAGGTCTTTACTCTTATCTTACAGTGCTTCTCCCTGGTCTCTGCTCCAGCTGTGTTGACTTTCTACGGCTGTAACAGTGTCACCTTTCCTCCTACCACTAGGCCTCTGAACATTGTGTTCCCTCTACCCACAGTGCCTTTCTCTCCCCTTTCATCTCGTCAGCTCCCGTTCATCCTTTAGACATGCATACCTTGCTGTTTCCCAGGGGCCATCCTGTCTTCCTCTACGACAAGGAGTGTCTGCCTCTTCTTCATGATGCTCTTAACAGTGGTGGTATTTTTGTATGTATGCTTGTTGATCTTTACTGTGAGCTCTATGAAGAGAAGGATTGTTGGTGGTCTTTCCTACCATTGTATAACTTCACTACCTGACTTAAAAGACATGCAGTAAATGTTTGCTAAATGACTAATAAGATAAAATCAAAGCAGATAGTTGTACTGAGAAATATTTGTAGTAGGTAAGACTAAACTTGGCATATTTAACCTGTGACTATGCCATAATAGTTTCCTTTATTTTAAAATGACATAATGGAGCTGGCCAGTGGTGGCACACACCCTTAATCCCAGTACTCAGGAGGCAGAGGCAGGTGGATCTCTGTGAGTTCAAGGCCAGCCTGGTGTATAGAGTGAGTTCCAGGACAGCCAAGGCTACACACAGAAACCCTGTCTTGAAAAAAAAAAACAAAAATAGGCTGGGCCGTGGTGGCACACACCTTTAGTCCCAGCATTTGGGAGGCAGGGGCAAGTGGATAGCTGTGAGTTCAAGGCCAGCCTGGTCTACAAAGTGAGTCCAGGACAGCCAAGGCTACACAGAGAAACCCTGTCTTGAAAAACTCAAAGAAAGGAATAAAATAAAATTGCTGGGCAGTGGTGTCTCGTGCCTTTAATCCCAGCACTTGGGAGGCAGAGGCAAGGGGATCTCTGAGAGTTGGAGGCCAGCCTGGTCTATAGGGTGAATTCCAACACAGCCAGAGGCACACAGAGAAACCTTGCCTCCAAAACGAAAACAAAACAACAGAAAAAAGGCATAATGGAACTATTTAAAGAAGTCACAGTGTTCAAGAAAATTATTTTACATGCTTCACAGTTTGATAATATTTAATGTATTTTTAAATGAGAATCATTTTTGTTACAATTTTCCTACTATATCCTAAATATTTTTTAGGTTGTTACAGTTTACCACTGTTAATGTCTACATCCAAGAAATTATGTGGTTGTTCTATAAATGTGGAAGATGGTATTTACCTTTATACGAATTAATGTACGGCTACTTTAGTCTAAAGAGACCGTTTAAGAGTTGGTGGTACTCAGTAGTCCCATTGCTGCCTTCTCTTGATTTCATAGGCTTCTACTAAGTGCTCAGCAAACAGAGTTGAAAGGACTGAGTCGAAGTGCTTATAATTTTTCTAGATTTTGTTGAGCTTCATGCAGTTAAATAAGTAACGCATCTGGAATTTGATCTTCACATGGCCTGGTTTCAAAGGTGAACTTGACACTGTGCACCATTGCTAACACTTTGGAGGGCAGCAATGAGATAATTTTGAGGAACTGAATGGGAAACATATTCCAGATACCGTGCCCTGACAGACTATAATTGTAGACACTTAACTAACACAAAAGTGGTCTTTGGCAGTATACTTTTTAAATAGCAAGTTAAATAAACTCATAGAAGGAAAAATAATGTAGAAATATATTAACTTTTTTACAGTTGTTATTTCAGAATAAAACAAATTTGATGGCTTATTCTCTTTTTCTTTGTAGTAATGTTTTGTGTGATTCTAAAAGTAATGTTACTTCTGTGAAAAAGAAACCCAACACAGGAAAACACCATTGTTCTCAAAAATAGTAAATTAATATGCAACTATTTTAATAGTATTTTAATTAATATGTTATATAAACCTTTCACTATCACTGAATACTCATATATGTAATTTCCCAGTTATATAACTATGACTCTGCTGTGAATTATGTGTCCCTTTTTGCTTTTTAAAGTAATGCCTTGAAATGCTGTACAGACAGACAGGAGGTGCGTTTTCAGTTGGGAAGTATCAGTGCTTTCCATTTTCTGCCTGCTCTTTGTTGTACTCTTTAGTGTCTTCAGAGAGTTAAGATTTATGTCTGGTCCAACATCTATGGCTGCTGTTTGTACACCTCATCTGGTGGAAGCTGCTCCCTTTTTACCAGGCGCTAAACTCAGCTTATTCTATTCAAGCATGTCTTTTGGATATCTTGTGATTTACAAGGAAGATGATCACACCATTTGTATCATAGTAAAGCACGCACTCACACACACTCATGCACACCCTTGATCTTGTATAATTATATTGTGTGACACTCATTGTTAGTGATGCTTACCGTTTTCTTGGATTAAGTAAAAAAACAAACAAACAAACAAACAAACAAAAAAAAACAAAAAAAACCCCAGATATCAGTTTGTGCTTTTTTGAGTTGCAAACGGTGGTCTTGGAGAAAACCAAATGTATAGTGCTTAATTTAGAGAGGAAATTATTTTTAAAAGCAATATATCAATGAGTACATGGAAACTGTAGTCCTGGGAATGCCTCTCCTATTTTAGATTTGCCAACTATTGGTTTGAACCAGATTTGCTTTCTAGACTAAAAGAAGTATCTTTCTCTTGATAACGAAACTTTAAAAACGTATTTATTTTTACTTTATATACATTGGTGTTTTGCTTGCACATATATCTATGTGAAGATATTGGATTCCTTAAAACTGGAGCTGCAGACAGTTGTGAACTGCCGTGTGGGTGCTGGGAACTGACCCCAGGTCCTCTGAAAGAGCTGCCAGTGCTTTTAACCACTGGTTATCTCTCCAGACCCCAAACTTTTTATAAAAGTAAATACCATTTTATTTATTTTATAAATCATGCGGTTGCCGGTTACACCTAGTAAAGTCTTTGTTTAACCTAAAGTTATAAAGATTTTATTCTGACTTTTGAGGAGTTTGATTGGTGGACTGGTTGGTTGGTTGGTTGGTGATAAGATCTTGCTGTGTTCTCTAGGCTGGTCTTGAACTTGCAGCAATCTTCCTGCCTCAGCCACCCCAGTACTGGGATCACAGTTGTGTACCACCATGCCTGAATTATACTGTGCTTCTTTGTGTTTTCAACTTTTTTGGTGCTACTGGTAGTAATCCTTGGGCCCTGTGTATGCTACATTACCACTAAGCTACATCCTCAGGTCTAGTTTTATGATAAAATTTTAGTTCATTTTTGCAAGATATGGGTTAAAATCATAATTTTTGCATGGAGATTTTGTCCTTTACTGAAAACTTTACCCCTCTCTGCTTCATTGCCTTTTCAACTGCTTCAGTTGACCACATGTATGTGGATTTCTTATTTTGGTTGTTATTGTTGTTGTTGTTGTTGGCATAGAAGGTAAGAAGTTTTATGATGACATTTTCATTCATAATTCCATCTTGTTGATCCTCCTCCTGCACTCTCCTCACTGTCTCTCCTGCCACCCATAGCCCTTCTAGCCCCATAGGCCCCATTTGTCTTTCACGTCACTGTTTTCTAATACCCTCCCATGCTTCCTTAAAGCCTTTCCCCATCTCGCCCCCTTTCTATTTCACGCATATCCATATCTACGCCCATATATATAAATTAAAGGTTAGGACCCACATATGAAAGAACATGCAGCATTTGTCTTTCTAAGTCTGGGTTACTTAAATATGATAATTTCTAGACATCCATTTTCCTGAAAATTTTATAATTTCATTTTTCTTTAATAATGAATAAAATTTTGATATGTGAATGTGCTATATTTTTATTATTTTTCCATTTGTTCATTTGTATGTTTTCTGATTCTATCCCCTTGCTTTTGTGACCAGAGTAGCAATAAGCATAAATGTGCAAGTATCTCTATGATACGGTGTAGAATCTTTTGGGTATGTGCTCAGAAGTGGTATAACTGTGTTGTATGTAGTAATTTAATTTCCAGTTTTTGAGAAATGTACATACTCATTTGCATAGTGGCTGTACCAATTAACGACCCAATAATCAATGAATAAGGGCTTTCCAATCCTAGTTACCAGAGCCTCTAATCATTCTGAATAGACAGAATCCCAATGACTAAAGATGTTGAACACGGTAAAAAAAAAAATGTTGAACACTTAAAAATATTGTGGAGCTTTTGTTAGTTTTGAAAACTGTGTTTACCTCATAAGTGTTATTTATTGACTGGCAGTTGGTGAATAGAGTGGTGCTTGATTTTAGCAGTATGTATCTACTAAAGATTTTCTCTTGTTCTCAAGCTGTTTTTTCACTCTGCTAACAGTCTGCTTTTAACCTCGCTTTAAAAAGTCAAGAATCACTTTTCAATGTGTTGTACTTTTTTTCAGTCTTAAAAAGAAATACCAATACTTGTTATTCTCTTTGAAAGTTGGTGTCATAAGTTACCTTGTATAATACTCGACCACTTTCCTATTACAACAGTAAGATAAATGGTTGGTCTTGAGGTATATGTCATCCTGTGTGTTTTCTAATACTTCATTGAATTTGCCGTTGTGATACAATCTGATACAATCAGTAGTTTCACCAGTGTCACTTTAGCTTGTATTAGAGTGTTCTCTTTGTCAAGGAGACTGGATGTTCCTGGTCAATGTTGTAATGCATTTAACTTGCGCTGAATGTGCACCAGCACTATTACCTATGATTATAGGATGTAATGAACCACTACTGATACAGCATGTCTGAACATTTTCTCTTTTTTCTGAAATCTAAATCAGAGTGCTTGGAAAGCATTTAAAAAGGAGGTAACTTTTTAAATTTACTAAAACAAAGAAGAAAAGGGAGATAATTATATGTAGGATTCTGGATACACTAAGAAAATGACAGAAATTATAGACAATGTTTTCTGATATGGTGGACTTAAGAAATGGGAATCAGAAGCAGAATGGTAGAGAAGAGGCTGTGGCCTTATAGAACAACGTTCAATACATTCTACAGGGTTTCTAGTAGAACTTTAAAAAATTGTGTGTGTGTGTGTGTGTGTGTGTGTGTGTGTGTGTGTGTGTGTGTGTCTGGTGTGGGGGACTGTGGTGTAGAGGACTATGGTGTCTATGGTGTGTGTGTGTGTATGTTGTGGTGTTTGGTGTGTGTTAAAAGACAAAAGTGGGCCTTGCCTGGTGGCGCTTACCCATAATCCCAGTACTCAGGGAGGCAGAAGCAGGCAGATCACTGTGAGTTTGAGGCCAGCCTGGACTACAAAGTAAGGCCAGGGCAGCCAAGGCTACACAGAGAAACCCTGTCTCAAAAAACACAACAAAAAAGAGAGAAAAGTGAGGTTGTAGAGATGGCTTAGAGGTTAAGAGCACTGTCTGTTCTTCTAAAGGTCCTGAGTTCAATTCCCAGCAACCACATGGTGGTTCACAACCATCTGTAATGAGATCTAGTGCCCTCATCTGGCATACAGGCACACATGCTGACAGAATACTGTATAAATAATAAATAAATAAGTCTAATAAATGAATGAGAAAAGTGGCTTAATTAAACCTCTACTCGCCCCACCCACAAATTAATATATTCTAAATGATGTGAGACATCTACTTAAAATATTAATAGAAATTACTGGGAATTCTGAAAACATTTTTAGACATTGATATTTATAACAGGAATTTAAATTTCTTTTTAAAATATTACTAACTTCAGTCCCCCTAGACATGCCTTTGTAATTTACTATTATATATAAATTCTATGATCTTTAACTTGGGCGACATGTATCTTTTTCGTTATCCTGTTTCTATTTTTAGTAAATTTCAAAACATAGTTTCTGGGTTTTGATAGATATCTGTTCTGTTTTTCCTAAAGATTGGGACCGGGAGAAATTACTTGAAGCTTGGATGTCCAACCCTGAGAGCTGCTGCCAGCGATCAGGTATACAGATGCCAACTCCACCACCAAGTGGGCACAATGCCTGGGACACGCTTCCTTCCCCAAGGACTCCAAGGACCACGCGCTCTTCGGTTACCTCTCCAGATGAAATCAGTCTGTCTCCTGGGGATTTAGAGACCACTTTGGTATGACTTAAGTGTACTTCCCGTAGCTGTGACTTTAGTCTTTCAACCTCTATGTGTTACTGTCCCATGGAGTGGCTGGCTGTAAAACTGTAACTGAGTCTTGTACCTTGCTTTGAAGAGTCAATTATTTTCAGGCTTTGGTAAATTCTTAACTACTATAGAATGCTTTTGTGATCTCTGAATTAAAGGTTGAAGAGCAAAATATTTTCTCACTTCAAAACAGTTTGGAAAAGCCATGTACTATATTTTCACCTAAAACTATTCAGTGTATTTAGATACAGCATACTGTACTACTTAAACTTAGTACATAATATACATGCTTAACCTAAAATACAATTTTAAAATAATTTGCTGAATTTTAATATTTTAAAGCATTTACAGTTTATTTAGAAGATCATATGTTTGTTCTAGCAAAGCTTCTGAGTTTATTCAGTGCATCTCCTTTAACAGGGAGCAGTACTGCCCTTGTGTGAGATTAAACAGCGCACCACTGGTATGCTCTGTAGGAGATTATGATGCATCTTGAATGGTTTAGCCTCTCAGAATGTGTAATGAGTAAGAAAACTTCCCTATGGGCCAGGTGTGGTGGCGCACGCCTTTAATCCCAGCACTTGGGAGGCAGAGACAGGCAGATCACTGTGAGTTCAAGGCCAGCCTGGCCTACAAAGTGAGTCTAGGACAGCCAAGACTGCACAGAGAAACCTTGTCTTGAAAAAGAAAAAGAAAAAAGAAAAAGAAAAAACCAAGAAAATTTCCCTTTGTCTTATGTAGGAACCATTTAGGAAAACAGAATTTTATTTCTGTAATTTACATTTGTAACAAAATTTGCTTCTTTATGTTAGAAGATAACATAGTTTTGTATCTGATTTTCTTGCTACTTTTGGGGGTGGGTGGAGGAGGTGAGATTGGGAGTACTAGCACTTGAACTCAGGTGCTGAATCCTGCTAGGAAAGCACTGTGCCACTGAGCCACATCCCCAGCCCAAAATTTCCCTTTCCTAGTGCACAGTGCTTCTTGATAAGTAAGCTTAGTGAGATGGCAGATAGAAAAAGGCAGTCATGTTTATTACTCAGCCCAAGCTAGGCGCTTTTCACAGACCTTGTAGCTTTGAAACATTCTTTAAAGACTTATAATTACTGCAGTACTTTTGTCATTAAACTGTTGAATAAAATGAATGTGTTGCTTCTCTTCAGAGATGGCCCTGTTAAGTCACTTTTCTTGTGCATCTCCAGTGTGACATCTGTATGTGCAGTATTTCTGTATTTGAAGACCCAGTGGACATGCCCTGTGGACATGACTTCTGTAGAGGCTGTTGGGAGTCGTGAGTATATGAGCAGCTTATTCATTTCTTACTACATGGGAGCACTTTTGATTTGATAATGAAACTGTTTGCTTTCAGTGTTACATACTATGGGTTATTTAAAATACTGGTTTCTGAGTTACACTAAAATGTAACTGTTTTAACACACACACACACACACACACACAAACCAAGTATATTTTTGTTTTTCCTCTTGGCCATCAAGGAAAATAGAGCTAAACAATTATATTAGTATGTTCATTTATATTACATATAATATAAATTTTAGGTGTGCATGTAACTATCAAGAATCTATTTCTATCTTATATCTCAAGAATTTTAAGCATTTGTGGTCTCTGTATTTTTTAAAGTAAGCAAAAGCCTTGAAAAATCTGTAAGAATGAAAATATTTGAAATATTTTCTGTTAATCTGAAGTTACATGTCTATCCTAGAGATTGGATGTATGTAACAGTGGACATTTTATTTAGGTTCTCATGTTTTTTTTTTCTAGTTTCCTCTTTATTATATTTCTTAGATTTATACATTCTCATTATATGTTAACCTTTTATCTGTACTTTTTGAGAGAGTTTTGGAAACAAATGCAGGTCAGTATAGCTGAGCAGTATTGTCTCTGGGGACTTATAAGACTTTTGTTTGATGATTTAAGCAAAATATGTCATCAGTGTTTAAGAAAATTTTTGATACTATTTTTCCATGGAATACTGGGTACCAAGTGTAGGATCTGGGGAGCATTACATGAGTGAGAGAGTAAAGACCTGGCAGTTTCTGCACTTGCCATTTGCTTTGCTTTGCTTACTGTTTTGCTGTGGTAAAATTGGCGTGTGTCAGCTTGTATGCTTAAAGTAATTAGGTCACAAACTGAGACCTATGTGTGCTCCCTGAAACTACCACTACAGTCAAGACAGTGTGTGTCTCTGCTAGCATCCTAGATTCACTCACTGGGGTGGGAAAGTGCTTGCCCAAGCGTCAAGCTCATTCCCTGGAACACACAGAGAAGCATCAGGTGTAACAGCATGCACTTACAGTCCCAGTGTTAGAGGCAAAAAAGGCTGAACCCTGGTGCTCCCTGACCAGCCAGTCTAGCCTCTTTTCTAAGAACTAGCACTCTAGTTCAATACAGTAAGAGACTCTATCTCAAAGGAGTGAATGATAGTGTTTCTAGGATAACACCTGAGGTCGTCTGGCCTACACACACACACACACACACACACACACACACACACACACACACACACACGCTTATGTGTACCTGCACACACAAACACAAATATGCACAAATGCATTAAAAATTACTCTTTCTCCTTGACTCCTGCATGTCTCTTTCTGCCTCTCTGTCATCCTCCCCAGCCTTTCCTTACTTACCCCTAAATATATGTAAGACCTACTGATCTATATAGTGGTTTCATTTGTTGTACTTTTGTTTCCTGTACAGTGTGAAACAAGATTTCATTTGGAAGGAACAAACTGCTTTTCAGAAAGTCAGAATAAATAAGTATACCTAGTTTTCTTTTATATTTTACACATAGACTATACTTTTAAGTTTAATAAGATCAAGTCAGTGTAGCTAATACAAGTAAACTAATTCACAAAGGCCAAACTCACACACTAAAATGATCTTTGACTTAAATCTAGAAAATCTTCTTCAGGTATTTATTTTCAAAGTGTTAACTATATTGTTTAAGGAAGTATTACCTAGGCTACACCATTTGTGGTTGTTGGACTTGGTTCCTATATGAAAACTGACCCTACCTAGGAATTACTTGAATTTTTTGACCTTTAGTGAGCTTCCACACATAACTAGTCTCATAGGACCTATTCACATTCTTAGCAAAGACTACCCAGAAAAGGGTTTTGGTAAGATCTAAATTCTATTCTTATTGTTTTTCTTGATATTGTCCCAGCCCCATGACAGTTCTCCAAACCAGACACCAGTAAAACAAGCTCAGTAGTTGATATGATTTTTTAAAAAATCTTTTAAAATTAATAGTAGTCTGGCTAGGGGGTCGATGGCTTAGCAACAGTGGCATTTGCCCTCTAAGTCTAGTGACCTCAGTTTGATCCGCAAACCCACATTATGGCAGGAGAGGAATAACTACCATAATTTGTCCTCTGGTCCTTACATACACACTGTGTTGTGCGTGCCCCACGCCATACACAGTAAGTAAACCTAAAAAGCTTTTCAAAACACTCATTTAGCAGCATATAGAAAAATAAAACTTGGATTTTAATGAAGAATAGTTTTTAAAAGGCCGTATAAAGTTTGAAAACCCTCCCATCTATTTCACTGTTCCCGTCTCCTCTGCATTATCGTGTAGCCAGATGCTTTAAGGCATCTGTGTCAACAACTTAAAGAAAAGGAAGTTATTCTTCCCACCCACACAAAGACATTTTTCGTAATAGTAAGGCTTAAGCTCATGTCTAATGCAGTCTTTATAAGTCTTCCTTGCTTTTTTATTTCCCTCTTCCTAAGCTCTGTGAAATTAATAGGTAGTACTAAAGGAAGAAAATAATAGAAAAATCAAAGTTGTTGATCGTGATACCAGGCAATCATAATTTAGTTGTCTGCTTTCCTTCCCCCCTCCCCTCTAGAACGGCTAAATACAATCCACAGCTAAGAGTGTATCTCAGTAGAATGCTTGGCTAGCTGGCATGAGTTTCAACCTTAGCGTCATATAAACCTGGCCTGCTGGCACATGCCTGCAATCCCAGTAACACATATACTGTATTTATACATTTATGCTTTATTCTGGCTTTTTGAAAAGCAGTTTGTTCCTTCCAAATGATGCAAGAGGACCAGACTATATAAGGACATTCTCACTTATATAGCAAGTTCAAGGCCCTCCTAGGATATGTAACACCTTGTCTTAAAAAAAAAAAATCCATTAAAATCCAGACTTTAACAGTTTGTTTCTTGCTTGTACATAGATGATATTTAAATATCAGTTATCACACCATGTGCAGCTTCTAGGAGAGTGTGAGAGCTGCAGAATAAACCCAGGTACTGGTGCATGCATGCTAAGCATGTACCTTCTCACTATGTAGCTCTTGGTGTTAGAAAATTATCTAAGAAGAAAAACAAATGCTTACAGTGTACAAATAACTTACATCCTCCCCTTTTTCCTATCAATTGATATTTTAATAGGTTTTTAAATCTGAAAATTCAAGAAGGTGAAGCCCATAACATTTTCTGCCCTGCATATGAATGCTTCCAACTTGTGCCTGTAGATGTCATAGAAAGTGTGGTTTCTAAGGAGATGGACAAACGCTACCTGCAGTTTGATATTAAGGTATGGCATTAGTTTATTAAGCCTATGTGTAATTTTAATAAACAAAATAATGTTCTCTTTAGCCTATAGAAAAGGTGGTATTAGTTAAAACTTTGAACCAAAATAGCATTTTATAAATATTAAAGGAAAAATGAAAGCTAACCACCTCCTAAAAGCCCTACTGATACTCTCTATTAATTTGCCTGTACCTTTTTATAACTGATGGATGAAAATAACTTTCAAAGTAGATAGTACCTACTCTTTCCCCAACAATATTTTATATTCCTGAGAGGAATATTTAGAAATAAAATTTTAACTTAGAAATTAATGGTTTTTATCCAAATAACAGTTTAATACAATAAATTATTTTTTACTTATTCTATCCTCTGTTGTCATTTACAAGTTAATAAGAAACATGCAAAAAAACTTTGGTGTCTATGACTCAAAACTTTTATTTCAATTGCTTTGCATAAATTTTTTCTACTATTGTATAATCTTAAAAAAATAGGTCCTCCTCTAGTGTAGAAAGTATTACAATACTGATTTTTTTATATTATCAAGATGACATTTAGAAATTACATTTAATCAAAAAGGTAACAAACCATTTTTAAGTTTGACATTTTTTATGCAGATGATTTCATTTTTACTTTGTTATCACTTACCTGGTTTTTAGATTAAAGAAAAAGAGTTTTGAAAATCATTCTATTACTAAGATAATTGCCACATATTCACTTCCGAAGTATTTACAGTACTTTCCAGTACTATTTTTAGTATTTTTTTAAAGCTGAAATCTTGTGTTTGATTTCATTCTTCTACGTGCTTTTAGTGACTGTGGATATACACTCTGTTCTAGAATTTGCAGCTAAAATTGTCTTGTTTGTTTGTTTTCTTTCTTGCTATGATTTTTAAACAGGCCTTTGTTGAAAATAATCCTGCCATTAAATGGTGTCCTACTGCAGGCTGTGAAAGAGCGGTCAGACTAACAAAACAGGGGTCAAATCCATCTGGTTCTGACACACTCAGCTTCCCCTTGCTAAGAGCCCCTGCTGTGGACTGCGGCAAAGGACACCTCTTCTGCTGGTTAGTATGAGGCAGGCTGGGCTCAGCGTCAATACTTGCTGGCAGTTTTTAAAAAGACTTTGAACTTTAAGTCAGGTGTCTATGTTGCAGTGTACTTGATATTATTTTTAGTAATTTAGGAATGTGTAATAAACAGTTTGTGAGTGTTGTGGGAATTATGTTTCCATCATGCTGAGTCTTTTTTAATGTGATTACATTTTGTAATTGAATTATTCTCCCAATGCCGAATTGCATGTTGTTATATCCATATTATGCATAAGAAAACTCAGTCTCAGAGACATTTCTTAGTGTTGTACAGCTAGGAAATGGCAGAAATGGAACTGGAAGCCCTCTGTTGATGCCAGAGCCCGTTTTCTTGTCCTGTAACAGAATTGCTGCCTGTGGATAAAAGTGTTCATGGTTTCACATGTCTTCATAAACAGTTGCCTTTGGTAGCCATTCTCAGCCAGGGCGGCTTAGGGTTACTAAGTAGTCTTTTCCAGATTTTCATCCTAGACTTGAACGTGTATGGTTTTTAGGTTCTCCCCAAACGAGTTCTCAGGTGAGCACAAAGCGTGGTCCTTGTTAAGAACTTGTGACTGCTGGCTTTATATAGCTTGTGTTTTACTTAGTTTCTAGTGCCTCCCAAGTGCTGAATAAGGTTGAACTGGTGATCAATTAGCATTGTGAAGTGTTCGTAACTCAGCATGCTCACTTGGTTTATCAATAATCAGCATTCTCATTTACTCAGAGTAGATTCAATTAGTAGTTTTATTTAATTCGTTTTTTAAGGTTAATTTATTTGTATGTGTGTATTGTGTATGTGTGTGTGTATATATGGTGCGCATGTGAGGTGAAAGGGCAACTCGCAGGAGCCAGTTCTTTCTCTGCACTTTCTGAGTTCCAGGGATCAAATACAGGTTGTCAGACTTGGCACCATGCGCCTGCACCAATGGCCTTAAATACACTTAAAAATTTAAGATTAAGACTCTATTCTTCTAAGTTGATCTAATCATAGGCTACTAATAGTAAAAAGGCACAGTTAAACTATCTCTACCCCATCGTGTCTATTTCCTGCTGTTACTATAGAAAACACTATGTTGGAGATCAGAGGTCAGCAAATTATTATGTAGACCTAGTTTTAAGAATGAAATTTTATTGGGACACAGTTGTGCCCTTCCATGCAAGTTTATTTGTATTATTTGTATATCTTTCAGAATTATGAACACAAAATTGAGGTGTTACCATAAAGACCATTGATACACACTTAGTTAAAATATTGACTGTTTCACCCTCTATAGAAAAATTTGCTTTCCAGAGTTTGGATATAGTAATTAAGAAAACAATACCATATTACAACTTTTCTGGCTAAATCCAACTGAAAAAATAAAATACCAAAAAAAAAATCTCAGCAATAAGTTCTATTCATATCCCTTAAAGGTAATTTTCAAAAACATTTAAATGGTAAATTTGTCAACATTTGGATAAATGTACCAGTTTACTCATCCTGTTGCCCCAAAATATCAGGCTGGTAATGACCAAGATCCCCAGGAGCTAATAGGCCAAGATCTCAGGCTCTGTTTTGAATTGCATCCCAGTCTATAATCTGTGAAACACTACATGGACTTAAGTCGTATTTGGCAATCAGTTGCTCTCTCTTTTATGCAGGAGGACAACAGAGAACTTCACCAATTTAATTATCATTTTCTAAACATAGGCCTAAGGGGAAGAAAACTCAGTGATGTGAATGAAATGAAATTAGATTTTATGAAGGACAAATTCAAATTTTAGGTTATTTAATCTAGTTGTCTTTCATTGATATTCACTCAACTATATGATTGCTACATAGTTTTCTGAATTTCTTTATTAGTCTACCCTGGCACTGTAGGTATTAATATACAACTCTTTTGCTTCTTAGTCATGTGAGATAAATGTTTTGACTAAATCAGAATTATGTGTAGAAATGATCACACATCTGATGCTCTAATCTTATTTTCACCAAGAAATAAAAACCTCTTGTGAAAGGAAGCTATGCAGGAGAGAACCATCCTGTGAAGAACAGTGAGCACTCTTAGTCACTATCTCTCTGTCCTCTACCTTGATTTTTGAGACAGGATCTCCCACTGACCCAGGAGCTCTCCTTTGTTTAGAGTGTCCAGCAAATCCATATCCTGACTCTGCCTCCCAGCACTGGCATCACAGTTGTGCCTCTTGCCTGCCTGCCTTTCACAAGAGTGCTAGGGATCTGAACTCAGGTCCTCAGGCCCGCTAGCAAGCACTTTACCTATTGAACCCTACAATGATTACAAAAACAAATCCACAGGATAGTTGAACCTAGAATGCTTTCTCCCCTTAACCCCTATAGTTAGAGTTTTTGTGACCTGAGTAAAATTGCCTCCAGGTGGCATCCAAAATTGGAAGGACTTTGACTTTAACCAGTGACTGGCCCCCTCTGTTTCATTGTATTAGATGGAATGTGACACTCTGTAGCTTCTCTGCCCTCTGAACTAGCACAGCGTCTGTCTTATCTTAGATGAGACATTTAAAGATTCATTGCCAGAGGTATTTCTTGACCACCACCATTCACATCTATCAAGACCAGAGCTTTTACATCGTGTGCATGCAATTCTCTTGTCTTGCTCCAGAATGGCCTTAAGCCAAATCACAGGTTTTGCACTGAAATCTGGACACTTACATGGAAGGTTATCCTGTAAGTCAATACACAGTTAAACCCACCTTAGAGTAATTTGCTCAAGTTTCCTGGGAAGGGCTGGGGCATGTAGCTGAGCAGTAGATCATTTACCTACTATGCAGGCAGTCCTAGGCTCAATGCACAAAGATTAAATATTACTGGGAAGATATTCTAAGTAATAACATGGTAGGATTTTTAACCTAATTGTGTGGCAATGGATATTTATTTCCTGAGATTGCACACATGTGCTATCATCCCTAGGATCATGAACCTTAATTACAGTAAGGAATAGTTTATGAGTCATCTTTCTCTAGAGACTTCATAGTCAAGGAGAATCTTTAAAAGTCCTCTGAATAAACTAAAGCTATCCTTTTGGAGGGATAAAATAATGGCATATAATTCTCTTGTACGTTAGCAGTTCCACATATGGAAAGAATGGGTTTTCCCAATTCGCGATCTCTGACTATGCATGGTGACGAGCAACATTTCCCAGGTCTTTACAACCCAGAAAAACAGATTTTTTTTTTAATTTAGCGAATCTCAATCATTACTAAAATATTTAATTACTCTTTTCAGTTCAACTCACTGAATTTCAGTAAAGTACATATTAGTATTCTAGGAGTCACAGAACTTGCATGCAAGCTTGCCTTACTACTGCCAGTACCCCACAATGTGGCTCAGTGATAAATAAGCATCGTCTATTACAGCGGTTCTCAACCTTCCTAGTGCTGCGGCCTTTTCATACCCTTCAGGGTACTCGTATGTGGGTGTGTCTGCATGTGGGCAGACCCGCTTAGACACAGATAGAGGAGCAGTGTCTCAGTCCCTAAGACCCTCAGAAGTATGTTTTCCGATGGTCGTAAGCAACCCCTGTGAAAGGGTTGTTCAGCCCAGAGGTTGAGAATCGCTGACTTAAGTAATTTATACCTTTTCAGTCTTCCTAATGGCAGCAGCGGGAAGCTTGGGTTAAAATGGACTCCTGGAACAGATGGCTTACTGGGCATTAGAGTGCAACAGGGAAACAGAAGCCTTCTCGTCAGCAAGAGTTCCAGAGCCAAACTTTAAGCTCCTTGCCAGTTTATGACTTTTGACAGAATGCTGAACCACTCTGAATGTAAGATGGGGTAGGTAACACCAATATCAAACAGTTGATATGAAAATAAGTCCAGACTGGAGAGATGGCTCCCTGGGCAAAGCGTTTGCTTCACAAGCATGAGGACCTGTGTCAGATACCCAACACCAAATAAAAGCCAGAGGCGGTGCTGCGTGCCTGTGACGTAGCACTGCTCGGGCTTCAGTAAGAGAGCCTGCCTCAGAGGAATAAAGTGGACACTGAGAGCAGAAGGCACCCAGTGGCACGCTCTGGCCTGCCTGCAGTTATTTAGGACATTGCCTAAATAACTCTAGCAAAAGCAAATAATTATAAAAGTGATGATTCCTCCTAAATTCAGTCAGCATAGGTGATGAGTAAGGTTCTGCAATAACATAACTGGAACTTCTAACTTCTTGAAAGAGTTCTTGGTTTTTTCTTTTTCAGAGCCCTTTTCCTACCAAGAGTTGTACATATTGTCACATCTTCAAGAAAGGGCCGTTTGTTGTTTTGCTGATCTTATGTTAGCATCCAAGAGTGAAGGCTTGATAGACAAGCACATTTCCCTTTATAGCCTCTTACCTGTACACTTCCATGGGCAGATCAATCCCATTGACATCTCTAGCCAAGATGCTCGTCTGCACCATATTCTGTGGACATCTTGAGATAACAGTTTCAATAGCTAGCAGACAGCAGTCACCAATTAAAACTTTTCAGGGAGCAAGGTGTGGTAGTGCCTCCTTGTAAACTTAGGAGACTGAGACAGAGGGATCACAGGTTTGAAGCCAGCCAGTTATACAACAAAACTACATCTCAGAAGAAGAAAAAAGTCTTAAGCACGTAATTTATGATGCCAGCAGCACTACTTAGGCAACCTAGATTATCACCCAGCTATTCCATCTTGAAGCCATTTTTACAATCCTTTGAAGTCCAAACCTCTTCTCTGCTGCTTTGTGCACATGACAGCATTAAATAGCAACTGTGGCTCACTTTCTACTTTGTTTTGCAGTACTTCTTGTAGCTTTCTACAAGTGACTCCTCTTACACCCACTCTCAGTATTCATAGGAAACCTCCAAGCTGTTATCACAGTCTTGCTAACTGGGCTGGTGCCGGAAGCAGCAGCAAGCTTGTGTCCTGTGAGAGTCTGGAAAGAAAGAGCTTCTGTCGCTGTCTAATGCTACAGCCTTAGAGCCCTGCACATTGATAAACAGTTATAGCCTTTTGAAGCAATGTTTTATTTTTCTAGATTCTATTTGAAAGCATTGAGTTTTTCCTCCATGGTTTTCTTTTTCCTCTCAGGACATATTCTGACAATAGGACCAAAATACTATTATTAATTCTTCTAAGATATGACAGTGAATATGCTGTTTAATCTCCAGGAGTGGGAAAGAAAACTTAAAGAAACTAACATATTTATGGATTCCACTCATTTCTTTCAGTTGCTACAAATGTATAACCTTTTTTTTTTCTTTCTGCATCCTAGGATTCTTTTTCCTGTTTCTTTGAGATATAATTAACAAGTAGGCTTTTTTTTTTAAATGAATGGTGTGAAGTATAGATTCTGTGTTCCCACATGAATTCTTTTTTTTAATTTCTTTTTTCCTTTTTTTATTATTAATTTATTCATATTACATCTCAGTTGTTAGCCTATCCCTTGTATCCTCCCATTCCTCCCTCCGCTCCCCGCTCCATTCCCCTCCACTCTGTCTGTGACTGAGAGGACCTCCTCCCCCTGTATATGCTCATAGGGTATCGAGTCTCTTCTTGGTGACCTATTATCCTTCGTCTGAGTGCCACCAGGCGTCCCCATCCAAGGGACATGGTCAAACCCACATGAATTCTCAAACACCAATTAGGAACACTGTTTCTATCCATGGCTATAGCGTGTACTTCTGTGTGCTAACAGAGGTGAAAGTCTGTGAAAGTTTGCACTGATCACAGATCTATGTCTGCACCTCAAGACCATATAACACATGCACTTCTGTTTTTATGCAACCAAAGGTTTTTGGGTATCAAGTTGCTACTAAGTACCACTACCACATCTCACCTGTTTGGTGGGTGGGTGGTTGGGTGGTTTATGAGACAGGGTTTCTCTGTAGCCCTGGCTGTGTTGGAACTCATTCTGTAGAGCAGGCTGGCCTTGAAGTCTCAGAGATCCTCTTGCCTCTCCCTCTGCCTCCTGAATGTTGGCATTAAAGGTGTCACTACCATGCCCAGCCTCACCTCTTACCTTTTTCAAAACTTTTTCAAGATCTCCAGAGACTCTGTGACCTTGAAATAGCTGTTCTTCCTCTTCCTCTCCCCAGAAACCACTGATAATTGTTGCTGTGTTTCTTTCTCTGTGAATTAACCTACTCTACATTTAGTAGCAGTGAAGTCCTGCAGTTTTTATCTTTCTCCTTAAATCTGGCTTATTTCCCTTAACAGCATGGACGTCATTTGTCAAAGCACTTGGTCCTAAGCTGACGCACTGTAGAGCCTCTGAGAAGTGGACCCTAGCTTGGGAGTGTTGTAGAGCCTCTGAGAAGTGAGCCCTAGCTTGGGGAGTGAGCTGAAGTATGAAGTAAAATCAGTGCCAGCACTTTTTAATATAGTGAAATATTATCTCTTATTTATCAACAAAACAAACTTAACCATTACAAATAAGATCTTTATCTAAGAAGGTGGTAGCGGTGGCACTAATATGTCCAAATTTGTAGTTTCTCTCCTTTATGACACTTTCTAGTACACAGTATAGCACCATGGTGAATCAAAATGTGTGATTTTATAAATGGTTTAAGATTCTAATATAGTCATAGAAAGAAAATATACCTAATTGAGTTACAAATGGTAAGTTGATGTTTTCAGTTACTTATATCTAATTTCTGAAATTCTGTAAAAGTAACTTTTGGTTGACTGAACTGGCAGTTACCAGAGAATTTGGAAATAAATATAAAAAAGTGCTTGCTGGGTAGCAGGTGTCTGTAACCTCAGCATTGCAGGCTGCAGTAAGTGGACACAGGTAGATCAAACCAGAATAGTTATTTACAACAGTGCTTCTCAGACTATAAAATAAAGGAGGGTCACATGGCAGTCTGCACATCTTGTCAGACCTGCTCTCCAGCTCTGACAAGCCTCTAAGACAATGGCAGTACTGCTAACAAAGAACATACCTCAAGTAGCAAGAAGTAGAAGTCTGAATAAGGCCAAAAACCAGTTAATAAAGGGGTTTTGTAGCTCCCAAATCTGTAAACTTAAGTTATGCTAAATAATTTAATTGGAACTTTAAAAATGTATAACCATTCTGGTTTTTAAAAATTGGACTGAAGTTGTCTAGCTTTGGACTCTCATTTTCAAATTCTCTTTTGAAATGCTTCATATCTCATTTGTACCTTAGTTTTTTCAATTTTAAACTTGGATGCATATTTACCATCCATGTTTTTCATCCAGATAGAGATGAGGAATAATTTTCAATGGCTTTTCTGGGTTCTTTTCTTAGGGAGTGCCTTGGTGAAGCCCACGAGCCTTGTGACTGCCAAACATGGAAAAATTGGCTACAAAAAATAACTGAAATGAAGCCAGAAGAACGTAAGTGGAAATTTTATATAGCTGGGCTGCATATTTCCTATAGGCATTCAAAAGATAGGCATATTCCTCATATCTTCATTTAAGAGGAATTTTCAATTTTACTAATGGCAGACCTCATGTTTAGCATGGCCTCTCACTTAGATCCTTTTGGAGGTGGCAAAATACAGAGCAAAATCCTAGGGATCTCTTCTCTTGTAACAAATTGCCTCGGGTGCAACTAAGGGTCATGTTTAACCCTCCCATGAGGAACCCTACTTTATGGGACAAAAGTTATGGTCTGTAGTAAGAAAAAGCTTATTTCCCTAAGACTTGCAATGATGAATAGAAGAAATTAATTTCTTGCTACTATGCAGTTCTATCTATTTATTTAAACATTGAGGTTTCCTTTTTTCCCATTTTTTCTTTTTTATGAAAATAGATTCTGTCATACAGTACGTACCGACCACAGTTTCCCCTCGTGCTCTCCGCCCAGCCTCCCCGCCTCCCCTTCCTTCTTCCCTCCATTTCCTTTCAGAAACGAGCACAACACACAAGGACAGTAAGACAAGGCAAAAGCCTTTGTGCCAAGGCAGGAGAGGGCAACCCAGTAGGAGGAAAAGAGTCAGAGACACCCACTCCCAAAACACCTAAGCTACACAACCACAGTGTGCATGCAGGGCACCTGGTGCAGACCATGCCAGCCCCATGCTTGCCACTTCCATCTCTGTGAGCTCTGCTTAGTTGATTCAGATACTGAGACTTGTATAAATACATTATCTCTGCTCTGTCATAAAAGGATATGAAGTGATGTTAGCACTCCCGTTTTACAGATAACATGACACTTGGGTTGAGTGTGACATAAGGCATATGTCAAGTGATAGAATAGATTTGAATTTCTGAAGGATTCCTTTTTACATTCTTTCCAATAGCAATTCTCATATTTAACAAATAAATATATTTTCTTTGAAAATGATGTAAGCCAAGATTTAGTGAGGGTCTTCTTACATGTTTTAGAAAACGGAGTTAGTTTGAGGTGTTGCAAATCAGGATCAAGAATTCACTTGGTGAACCTATACTTCAGAGCAAGGCATATAGTAAATATGACATCAGCCTGTAGGGAGGGCAGAGTCTAGGAGGAGCTATCATATTATTATGTAGCATATGATAACATACAGGTAAGGAAACATGAGAACAACTAACTGGGATTGAAGGAAGAAAGAACATCACAGGGTCTTCCTGAAGGTAATGAACATGAATTGAGTGTGGGCTTCTCTGCAGAGGCAAAGGTGTAGGCGTGTATGCTTGCATCAGAAGTGTCCCTTGCAGAAATAGACTGGCAGCCCTGAGACCTTTGGGCTTGTGTATGGGGGAGAATTTCCCAATGCCATTGATATTGTAGATTCCTGAAGTTCGTGTTGCTTGTTAAGTTGGAATGTCACTTACTTCTTAGTAGAATAAGCCATGGAGTACATTGTTTAAGTGGAGACATATATTTATTAATATTTTTATCAGAAGAGCTAATAACTGTAAAAGAGTATCCTGAAGGGCAGATAAACCAGTGGGTGACAAGTTGAGGTTTTAAATTTGTGTCACAAGATAGATCATTATACCATTAGTCAGAATTAGCAAGTTCAGATAAAGGAAAAAGAATGTCCTTGATAATGTGTCGTAGCTGGAGGATAAATGGTTGGAGATGTCCAGTGGAATTCTAGAATTACTTGCCTCAAGCTTGGTAGAAAAGTTAATGGTTTGTTTATTTTAAGTGAGGTCTTCCTTATTTAAGTACTGTTTGTGTTAGAATATGAAATTTAGAGCTGGAGAGATGGCTCAGGTTAAGGGCACTGCTTGCTCTTCCAAAAGTCCTGAGTTCAGTTCCCAGCAACCATACTGAAAGGAGGGTTAGTAGAGTGATGACTGTGAGATGCTTACTTAGGCTGCTCAAGCCATGGTGTAGGTGACATGGTAGGAGGTGAGAGCATCCTATTTGAGACTACTGCATCCTCAGGAGAGGCTGTGAAGGCTTACCAAGATGAGTGATTCAAGTAGGCTTAAGTGGACAAGAGAGTTTAAAGAAAATGCAGTGTCGTTGTTTTAAATCTAGCATGCTTCCTAGTTGCCTAGAAGATTGCTATGCTACAAGATGTAATTAGTCTAGCATAGTATTTATTCTAAAAGAGCAGATGGACTAAATATGTGGTTTGATATGTAAAGAAAGTATTGGGAAAATATTTTTAAATATTTTAGTTGCTTTCTATTGCTGTGATAAAGCACCATGAGCATGCAAGAGAATGAAGAGTTTATTTGTGCTTAGGGTTCCAGAGAGCTAAATGTGCATAATGGCATATCATGTCAGCTAGCACCAGACGTGGCAGTTGGAGCACCAAGCTCAGTTTGCATCCTGCCAACACATAAGCAAAGAGAATGAACTGGGAATAGGACAAGGCCTTAGGTCTCAAAGCCTGCCCCAGTGACAACTTCCTCTAGCTAAGCCTCCCCAAACAGTGCCATGAAGGAAACATTGCTGATTAAGACCACCACAGCAAACTTGGAGGGAATGTTGCATGTTCCTTGTCCAGTGGAAGCCGGGATGCAGCTTTCTTGAGTCATCACCCATGCCTGCCAGGCCTTTCAGGTGACGCAGCTGCCTTTGCTCCTATGCTTTGTCACCTATGCTCCTGTAAGTGATTGCCCCATAAGTGCATTGGTTCATCACACTGTACCTGAGTGGATACTATTGTTACTTTGTCTTCTTTATTAAATGCAAATAGACTCCTTCCTAGGAAATGCCATGTAATCCATTGTGTAACCAGCTCATTTGGCTTTCTAACCTTCACTCACATAGTTTAACCAGTATTGTTTGGTGACGTGCTGTCTCTTTCCCAGAATGTATTTTTACCTTCTTTGTCAAAATCAGGTGTCCATAGATACGTGGTTTTATGTCTGGGTCTTTAAATTCAATTCCATTGATCAACATATCTGTTTTTGGGCCAATACTGTGCTATTATTATTGTTGTTGTTGTTATTGTTGTTGTTGTTGTTATTATTATTACTATTATTATAGCTCTGTGGTGCAACTTGAGATTAGAAATGGGGATAGCTCCAGGAGTTCTCTTATTATTCAGGATTGTTTTAGCTGTCCTGGGTTTTGTGTGTATATGTACTTCATATGAAGCTGAAAATTGTCCTTTCAAGATCTGTGAAGAATTGCATTGGAATTTTAATGGGAGGTTGCATTGACTCTGTCGATGCTTTTGGTAGAATGGCCATTTTACTGTATTAATCCTACTGACACAGGAGCATGAGAGATCTTCTTCTGATATCTTCTGTATCTTTCTTCAATGTCTTCAAGTTTTTGTCATACAACTCTTCTGCTTTCTTGATTAGTTACTATTTGGGGATTTGTAATTGGTATTACTTGTTGTATAATGTTTCCTGGGAAGATATAAACAGATGTCTATTCAGTCCAGACAGGGCATCTGTGACAGACCAAAGAAACATTTCCACCCAGTCTAGCTCAGTGAACCAGTGTTTTAGTTTTGGTTTGGTTTGGGGAGGGGGTTACTTACAGGAGCATGGAGGGCTAAAGGCAAATAAATAATATATGTATATATATGTGTGTATGTATATATGAGAAAGTTTGCTCCAGCTTATGCTGACTTAAAAGCTATGTTCCTGGAGTTCCTGAGTAGCTTGAAGACAGCTCAGCTGCCTGGAGAGTCTTCTCCCCAATAGTTGTTACTCTAATATAACCTCGAGGACAGGGCCTTGTGAATCTTGTAACGTTTCAGGAGTTCCTAGAACCTTGTACATTTCATCTTCCTCCTGAATTGCCTTCCTCCAGAGTCTGTGTTTCAGTTAGGACAGCACAACCCGGCCCCTTACCATATTAAAGCTGAGTCAGTTACTCCAGGCCCGCAGATAAGTTTCTACTGTGGAAGGAGAGGTCAGATCCCTGGCTTGAGAAGAGGGCACTGGTGAGCTTGGAAAATATGAATACCCTTGCACATGATCAGGGTCCTGTGGTAAGAGGAACAAGAAAGTGTGAGATTTGCAAGTAGGGTACATGATAAATTAAAATTTTGCCTTTGAGTTGTCCAAATAAGATTTTGATTCAGAAAGATGGAAAGAATTTTCACCTGGGATTACCTAACAGAGAAGAACCAACACCAAGGTGGCACTGAAAGTCCCAGGTTCCAAGAGAAGCCCAGGAGTTGGCTCATTACACTTGTGCCACATTCAAGGGTCGCTTGCAGACCACTCTACACAAACCTATGAAGTTGAGGCTTAAAGTGTACGATAGCGAGCAATTCTAATACTAAAGTAGAATTCAGTCACTGAATGTGTAAAAATGATATCCTGAAGAAAAAAAGTAAGTAAATGTCATTATAGGCTTACATAGGGCTTTGTATAGCAAGTACTTTTCATTGCAAACCAAAAAAAAAAAAAAAAGAACATTCACATAAGCATTTTTAAAATATTTATTTATTTATATGAGTGTTCTATTTACAGGTATGACAGAAAAGGGCACCAAACCCCATTATAGATGGTTGTGAGCCACCATGTGGTTGCTGGGAATTGAACTCAGGACCTCTGGAAGTGCAGCCAGTACTCTTAACCGCTGAGCCATCTCTCCAGCCCCCACATAAGTATTTTAAAGACAAATTTTTGCCATCTTATCCCGGCTGACTTCAAGTTGATGCTCTTCCTGCCCCAGCCTAAGTAGCTGAGATTCAGGCACATCACCACACTCAGCTCTCATAAGCATTTTTTTTTTTTTTACCAAATTTATAAGTTCATGAGGTTCCCCCTCCCCCGCCGCCTTGGACCCAATTTTCTAGTCCTTTAATGGTGAAATTCAAAAGAAGTGAAACCATCAAATGAGTGAGGAGAAAGTATTAGAAATATACTAAAAATCAGTTCAGAGGATTCTATATAAACAATTGATTAGTCTTCTTTTTTTTTTACATTTAATTTAACTTTAATTTACGTGCGTTGCTGTGAGAGTGTCAGATCATAGAGTTACAGATAGTTGTGAGCTGCTATGTGGGTGCTGGGAATTGAACCCGGGTCCTTTGGAAGAGCAGGCAGTGCTCTTAACCACTGAGCCATCTCTCCAGCCCCAATTAGTCTTTTTGTTTTGTTTTGTTTTGGTTTTGGTTTTGGTTTTTCGAGACAGGGTTTCTCTGTGTAGCCTTATCTGTCCTGGACTTACCTTGTAGACCAGGCTGGCCTCTCATAGCGATCCACCTGCCTCTACCTCTCAAGTGCTGGGATTAAAGGCATGCGCCACCACGCCCGGCTCCCAATTAGTCTTTTAAAGTACTAAATTGATTCTGTTGTATTTAATCAGAGCAAGAAGTGGGTATATATTGTCTATAATAAAATGGTAAATTTAAAATTTAGCAGACCATTTATATATTCTCTAAATGATTGATGATAGAACAGAATTCAAATGATTTATTTCAAGCCAGTCTTTAAAAGCAGCTTCCAAGCCAGGCATGGTAGTGCATGCCTATAATCCCAGCACTCAGGGAGGCAGAGGCAGGGGGAGTGTGGTCAGTTTGAGACTGCCCTGGTCTACAAAGCCAGTCCAGGAAAGCCAAGGCTGCACAGAGAAGCCCTGTTTCCAGGGAGTTGGGAGGGATCAGCTTTCAAGTATGTGTATGTGCCTTAGTCTGTATGCAAGTGCATATGGAGAGATGTGCATGTCTGTGTGCACCAGCTGTATACATTTTGGTTTAACTAAACCAGCTTAGGTTCTGCTATGCTCTGACACTATTAAATGAAGCTTATATTTCTTACCATGAGATGTGAACACATCAAATTCTTAAGAAAACAAGATCAAGCTGTATTAGTCATGTAACTGTGCTGAGTGGAAGCGTTTGAAAGTCAGCATGGGTAAGAAGACTCCCTGAACAGGAATGCATCACAAGTGTTCAGAAGGATGAGTTCAAAGACGTGGATGTGCAGAGAGCAGATTCAGAGCACTGAGTGTGAATGCATTTCCCCAGAGGTTTCATCGTGATAGCAGTTGGTCCATTCCTAAGTATCATTGCCATTGTATAACCTCCTAGAATGCAGTTGGAAGCGAGCTTTCTCTCTAAGAGCAGAAGAACAGCGTTATGTTGGACATCACACAGCAGCTTTGTTTCAGTGGCTTTGTGCTTTCTTTATTATAACAATGAACAATACGGATCATAAGAATATGCTAGAGCCTCTAAACTAAAAATAATGTTGATGTTGAAAAGAGAAGAAAGGCCCCTTCTTTTCAACAAGAATGAGATGTTTTAAATATGTTTAGGCTTTACAGCATTGCATCCACAGCTCGACCACACTGCTATACTGAGTTCCTGCTCACATTCTCAGGTGACTTCTCCCCACCAGCCATTTTCTCCTATGGAGAAACTGACATGGCCCAATCACCCCGCTACTGCTGTTGCTTCTTTTTGCTGTGAGAATTAAAAGCCAGTATTTTTACAGCCAAAAACAGGGGCTGCAGTGTTGTGGATACAAACATGTATAGATAGCTTTCAGGGTCAGGACAGCAAGACAGCCAGCCCCTGTCTGCTGCAAGGTTCCGTGGAAGCTACTCCTAATACCCCACCCCTCTGGTTCACATACAGAGCCACTTCCTACAGGCCAGTCACCCCCAACCTCTGTCCTCCTTTCTTTATTATACCTGAGGATTGGGTAAATGTTCCTTTTAAAAAACAGTCTGGTTTCTCACTTGCTTTGGACAGTACAGCTGAAACCTTGCTATACCTTCTTTTAGAAAGTGCATGCAATCAGAGCCTTGACTCGGGTGGGCCACTTAGAATGATTCTTAAGTGACTTTCCTGACCTCATTTTCTCTGCAGAAGAAGTAAGACTTCCCAATGCAGTTAGAGGAAGAAAAGAAAACAAAACCTAAAGATTCCTGTCGTTCTTACAGGAAAAACAAAATTTAAATTTTACTTTTCAAATTGCTAGGGGGCAGTTAAAATTAGACTCCTTAAAAACTATGGCATTTCTTAAGATGACAGATCTCAAATGATAACAGTAAATTGAATTTAAGAAGAAACTTATAAAGTTGTTATGGGGCAACTACTGAGCCACACATCACTAACCTAGGAGAAGCTTGCCAAGTTAAGGAATGAGGCAGGTCATGAAGGCCTTCACACTGCTTACTAAAGTGATTTGGTTTTGTCTTGTAGCCCTCTGTCAGAGGGAAGCAAATGAAAGATCTTAAGCATAATTTTTTCAAAAGATCACTGTGTAGGCAGTATTATTGAGAGTAGAAGGGAGAAGGAACAGGGAAGAAAGGTTGTCTAGGCAAGACATATGGAGGGCCTTCACTGAAACAACAGAAAGGTGGGGATAGAGAGGAAAGGAAGAGCAAGAGTGAATTAGTGATGTGCTAGAGTGAGCTAGCCAGAGGGAACTGAAGCCAGTCCTCCTCAGGGACTGAGACTGAACTCTCTAGATGGCTCACAAGCATGGGTAAATGAAGAGGAGCAGATCTGGAGAGGTGATGCGTAGTTGTAGGCATATTCCACTGCATCTGTTTATCTGAAATAACCATAGATTTTAAAAGAAGAATTGCAGCACTGGGGGCTGAGAGCCAGAATCTGAATTTGCAGGTGCCTGGACTGTACATCGCATGCTGTCTCAGAGCAGATAGTGGTGTTAATGCTTTCTACTAAGAATTCCTTATAACTTTGTTTGCAACTAATCTGTTTTAAGAAATTATAGTTTAGGGGCTGGAGAGATGGGTCAGTGGTTAGGAACACTTTTTGCTTCTGCAGAGGTTCTGGATTTGGTTCTCAAACTCGCAAGGTAACTCACAACACCTACAACTCCAGTTCCAAGGGTTGCAACTCTCTTTTCTGACATCTGCAGGCTCCAGGCAGGTACATACATGCTGGAAAAATATAAACATAAAGGCCTAAAAAAATTACAGTAGAAAGAAATTTATAGTCTAATATAGTGGTCTTCAACCTTCCTAATGCTGTGACCTTGTAATACAGTTCTGGGCACTTGTATGTGGCATGCCTAGCTGTGGGCAGACCCGCCTGGAGACAGGTAGAGCAGCAGTGTCCCAGTTCCTAAGGTCATTCAGAATACGTTTTTCTGGTAGTCTTAGGTGACCCCCGTGAAAGGGTCATTTGACCGCCAAGTTGAACACCACTATTGTAAGGTAATCATTCTTTCCATGATTTTTTTGAATGTAGTAGTCACTTTAAACAAAGTGCATACTCTTTTAAAAACAAAACGAATCCCTTTGGTTCTTCCCCAGCTTATTTGTATAGATTTACAGAGACATTTCTTTTCTAAAAATTTTGGAACAGAACTCCTTGTATACTATTGAAGATGAAGCAGTTTTCAACAGACACTAATAGGAAAAATAAATGCATGATTACAATGGAGAGACAGCCTGAAAAGAAAAATCTAGTTCCCTCTCACCTGGAATTGTGTCTTAAATCATGTGTTCTGATGTCTTTGTTCAATACCTCAAAGTTGTTGGAGTCAGCGAAGCCTATGAGGATGCTGCCAATTGTCTGTGGCTGTTAACCAACTCCAAGCCTTGTGCGAACTGTAAGTCTCCAATACAGAAGAATGAGGGCTGCAATCACATGCAGTGTGCCAAGGTGAGATGCAGACATGTGTGCATGCTTTGTAGTTAGCACCTTAGTTTGGTTTATACTACAGAACAAGATCGTATTCTGCTAATATCAACTAATAAGTAATTTGGATCATTACTACATTGAGAACTTAAAATGCCTACAGAGACCCACTTGGCTGAAACCTTTATGGGACTGAAGTGAAGTCTGTGCTCTCCCTATTTCATTGTAGAAAAAGAAGCTACCATACTTTTCAAAAAATCTTAACTTAGATTTAAGTTAACGTTTTTAATAATTCATGCCTCTGTTTCAGTGTTTAGTTTTAATACTATAGAAATGCTCTCATTTTTCTCTTTATCAAAAGGACTATGCATTTTAAGTGATATTTTAAAATATTAGGATAATGTAATTTTTCTCATTTAGAATGTGAAAGAAATTGAAATAGCTAAGACTAATAAAATGTTAACTTTGCTCTAAGATTTACTTGATTTTTTTTTCACCTTAAGGCAATGCTAGTGATCAGTATATTATAACTTGCAAAAGAATGGAAGTTACAGAATTATCTTACATGTGTATGTTACAGTAAAATTAAAGATACAGGTTTCTTGAAGCGCAGTGATTCCCTAAGTAGGAGAAGGAAAAAACCTACTATCGTTTTCTGAGAAAATTACTTGAAGTGCTTATTAGTTCAGCTAAGAACTGGACAATTTTTTTTCTAATTATGGTCTCCTCTCCAAGTGTCTATTTGTTTTGTTCTTAGAAATTGTGGTGTAGACTTCCTAAACGTACACAGTAGCAACTGGCTGTTGAGGTAGCCACCAGTATTACCTTTCTGTCCTTCATGGCATAGTAGTGACTACTTGATAAATATGGATCACTGGAAAACATTTTCATGAATCAGTCAGACTGATAGTAAAAGGGTACTAACTTAAACAGGTTTTGCTTGAGATTCTCTGGGATTAAGACAAATGTTTATTTACAAGATCTGTAAATGTAGGAACCTTATTCAGTATACTATTTGGGTTGTTCAAATTGATAACATAAACTAAGTTGGCTGTGGTAGTGCATGGCTGTAATCCCAGCACTCTGAGGCAGAGGCAGGTCTACACTAGCTCTAGACTGACTAGTTAGAGCTGCACAACGAGACCCTGCCTCCAAAAAGAAAGAAAAATGGAAAGATAGTAGTTTGTTTTTTGTTGTTGTTGTTTGTTTGTTTGTTTTTATGTTTGTTTGGTTGGTTTTTTTTTTTTTTTTGAGCCAGGGTTTATCTCTGTACCCTTGGCTGAACTCGATTTGTAGACCAGGCTGGCCTCAAACTCACAGTGATCCACTTGCCTCTGCCTCCCAAGTGCTGGGATTACAGGTGTGTGCCACTGTGCCCATCTAAAAGGTAGTATTCTTATTTTGACATAGAAAACTTACCTGGACAATAACCTCAGTGCACACAGTAGAGTGTTTTTCAGTTATGTTTTATTAAATAAAACAACATATCATGAAAAGTTGAATCCATGCTGTAGCACAAACAACTTCATAACCTGCCTAGGCTGCTGATCCTTCAATGTAGATTATGATTTAATAGACAATTTGCATTGTCAGAAATCCAGTGTAAAGCATTTTAAAAGAATGACATGTTTGTTCTTCTGATAACTAATTTATTTTTTTAAAAAACACTTTTTCATTTCCCTTTAGAAAATGTTTAATTTTTAACTAGAGTGCTGTATCACAACCCTACCCATCCCACCCCTCCCCACCCCTTTTGTCCTCTCATTCCTCCATGGTTTGACAGGGGCACTCAGGAGGCCCGGGCAGCTAAGGCATCTTTTTCTCTAGACGCACTGAGCATCCTTGTTTGACTCCAGGCGCCTCCTGTTGTCCCTGCTTGGACTTCTGAGTCCCTGAGAGCTTTGGCCTCTGATGGGAGAAGAAAGAGCTGAAGGCTTTCAGCTGGAGGGTCACCAGCTCCCTCTCCTGAGACCCCAGCAACAACCTGACATGTCTAGTGGCCAAGGGGGCTGCTGGCCCCTGCTATTAGTCACCTGCCACCATCCAATGCTTCTTGAGGTCTAGTATTCAATCTTAGGGGAACAGAAAGATGGATCAGAAATTAAGTGTTTGCTGTGCAGTAATGAGGACTGGACTTCAGAGCCCAGCACCCATAGAACAAGCCAGGCATCCTGCAAATGCCTGTAACTCCAGCTCCAAGGAATCCAACATCTTCTGGCTTCTTCACCTGCACAGAACCTTGTACCTATACAGGGATGCACACCCAAGCACACATATATGTGTATATTACTAACATAGACACATACACACATTTAAATAAATAAAGTAAATCTTTTGTAAATGTATCATTCTCTCATACAGTATCCCAACCACAGCCTCCCCTCCCTCCACGCCTTCCAGTCACCATCCCATACCTTCCCTCCCCCCATAGCCACTGCTCCTCTGTGTCAGTTCAGAAAAGAGCAGGCCTCCCAGGGATAGCAACCAAACATGGCATAACAAGATTCAATGAGAGTGGCACAAACCCTCATCAGTGCTGGATGAAGCAACCCAGTAGGAGGGAAAGGGTCCCAAGAGCAGGCAAAAGACTCAGAGACACCCCCAGCCCACTGTTAGAAATCCCACAAACACCCCTAGCTAAATAACTACAGAATGCATGCTGAGGATCTGGCGCAGACCCATGCAGGCTCTGTGATTGCCACCTCAGTCTCTGTGAGCCCCTGTGAGCCTTGCTGAGTTGGTTCAGTGGGCCATGTTCTTCTGGTTTCTTCAGCCCTTACAGCTCCTACAGTCCTTCTTTCTCCTCTTCCAAGCTCTGAAGGGAAGGGCCCAGTGGAAATCTCCTATTTGAGCTCTCTCTCTCCACCTAATGTTTGGCTGTGGGTCTTAGCATTCGTCAGCTGCCAAAGAAAGTCTCACGGATGACCATTGGGCTAACCACTGGTCTATGAGTATAGCAAAATATCACTAGCAACAACTTCATTGATGTGGGGGGCCGAGGCAGCCCTGTTTGGTTCTACCCCAGGTCTCTGAGCCTGTCCCGCTTCCAGGTCCTGTCTGTCCAGGTAGTGTCAGTCATGGGCTGCCGCCCTCAAGTTAGACTATCCATTGGTTGTCCACTGCCACAGGTTCTGTGCCACCATTGCCCTAGCACATTCTGCAGCTATGACAGATTGTAGGAAAAGGTTTTGTGACCAGGTTGGTGTCCCAGTTCCACTACTGGAAGCCTTGCCTGGCTGTAGAAGGTGACTAGCTCTAGCTCAGTATCCATTACTAGGCGTCCTCACTATGGTGACCCTCAGTTGCAGGGAGCTTCCACCGTACTAGGTTTCCTCATTGCCCCCCATCCCCGTTTTCCCACCCATACTCTACTCCTCCATTCTCCGCGCTCCTGTTGCCACTCCTGCCTGTCCCCAGTTCATCCACAAATCTATTTTCCCTTCCCAGGGAGACCCATGTGCCCCACCCCAAGCACTCTTTGTTATTTATTTAGCCTTTCTGAGTCTGTGCTTATAGTGTGGTTATCCTTTACTTAGCCGCTAATGTCCTCTTATAAATGAGTACATACCATGTTTGTCTTTCTGTGTCTGGGTTACCTCACTTGGGACATAAATCTTTCATTCTTAAATATTTTAATTTACTTACAAAAATGTTCTTGGTCTGATACTATGGAAAACTAGTGTTAAAACCAAAAATAAAGATTATTAACATGTAAAGTATCAAGGTTCTATATTATATTTTCCATGTCATTGATAATGTCTGGTTGATTTATCAAATTTTGTCATTAATCTGAGAAATCAATAAAGCATATCACAGAATATTTGTGTCAAAGCAGGCACAAAGTTTACTTTTATCAACCCGGAAAAGAAAGTTGCATAGAGCTTTGAAACAGATTCACTGCTTATTGAATAAGTGTATGTTAAGTGATAAATAAATGCAAATAATTTAATTCAGTTGACTCCATGACTACAAGGAGACCAAAAAAAAAAAAAGGTAAATAGAAATTATATAGAAGTATCATAATTACTATGGCAGATGTGATTTTATTTCCTGAAAATGTTACTGTGTCATCTTTTAAGTGCCCGTGCAACAGTGACCCTCTCCTATAGACCATTGATCATAAGAGAAAAACAGTAATGATCTTTAAGTGTTGGCTGTTATAATCAATAATTTTAAATATGATTGTTATAATCAAAGAAAATAAAAATTAGTACAAATAATATTCTAGGTCATAGAGAATAAATTAGAAATTAGTTATGAAGTTATTAAAAGGCCATAGAAAATTTTAGTCTTTCAAATACCTCAGGAAAAAAAATCTAAGAATTTATAGGAAATGAAAAATACTACTTTCTCAGAGCCTGAGTGCTACAGCTAGCACCATGCAGAAATATGTAGGTTCTCATTCATTTAAAAAGTATAAAATAAACAATAAATTGAGAATGTGGCTCAAATTAAAAATAAATAAATTAAAGAACACCAGAAAAACATTTTTAAGACAGAAAATAATTTTTAAAAGTAATGACCAGTGTAGCAAGAAATTTTAGGTTTTTTGAAGATAAACCACTAAGTTAACATAATAAAGCAGGATTTCAAATATATAATAAAAGAGGAGAAGAGAATTAGAGAATCAGAATATTTCATATAGAAACTAGACGTGATCAGGAACAAGAAATGAGACATGTAAAACTTTAAAAGATGATAATGAAAAGACTGTACTGTAAAGCTCCATGTAGTGGCACATGCCTATAATCCCAGCATGCCACATGCTAAGGCAGAAGGGTTATGAATGCAAGGCTAGCCTAAGCTATGTAGCAAGACCCTGTCTCAAAAAGAAAACAGAACTATCACTTTTATAGATGGCAGGATTACATACCTAGAAAATCTATACAGATCAACTGAAAACCTACTGCTAGCGATGAAAATTTAGCTCAATAGCAAAATGCAAAATTAACTTGCAGAAAATAAGAATCTTCATATCTCCCGCAACATCTAGATGGAATACACAGACCTTCTGAATCTAGAAATAAATTTTAGAAATAGGCAAGGTTTTTGCTGGAAATGTTTTTAAATCTTCTTTAAGGCAAAATAAAGATGACGAACAAGTAGAAATGTAACCTCTTAAAAATGCAAACAAAAATGCTAGCAGGTTGTCTTTCTACATCTGTGTACATTTAATTCAGATGTTCATATGGTAAATCAAAGCAAGCGTCTATGTCCGCCACTATACCACCAACGCCACGCCAGTCAAAGCAAGCTTAATTAAGAAAGCTTTGAAAAAGAACAGTACGGGGGAGTAGCCTTGTAAGATAGCACACTGAGAAGCGTCAGTAGTTGAAACCCTGTGGTACTGGCGTGACAATACCGAGTATGAAACAGAATAGAAGGCAAGCCTCGGAAGCAGGTGCGTGCGTAGGGATTTACTGTGTGGTAATGGCAGGACATAGCCAGTGGGGAAGCATGATGCATTCAGTATGTGCTATTACGATTGAGTTCATACTGGAGAAGATAGACCCAAGATATTAGTGTTAAAAATAAACAAATGGCCCAGAAGACTGTAGACTTGGAATGGGAAGATCTTTCTGACACTGAACCTGGAAGCATAAAAACATGAATTTTCATACTGTGCTTTTGTCATTATCCTCTAATTATGGTCTACTTAAATGCATGCATTTTAATTAATAGATGGAGATAACTGCATATGTGTTTCCTTTTAAAGTGCAAGTATGACTTCTGCTGGATTTGCCTGGAAGAATGGAAAAAGCATAGTTCTTCCACTGGAGGTTACTACAGATGCACCCGCTATGAAGTCATTCAGCACGTGGAGGAGCAGTCCAAGGAGATGACTGTGGAGGTAGCCCTGCCTAAACGTGGCCTCGTCTAGCTGCTGTGGGGGTTTGCATGCCTCCTCTCCTGTCTTCATCGTGATAAGGCACTGAATACACGTTAGAGTGTCCTTTAAACAAAAGTATCTGTACATGGGGAGCTTTTTTTTTTCTTTTAACTATTTCCTTTTTTATTTTGCTGAAGATATGAAAAATCCAATTCCAGCCTGCCTTTGTGAAGATGTGAAACCTTTTTTTACATAATATCAGCAATACAGTATTATATTATAGTGTACATGTATCTTTTTTTTTCCCAGTCAAGCCCAAGGAAGGAATGTTTCTTTTTCTTTCTTTTTTTTTTTTTTAATTAATTTTATGTGTGTGAATTTTTTGCCTGGATATATGTCTAGCACCATGCCCATGCCTGCCTGGTGTTCACAGATCCAACAGATGCTGTTAGATCACTTAGAACTAGAGTTACAGACAGGTGGGAGCTGTCAGTAGGGTACTGGAAACTGAGCCTGGACCTGGGGCCTGAAAAAGCAGGCAGTGCTCGTAACCGCTGAGCGTCACTCCAGCCACCACAGCAGTCTGTCCTTGCTGATCCACCCTAACTTAGATGGGTTTGTCTTCATTGTTTATGTATATGGGTGTTTTGCCTGCATGTGTGTCTGTGCACCATGTACGTGCATCGCGTCTGTGATCAGGACGTTGGCTCCTGGAACTGGAGTTACAGCTGGTTGTGAGTCTTCTGGAGGAGCAGCCAGTGTCCTAACCTCTGAGCCATCTCTCCAGCCTCCTAGCCTAGATAGCTTAAACAACAGAAAGTTATCTCTCTCCATTGTGGTGACTGTGAAGTCTGAGAAAAGTTCCACTGACTGTTTCTTGGTGAGAGTACTCATTGGCCTTCAACAGGATCCCACTTCCTGGTCTCTGTCATCATGATGGCTGGGAAACAGAGTAAGAGATCTGTGGTGTCCATTTCCATTAAGATAGATCTATAATAACGGCCTCACCTAACCCATCACCTCTTCATAGGTCCTGTCTCCAAATACAAGTTGTATTTTGGGTTAGAGTTTTGATGTGAATTTTGAAGGGATACAAATCTATCTAAAGCAGTAAGCTATACAATCAAACATTGAAGATGTGCAGCCAAGTACCTATTGTTTTATCATAGAGAATACAAACAGAAGCCTTAAAATGTATTGCTCGTAATATTTTAGGAACAAAACAATAAAAAACATCTGCATGCATTGCTACCCATTATTAGTAAAACATTAATCCCTCTGAAACCAAACTTAATAATGTCATTTATGTACTTTTGTTTCCTAGGCTGAGAAGAAACATAAACGGTTTCAGGAACTTGACAGATTTATGCACTATTATACAAGATATAAAAACCATGAGCATAGTTACCAGGTATGTCCCAAATCATTGCAAATGAGCTAAAATACTCTTAAGAATAAATAAAGAGCCTGGGTGCAGGTGGATCTCTGTGTTCAAGGCCAGCCTGGTCTGCATAGTGAGTTCCAGGACAGCCAGTACTACACAGTGACACCATTCAAAAAGAGGAATAAATAAAGATTATTTAAATTATTTCTTTCTGTTCCTTTAGTTAGAACAACGCCTTCTTAAAACAGCCAAAGAAAAGATGGAACAATTGAGTAAAGCTCTCAAAGAAAGTAAGTTCTCTCTTTCTGTCTCTCTGTGTCTCTGTCTCTCTGTCTCTCTCTCTCTTCTCTCTCTTTCATATATATAGTATGTGTGCACACGCGCGTGCATGCATTTGCTAAGCCAAATCAGTGGTAAATGGTCAGGCCCCTAAAGGACAGTAGATCCATGAGCTGCTTCTGGCACTGCCTGAGCTTTCTCAAGCCCTGAGTGCATTCGAGCATGTGATGAGCATCTAGCAGGTTCTGCTCACACAGCCTGTGCTGTTACCTGACAAAACCACACTGGAGTTTCGCTTCTTCTGTGCCACCACTGGTGCTCTAGTGTTGGCAAAACAAATGGGTCCTAAAGGCTTCCAGAAGGAGCAAGGCAGATCCGGAGCTGCTTCAGACATCAGATACAGCTTGGCAAGAGTTGAGCTCAAAAAGCAAAGCCTTCAGAGGGCCTAATTGTGAGTTCCAAATTGAAAGTTAGAGGTTAAAAAATTCCTAACTGCAAATGGAGTGTTGGTCATCATTAGGACCCAGTATCCACATCTGCTACAGGGCTTGAGTTCTGATAGGCTTGTTTTTGAAAAACCCATAATTTATATATTAAAGGCACATTTCAAACATAAAACTGTAATCTGTTATACTTGTCTCAGTTCATAAAATAATTTTCATTCAAACTTCTTTTTGTGAAAATAGTTTTGTAATAAGACAGTAAAAATAGTTACACAAATTAAGGTAGAGGCAAGTGCCACAGCTGGCCTGGTGTTCGTGTTAATTTTTAGTCTGTAGCCTTTAAAGTTATATGGCTCTACTGTACTAATACAAACTCTGGAAACATCCACAGTGAGACTGGAAGAAAAGTCTCACAAATGTGTGTTTTCCACGTTTAGAACTGTGTCTGACACAGTAAACATTCAGAAAGTGCAAATTATTGCTTTTGGTCATATTAGATGTTCCAAGCAGCATAGCAAAGCTAAAAATTAATGTGAAGCAAGCTGCTTCTTACATGTCTCACATGAGTTATAGTGAAAGGCAAGGAGTGTTCATCTCCCTTTGCTTTTTATATCCTAGTACAGTCACTACCCAGAGACATACTACATGCAGATATGTTAGGGTATTCCATGTCAGTTTGTACTTCATATGTAGTATGTTCCTAAAGGTATGCTGAACTTGATGTTCATCAATACTTCCATTGAGATTCTACAGCTTTTATTTCCTTGTGTTTATAGAATTTCCTTTTATTTATAGTTTAAAATAGAATGTTATGCTATCTTAGTGTACTAAGTCTCCCACTTACTCTTCCCCATTCTTTTTCTCCCTGACAGCTTTTAGCTTTAGTTAGCCAGTTGTTCCTCAGCAGGTAGTATCTTTTCCTTACAAGATTGCTTTGGCAGAGGAGTAATTATAATCAGATTTTTTTAAGTAAACAACTTCATCAGCAGAGTTTCTGTTAGGGATAATCTGACCACTTGTACACAGCCTGCACCTTTGGGTGACCTAGAGTTGTACCATGTATGGTCATATTATAAGAACAGGCTCCAGGAAAATAAATATATCCATGGCTCCTGGGCTGCAGGCCTGGGCCTTTCATGGATGAGTGTTTATCTAGAATTTTAGCTTAGTCTGAATGTGTATTTGCAGAACATTTACTGCACTGAATTGCTTTGTAGCTGAAGGAGGCTGTCCAGACACCACTTTCATCGAAGATGCTGTGCGCGTTCTCCTAAAGACTCGACGCATCCTCAAGTGTTCTTATCCGTATGGATTTTTCTTAGAACCTAAAAGCACAAAGAAAGAAATTTTTGAACTAATGCAAGTAAGATGCCATTTTAAATTGTTTTGACTTACTTTTTTTTTAAGTGTGAGTAGTAAAACAGTTTTGTTTTTATTTTAAAATGGCTTTAAATAAAGGAAATATTACCTTTAATGAACTAAAAGATCTGTGTGTAAATGTGTCAGTGTGAGTTTAAATGCATTCCAAGCTATGCAACATTTCTATAGCATTAGTGTATTTCAAACTTGTCAAGGTAAAAGGTGCCCTATTTCTTGTCATATAAAAATGGAGGTTTTATCTTTAGAGATGGAAAAAACTACATTGCATACTTGAGTAGAAAGTTAATCTTCGCTATTTTATTTTAAAGTTACAGATTTAAAACACAAACTGCAAAGCCAGTTATTAACCTCCCTAGCCGCACTGGGTCACCCTCTAGTTAGAAGCCACCACAATTTTCTCCTCTGGTGACTTTCATTTTATACTTTTAAGCTGCCCTCTAGTGATTTGTATTCTGCATTTCTTTCAAGGCCATGGTAGTCTTGCTTTGTGTTAGATTCCTTCAGCATTTATCCATTACAGCAGCTGTGCACTAGCTTGTGCAATGCCCTGAGTGTACTGTACTAGGTTTCAGTTGGTGGTTTGGTTTGGTTTGGTTTGGTTTCAAAACAGACAAAAACAAATTCCTTCCAAATGTGACTTACTCCACTTCTTGATTTGTACCCTGTACGTTGTTTTAAATGTCTGTCAAATGAGTGCTATCTTCTTGCATTTATGATGACTTAAAGTATCATCCTTTCATAACCTAAAAAACCATACAAAATAGGAAACATGTTAAATAGAAAATCACTTCAAAAGAACTTGGCTGAGAAACCAGATGTGCCTTGTATCTGTTTACTGTCCCATTCAGCTTGTACCTCTTGCTTCTCTTTCTTTCTATAGACAGACCTAGAAATGGTCACTGAAGACCTTGCCCAAAAAGTCAATAGGCCTTATCTTCGTACACCTCGCCACAAGATCATCAGGGCAGCGTGCCTTGTACAGCAGAAAAGGCAAGAGTTCCTGGCATCTGTAGCTCGTGGTGTGGCTCCTGCAGACTCTCCAGATGCTCCCAGGCGCAGGTAAAATCTGTGCGCTATAGAAACCCCAGTGCCAGGACATTTTTGGTTTTTTTGGTTTTTTTTTTTTTTTTAGTTTTTGGTTTTGGTTTTTGTTTTTATCCAGCTATCATTTATATTCTTGGAAGTTACTTACACTTACATTATGGATAGCTGATAAAAATATGTTAAATTCTTTTTGATGATATTTTCTTCCTAGTACATTTTTTTCCCAGAATTATTTTGCTTGTCTGTCAGTGTGCAGCTTTTCAGACTAAATTAGGCTAAGCTAATTTCACGTACTAAAATTCATAATCCAGAGTATTCTGATGTGTCATTTCAAATTTAATATATGTAGTGACTTGGGAAGGATAGTAAACATGTTAAGGAATAGAATTTGGAGACATTGCCAGGTTGCCATATTCATATTTGTATTTCTGTGTTAGGAAATTATAAGGAAATGAGAAATCTATTTGGTTTTGTTTTTATTTTGTTGGTGTTTTTTGTTTGGTTGGTTGGTTTGGTTTTTCGAGACAGGGTTTCTCTGTATAATACTGGCTGTCCTGGACTCACTTTGTTCACCAGGCTGGCTTAGAACTCACAGAGATCTGCCTGCCTCTGCCTCCCAAGTGCTTAGACTAAAGGCGTGTACCACCACCCCTTGCCTGAGTAATCTGCTATTTGTAAGGCTACTTAAGTGATCTGAATTCATCCCTCAAAGAGAAGGTAGTTTGGTTATTTTATTTCACATCATACTCTACTGCTTCTGCCACAATAAATTGAAACATTTTTCTTACAATTTTAACACTAGAAAGTCATTTGTCCTTTTTTCATATAAATACTTACGGGTATTTCTTATACTTAAGAAATTAAAATGAAAGCAGTCAGAATACTTTTATACAACATGGCTATTTTTATTTTCTCCATCATTTTTCACAAGTATAAAGTAACTTAGAATTTGAAAAGGTAATGGAAGTAATTATATTTTAATAGCTGGATCTGCATTGGTTTGACAGGTTATAAGCAGAAAAGCATTAAAAGTAACAGTCACAGGGTAAGGGTCTGAGTGTACACTTGCAATACTGACAGTGAATCAAACAGTATGTGTACTTTCTTTGCAGCTTTGCCGGTGGAACCTGGGATTGGGAATATTTAGGATTTGCGTCACCTGAGGTAATCATTTTTCTGGTTTGGGTTATGTTTGCGTTTTTTTCTTCATGCAGCCCTTGCTTGCCTTTGCACCCACGTCTTTCCTAAACCCTCTGAGATCAGTGGTGCCTTCTCTTTCCTCTGTAGCAGAGATGCCATGGCGGAGCCTTGTTCAGCTCTCTCTTATATTTGAGTCTAATAGCGTATTCATTCCCCTTTCACTGCTATTAACTACTAAATAGAATTTAGTCAAATTTACAGCATAAATCTGTAGAACATGTCTTCTAGTTTGTTAATAAAGATATAAGTTCAACTTATTAGAAATGTATAGTTTTAATTTTTTTTAGTCTAAACATACTAAAAATCTAAACAAACAGTTTCTTGAGGTTACTGCCACAATCTGAGGTGAATTACTTGTCATCATTTGCCAACATGGAAAGCATCACAGGAATGGTGTCTGTGCAGAAATGTTTTCTTGCCTTCTTCTGCCTTTGAGGCTCCCAGACTCTGCTTGGTTTTTATTGATAAGCTTTATTTTGTGTGTGGGAATGGGGGTTTCCAGACAGGGTTTCTCTGTGCAGCCCTGGCTATCCTGGAACTCACTCTGTAGACCAGGTTGGGCTCCAGCTCACAGAGATCTGCCTGCCTCTACCTCCCGAGTGCTAGGATTAAAGGCATGCGCCACAGTGCCTACACAGAGATCTTGGAATTTCTGATTTTGACAGGGACCTTAGGAGTCCTGAAGTCTTTGGACTTGTTACTTGTATAGTTGTGTGCCTAGTAACACACACCAGTGATGCAGCACTAGGAAAGCACAGCCAAGGGCTCACTAGATGGGTCAGCCTGGGCTACACAGCAAAGTTAAGACCAGTTAGGATGACCTAGTAAGGCTCTTGCTTCAAAACAGATATTTGACAAAAATAATTTGCTTTTTAAAGTGTTGGGCAAATTAGTGTAATTTGATTGAAGCTTTCCAAATCTGTATGATTTGCCATATCAAGTAACACCATTAAATATTTTAAAATTAGCTTTTTGCCTTAGTATAGAGTATAGGAAATGACATGATGTTTGTTACATGTTACCAAACTCCGTAGATTTTAAGGTTGAGTTTACATTTTTTTCACTGAAGTTAATTTTGTCATAATCTCCTTAAATTGATTGGCTGAATCTGTGACAGCCATAAAATTTGTTTCATGTTGCTTTGAAAGCAATAGGCCTAATGCAAAGAACATAATCTTAGAACAGAAAATGCCTGTGAACCTCACAGGTTTGGTTTTGTGTTGTTTTCTTCATCTTCCCTTGACCTTAATATTCTCACACCATTTGAAGCACCTTGTCTTTTCATATGCTCACTTGAAAAATCTGAGAATTCCTTGGCAATTTCCAGACCTTTTTTTTTTTAATAAAAAAAAAAATTAATTCTAAAATTGTTGCATCATGTCAGAATGCCACTCAGGGTTTTCGTTGTTGTTGTTTTGGTTTTTTGTTTTGTTTTTTGAGACAGCGATGCTCTGTGTAGCCTTGGCCATCCTGGAATCACTCTGCAGACCAGGCTGGCCTTGAACTCACAGAGATCTACCTGCTTCTACCTCCTAAGTGCTGGGATTAAAGACGCGCACCACCACCACCCTCCTACCCTTGCCCACTCAGGGTTTTCTGTGAAAATAGTTAGAAATAGAACAAGTTACCTTTCTCAAATTGCAAGTGTGTGTGCATAGATCTCCAGGAAAAAAGGAAATGGTGCCCCAGCGCAGGGAAAATGTTAGAGAGCCTGAATGATCCACGAGGCCACTTCACGCATCAGCTGTCTAACATATACAGATGGAGTTTAGATACATTTAAGAATGGGCGAGGAATATAGCTCAGTGGTAGAGTGTTTGCTTAGCAGGCCCAAGTCGCTGGGTTCAGTTTCCAGCCACACAGATAGGTTAGGTTAGGATGGATAGACAGACAGACAAGATTGGATTGATAAAGATAGATAAGATAGATAGATTTAGTGAGATGAATAAAGTATAGGAGTTTTATAATATGTATTTCTTACACTCCTAGTACATCGAATACTCTAAAGTAACCAGGATAACCCTAAGCCCGAGGATCTTCACGGTTGGCCCTGGAGACTCAACAGTGATCTCAGAAGGCTGCTGCCACACATCTGGGCTCTTTGACTCTCACTTCCCTGTTCCTGAAATCTCTAGCAGATACTCTCAGACTATAGCCTTTGGTAGTAACAAATCTACTACAAACTGTTACTGCAAATATATGGACACACGTTTAAGTCTGTCTTCTTCCAAATGCTATAGTAAATACTCCCTTTGTTGCCTTAAGGCTGGACGTGGCTAATGAGAAAGGGGAACTCAGCAATGCATTTGAAAGCCAGCATGTAACATACTTCTTTTCAGCTAGCCTTGTGACTTGTGAGTTGATGCAGATGTAGTGGTCACAACGACAGCTCAGTTGTCTGGCAAGCACTGAACAGTGTCTCCATCACCTGGGTTTCCTGCCATTGTTTCTGCCACTGTCCCCCCTTCTCTTTCTCCCCACCCATACTTCTTTAAAAACTACCCACACCCACCAAGCCTAACGCCATCAATGGTAATTTTAGATAATACAGCCCTTGAAATAGCAGTTACATCCAGCTCTGGATTCCTAGTAGAAATACCTATGACAACTAGAGATTTTGTATTTTGCTTTCCGCCTTTTTTATTTCCTTGGCTTGGCTAAATTTGAAGTTTCCTTTTCTAAAGCAAATGATTTTATAGTATGAGTATAAAATCACACATTTTTTTCTCCTGAGAAAAGTGTGTTTTTTGTTTTATTTGCATTTTTTTTTTTTTTTTTTTTTTTACGATTTGCATGCTCTCCTGTATTTTATAACCTTTGGTTTATGCAGGAATATGCTGAATTTCAGTATCGGAGGAGGCACAGACAGCAGCGCCGTCGAGGAGACGTGCACAGCCTGCTCAGTAACCCTACAGACCCAGAAGAACCAAGTGAAAGCACCTTTGGTGAGCTCCTGGGGCTGTGGGTATCATCTGGTCTCTTAATCTCTTAAATTGTGTTTTAAACTGGCTGTTGTCAGTGTTTGTAATTTGGGTTCACCATAGACGTGGAGATGCCTCTACTGTCACAGGATAAAGAAAACTAGGGCATGAATAGCTGAAGTAGGAATGCCCTAGGCTTACTGCAGCCATCGCTGCTGTGTAACTCAGTCAAGGCACTGAGCAGCTCGGTCTTCAGTTCCCTTAGATTAAAGTGACTGTCAAGGTAGACGGTGCCCATAAAGCTCTGTGCGCACTCAGACTGTGAGGTCAGGCTGGAACTCTTTCCTCTGCGTCCTTCAGGGGAGAAAGCAATGAATAAAAGATTCTAGTGCCTCGAGGGGTTAGGGCCTAAAGCTTGCTTTCTCCTTCCTTCCTTCCTTCCTTCCTTCCTTCCTTTCTTTCTTCCTTCCTTTCTTCCTTCCTTCCTTCCTTTCTTTCTTTTTTTTCTGGGACAAAGCTCTGTAGACCAGGCTGACCTTGAGCTCACAGAGATCTTTCTGCCTCTGCCTCCCAAGTGCTGGGATTAAAGGTGTGCGCCACCACCACCCGGCTCTCCGTGAAGCATTCTTAAAAACAGAATTATTTTAATCTTTGACTTGTAAATGTTAAATTTTTCATTAAACACACCTAGACTATAATATTATTTGGACTGTAGATTGATTCTTGAGGCTAGTGTAGTTCCAGACCCTTTAATTTTATGATATCTGAAGACAGAAACACTGACATTTATAGTGACCTAGGAAGAAGGAATGGACAGTAGAGCCTGCATCAATGAAGCTGTAGAGGCTGCAAGCAGATGGAGAGGATGGTGACACTAGGTGTTGTTACTGCTTGCCACCACACAGACCTGCTGAAATTGCAGGCGAGGAGGCGGGGGTGACCGTGAGGCTGAGTTTTCACAGGAACTGAAGGAAAGCCTACTAGTTTGTAGGTGTATGGCGACAACAAACAGAATTGTGTGGTGCCACTTGCTTTCACACAGATACACCGGAGGGTGGCAGCAGCCGCAGGCCTGGCGCGTCCGTGGTCAGCTCTGCGTCTATGAGTGTGCTGCACAGCTCTTCCCTGCGTGACTACAGCCCTGCCAGTCGCTCTGCAAACCAGGACTCTCTTCAGGTAGGCCTGCTGGCAGCCTGGCGCCTGCTTTTGCTACTCCTCTGTTTAGTGGATTCCTGGGCTTCCTCTTACTGGTTTCCTGTTCTTCTGTGGTAGAAGTTTTATTTCAACGATGGTACAAAAAGGGTTTTGAATTTCAGGTTTATGTTAGGTGTATTTTCCCCTTTTAGCAAAGGCAAGGAGAAAATGGTAAGATTTAAATATGTCCGGTAACTTGTAGAAGTAGAAATAGTATTATCTGCTAAAGGAAGGCTGGTAAATGTGTCCTTTAGTCACATTTTCAAGTGTCCTTACTTTCTGTTGCCTCAGGCTCTAAGCTCCTTGGATGAAGATGATCCCAATATACTTCTTGCCATACAACTGTCACTGCAAGAGTCCGGGCTGGCCATTGACGAAGAAGCCAGAGACTTCCTTAGTAACGAAGCATCGCTGGGAGCCATAGGCACTTCTTTACCTTCGCGGCTGGACTCCGTACCCAGGAGCACAGATAGTCCTCGGGGTACACTGAGCAGCTCTGAGCTGCTGGAGCTTGGGGACAGCCTCATGAGACTAGGAGCAGACAGTGACCCATTTTCAACTGACAGTTTGAGTTCTCACCCCCTCAGTGAGACAAGAAGTGATTTCTGTCCTTCTTCCAGTGACCTTGACTCAGCGGGCCAGGACCCCAGTGCCAGTGACAATCTTCTTGGCAATATTATGGCTTGGTTTCATGACATGAACCCTCAGAGTATCGCCCTGATCCCTCCAGCAGCAGCCACAGAAGCTAGTGCTGAGCCTCAGCTTCCCAGGGTCAGGGATGGGTCAGAAGGTGTGAGGGACGCGGGACTGCTGCCGCCAGAAGACTCAGTGTCCAGGGACGCTGGTGCCTGTGAAGGTGGGACGACCCAGATGGAAGGCAATCCTCTGGAAGAGACTATTCTGGCCAGGGAAGAGTTGTCTCAAGCTGGTGACAGTCATGATGAGGCAGTCAGCAGAGGGGACGGGTCAGATGCTGCCAGTCAAACCCCTCAGACCTCAAGTGACTGGCTCGAGCAAGTACATTTAGTATGAAATGCACACATTTGCTCTCCGGGTGAATCACAGTACGGGGCTCTGCTAGGCGGCATACGCTTTATAGAGACTTTGACGCACTTAATCTGAACTCAGTTATAAACCACTGACGCTAGGATTGACTGCGAAGGAGTTCCCACAGACGGTAGCTGCAGTGTCGATTTTAACCTTACAAGGAATTTCTTTTGTGTTTATCCCTTTTTTAGTGACAAAGAGCAGGAGAAAACACAATGGAATGAATGGGTTGACAGCCTCATTCTGAGGGAGTGCAGTGCTCTGTCTAGCCTGGAGTTGGCAGGACTACGTTGACCGTTCAAATCAAAAACTTACTCTTTAATCTCTAGATGGCTTTCCTCTTTTTTAAAAAAGTGAAAAGTTCTCTTTATTGTAGCAGTTGGGCCGGACAGTTCTGACAAGGTGTGTCCTCGGTGTCCTCTCCAGGAGCCTCCTTCCCCTTGTTGTCCAGTGTGCGCTGAGGTGTCCGTGCTGCTTGTAGTGCTGCATCTACCAGTGTGAGTGTTTTCTTTTTCCCATGAATCAAAGATTCCTTCTCACGTCTATTCACAGTCCAATTGTGCCAAACTCTGACTCGTGCGCTGACTAACAAGGCATTTAGATGTGCAGCATCCTAGTGTGCTCCAGGGCAGTGTCAGCGTTCTCGGGAGTAAAAGGTGCCACTCGGTAGCAATGACATTACAGAATTAAATGGGCCTTTGTTGCCATGGAGACTGCATTTAAATAAATGTAGCCTATAGCTTAAGTAAACTAAAGCTAATGCTGCTGTTAAAACAGTTTATTTTAATATTAAAATACAGTTGATTAGCAACAGCGGTGCTGTATTTAAGAGACACTTTATTGGAAGTGCGATCATAGCTCTTTGTTTTCACAGTCTTACAGTGCATTCTAATCACTAACGGGTGCAATTACTTTTAATGGTGTTTTATAACATAGAAAAACTGGAGTTTTCATGAGTTACAGTAAATCCCACAGTTATTTAAAAAATCAATACAACATCCTACGCAACATGTTACCGTGCCTTTGCCTAACCTAAATGGATAGTTGCCAGTTAAGTAAGTCAGTAATTCAAATTTCAATGTCTCTTCTGAAGTAACTATGCTATGAATTGCGAAGACCTCCATGAAACCACCCATGGCCTTGCGTTTACAGCAACTATGACAACTAAGTGCTCAGTTGGTTTGCCTAGATAGCAGGTGCTGCTGTTTGTCCTCTTGCGCAATGCTCACCTGCTGTGCTGTTTAGTATGAAAAACTCAACCTCCTAGTAATCAGTGTCCTACTGTGAAGAAATACTGGTCTTAGTTGTAATTAAGATACAATGGTACAGTGTGTAATTAAAGCTAGAGTAAACTGTTGGAATGGCTCTTTTACTTATATAATTAAAGCTAGCATAACATACACAAAATAGATACAAGGGGCACTCCATGTAGTGCTTTGCCACATTGTTACCAGAAACCAAAATTTCTATACCAAGTTTGTACAGGGAAGCCCTAAGCCAGGAAAAAGATGGTCTCTAATATTGAGATCCACAGTTATTGTTTTCATTACCTCTTTTTCAAATATACTTTGACTTCATATGGCCAAGACATTGTACTTGAGTATTTAATTGATAATTGCTCATGGATATTAAGAGTCCCTAATAGTTTTTGTCTCCAGTTATCACAACATTGATATGAATCCCTATTAAAGTTAGTGGAGGGAGATGCTAACTTTGTCTACAGTGTATTACTGTATGTTAAACTGAAATAGTCCATTAAAGGATTTTTTTATTTGGATTAAAAAATATGAACACCATAAAGTTTCTAGACCAGGCTGTAACTTTTCCAGTAGAAAGCACTTGCATCCCTAGAGGTGGCTTGCATGCCATGGTGAGGAAAGAAGGGGTGCCTGTGGAGAGGAGGGGTGCCCTAGGGAAAGAAGGGGTGCCTGTGGAGAGGAGGGGTGCCCTAGGGAAAGAAGGGGTGCCTGTGGAGAGGAGGGGTGCCCTAGGGAAAGAAGGGTGCCTGTGGAGAGGAGGGGTGCCCTAGGGAAAGAAGGGGTGCCTGTGGAGAGGAGGGGTGCCCTAGGGAAAGAAGGGGTGCCTGTGGAGAGGAGGGGTGCCCTAGGGAAAGGAGGGGTGCCTGTGGAGAGGAGGGGTGCCCTAGGGAAAGGAGGGGTGCCTGTGGAGAGGAGGGGTGCCCTAGGGAAAGAAGGGGTGCCTGTGGAGAGGAGGGGTGCCCTAGGGAAAGAAGGGGTGCCTGTGGAGAGGAGGGGTGCCCTAGGGAAAGGAGGGGTGCCTGTGGAGAGGAGGGGTGCCCTAGGGAAAGGAGGGGTGCCTGTGGAGAGGAGGGGTGCCCTAGGGAAAGAAGGGGTGCCTGTGGAGAGGAGGGGTGCCTGTGGAGAGGAGGGGTGCCCTAGGGAAAGAAGGGGTGCCTATGGAGAGGAGGGGTGCCCTAGGGAAAGAAGGGGTGCCTGTGGAGAGGAGGGGTGCCCTAGGGAAAGAAGGGGTGCCTATGGAGAGGAGGGGTGCCCTAGGGAAAGAAGGGGTGTCTATGAAAGCCCATGTGTGCTGGGCTCCTGCTCCCTTGCCCTGTGCAGTGCCTGTTGTGGTGTGCTGGGCTTCTGAGTGTAGAAAACTATTGCTATCCAGTTTGTATTTCCTTGGTACATATTTTAAGACAACATAGTCATTGACTTTCCAATTCAGTAATAAAGTTTGGCAAAGCCTATTTTGTAAACGAGTTTATTTTATAATATGTAAAAAAAAGTTAATCTAACCTTGACTTGTTATTTGCACTTTCATAGTCTATACTTGATACATTCCCACTTTATATACAGCAGGATTCTACAGACCTGTAGATGTTTGGCCAAATGAATGCTGTTAATAATATGTAAAATTCTTTGATTAAACATTTATTACTTAAACTATTTCCATTTTGTCTCATTAAATTATAAACGTCATTTAAAACTAATTAGAAGCAAATTTTGCTTTATATTAAATATCCTCCAATATGATGGTATTAATTTGGTTCTATCATGTAATTGATTAGTGCCTAATATTTTTATAGTAGTCCATTGCTGAATGTTGTATACCCCAAAGATAAATCTGATTTCATTTTATGACAATGTATTAAAATTATGAAATTAGCTAAATCTGATTTCATTTTATGACAATGTATTAAAATTGTGAATTTAGTGCTCATTTTAATTTCATTAGCTTTATGAAGAAAATGTTATGATTTCCTTGAAATCTAATTGAAATGCAGAGAAAAAGTAATATAGAACTTCAAGATTTGTTTTGTGAAATTGGAGGAAGAAATGTATGCCGTATGAATAAAATATCACGCTTCTCACCACCTCACTCTCTGCCTTCTGGTGAGCACACAGAGCCAGGCCTCCCGCTGGTGCTCCACAGGCTCTGCCTCTGAGTCTTCTGCCATTGTAGCTGTCTTTCAGTGTGTGGGTCTGGAACAGCTTCCATTGTCCACTTGCCAAGTCCCTCCTTCAGTGTCATTGACTGCAGCCACTGGTTTCATTGTACTCTTTTTAGATAACCTGTTGCCTGACCTCTTAGCAATTAAACCTGAGACTTACTGAAGTTCAGTCATTTAAAAACTATTACAGTTAGTCTCCAAAGAGGGAAGCCTTGGAACCTAATAACGTTGAACCACGGCAGGAATTGTACCATAAGAGTGGGGCTGACATACCTGCATAGGAAAAGGCTGTTCCTGCGCTCAGTTCTTAGAGCCTCCTTTTGTCTCAGCATCTGGCTGGGCCATAATTATTGCATCTTCTCTTTAGCTACTGTTACCTTGTTCATTCCTATAGCCTCATCAGAGCCAGTAGGTAAAGTTTCTAGAACGCTGTAAGTGGTTCTCACCTATATTGTCTTTTGTTAGTTATTTTCGGAGCAGGCAGTTTTCCAGTTTGTTTTCTCTTGTCTTCCATACTGGGGACCAGGCCCTGCAACAATTAATAAAGAAGGATGGACCAGAAAAGTCTCTTGTGGTATTCACTCAATTCTGTTCATAATCGACAAGGTATCTGACAAACTTTGGGAAGAATTGTTCTTCAGTCTTTGGAACTAGCGTGGCAGTGTTCTTACTCAGGCTTTTGCATCTCCAAGTCCCACATCCCACTGGGCACGGCTTGCAAGGAACCTGCCCTGCGTGAGACGCCGGCTTAAAAACACACAAGAGCAAACAGAACAACACAGAAGATAATAGGAGGAAGAAACTCATTTTGGGCACCTTGTACTCCTGCACATCTGTGTGTTTAACACTGCTGTGTTCTACGTTCAGACCTGGAGGCCACATTACCCGGGATCGTGGACGTCACTCACTTGGTACCTTTCGCTTCCCTTCTCCATTCCAGAACAACATGTCCATGTCAGGAGCTCAGGCTGCCTGTCAGCTACAGGGAGGAGCAGCACACGAGTGCCAGGTCACACTGTCCCTCCCCCAAGAGGGTGGAGATCCTGGGTGGAAGAAGAGGCTAGCCTCAGGGAGGAAGCAAGGCGGCCCTTCCTCCTGCAGCCCTTGCTCTAGGCCTGCTGCACTGACCGCTGCTCTCTGTGGCTGTGGTCTCAGCATCAGAGACCCCTGCCCTGGAGCTTTCTGCCATGGACATGGCTATCAGGAGCTGTTGCCTTTTGCAGGCAGCACTGTGCTGCTTGCCTCTAAGCTCCGTGCCGTGGCAGTGCTTGCCCCACACCTTCAGGCAGAACTTGGTGTTCGATGTTGCACTTGAGCAATGCAGTGACTGCCTGTTGCAAAGGACCTTTCAATGTTTTTAGTACATGCAAAGCTCTCAATTGGAGATGAAGGTTCTTACTACTCTCGGCTCAGTCACTCTGTGACTCAGCAGCCAGGCCTACACTGTCTTTCAGCTAGAGCCACAGAGCTGCTGTGGGCCATAAATAGATGCTCCCGTTCTCTGCCTGCCCACTCCAGAGTAACAGTCAATGTGTCATCTGGACACTCATTTCAGTCTTTCCTCTGGTAGCGAAGCCTCTAACCCAGTGGTTCTCAACCTTCCTAGTGCTGCGACCCCTTAGTACGGTTCCAGGTATGTGGACGGATCTGCGTGTGGGCAGGCCCGCCTGGAGACACTTCAAGGAGCAGCGTCCTAGTTCCTACAACCCTCAGAAATAAGTGTTTGCTCATGATCTTAGGCAGTCCCCAAAGTGGTCGCAACCCACAGGTTGAGAACCACTGCTCTAAACGTTAGCTCAGCCTGTATTCATTAATAGGTGGGGACCCTGGAATCCCACGAGTTTCCTTCCTTTCTCTTCCAGAAAACCTTCACTATCCTTCACTGTCAAAAACTCTCGGGTCTAAGACTTCATTTTGTCCTCACAAGCTAGTTACACTGTCCCAGTCTCAGTCATGCTGGCAAGACAGTAGACTGGGGTTAGAGGCAAGGGGCTCAGCCTGCAGGATGCACACAGGCACCTTTTTGCCCTCTGTCCTTGCAGGCCCACGGGGCTAACACATGGGCCTGGATCATATCTGTCACAGGTGCTGCATCTGAGAACCCCTCAGCGTGAAGAACATAGTACACTTAGAGCAGACCGGCAGGGCTGTTGCCTATCCTTAAGGTTACTGGCTAGACAGACAAGACGATGGTGAGGGCTAATTCTCCCTCGCCCTACAGCCAGTGAGCAGCGGTCAGTGTGCAGCAGGCCTGGAGCAAGGGCTGCAGGAGGAAGGGCCGCCTTGCTTCCTCCCTGAGGCTAGCCTCTTCCCACACAGGATCTCCACCCTCTCGGGGGAGGGACAGTGTGACCTGGCACTTGTGTTCTGCTCCTCCCTGTAGCTGACAGGCAGCCTGAGCTCCTGACATGGACATGTTGTTCTGGAATGGAGAAGGGAAGCAAAAGGTACCAAGTGAGTGACGTCCACGATCCCCGGTAACGTGGCCTCCAGGTCTGAATGTATAATTGAATTTGTGTGCTGGCCTACATGAGTTTCACAACTGCCAGTCTCTCAATCCGGGGCTTCCACCTATAGAGAACTAACATTAGCACATGTAAATTGTCCCTCTGCCTGTCCCCACAGTCCCCTCCCTGGTGTTGCAACAGAAACAGATGTACTAGACCCCTGTAGAAACCCCAGTACTTTGGACAGGCTGAGTCAGAACCAGAAGACCTGTTCCTAGTCCAGCATCACCCCTGTGGGTGTAGCTTCTAAATACACTGATTTGTTGTTGTTGTTGTTGTTGTTGTTGTTGTTGTTGTTGTTGTTGGAATTTTATAGGTGAGTATTGAATTTATGTCATTTCTATTCCACCCTGTCCAACTTCTCCCTTGTACCTCCCAACTCCTCTCAAATTCATGACTGTAATTATTCTTAACTGCACATATATGTATATATAAGACAACTGAGTCCATTTAGTGTTACTTGTAGATGTGTTTAGAGCTGACTGCTTGGGGTTGGATAACCCACTGGGGACTCATCCCTGGAGGAGAACGATTCTCCTCTCTCAGCAGCCTGTATGTAGCTCTTCATCCAAGGATAAACCTGTGAGAGTTCCTGTTGTTCTTGTTTCTATTTTTATTTTTGTATGTATATGTGTTTGGACTGCATGTGTATGTGCACCACATGCATGCCTGATGCACATGACTGCCAGACTTTTCTCCTTCCAGTAAGTACAAACTGCCCACCCAGGCACCTGCTCCCAGACCAACTGGTCCTGCCTGATGCCGGCAACAGTTGAACTGTTTTTTACAAACTTAAGCAGACATATGCATTTGGTTATCCTCAGTCACCAATTGTGAGAATTGTGCCCTGGAAGAGAGAATCTTCGCTTCAGCAGCCACGGGGCCCAAGTTGCAGAAAATCAAACTGAAACCCTGGCTGAATTGAGACGAAAATCCAAGTCCCAGCCTGAGGTTGTTGGCCGTTAAAATAAGGACATTAGTTGTTTAATAATGGGACCTTGTTGAGGCTGAGAACATTGAACCCTCAGGTTCTCAAGGTTTATATCACCCAAGGAAGTAGCCTCTCCATCCTCAGCAGAAGATGTACTCCCACCCCCGGCCCCCTGAAATATTGCCTTTTCCACCTTTGACTGAGAAAAGTAATCCTTTGCCTGCCAAACCAGCAGTGACTTTCTCTGACAATGCTGTTGGCCCTCAGTGCCCACAATAGCTGCCTCTAGATCTATAGCCAGACTTAGGGCAGAGCAGGTTCCTACAGAGGAGTTGGACATCGTAGTCCAATAGAGTGTGCTACCCTATAAAAGAGCTTAATGACTTTGCTGATTCATTCAAGCAGAAGTCTGGGAATACGTGTGGGAATGATTTGGTGTAGGATAATGGCAGAAGTAACATAACCTGGAACAGGTTTAATTACTTGATAAGGGTCCTCTGAGTGGAGATTCCAGGTTTAATATGGAAGCTCACACAGTTGTTGGGTTTTTTTTAATGGTGTCAAAAGTTTGAGTGGTTGGCAGAAGCATATGTCAAAAGATGGCCTGCTAGAGGAGATGCCTGCTATCCCTTGGCTTCGTGTTCATGAAAGGATCTTAGGGCTCAGAGAAATGGCAATGCTTGCGGGTACAGTGTGTAAAACCTAACCCCCCACAATAGGAAGGCCCTTCACTAATCCTATAACAGTGAGAGCAGCACCAACACACCTGAAGTGCTTTGTTGTTGCCCTTTTCCTTGTGCCACACCTTAGTGTTGGAGACACCGCTAAGCAGTGGATGAATTAAATACCACAGGTTTAATTGGGCCCCCAACTAGCAGGGGCCAGGAGGCACAAAAGGCGAGGTGATTGTAGGTACTGGAATGGGCAGGACAGACAAAGTGATGTCCACGATGGCCAAACCCACTGGCTCTCAACCTTCCCAGTGTTGTAACCCTTTAATTCAGTTCTGGGTACTCATATATATGGGGGTATCAGCAGGTGGGCGGACCCACCTGGAGACAGAGAAGCAGTGTCTCAGCTCCTAAGGCCACCGGAAATGTGTTTTCTGATGGCCTTAGGTGACCCGTGAAAGGGTTCTTTGACCCCCCCCCCCCCAACGGGGTTGCAACTCACTAGTCTAACCACTGGCAGCACAGGCAGAGAGGTTTTTATGGTGGCTTGACTTGTATGCAGCTTTGGTGTTTCTAGGCATGAAAAAAGCCTACTGCATTTTTGTTTTGTATAAGCAGAAAAAATCTCAAACACACAAAAAAGCTCAGCCCATGAACCAAGTTCAAGACGAGCCAGTTTTCAGATGGAATCCTTTAAATGAAGGATGGCCAGGTTTCCCTGAGAAAGGACCAAGATAAAATACGTGAGAGTTTTACTGTTAGGCACACTTCGGTCTTTCCCACAGAGGGACCCACAGGCCTTTTACAAGGGTGATGTACACTGACGGAAAGGAAACAATCCGACTTTCTGGGGACTGTTGGATACTGACTCAGAATTGACACTAGTTCCAGGAAGACCCCCAAGAAACATTGTGGCCCTCCAGTTAAAGTAGCGGCTGGTGGCGGCCAGGTGATTAATGGAATGAATGATTAATGGCTGAAGTCTGACTCACAATAGGTCTAGTGAGTCCCTGAACTCATCCAGTGATCATTTCCCCAGTCCCAGAATGTGCAATTGGGAGGGACAGCCTTAGAAAGCGACATAATTCTCACATTGGTTCCCTGACCTGTGGTTGGAAAAACTAAATGGAAGCCTTTAGAGTTGCCCCTGTGAAGGAAAACAGTGAACCAAAAACAGTGTCACATCCCTGGAGGAATTTCTGAAATTAGTGCCACTGTCAAGGACTGGAAAGACGCAGGATGGTGGTCCCCACCACATTGTCCTTTAACTCTCCTCTGTGGCCAGTGCAGAAGACAGATGGATTGTGGGGATTGTTAGTCAACTATCAAAAGCTCAATCAGGTAGTGACTCCTACTGCAGCTGCTATACCAGATAATCTGCTCCTTACTTGAGCAGATTAACACATCTCCTAGTACATGGTATGCAGCTATTGACCTATCAAATGCCTTTTTCTTGGTACCCATCCATAAGGACCGTCAGAAACAATTTGATTTTAGTTGAAAGGTCCAGCACTGTACCTTTACAGTTTCACCTCCAGGCTATATTAACTTTCCAGCTCTGCATCATAACTTAGAAGGGATCTTGATCATCTGTTTCTTCCACAAACTTATCACATTGGTGCCCTATATTGAGGCCATTACGATGATTGGACCAAGTGAGCAGGCGATAGCAGCCACTTTGAACTCACTGGTAGCACATCAGAGGATGGGAAATAAATCCAACCAAAATTCAAGGGCCTTCTGCCTCAGTGAAATTCTTAAGGGTCCAGTGGTGTGGGGCCCGCAGAGACCGTTCCTTCTTAGGTTGCACCTGGCCCCTCCCACCACCAAGAAAAGCAGTGTTTAGTGGGCCTATTTGGACTCTGAAGGCAGAATATCCCTCGTGTGTGTGTGTGTGTGTGTGTGTGTGTGTGTGTGTGTGTGTGTGTGTGTGTGACTCCTGCCCATATGCCAAGTGACGCAGAAAGCTGCTAGCTTTATGTGGGGCCTGGGGCAGGAGAAGGCTCTTCAACAGGTCCAATTGCTGTGCAGGCTGCTCTACTGCAGGAAACCATGGAATTGGCCTGGCCTCACTGCCTTGAAAAGCGTGCATCATAGATTTTTCAGGTTAGAGTCCCTGGCTCCTGGGACACACTGTGCCTTTCAGTTCCTGAGAGACCAACACACTCCCTCAGGCAATGGAGCACTCGCCCTGCTCTGTGTTTCTCTGTATGTCCCTTTAGAAACCAAGGAAGCATGGAAGCTTGACTGGACAGCTAGTCTTAAACATTAATCTCGTGGACCCTGTAATATCTTGCAAACGTCATTGCATCCTGGCAACTGCAAGTGTTTTGATCTTAGCAATTGCCACTATATTCTGTTTTGGATAAGGGTATAAAAATGATCACAGCCTACTCTTGCTGTGCACTCTCCATCCTGAGCTGAGATGTAATTCCTTGACCAGCCATATCACGTAACGTGGCCCAGTAAGTAAGTGTGGGCAATTATACTCTACCACTTGGACCATATGGTCCAAAAAACCTGATGATGCCCTAGGTGCCACTGACAGCTAAGAGATCCTGGCTGGGCCTTTGGCAAGCCCCTATTGCTGAACTGTAGAAGAGGCTTTTAGGATTTGGGAGCATCACCTAAAGACTACTATTTTCCCTTTGAAGAGCAGTTCTTAGCCTGCTGCTATTGGGCCTTAGTGGAAACCGAACATTTGATAGTTAGACACTAAGTTACCATGCTACGTGAGCTGTCTGTGATGAGCTGGGTGTTATCTGACCCACCACTTCATCCCCACCATCCCGAAGCAGCCAACCTGATAGGTCACATGATCTTGAGAGGACACAGTTACAGCACCAATTAGATGGCAGTAGCCTGAAGAATGGTGTATACTTTGATTCAGCATCCGATATGTGATACGTTTTGTCCCGTAGCCAGGATCCACAGGTCCAGGAAACGAGGCATGGAAAGGGGGATGGGTAGTGACATCCCTGTCACCCCTAGTGACCCACTAGGAAGGGTTTTGCTTCTTGTTCCTGTGACCTGAAATTCTGCTGCCTTTTAGAGTGGGGAGCACTCCTGCCCGGAGACACAGCAAACATCTCACTGAACTGGAAGCTCCGACTTCCCCCTAGCCACACTGGGCGTCTGATGCCCTTAAGCCAACAGGCTAAGAGTAGCAGGGCTAGGAGGGGCGATGGCTGCAGGTTACTGTGGGGAAATTGGATTCCTTCTCTACACTGAGGTAACAAAGGTTATGTCTGGGGTGCAAGGTGTCCTTTGGGGTGTCTCTTGGTCCTACCATGTCCTCTGATTTGGCAGGATGCCAAAGGGCACAGGCCCTCAGGAATGAAGGTATGGTCCCTCCTCCAGCAAAAGAGACCCGACTTGCTGAAATGCTTGCTGAGGGTGAAGAAAATACTCAGTGAGTAGCGCGGAGGAGGGAGGTTATAAATCCCAGCTAAGGCCACGTGACCAGCTGCAGACACGAGGGCTATAACTGACAGGCATCTTTCTGTCATATTTTGTTACGATTGTGTTTGTACAGATATTTGTGATTTTTTTTTATCATATGATGTAACATCAATTGAGAGAATATCAATGGCCAGGCAGTAGTGGCACACATCTTTAATCCCAGCATTTGGGAGGCAGAGGCAGGTGAATATCTGTGAGTTCAAGGCCAGCCTGGTCTACAAAGCAAGGTCCAGGACTGCCAAGGCTACACAGAGAAACCGTATCTCAGAAAAAACTGTGTGTGTGTGTATGTGTGTGTGTGTGTGTGTGTGTGTGTGTGTGTGTGTGTAAGAGAGAGAGGTGGAGGGAGGGGGAAGGAGGGAGAGAATCAATGGTTACACTTTTAAATTATTGTTATATTACCTGCTTTGGGGTTTTGCCTGTGTCTGAGGGTGCCAGATGCCCTGGAATTGGAGTTACAGACAGATATGAGCTGCCATGTGGGTGCTGGGAATTGAACCCAGGTCCTCTGGAAGAGCTGTCAATGCTCTTAACCACTGAGCCATCTCTCCAGCCCCAGTAATTAAGTTTTGAGATAACAAATGAAGGCATCCATTCTAAAATGTATGTTTGTGGTTGTGGTTGTATCATGTTAGGCATAATTATGACCTGGTTAAATATATAATGCTTTTGCAATTACTCAAGGATAGTTGTATTATGTTAGTTGGAATCACAACCTGGCTATTGTTTCCATTTGGAAATTAAGTATGACATATGGAGATATGGTTGTGTGTCAAGCCCACAGGGGGTGGACTTTTGACAACTATTCTTGGTTGTGAACTTAACTTTCTCTAGAATTTGCTAAAGCTCAGCTGGCTGAGCACACTTGTGAGAGATTTTTTTTTTTCTGAATTAGATCATTTGAAGTGAGAAGAGCCACTTTTAATCTGGACCTCTTGAAGTGGGAAGCTATACCTTTAACCCAAATCTTTTGGGGTGGGGTGATCCACCTTTAATCTGGGCCACACCTTCAGCTAGCAGCCTATGTAAAGGCCCTGGAAGAAGGAAGCTGTCCCTCTTTGCCAGCTTGATCTTACTGGTAAGTCCATCTTTCCTTGGCAAAAATTACAGCCAACTTCTTCAGGATTCTGATATATTCTGAAAACCAGATGAGACATCCAGACATGTGGAATGAAAAACTACTGGATTCTTGGGCCTTCAGTTTGTGGACATCTATTATTGGACGAGCTTAGATAGATAGATAGATAGATAGATAGATAGATAGATAGATAGATAGATAGATAGACAGACAGACAGAATAGAGATTGGATTCACATTAATATAGCACCATGACTTAACCATACACAGAAACTTTACATATATGTTTTATCACAATTAAAAAAGACGTTTAAAATATTATAAGGCTTCCAAGTAGGCCAGTTGGCTCAGACACTCAGCGATGGTCCCTGAGTCACGCACAGAGGTACAGGTTGATTGGTGGCATGCAGGTGCCACTCTGTCCTGGGTCTCTCACCTCCCGACCTGATAGAAAACATTCTATCCAATCTGGCTATGGAAAGTGGGAGAAAGAATGAATTTTTGGGTTTGTTCTCCTGTTTAAGAAAAAACGCCACGTGCCAAAATATCCCCACAGAGTGTCCAAATGAAGAGAAAGGTACATATTTGGGGTTTTCTACAACCAGCTTTATTTATGCACAGGTGATGTTTACAGCTTTAAATTATACCCAGAAAACTTCAGCAAAGCAATGGGAACCTTCTAAATGTTTGTCAGTATGTGATTAGGGTGCTCATTTTCTGAATTTCTAGGCATCTGAAATTTTCCATATGAAAAAGAAAGTTTTGCCATGTGACAAGGGAAATAAAAATATAACAGCAACAGCTACCGTCTACTGAATTCTTAGCTTCTTTTGACATAGACAGACACAGACAGACAGACGACAGACAGACAACTACTGAAAGGACCTCTGAGTGGCCACCGCTGCATGCCGGGGCCTGACAACACTCCACAGGCGTCCCACCTTTTCTCTTCTGAAACTCAGCCAGCCTTGGCCATCAGCTATCGTCCAAGAAGATCCAAAATGAAAACGAAAATGTTGATGATGTCCACGTAGATGTTCAGAGCAGCAAATATGTACTCTTCAGGGTCTACCTCATAATGGTAGCGCCCCCCAACCATCATCTGCACGTCCATCACCAGGTACTGAAGAGAAGGAACAACTGTCTATACAGATTGCATGTATGTACCAAGTAAGTGCCCAAAGTGCTCTGAGGAAAGTTAGTTTATCGTTTAGAAAAATGTAGCGGGTTGAGGGTATAGCTGAGTTGGTAGGGCACTCACATGAAGCCCAGTACCACACAAATGACCTGGTAGTTCGTGCCTACAGTTCTAGCACTCCGGAGGTAGAGGCAGGAAGGTCAGACGTTCAAGGTCATCATCAACTACATAAGTTAGAGGTTAGCCTAGACTACATGAAACTCTATCTCAAAAGTGGGGGGAATGGAGGGGAGAAAGGGGCAGAAATGAAGACAGGAAGAAGGGAAAAGATGTAGGAGGTCGGCTGCGGCTCAGTCACTGATGAAGGCATCCGAGTTTGCACTCTGTGACAGAAAGGACCTCATCCTCCTTAAGCCCACAATACCAAGCCTGTAAACATCTTCTGCTTTTCAAATCCAAAAGCCTTTGTGCCTTTTGCCAATGATGTGGACCAGATGGACAAGGTGGGCATGTCACTACAAGGTGTCCTGTATCCATGGCTTCCCTCATGCCCTTGCTGGAGCAAACCAAAGATGCTTCCCAGTCTCAGAGAACTCGGGTGATAACAAGCCTTGCCATCCCTAGGCCTGAGACAGAAAGTGGGTAAGAGGGTGCTCCTGAATGGTTAGATGATCCCCTCATGGCACATTTTGGATCAGCTGCAATAGGCAAAACTACCAAGTCCTAAATAACGACATGAAAAGTCAGAGCCCTCTCTCCCCCTCACGCCTGGTGCAAGGTGGAGACCTGGAAAAGAGGGCAACTGGCTGAGCCTCCTGGCTGCAGGCTAGACTCAGAGTTCATTGCCAGTCCCACCAGACACACCAGCACTGGCAGGACATACACACATTGGAGCTTTAAATATATATATATATATATATATATATATATATATATATATATATATATATATATATATGAACTGTGCTTATATATGTGTGCATATATATATGTAAATGAACTGTGCCTAAAGGAAACCCAAGGCAGACCTGCATAGGCTGAGCTCCCAGGAGAAAAGGGAGGCAAATGGCACAAGTCAGCTCCTAGATAACAGAAGAGGTGAGAAAACCAACACACACACACACACACACACACACACACACACACACACAATTTCATGCATGGTTTCTTCACGGTTCTCACACAATGACACAGAGAGTGACGGGGAGGAAGAGGCTGTGGGTCTTCTGGTGATACTACTTGGGCCTGGTTAGCTTTTCAATGTCTCAATATGGTCAAAAGTTTTTACAATAATTTTTTTCCTTGCCAGGCATGTGGCACACGCCCTTAATCTCAGCACTCAGGCAGAAGCAGGCAGACCTGTGAGCTTGAGGCCAACCCGGTTTGCATAGCAAGTTTCAGGCCAGCCAGTGCTACATAGTGAGACCTTGTCTTTACTTTTTTTCCCTTGACGTCTGAGAAGCCTCAGTGGGTACCAGGACTTGCTGCCAAAGCACAAGGGCATAAAATCAAATCCCCAGAACCATGTTAAAACAGCAACAACAACAAGAATAACAAAAAACAGCAGCAACAACAACAACAAAGCCAAGCCTGGCCACAGTGTACCTGTGAGCCCAGAGATGTCAAGCGTAGGTCTAAGTTCAGTGAGAGAGCCTGGGAGAGGGATGGAGCGGGGCACGTGGTGTCCTCCTCTGCCTCCATGCATGCACACCAGCACACACACTTTTCTTTAATAGCTCCAAGGAACTTTCAACCCCTGACCAGTCTAGCTCAGTAAGGGAAGCCTTGCTTGACATGTAAAAGGCCCTAGGTTTCATCCACAGCACTACACACAACTTTTTTTTAATGCTGTAAGAAATGTTGATAAAAACCACAAGGCAGAAAAACACACAGGCCTTATTAAGAATGAATCTGACCCATTTCTACTAATGCCCAGAGGCCATTATTGTCAAGCAAAATATTTCATACTGGGTGGCTACCTCCGTGTAGGAGGTCATGGTGTGAGGCGTAAAGAAACTCCAGCAGGCTCCTAGGTGCTGCTATGGGTGTTTACGTCCAAGCAATGGGGAGAAGGAGTTTTCACCTTTCCTTTTGCAGTTCACTGGGTTGTTTGAATTTCAAAATACCCACATGTGTTACTTTTAAACCCCCTAAGATAACTGCAAAGATGAGACAGCAAGGAATGGGCCTAAATAGAAAGCCAGGGTCCCAGAGCATCAGTGGCAGCCTCTGCCAGCCCTCTCTGCAGTGCCTGCTATAGGGAGATGAGAGCCTGCCCGGAGCAAATGAAGCCTCTCCTGTGACAAAAAGCCCTGAGGCTTCCTCACTCCCCCTTCTCTTCTCAAACATTAACTCTTTCCTTGTTTCTGTTATTACACTTGGTGTCTGTGCTGCTGGGCAAGCAGTCTCCCCCTGAGCTTCCGTGCCAGCTTTCCTGGGTTGGAAAGGCCACCAGCTGTGCCGAGTGAGTTGTCGTTGGAGTGTTTCTAGGGAAACGGCTGGCTCTGCTGCCCAGCACAGGGCCTGGGAGGGCATATATACACCACGGTCTTCAGCTCAGAGGAAAACCAGGACTTACCATGGAGAAGAGCAGTGTTCCAAGCGCCGAGTACGTCAGATGCAACCACTACACAGAGAGAAAGACACGGAATGATGGCCGTGCTCACACGAGGCACTATCCTCAGATAAGGACCCATTATGAAGACCGTCAAGCCTGTGGGCATAGGCGCCTTCGTGAACCTTTCGCCAGTGTCCACCACTTAACTCCAGGAAGCTCTCAGCGGGCATGCTGACCTTCATAGTTACCAAGGGAGTGCCTCTGACTCCCTGGGCCAGGGCAAGGACCATGTGTTACTCGTGGGTACATCTGCTCAACCCTTCTGGAGAGTCTGCCTTCCTCAGCAGGCGGCATGAGTGGTTCTGGAAACAGGGATCTCAGGCTCTCTAGCTGAGATGAGGAGAGAGCTCAGAAACCACCCTGCAAGCAGTGGACCAGCTGACGGGGTGGGGAGCTCTGGCGAGACCCGTCACAGATGTGCCAGTCTGTCAACAGGCAGTTCTTGGCTTTTACTGTACAAGTAGAGGTGGCTAGTCACCCCAGCCCCAGACATAAAGGTGGGACTGCTGGTGCTAGTACGCTAGCTTTTTCTCAGACCCATGAAATTCCCAGGACCTCTGCCCAAGCCAGTCTGATTGGGATTTTGCCTGGCCAGAAAGTATGGGACATATCTGAACACCCAGGGCGTGGCTCACACGGGACGAGAATAAAATAACACACAAGACCTGAGAAACATACAGCACAAAGTCTCAAGGAGGAGAAAATGGTCCCAGCAGGATGGGCAGGGCTCCGTGGAAGAGGTTCTTGGTGAAGAGAGGGGACAATAAATCTCTGCACCATCGGGGAGCACAGTGGTTTTAGCCAGCAACAGGAGGACATGTGGGATGCTTGGAGTCCAGAGGACGCAAACTTGCCTATGTCCTGTGCATGGAGTTAGGACAACAGTCTTCTGCTGACCTGTGGGGAAGACTGCGGCTCGGGCATGCTTGTGAGAGGTGACTGAGATTTGGGGAGAGATCTGTCTTGTAGAGACACTGTCCCCGTGCGTGAGGGACCCTGCAAACACCTAGAGCAGCTGTGGACAGCCTCAGTCTTTGAATACACATCTTTGTGCCGGGTGAGGTGGTGAACACCTGCAATCCTAGCATCTGGGAGGCAGAAGAAGGGTGGTCTGTATGAGTTCAAAGCCAGCCTGGTCTATATAGTGAGCTACATGCCAGCCAGGGCTGCACAGTGTGACCATCGCAAAAAACAAAGTAGGAAGGGAAGCAACAAAAGCAAAAAATAGCAGGTACATCTTTGTGATGTCTTAGAGTTTGTCTGTAAAATATAGATACCACCTCCCTGGCTGTAACAGCACACTTATTCACCTAACCAAATGGACCCAGACAGAACTCCCGGTCACATGTCTAAAGATCCTATAGAAAGTCCATCTGTGGCCATATAAATGCTTCCAAACTGTAGTCATACAGTTCCAGGTCCCAGGCAGGGACTCTGTCCATATATAGCACTCATGGACACCACAGGGCACGTGATATGTAGCTTTCTCCATTTCTGCTCCAGAGACAGGCTGTGCACAAACCAATGGAGGTAGGGACACTGCCTAAAAATCACACAGATCCACCCTCCATGCCACCTCTACCCCTCACTCCCTGAGGACCCTGAGTGAATTAAAGTCCTCTGCACCTATTTGTCCATCTATAAGATTGACATGAAATATTGTTCAGGAGTTCTGTAAGGGTTGAATGTAATGTCTCAGTGAAAAGCATACCTACGTCCGATACTAAAGAGTGAGCTGGGTGGACACTGAGCCGGCTTCTGTGGGCTGTGCAGGAGAAGACACTGTCCACAGCTGAGCAGAGGGTTCCCTCAAGACCCTCTTGGGGAAGGACAACTACTGCCTCAGATAGATCAGTGTTCACACACTGGATTCCTGTCTGTGCTACTCCTCCACTGACTCCCGTGTGTGCGATTGAGAGGGACACAAATGCACATTCAGACCACAGGACAGGAGTGTAGTGTACCCCACTCAGCTGCTGGACTGTACAATCCACTGCCGTTTGTCTTTGATTTCAAAGACATTTTTTCTGAAAACTGGGCATGTAGCTTTAGAGTGCCTGCTGACATGCTCAAGGCCTTGGCTTCAATCCCCATCGCCACAATAAGTTATAATGAAGCCCTTACATGCTTAGCCCTGACACCATGTCTGCTTCTTGGGGGACCCTGTGCTGACCTGGCCAGAACTTCCCTCATTTTGAATACTTCTTGGAAGTTCCAAAATGACAGTCACTTACATATGATTGCACCACAAGTGCGATGATCCCGTAGATCAGTAATACACAGGCAAAAACGAACAGCACTCCATTTAGCAAGGTGAAATCCCACTGGCAAGACAGAAACAGGGCATGTGACTCCATTGTCTCAGATGTTTAGAGATGCACTTCCTACCCCATGCACAATCTGTCCTGGCCATTTCTTAGGATGAAAATGCCTCAGCCCCAAGGGCTGAAAATTGCCACATAAACAATATAACTGTCACTGTCACTTGGCTTTGCTTCAGGGAGGAGGAGGATGCGGTGGAAAACAATGGAAGCCAAGGGTTGATGATTTTCTTTTTTCTTTTCCCTTTTTGTTTTTTGTTTTGCTTTGTTTTGTTTTTTGTTTTGTTTTGTTTTCCAAGACAGGGTCTCTCTGTGTAGCCTTGACTGTCCTGGACTCGCTTTGTAGACCGTGCTGGCCTTGAACTCCCAGCGATCCACCTGCTTCTGCCTCCCTGAGTGCTGGGATTAAAGGTGTGCTCCACCACACGTGACTGTCAATGTTTTTTGTTTTTGTTTTTTGATTTTTGATTTTTAGTTTTTTTGAGACAGGGTTTCTCTGAGTTATCTTGGCTGCCCTGGACTCACTTTGTAGACCAGGCTAGCCTCAAATGCACAGCAATCCAACTGCCTCTGCCTTCCAAGTGCTGGGATTAAAGGCATGTGGCACCACACCTGGCTCTCGACGATTTTCTTAAACTGGGTGATGAGTACATGAGAATTCATGGTATTTATTCTGTTTTTATATTTATAAGAATTTCTTCAAAGCCAGATGTGGTGGCAGACACCTGTAATCTCAGTACTCAAGAGGTGGAGGCAGGAGGATCAGAAGTTTAAGGCCAAGTTTACAGGACAAGTTCAAGGCCAATCTAAGATACTCAAATCTCTGATGAAAGAAAGAGAAGAGAGGGGGAAGAAGGGAAGGAGAGAGGAAAGATTGGTTTCATTTAATAAAAAAGAGAAATTGTGTAGGGTATAAATTTGTATGCATAATAATAACTATTCATATTTAAAGAACTCATACATAGACAATATTAGGAAAATTAAGCAAGTTATTTCATTATGTTAATTGTGTCTCTTTTTCAAATATGTATACACATATTTTTATAAAACAATCTAATTTTTCAAAATTATTCTTAATGATTATCTTATAATTTTGGCATGTCTTAATGTGATTAATGTGTGGTTTTGCCTTTAAGGATTACTGACCCAGGTGTTTTGTTTTCTGTGTTTCCTAAAGGGGCTGAATTTTTTTTTCAAATAATGAAAACATGCAAGATATTTTCTTGCCTTTCCCTTCTGCCCTCAGCACACACAGGACTAATTCTCTTCACGTTCCTCTTAGACCTGCAGCCCCTTCAGCCCCACTGAGGATTCAAGAAGGATGCCTGGCAGCTCTGGCCAAACTCAGTCCCCGAGTCACATCGGGTCCAGACTTTTGGCTTCAGAGACCAAACAGAGCCCACTCAGAAAGCACAGCTAGCAGGAGACTATCACTCCAGAACAAATGGCGAATGCGTCTCTGCTACCAGCCCCTCTTCTCCTAGCACTAAAACTCCCAGAAGGCATGCAGGCCATCAGACTCCTAGCCTCCACCTTACAGGAAAGGCCACGCAGAATCCAAGAGGCTGAGCATCTGGAATCTACAGGCCAAAGGAGTGGATAACGGAATCTGATTATATTTAAACCATGTGAGCATTCTGTTTAGTTTCCCCTCTATGGGACAGTTTGGGGCTCATGAAAAAACTCAGGCTCAGTGTATAAGTACATTTCCTCTGGAGCCCTTGGGAGCCTTGTGGAGGGAGAGAATTGTGTAAATGTCTATCACATAACTCCATCAGAAAAAAACAAACAGTTTAGTTGGATGCAAGTTCAGCTGCCTTTCCGAGTCATTAATGCAAACACATCTGGAATCACATTTAAGGTGCTTTTCAGCAGAATGTTTTGTTCCCTGCACTCAGATCTTTACCCGTGAGAGAGGCCTTTTGGGGAAATATTCTGACCTTTAGAAAACATTAAACAGCTCTGAGAATATGCCTGCATCAGCAGCCCTCCCCACTCACTGGAGGGAGGCGTGTCTGTTTCCACCGAGGCTGGCTTCTAAGGACCATCCTTGAGATGATGACAAACACTGATCTGATTCTAAGTTAAACTAAAGCTCTGCTTTGGGGCACATGGAAGGGATACCTCTGTGTGTGTGTGTGTGTGTGTGTGTGTGTGTGTGTGTGTGTGTGTATGTGTGTGTGTATGTGTGTGTGTGTGTGTGTATGTGTGTGTGTGTATGTGTGTGTGTGTGTGTGTGTGTGTGTGTGTGTGTGTGTGTGTGTGTGTGTGTGTAGGCCACAGGTCCACTTCAGGTGCTATTCCTTATGTTTTGAAGATCTCCACTGGGACCTGGAGCTCAAAAATTAGCCTAGGGTGCCTGGCCAGAGGCTCCAGGGATCCTGTCTCTAGCATGCTGGAGCTGTGGTTACAAACCCACGCCACCATACCCGGAGCTTTACATGGATGCTGGGAATCAAACTCAGGCCCTCATGTTTACTTACCAACTAATCCCACCCCCCACCCTCCAGGTCCCTAAACCACTACTTGTGATACCACGTGACTAAATGTGTTAGCCGATCCCTCTACCTCTACTTTTCCATCAACAAAAGCTAAAATCCTGCTCGTATATAATGCTGTCCTTAGGAGGTGTACCAAACAATAGAGAAAATACTCCTCTTTCTTATTAAACTGACTAAAACGAGCCCATCATTCACTGGGGCAAAGTGTCCATAAATGAAAGACAGGGCCACTGCAAGGAGCCCACTAAATCCCGGAAGCGCCTTAGGGCTGGAGAGACTGCGGCATCACAGCTGGGGTGTGACTCTGTGGCTGAGTACTTGCCTGGCATTCACAAGGCCCCTGGGTAGATCCCACCAAAATGACAGAGCAGGCAGGAATTACAGCAGGGGTAAGTCGCGCTTCTGGGCCCTAATAACTGTGAGAGTCTGAATTTTAAGCTGCACATTTGAACCAGGCCCCAGCAGAGAACGCGGGGCGTACTTAGCAGTATAGCTGGAGATGGGTT